>NC_092729.1:78902807-79541974 GCF_047496885.1 Scyliorhinus torazame | reverse complement strand
CTCGCTCTCTCAGTGTCCCTCGCTCGCTGTGTGTCCCTCGCTCTCTCTGTGTCCCTGGCTCTCTGTGTCCCTCGCTCTCTCTCTGCCCCTCGCTCTCTCTGTGTCCCTCGCTCTCTGTGTGTCCGTCGCTCTCTCTGTGTCCCTCGCTCTCTGTGTGTCCCTCGCTCTCTCTGTGTCCCTCGCTCTCTGTGCCCCTCACTCTCTGTGTCCCTCGCTCTCTGTGTCCCACACTCTCTGTGTCCCACACTGTCTGTGTCCCTTGCCCTTTGTGTCCCTCGCTCTCTGTGTCCCTCACTCTTTGTGTCCTTCAAGCTCTGTGCTACTCGCTCTCTGTGTCCCTCGCTCTCTGTGTCCCACACTCTCTGTGTCCCTCGCTCTGTGAGTCCCTCACTCCCTGAGTCGCTCACTCTCTCTGTGTCCCTTGCTCTCTCTGTGTCCCTCGCTCTCTGTGTCCCTCGCTCTCTCTGTGTCCCTCCCTCTCTCTGCTCTCTGTGTCCCTTGCTCTCTGTGTCCCACACTCTCTGTGTCCCTCACTCTCTCTCGCTGTGTCCCTCACTCTCTCTCGCAGCGTCTCTCACTCTCTCTTGCTGTGTCCCTCACTCTCTCTCGCTGTGTCCCTCATTCTATCTCTCTCTGCGCCCCTCACTCTCTCTCGCTGTGTCCCTCAGTCTCTCTCTCGCTGTGCCCCTCACTCTCTCTCGCTGTGTCCCTCACTCTCTCTCGCTGTGTCCCTCACTCTCTCTTGCTGTGTCCCTCACTCTCTCTCTGTGTCCCTCACTCTCTCTCGCTGTGTCCCTCACTCTCTCTCTCTCTGTCCCTCACTCTCTCTCGCTGTGCCCCTCACTCTCTCTCGCTGTGTCCCACACTCTCTCTTGCTGTGTCCCTCACTCTCTCCTTGTGTCCCTCACTCTCTCTCGCTGTGTCCCTCACTCTCTCTCTCTCTGTCCCTCACTCTCTCTCGCTGCGTCCCTCACTCTCTCTCGCTGTGTCCCTCACTCTCTCGCTGTGTCCCTCACTCTCTCTCTCTGTGTCCCTCACTCTCTCTCTCTTGCCTGAAGTGCCACAAATGTTGTCAAGTGCAGTGCGAGGCTTCCCTCAATGTTTCAGTCTTACTGAGAAACTGTCAGCCCACCGGACAACATTTCTGTACAATAGGATTGAAGCACAAGTTCAAATAGTTTTGTTTCAAAGTTTAAAATACCCAGTCATTTTTCTGGGCAGCTTTCGGAATCTGTCAGTGGAATTTAGGTTATACAGGCAAATGTTAACAAGAGTATTGGGAACTGATTGGAAGTTTTGATGGAGATAATCCTGCATTATGGAAATGTGTAAGATCTATTGAGGGTTGGGGAATGGATTGATCAAAGGATGTATTTTTTTGTTATCTATATCAGACTGACAGCCTTGAAGATTCACAACTTCCATGTGCTGTGAGGAAGGATTGATTAACCAAGGCCTATTATTCAAATGCTTCAGACAAGTGACAAAACAACAGTAACAGAGAATATACAAACAGAGACAAGCAGACACCTGTAATCGGAGCTTAAACTTCACGTTTGAATGTGAAGGGCTGAAATAAACAAGAGTCCACCCTGGGATTCGGTGCAATTTGAGTTCTGCTTTTCCATAAAATAAATATAACTATCTGCAATGAAAAATTCTTTGGACAGGACAGAGGGATTTTGTGAGTTAAACACAACTTCATTTCTGCCTCCATTTGGAGAGAAGATTCCTGGCCACAAAAACAAAGCTCATTGCAAAGTTTCACTTCATATTTTACATGTTGTTCACAGACAGATTTCTTCAATGAGCTGCTCTATAAATATGGATTCAATTTGACTTTTTCTCACTGAGAGATGAAAAGTTTATTCCTGAATCAATACAGGGTCATCGGCAACAACATAATTTTATTAGACAGTGAGGATCAATGGGATTTTTCACTGAAATCCTCTGATGTCAATTCCTGAGATTACAATTTATAATGAAACAATTTGGATTCAATGAAAACGGTCAGTTTAATAACCCCAATGTCCTGACTGCCTCACGTCCTGGCACCCTCACACCCTCACACCCTCATGTCCCCTAACTCTCAATCTCTGACCCACTCACGCCTCCGAAACCTCAGATCCTGACCCGCTGTGTACCTCTTTCTGTGTGTGTGTCCCTTACTCTGTCTGTGTGCCCACCTCTCACTGTCCCTCTCTGGATCCCTCTCTCCCTCTGTGTCCCTCTCCCTCGCTGTCTGTGTCCTTCTATCTCACTATATCCCTCTCTTTCACTGCGTACCTCTTTCTATCTGTCTCACTCTCTCTGTGTCCCTCTCCCTCTATGTGTCCCCGTCTCTCTGTCTCTCTGGCTGTGTTCCTCGCTCTCTCGCTGTGTCCCTCTCTCTCTCGCTGTGTCCCCGTCCCTCTCGCTGTGTCCCCCTCTCTCTCTCGCTGCGTCCCTCACTCTCTCTCGCTGCGTCCCTCTCTCTCTCGATGTGTCCCCCTCTCTCTCGCTGTGTTCCTCGCTCTCTCGCTGTGTCCCTCTCTCTCTCGCTGTGTACCCGTCCCTCTCGCTGTGTCCCCCCCTCTCTCTCGCTGCGTCCCTCACTCTCTCTCGCTGTGTCCCTTTCTCACTCGCTGTGCCCCTCTCTCTCTCTCGCTGCGGTCCTCTCTCACTCGCTGTGTCCCTCTCTCTCTCGCTGTGTCCCTCACTCTCTCGCTGTGTACCCGTCCCTCTCGCTGTGTCCCCCTCTCTCTCGTTGTGTCCCTCTCTCTCTCACTGTGTCCCTTGCTCTGTGTCCCTTGCTCTCTATGTCCCTTGCTCTCTCTGTGTCCCCCTCTCTCTCGTTGTGTCCCTCTCTCTCTCTCGCTGTGTCCCTTCCTCTCTCTGTCCCTCACTCTCTGTGTCCCTCGCTCTCTCTGTGCCCCTCGCTCTGTCTGTGTCCCTCGGTCTGTGTCCCTCACTCTCTCTGTGTCCCTCACTCTCTGTGTCCCTCGCTCTCTCTGTGTCCCTCGCTCTCTCTGTTTCCCTCGCTCTCAGTGTTCCTCACTCTCTGTGTTCCTCGCTCTCTCTGTGTGTCCCTTGCTCTCTCTGTCCCTTGCTCTCTCTGTGTCCCTGGCTCTGTCTGTGTCCCTTGCTCTCTCTGTGTGTCCCTTGCTCTCTGTGTCCCTCGCTCTCTGTGTCCCTCGCTCTCTCTCTGTCCCTCACTCTCTCTGTGTCCCTCCCTTTCTGTATGTCCCTCGCTCTCTCTGTGTCCCTCGCTCTCTCAGTGTCCCTCGGTCTGTGACCCTCGCTCTGTCTGTGTCCCTCCCTTTCTGTGTGTCCCTCGGGCTCTCTGTGTCCCTCGCGCTCTCTGTGTCCCTCGTGCACTGCGTCCCTCACTCTCTGTGTCCCTCGTTCTCTGTGTTAATCGCTCTCTGTGTCCCTCGCTCTCTGTGTCCCTCACTCTCTGTGTCCCTCGTACTCTCTGTGTCCCTCACTCTGTTTCCCTCACTCTCTGTGTCCCTCGCTCTCTGTGTCCCTTGTGCTCTGTGTCCCTCGCTCTCTCTGTCTCTCTCGCTGTGTTCCTCGCTCTCTCTCGCTGTGTACCCATCCCTCTCGATGTGTCCCCCTATCTCTCTCGCTGCGTCCCTCACTCTCTCTCGCTGCGTCCCACTCTCTCTCACTGTGTCCCTCCCTCACTCGGTGTGCTCCTCTCTCTCTCTTGCTGTGTCCCTCTCTCTATCGCTGCGGTCCTCTCTCACTCGCTGTGTCCCTCTCTCTCTCGCTATGTGCCTCTCTCTCTCGCTGTGTCCCTCACTCTCTCGCCGTGTACCCGTCCCTCTCGCTGTGTCCCCCTCTCTCTCGTTGTGTCCCTGTCTCTCTCGCTATGTCCCTTGCTCTCTGTGTCCCTTGCTCTCTGCGTCCCTTGCTCTCTCTGTGTCCCCCTCCCTCTCGTTGTGTCCCTCTCTCTCTCTCGCTGTGTCCCTTGCTCTCTCTGTCCCTCACTCTCTGTGTCCCTCGCTCTCTCTGTGTCCCTCGCTCTCTCTGTGCCCCTCGCTCTGTCTGTGTCCCTCTTCCTCCATGTGTCCCTCGCTCTCTCTCTGTCCCTCGCTCTAGCTGTGTCCCTCGCTCTCTCTGTGTCCCTCGCTCTCTCTGTGTCCCTCGCTCTAGCTGTGTCCCTCGCTCTCTCTGTGTCCCTCGCTCTAGCTGTGTCCCTCGCTCTCTCTGTGTCCCTCGCTCTCTCTGTGTCCCTCGCTCTCGCTGTGTCCCTCGCTCTCGCTGTGTCCCTTGCTCTCTGTGTCCCTCGCTCTCTCTGTGTCCCTCGCTCTCTCTGTGTCCCTCGCTCTCGCTGTGTCCCTTGCTCTCTGTGTCCCTTGCTCTCTCTGTGTCCATCGCTCTCTCTGTGTCCCCCGCTCTCTCAGTGTCCCTCGGTCTGTGACCCTCGCTCTGTCTGTGTCCCTCCCTTTCTGTGTGTCCCTCGGGCTCTCTGTGTCCCTCGCGCTCTCTGTGTCCCTCGTGCACTGTGTCCCTCACTCTCTGTGTCCCTCGTTCTCTGTGTTAATCGCTCAGTGTCCCTCGCTCTCTGTGTCCCTCACTCTCTGTGTCCCTCGTTCTCTCTGTGTCCCTCACTCTCTGTTTCCCTCACTCTCTGTGTCCCTCGCTCTCTGTGTCCCTCGTGCTCTGTGTCCCTCGCTCTTTGTGTCCCTCGCTCTCTCTGTCTCTCTCGCTGTGTTCCTCGCTCTCTCGCTGTGTCCCTCTCTCTCTAGCTGTGTACCCGTCCCTCTCGATGTGTCCCCCTCTCTCTCTCGCTGCGTCCCTCACTCTCTCTCGCTGCGTCCCTCTCTCTCTCGCTGTATCCCCCTCTCGCTCGCTGTGTTCCTCGCTCTCTCGCTCTGTCCCTCTCTCTCTCGCTGTGTACCCGTCCCTCTCGCTGTGTCCCCCTCTCTCTCTCTCGCTGTGTTCCTCGCTCACTCGCTGTGTCCCTCTCTCTCTCGCTGTGTACCCGTCCCTCTCGCTGTGTACCCCTCTCTCTCGCTGTGTTCCCCGCTCTCTCGCTGTGTCCCTCTCTCTCTTTCGCTGTGTCATAGATTATCATAGAATTTACAGTGCAGAAGGTGGCCATTCGGCCCATCGAGTCTGCACCGGTCTTGGAAAGTGCACCCCACCCAAGGTCAACACCGCCACCCTATCCCCATAACCCAGTAACCCCACAACGCTAAGGGCAATTTTGGACACTAAGGGCAATTTATAATGTCCAATCCACCTGACCTGCACATCTTTGGACTGTGGGAGGAAACCGGAGCACCCGGAGGAAACCCACGCAGACACGGGGAGGATGTGCAGACTCCGCACAGACAGTGACCCAAGCCGGAATCGAACCTGGGACCATGGAGGTGTGAAACAATTGTGCTATCCACAAGGCTACCGTGCTGACCCACTCTCTCTCGCTGTGTCCCTCCCTCACTCGGTGTGCTCCTCTCTCTCTCGTTGTGCCCCTCTCTCTCTCGCTGTGGTCCTCTCTCACTCGCTGTATCCCTCTCTCTCTCGCTGTGTCCCTCACTCTCTCGCCGTGTACCCGTCCCTCTCGCAGTGTCCCCCTCTCTCTCGTTGTGTCCCTCTCTCTCTCGCTGTGTCCCTTGCTCTCTGTGTCCCTTGCTCTCTGTGTCCCTTGCTCTCTCTGTGTCCGCCTCTCTCTCGTTGTGTCCCTCTCTCTCTCTCGCTGTGTCCCTTGCTCTCTGTGTCTCTCACTCTCTGTGTCCCTCGCTCTCTCTGTGTCCCTCGCTCTCTCTGTGTCCCTCGCTCTCTCTGTGTCCTTCTTCCTCCATTTGTCCTTCGCTCTCTCTGTATCCCTCGCTCTAGCTGTGTCCCTCGCTCTCGCTGTACCCTCGCTCTCCCTGTGTCCCTCGCTCTCTCTGTGTCCCTCGCTCTCGCTGTGTCCCTTGCTCTCTGTGTCCCTTGCTCTCTGTGTCCCTCGCTCTCTCTGTGTCCATCGCTCTCTCTGTGTCCATCTCCCTCCATGTGTCACTCGCTTTCTCTGTGTCTCTCGCTCTCTCTGTGTCCCTCTCACTCCATGTGTCCATCGCTCTCTCTGTGTCCCTCGCTCTCGCTGTGTCCCTCGCTCTCGCTGTGTCCCTCGCTCTCTCTGGGTCCCTCGCTCTCGCTGGGTCCCATGCTCTCTGTGTCCCTCGCTCTCTCTGTGTCCATCGCTCTCCCTGTGTCCCGTGCTCTCTGTGTCCCTCGCTCTCTCTGTGTGTCCCTCGCTCTCTCTGTGTCCCTCGCTCTCCCTGTGTCCCCCACTCTCTTTGTGTCCCTCGCTCTCGCTGTGTCCCTCGCTCTCTGTGTCCCTCGCTCTCTGTGTCCCTCGCTCTCTGTGTCCCTCGCTCTCTCTGTGTCCCTCGCTCTCTCTGTGTCCCTCGCTCTCGCTGTGTCCCTCTCCCTCCATGTGTCCCTCGCTCTCTCTGCGTCCCTCGCTCTCTCTGTGTCCCTTGCTCTCTCTGTGTCCCTCGCTCTCTCTGTGTCCCTCTCCCTCCATGTGTCCCTCTCCATGTGTCCCTCGCCCTCTCTGTGTCCCTCGCGCTCTCTGTATCCCTCAGTCTCTGTGTCCCTCACTCTCTCTGGGTCCCACACTCTCTGTGTCCCTCGCTCTCTCTGTGTCCCTCGCTCTCGCTGTGTCCCTCGCTCTCTCTGTGTCCCTTGCTCTCTCTGTGTCCCTCGCTCTCTCTGTGACCCTCTCCCTCCATGTGTCCCTCTCCCTCCATGTGTCCCCCTCTCTTTGTCTCTCTCGCTGTGTCCAACTCTCTCCCTCTGTCCCACTCTCTCTCGCTGCGTTCCTCACTGTCCCTCTCTCTCAGTCCCGCTCACTCTGTGTCCATCTTTATCTGTGTCCCTCTTTCTCTGTGTCCCTGTCTCTCTGTCTCTCTCTCAGTGCCCCTCTCTCTCTGTGTCCATCTCTCTATGTCCGTCGCTCTCTGTGTCCCTCGCTCTCTCTGTGCCCCTCGCTCTGTCTGTGTCCCTTGGTCTGTGTCCCTCACTCTCTCTGTGTCCCTCACTCTCTGTGTCCCTCGCTCTCTCTGTGTCCCTCGCTCTCTCTGTTTCCCTCGCTCTCAGTGTTCCTCACTCTCTGTGTTCCTCGGTTTCTCTGTGTGTCCCTCGCTCTCTATGTCCCTTGCTCTCTCTGTGTCCCTGGCTCTGTCTGTGTCCCTTGCTCTCTCTGTGTGTCCCTTGCTCTCTGTGTCCCTCGCTCTCTGTGTCCCTCGCTCTCTCTGTGTCCCTCACTCTCTCTGTGTCCCTCCCTTTCTGTATGTCCCTCGCTCTCTCTGTGTCCCTCGCTCTCTCAGTGTCCCTCGCTCTCTCAGTGTCTCTCGGTCTGTGACCCTCGCTCTGTCTGTGTCCCTCCCTTTCTGTGTGTCCCTCGGGCTCTCTGTGTCCCTCGCGCTCTCTGTGTCCCTCGTGCACTGCGTCCCTCACTCTCTGTGTCCCTCGTTCTCTGTGTTAATCGCTCTCTGTGTCCCTCGCTCTCTGTGTCCCTCACTCTCTGTGTCCCTCGTGCTCTCTGTGTCCCTCACTCTGTTTCCCTCACTCTCTGTGTCCCTCGCTCTCTGTGTCCCTTGTGCTCTGTGTCCCTCGCTCTCTCTGTCTCTCTCGCTGTGTTCCTCGCTCTCTCTCGCTGTGTACCCATCCCTCTCGATGTGTCCCCCTATCTCTCTCGCTGCGTCCCTCACTCTCTCTCGCTGCGTCCCACTCTCTCTCACTGTGTCCCTCCCTCACTCGGTGTGCTCCTCTCTCTCTCTTGCTGTGTCCCTCTCTCTATCGCTGCGGTCCTCTCTCACTCGCTGTGTCCCTCTCTCTCTCGCTATGTGCCTCTCTCTCTCGCTGTGTCCCTCACTCTCTCGCCGTGTACCCGTCCCTCTCGCTGTGTCCCCCTCTCTCTCGTTGTGTCCCTGTCTCTCTCGCTGTGTCCCTTGCTCTCTGTGTCCCTTGCTCTCTGCGTCCCTTGCTCTCTCTGTGTCCCCCTCCCTCTCGTTGTGTCCCTCTCTCTCTCTCGCTGTGTCCCTTGCTCTCTCTGTCCCTCACTCTCTGTGTCCCTCGCTCTCTCTGTGTCCCTCGCTCTCTCTGTGCCCCTCGCTCTGTCTGTGTCCCTCTTCCTCCATGTGTCCCTCGCTCTCTCTCTGTCCCTCGCTCTAGCTGTGTCCCTCGCTCTCTCTGTGTCCCTCGCTCTCTCTGTGTCCCTCGCTCTAGCTGTGTCCCTCGCTCTCTCTGTGTCCCTCGCTCTAGCTGTGTCCCTCGCTCTCTCTGTGTCCCTCGCTCTCTCTGTGTCCCTCGCTCTCGCTGTGTCCCTCGCTCTCGCTGTGTCCCTTGCTCTCTGTGTCCCTCGCTCTCTCTGTGTCCCTCGCTCTCTCTGTGTCCCTCGCTCTCGCTGTGTCCCTTGCTCTCTGTGTCCCTTGCTCTCTCTGTGTCCATCGCTCTCTCTGTGTCCCCCGCTCTCTCAGTGTCCCTCGGTCTGTGACCCTCGCTCTGTCTGTGTCCCTCCCTTTCTGTGTGTCCCTCGGGCTCTCTGTGTCCCTCGCGCTCTCTGTGTCCCTCGTGCACTGTGTCCCTCACTCTCTGTGTCCCTCGTTCTCTGTGTTAATCGCTCAGTGTCCCTCGCTCTCTGTGTCCCTCACTCTCTGTGTCCCTCGTTCTCTCTGTGTCCCTCACTCTCTGTTTCCCTCACTCTCTGTGTCCCTCGCTCTCTGTGTCCCTCGTGCTCTGTGTCCCTCGCTCTTTGTGTCCCTCGCTCTCTCTGTCTCTCTCGCTGTGTTCCTCGCTCTCTCGTTGTGCCCCTCTCTCTCTCGCTGTGGTCCTCTCTCACTCGCTGTATCCCTCTCTCTCTCGCTGTGTCCCTCACTCTCTCGCCGTGTACCCGTCCCTCTCGCAGTGTCCCCCTCTCTCTCGTTGTGTCCCTCTCTCTCTCGCTGTGTCCCTTGCTCTCTGTGTCCCTTGCTCTCTGTGTCCCTTGCTCTCTCTGTGTCCGCCTCTCTCTCGTTGTGTCCCTCTCTCTCTCTCGCTGTGTCCCTTGCTCTCTGTGTCTCTCACTCTCTGTGTCCCTCGCTCTCTCTGTGTCCCTCGCTCTCTCTGTGTCCCTCGCTCTCTCTGTGTCCCTCTTCCTCCATTTGTCCTTCGCTCTCTCTGTATCCCTCGCTCTAGCTGTGTCCCTCGCTCTCGCTGTACCCTCGCTCTCCCTGTGTCCCTCGCTCTCTCTGTGTCCCTCGCTCTCGCTGTGTCCCTTGCTCTCTGTCTCCCTTGCTCTCTGTGTCCCTCGCTCTCTCTGTGTTCATCGCTCTCTCTGTGTCCATCTCCCTCCATGTGTCACTCGCTTTCTCTGTGTCTCTCGCTTTCTCTGTGTCCCTCTCACTCCATGTGTCCATCGCTCTCTCTGTGTCCCTCGCTCTCGCTGTGTCCCTCGCTCTCGCTGTGTCCCTCGCTCTCTCTGGGTCCCTCGCTCTCGCTGTGTCCCTTGCTCTCTGTGTCCCTCGCTCTCTCTGTGTCCATCGCTCTCCCTGTGTCCCTTGCTCTCTGTGTCCCTCGCTCTCTCTGTGTGTCCCTCGCTCTCTCTGTGTCCCTCGCTCTCCCTGTGTTCCCCACTCTCTTTGTGTCCCTCGCTCTCGCTGTGTCCCTCGCTCTCTGTGTCCCTCGCTCTCTGTGTCCCTCGCTCTCTGAGTCCCTCGCTCTCTCTGTGTCCCTCGCTCTCTCTGTGTCCCTCACTCTCGCTGTGTCCCTCTCCCTCCATGTGTCCCTCGCTCTCTCTGCGTCCCTCGCTCTCTCTGTGTCCCTTGCTCTCTCTGTGTCCCTCGCTCTCTCTGTGTCCCTCTCCCTCCATGTGTCCCTCTCCCTCCATGTGTCCCTCGCCCTCTCTGTGTCCCTCGCGCTCTCTGTATCCCTCAGTCTCTGTGTCCCTCACTCTCTCTGGGTCCCACACTCTCTGTGTCCCTCGCTCTCTCTGTGTCCCTCGCTCTCGCTGTGTCCCTCGCTCTCTCTGTGACCCTCTCCCTCCATGTGTCCCTCTCCCTCCATGTGTCCCCCTCTCTTTGTCTCTCTCGCTGTGTCCAACTCTCTCCCTCTGTCCCACTCTCTCTCGCTGCGTTCCTCACTGTCCCTCTCTCTCAGTCCCGCTCACTCTGTGTCCATCTTTATCTGTGTCCCTCTTTCTCTGTGTCCCTGTCTCTCTGTCCCTCTCTCAGTGCCCCTCTCTCTCTGTGTCCATCTCTCTCTGTCCATCGCTCTCTGTGTCCCTCGTGCTCTCTGTGTCCCTCGCGCTCTCTGTGTCCCTCGTTCTCTCTGTGTCCCTCGCTCTCTCTGTGTCCCTCACTCTCTCTCTGTCCCTCCCTTTCTGTGTGTCCCTCGCTCTCTCTGTGTCCCTCGCTCTCTGTGTCCCTCACTCTCTGTGCCCCTCGCTCTCTCTGTGTCCCTCGCTCTCTCTGTGTCCCTCACTCTCTGTGCCCCTCGCTCTCTCTGTGCCCCTCGCTCTCTCTGTGTGTCCCTCGCTCTCTGTGCTCCTCGCTCTCTGTGTCCCTCGCTCTCTGTGTCCCTCGCTCTCTGTGCCCCTCGCTCTCTGTGTCCCTCGCTCTCTCTGTGTCCCTCACTCTCTGTGCCCCTCGCTCTCTCTGTGTCCCTCGCTCTCGCTGTGTCCCTCACTCTCTCTGTGTCCCTCCCTTTCTGTGTGTCCCTCACTCTCTCTGTGTCCCTCGCTCTCTCTGTGACCCTCAGTCTGTGTCCCTCGCTCTCTCTGTGTCCCTCGCTCTCTCTGTGTCCCTCACTCTCTGTGCCCCTCGCTCTCTCTGTGTACCTCCCTCTCTCTGTGTCCCTGGCTTTGTCTGTGTCACTCGCTCTCTCTGTGTGTCCCTCGCTCTCTATGCCCCTCGCTCTCTCTGTGTCCCTGGCTTTGTCTGTGTCACTCGCTCTCTCTGTGTGTCCCTCGCTCTCTGTGCCCCTCGCTCTCTGTGCCCCTCGCTCTCTCTGTGTCCCTCGCTCTCTCTGTGTCCCTCCCTTTCTGTGTGTCCCTCGCTCTCTCTGTGTCCCTCACTCTCTCTGTGTCCCTCCCTTTCTGTGTGTCCCTCGTTCTCTGTGTCCATGGCTTTGTCTGTGTCACTCGCTCTCTCTGTGTGTCCCTCGCTCTCTGTGCCCCTCGCTCTCTGTGCCCCTCGCTCTCTCTGTGTCCCTCGCTCTCTCTGTGTCCCTCGCTCTCTCTGTGTCCCTCACTCTCTCTGTGTCCCTCCCTTTCTGTGTGTCCCTCGGCCTGTGACCCTCGCTCTGTCTGTGTCCCTCCCTTTCTGTGTGTCCCTCGGGCTCTCTGTGTCCCTCACACTCTCTGTGTCCCTCGTGCACTGTGTCCCTCACTCTCTGTGTCCCTCGTTCTCTGTGTTAATCGCTCTCTGTGTCCCTCGTGCTCTGTGTCCCTCGCTCTTTGTGTCCCTCGCTCTCTGTGTCCCTTGCTCTCTCTGTGTCCCTGTCTTTGTCTGTGTCACTCGCTCTCTCTAGTGTCCCTCGCTCTCTGTGCCCCTCGCTCTCTGTGCCCCTCGCTCTCTCTGTGTCCCTCACTCTCTCTGTGTCCCTCTCCCTCTCTCTCTGTGTCCCTCGCGCTCTGGGTGTAGCTCGGTCTGTGACCCTCGCTCTGTCTGTGTCCCTCGCTCTGTCTGTGTCCCTCGGTCTGTGTCCCTCACTCTCTGTGTCCCTCACTCTCTCTGTGTCCCTCGCTCTCTCTGTTTCCCTCGCTCTCTCTGTTTCCCTCGCTCTGTCTGTGTCCCTCGGTCTGTGTCCCTCACTCTCTCTGTGTGCCTCACTCTCTCTGTGTCCCTCGCTCTCTCTGTTTCCCTCGCTCTCTCTGTGTCCCTCGCTCTGTCTGTGTCCCTCGGTCTGTGTCCCTCACTCTCTGTGTCCCTCACACTCTCTGTGTCCCTCGCTCTCTCTGTTTCCCTCGCTCTCTCTTTTTCCCTCGCTCTCTGTGTTCCTCACTCTCTGTGTCCCTCACTCTCTCTGTGTGTCCCTCGCTCTCTGTGTCCCTCGCTCTCTGTGGCCCTCGCTCTCTCTGTGTGTCCCTCGCTCTCTATGTCCCTTGCTCTCTCTGTGTCCCTGGCTCTGTCTGTGTCCCTCGCTCTCTCTGTCTGTCCCTCGTTCTCTGTGTCCCTCGCTCTCTGTGTCCCTCGCTCTCTCTGTGTCCCTCGCTCTCTCTGTGTCCCTCACTCTCTCTGTGTCCCTCCCTTTCTGTGTATCCCTCGCTCTCTCTGTGTCCCACGCTCTCTCTGTGTCCCTCGCTCTCTCTGTGTCCCTCGGTCTGTGACCCTCGCTCTGTCTGTGTCCCTCCCTTTCTGTGTGTCCCTCGGGCTCTCTGTGTCCCTCACACTCTCTGTGTCCCTCGTGCACTGTGTCCCTCTCTCTCTGTGTCCATCTCTCTCTGTCCATCGCTCTCTGTGTCCCTCGTGCTCTCTGTGTCCCTCGCGCTCTCTGTGTCCCTCGTTCTCTCTGTGTCCCTCGCTCTCTCTGTGTCCCTCACTCTCTCTCTGTCCCTCCCTTTCTGTGTGCCCCTCGCTCTCTCTGTGTCCCTCGCTCTCTGTGTCCCTCACTCTCTGTGCCCCTCGCTCTCTCTGTGTCCCTCGCTCTCTCTGTGTCCCTCACTCTCTGTGCCCCTCGCTCTCTCTGTGCCCCTCGCTCTCTCTGTGTCTCCCTCGCTCTCTGTGCCCCTCGCTCTCTGTGTCCCTCGCTCTCTGTGTCCCTCGCTCTCTGTGCCCCTCGCTCTCTGTGTCCCTCGCTCTCTCTGTGTCCCTCACTCTCTGTGCCCCTCGCTCTCTCTGTGTCCCTCGCTCTCGCTGTGTCCCTCACTCTCTCTGTGTCCCTCCCTTTCTGTGTGTCCCTCACTCTCTCTGTGTCCCTCGCTCTCTCTGTGACCCTCAGTCTGTGTCCCTCGCTCTCTCTGTGTCCCTCGCTCTCTCTGTGTCCCTCACTCTCTGTGCCCCTCGCTCTCTCTGTGTACCTCCCTCTCTGTGTCCCTGGCTTTGTCTGTGTCACTCGCTCTCTCTGTGTGTCCCTCGCTCTCTATGCCCCTCGCTCTCTCTGTGTCCCTGGCTTTGTCTGTGTCACTCGCTCTCTCTGTGTGTCCCTCGCTCTCTGTGCCCCTCGCTCTCTGTGCCCCTCGCTCTCTCTGTGTCCCTCGCTCTCTCTGTTTCCCTCACTCTCTCTGTGTCCCTCTCTTTCTGTGTTTCCCTCGCTCTCTCTGTGTCCCTGGCTTTGTCTGTGTCCCTCGCTCTCTCTGTGTCCCTCGCTCTCTGTGTCCCTCCCTTTCTGTGTGTCCCTCGCTCTCTCTGTGTCCCTCACTCTCTCTGTGTCCCTCCCTTTCTGTGTGTCCCTCGCTCTCTCTGTGTCCCTCACTCTCTCTGTGTCCCTCCCTTTCTGTGTGTCCCTCGTTCTCTGTGTCCATGGCTTTGTCTGTGTCACTCGCTCTCTCTGTGTGTCCCTCGCTCTCTGTGCCCCTCGCTCTCTGTGCCCCTCGCTCTCTCTGTGTCCCTCGCTCTCTCTGTGTCCCTCGCTCTCTCTGTGTCCCTCACTCTCTCTGTGTCCCTCCCTTTCTGTGTGTCCCTCGGCCTGTGACCCTCGCTCTGTCTGTGTCCCTCCCTTTCTGTGTGTCCCTCGGGCTCTCTGTCCCTCACACTCTCTGTGTCCCTCGTGCACTGTGTCCCTCACTCTCTGTGTCCCTCGTTCTCTGTGTTAATCGCTCTCTGTGTCCCTCGTGCTCTGTGTCCCTCGCTCTTTGTGTCCCTCGCTCTCTGTGTCCCTTGCTCTCTCTGTGTCCCTGGCTTTGTCTGTGTCACTCGCTCTCTCTAGTGTCACTCGCTCTCTGTGCCCCTCGCTCTCTGTGCCCCTCGCTCTCTCTGTGTCCCTCACTCTCTCTGTGTCCCTCTCCCTCTCTCTCTGTGTCCCTCGCGCTCTGGGTGTAGCTCGGTCTGTGACCCTCGCTCTGTCTGTGTCCCTCGCTCTGTCTGTGTCCCTCGGTCTGTGTCCCTCACTCTCTGTGTCCCTCACTCTCTCTGTGTCCCTCGCTCTCTCTGTTTCCCTCGCTCTCTCTGTTTCCCTCGCTCTGTCTGTGTCCCTCGGTCTGTGTCCCTCACTCTCTCTGTGTCCCTCACTCTCTCTGTGTCCCTCGCTCTCTCTGTTTCCCTCGCTCTCTCTGTGTCCCTCGCTCTGTCTGTGTCCCTCGGTCTGTGTCCCTCACTCTCTGTGTCCCTCACACTCTCTGTGTCCCTCGCTCTCTCTGTTTCCCTCGCTCTCTCTTTTTCCCTCGCTCTCTGTGTTCCTCACTCTCTGTGTCCCTCACTCTCTCTGTGTGTCCCTCGCTCTCTGTGTCCCTCGCTCTCTGTGGCCCTCGCTCTCTCTGTGTGTCCCTCGCTCTCTATGTCCCTTGCTCTCTCTGTGTCCCTGGCTCTGTCTGTGTCCCTCGCTCTCTCTGTCTGTCCCTCGTTCTCTGTGTCCCTCGCTCTCTGTGTCCCTCGCTCTCTCTGTGTCCCTCGCTCTCTCTGTGTCCCTCACTCTCTCTGTGTCCCTCCCTTTCTGTGTATCCCTCGCTCTCTCTGTGTCCCACGCTCTCTCTGTGTCCCTCGCTCTCTCTGTGTCCCTCGGTCTGTGACCCTCGCTCTGTCTGTGTCCCTCCCTTTCTGTGTGTCCCTCGGGCTCTCTGTGTCCCTCACACTCTCTGTGTCCCTCGTGCACTGTGTCCCTCTCTCTCTGTGTCCCTCGTTCTCTGTGTTAATCGCTCTCTGTGTCCCTCGCTCTCTGTGTCCCTCGTGCTCTGTGTCCCTCGCTCTTTGTGTCCCTCGCTCTCTCTGTGTCCCTCGCGCTCTCTGTGTAGTTCGGTCTGTGACCCTCGCTCTGTCTCTGGCCCTCCCTTTCTGTGTGTCCCTCGCTCTCGCTGTGTCCCTCGCGTTCTCTGTGTCCCTCGTCCTCTGTGTGCCTCGCTCTTTGTGTCCCTCGCTCTCCCTGTGTCCCTCACTCTCTCTGTGTCCCTCACTCTCTGTGTCCCTCACTCTCTGTGTCCCACACTCTCTGTGACCCTCCCTCTCTGTGTCCCTGGTGCTCTGTGTCCCTCGCTCTTTGTGTCCCTCGCTCTCTCTGTGTCCCTCACTCTCTCTGTGTCCCTCACTCTCTCTGTGTCCCTCGATCTCCCTGTGTCGCTCACTCTCTCTGTGTCCCTCGCTCTCTGTGTCCCTCGCTCTCAGTTTGTCCCTCGCTCTCTCTGCGTCCCTCGCTCTCTCTGTGTCCCTCGCACTCTCTGTGTCCCTGGCTCTCTCTGTGTCCCTCGCTCTCTGTGTCCCTCGCTCTCTGTGTCCCTCACTCTCTCTGTGACCCACACTCTCTGTTTCCCTCGCTCTCTCTGTGTCCCTCGCTCTGTCTGTGTCCCTCGGTCTGTGACCCTCGCTCTGTCTGTGTCCCTCCCTTTCTGTGTGTCCCTCGGGCTCTCTGTGTCCCTCACACTCTCTGTGTCCCTCGTGCACTGTGTCCCTCACTCTCTGTGTCCCTCATTCTCTGTGTTAATCGCTCTCTGTGTACCTCGCTCTCTGTGTCCCTCGTGCTCTGTGTCCCTCGCTCTCGCTGTGTCCCTCGCGTTCTCTGTGTCCCTCGTGCTCTGTGTGCCTCGCACTTTGTGTCCCTCGCTCTCTCTGTGTCCCTCGCGCTCTCTGTGTAGCTCAGTCTGTGACCCTCGCTCTGTCTGTGTCCCTCCCTTTCTGTGTGTCCCTCGCTCTCGCTGTGTCCCTCGCGCTCTCTGTGTCCCTCGCTCTCTCTGTGTCCCTCACTCTCTGTGTCCCTCACTCTCTGTGTCCCACACTCTCTGTGACCCTCCCTCTCTGTGTCCCTGGTGCTCTGTGTCCCTCGCTCTTTGTGTCCCTCGCTCTCTCTGTGTCCCTCGCGCTCTCTGTGTAGCTCGGTCTGTGACCCTCGCTCTGTCTGTGTCCCTCCCTTTCTGTGTGCCCCTCGCTCTCGCTGTGTCCCTCGCGCTCTCTGTGTCCCTTGCTCTCTCTGTGTCCCTCACACTCTCTGTGTCCCTCACTCTCTCTGTGTCCCTCGATCTCCCTGTGTCGCTCACTCTCTCTGTGTCCCTCGCTCTCTCTGTGTCCCTCGCTCTCTGTTTCCCTCGCTCTCTGTGTCCCTCGCTCTCAATTTGTCCCTCGCTCTCTCTGCGTCCCTCGCTCTCTCTGTGTCCCTCGCACTCTCTGTGTCCCTCGCTCTCTCTGTGTTCCTCACTCTCTCTGTGACCCTCACTCTCTGTGTCCCTCACTCTCTCTTTGTGTCCCTCGCTCTCTGTGTCCCTCACTCTCTGTGCCCCTCACTCTCTCTGTGTCCCTCACTCTCTGTGTCCCTCGCGATCTCTGTGTCCCTCGCTCTCTCTGTGTCCCTCGCTCTCTCTGTGTCCCTCGTGCTCTGTGTTACTCGCTCTCTGTGTCCCTCGCTCTCTGTGTCCCTCACTCTCTGTATCCCTCGCGTTCTGTGTCCCTCGCTCTCTCTGTGTCCCTCGCGCTCTCTGTTTCTCACTCTCTGTGTCCCTCGCTCTCTCTGCGTCCCTTGCTCTCTCTGTGTCCCTCACTCTCTGTGTCCCTCTCTCTTTCTGTGTCCCTCGCTCTCTCTGTGTCCCTCGCTCTCTGTGTCCCTCGCTCTCTCTGTGTCCCTCCCTTTCTGTGTGTCCCTCGCTCTCTCTGTGTCCCTCGCTCTGTCTGTGTCCCTCACTCTCTGTGTCCCTCACTCTCTCTGTGACCCTCACTCTCTGTTTCCCTCGCTCTCTCTGTGTCGCTCGCTCTCTCTGTGTCCCTCGGTCTGTGTCCCTCACTCTCTGTGTCCCTCACACTCTCTGTGTCCCTCGCTCTCTCTGTTTCCCTCGCTCTCTCTTTTTCCCTCGCTCTCTGTGTTCCTCACTCTCTGTGTCCCTCACTCTCTCTGTGTGTCCCTCGCTCTCTGTGTCCCTCGCTCTCTGTGGCCCTCGCTCTCTCTGTGCTCCCCCCACACAGCGAGCACTGTCAGTGCTCCCACCACACAGCCAGCACTGTCAGTGCTCCCGACACAGCCAGCACTGTCAGTGCTCCGCCACACAGCCAGCACTATCAGTGATCCCCCCACACAGCCAGCACTGTCAGTGCTCCCCCACACAGCCAGCACTGTCAGTGCGCCCCCCACACAGCCAGCACTGTATGTGCTCCCACCACACAACCAGCACTGTCAGTGCTCCCCCGCACAGCCAGCATGTCAGTGCTCCCCCCACACAGCCAGCACTGTCAGTGCTCCCCCACACTTCCAGCACTGTCAGTGTTCCCACCACACAGCCAGCACTGTCAGTGCTCCCCCCACACAGCCAGCACTCTCAGTTCTCCCACCACACAGCCAGCACTGCTAGTGCTCCCACCACACAGACAGCACTGTCAGTGCTCCCCCACACAGCCTGCACTGTCAGTTCTCCCACCACACAGCCAGCACTGTCAGTGCTGCCCCCACACACCCAGCACTGTCAGTGCTCCCCCCCCCACACAGCCAGCACTGTCAGTGCTCCCACCACACAGCCAGCACTGTCAGTGCTCCCACCACACAGCCAGCACTGTCAGCGCTCCCCCACACAGCCAGCACTGTCAGTGCTCCCCCCCCCCACACAGCCAGCACTGTCAGTGCTCCCACCACACAGCCAGCACTGTCAGTGCTCCCACCACACAACCAGCACTGTCAGTGCTCCCCCGCACAGCCAGCACTGTCAGTGCTCCCCCACACAGCCAGCACTGTCAGTGATCCCCCCACACAGCCAGCACTGTCAGTGCTCCCCCACACAGCCTGCACTGTCAGTTCTCCCACCACACAGCCAGCACTGCCAGTGCTCCCACCACACAGCCAGCACTGTCAGTGCTCCCCCACACAGCCTGCACTGTCAGTTCTCCCACCATCAGCCAGCACTGTCAGTGCTGCCCCCACACACCCAGCACTGTCAGTGCTCCCCCCCACACAGCCAGCACTGTCAGTGCTCCCACCACACAGCCAGCATTGTCAGTGCTCCCACCACACAGCTAGCACTGTCAGCGCTCCCCCACACAGCCAGCACTGTCAGTGCTCCCCCCACACAGCCAGCACTGCCAGTGCTCCCACCACACAGCCAGCACTGTCAGTGCTCCCACCACACAGCCAGCACTGTCAGCGCTCCCACCACACAGCCAGCCCTGTCAGTGCTCCCACCATACAGCCAGCACTGGCAGTGCTCCCCCCCACACAGCCAGCACTGTCAGTGCTCCCACCACACAGCCAGCACTGTCAGTGCTCCCACCACACAGCCAGCACTGTCAGTGCTCCCCCACACAGCCAGCACTGTCAGTGCTCCCCCACACATCCAGCACTGTCAGTGCTCCCCCCACACAGCCAGCACTGTCAGTGCTCCCCCCACACAGCCAGGACTGTCAGTGCTCCCAACACACAGCCAGCACTGTCAGTGCTCCCCCCACACAGCCAGCACTGCCAGTTTTCCCACCACACAGCCTGCACTGTCAGTGCTCCCATCACACAGCAAGCCCTCCAGTGCTCCACCCACACAGCCAGCACTGTCAGTGCTCCGAACACACAGCCAGCACTGTCAGTGCTCCCACCACACAGCCAGCATTGTCAGTGCTCCCACCATACAGCCAGCACTGTGAGTGCTCCCCACACAGCCAGCACTGTCAGTGCTCCCCGCACACAGCCAGCACTGTCAGTGCTGCCCCCACAGCCAGCACTGTCAGTGCTCCCCCCACACAGCCAGCACTGTCAGTGCTCCCACCACACAGCCAGCACTGTCAGTGCTCACCCCACACAGCCAGCACTGTCAGTGCGCCCCCACACAGCCAGCACTGTCAGTGCTCCACCCACACAGCCAGCACTGTCAGGGCTCCCCCCACACAGCCAGCACTGTCAGTGCTCCCCCACACAGCCAGCACTGTCAGTGCTCCCCCACACAGCCAGCACTGTCAGTGCTCCCACCACACAACCAGCACTGTCAGTGCTCCACCGCACAGCCAGCACTGTCAGTGCTCCCCCACACAGCCAGCACTGTCCGTGCTCCCCCACACAGCCTGCACTGTCAGTTCTCCCACCACACAGCCAGCACTGCCAGTGCTCCCACCACACAGCCAGCACTGTCAGTGCTCCCCCACACAGCCAGCACTGTCAGTGCTCCCCCACACACAGCCGGCACTGCCAGTGCTCCCACCACACAGCCAGCACTGTCAGTTCTCCCACCACACAGCCAGCACTGTCAGTGCGCCCCCCACACAGCCAGCACTGTATGTGCTCCCACCACACAACCAGCACTGTCAGTGCTCCCCCGCACAGCCAGCATGTCAGTGCTCCCCCCACACAGCCAGCACTGTCAGTGCTCCCCCACACAGCCAGCACTGTCAGTGTTCCCACCACACAGCCAGCACTGTCAGTGCTCCCCCCACACAGCCAGCACTCTCAGTTCTCCCACCACACAGCCAGCACTGCTAGTGCTCCCACCACACAGACAGCACTGTCAGTGCTCCCCCACACAGCCTGCACTGTCAGTTCTCCCACCACACAGCCAGCACTGTCAGTGCTGCCCCCACACACCCAGCACTGTCAGTGCTCCCCCCCCACACAGCCAGCACTGTCAGTGCTCCCACCACACAGCCAGCACTGTCAGTGCTCCCACCACACAGCCAGCACTGTCAGCGCTCCCCCACACAGCCAGCACTGTCAGTGCTCCCCCCCCCCCCCACACAGCCAGCACTGTCAGTGCTCCCACCACACAGCCAGCACTGTCAGTGCTCCCACCACACAACCAGCACTGTCAGTGCTCCCCCGCACAGCCAGCACTGTCAGTGCTCCCCCACACAGCCAGCACTGTCAGTGATCCCCCCACACAGCCAGCACTGTCAGTGCTCTCCACACAGCCTGCACTGTCAGTTCTCCCACCACACAGCCAGCACTGCCAGTGCTCCCACCACACAGCCAGCACTGTCAGTGCTCCCCCACACAGCCTGCACTGTCAGTTCTCCCACCATCAGCCAGCACTGTCAGTGCTGCCCCCACACACCCAGCACTGTCAGTGCTCCCCCCCACACAGCCAGCACTGTCAGTGCTCCCACCACACAGCCAGCACTGTCAGTGCTCCCACCACACAGCGAGCACTGTCAGCGCTCCCCCACACAGCCAGCACTGTCAGTGCTCCCCCCACACAGCCAGCACTGCCAGTGCTCCCACCACACAGCCAGCACTGTCAGTGCTCCCACCACACAGCCAGCACTGTCAGCGCTCCCACCACACAGCCAGCCCTGTCAGTGCTCCCACCATACAGCCAGCACTGGCAGTGCTCCCCCCCACACAGCCAGCACTGTCAGTGCTCCCACCACACAGCCAGCACTGTCAGTGCTCCCACCACACAGCCAGCACTGTCAGTGCTCCCCCACACAGCCAGCACTGTCAGTGCTCCCCCACACATCCAGCACTGTCAGTGCTCCCCCCACACAGCCAGCACTGTCAGTGCTCCCCCCACACAGCCAGCACTGTCAGTGCTCACCCCACACAGCCAGGACTGTCAGTGCTCCCAACACACAGCCAGCACTGTCAGTGCTCCCCCCACACAGCCAGCACTGCCAGTTTTCCCACCACACAGCCTGCACTGTCAGTGCTCCCATCACACAGCAAGCCCTCCAGTGCTCCACCCACACAGCCAGCACTGTCAGTGCTCCGAACACACAGCCAGCACTGTCAGTGCTCCCACCACACAGCCAGCATTGTCAGTGCTCCCACCATACAGCCAGCAATGTCAGTGCTCCCACCCCACAGCCATCACTGTCAGTGCTCACCCCACACAGCCAGCACTGTGAGTGCTCCCCACACAGCCAGCACTGTCAGTGCTCCCCGCACACAGCCAGCACTGTCAGTGCTGCCCCCACAGCCAGCACTGTCAGTGCTCCCCCCACACAGCCAGCACTGTCAGTGCTCCCACCACACAGCCAGCACTGTCAGTGCTCACCCCACACAGCCAGCACTGTCAGTGCGCCCCCACACAGCCAGCACTGTCAGTGCTCCACCCACACAGCCAGCACTGTCAGTGCTCCCCCCACACAGCCAGCACTGTCAGTGCTCCCCCACACAGCCAGCACTGTCAGTGCTCCCCCCACACAGCCAGCACTGTCAGTGCTCCCACCACACAACCAGCACTGTCAGTGCTCCACCGCACAGCCAGCACTGTCAGTGCTCCCCCACACAGCCAGCACTGTCAGTGATCCCCCCACACAGCCAGCACTGTCAGTGCTCCCCCACACAGCCTGCACTGTCAGTGCTCCCACCACACAGCCAGCACTGTCAGTGCTCCCACCACACAGCCAGCACTGTCAACGCTCCCCCACACAGCCAGCACTGTCAGTGCTCCCCCACACAGCCAGCACTGTCAGTGCTCCACCACACAGCCAGCACTGTCAGTGCTCCCACCACACAACCAGCACTGTCAGTGCTCCCCCACACAGCCAGCACTGTCAGTGCTGCCCCCACACAGCCAGCACAGTCAGTGCTGCCCCAGACAGCCAGCACTGTCAGTGCTCCCCCACAGAGCCTGCACTGTCAGTGCTCCCCACACAGCCAGCCCTATCAGTGCTCCCCCACAGAGCCTGCACTGTCAGTGCTCCCCACACAGCCAGCACTGTCAGTGCTCCCCACACAGCCAGCACTATCAGTGCTCCCCACACAGCCAGCATTATCAGTGTTCCACCACACAGCCAGCACTGTCAGTGCTCCCACCACACAGCCGGCACTGTCAGTGCTCCCCCACACAGCCAGCACTGTCAGTGCTCCCACCACACAGCCAGCACTGTCAGTGCTCCCACCACACAGCCAGCACTGTCAGCGCTCCCCCACACAGCCAGCACTGTCAGTGCTCCCACCACACAGCCAGCACTGTCAACGCTCCCCCACACAGCCAGCACTGTCAGTGCTCCCCCACACAGCCAGCACTGTCAGTGCTCCCACCAGACAGCCAGCACTGTCAGTGTTCCCCACGCCCCAGACCCAGCTCCTGATTGGCTGAGAGGCTGTCAGTCAGCGCCAGATGATACTGATAGGCTGAGAGACTGTCAGTCAGCGGCTGGAGCTCCTGATTGGCCGAGAGACTGTCAGTCAGCGGTTGGAACTCCTGATTTGCTGAGGGGCTTTCAGTCAGTTTTATTTTCTCATTAATTTAATAATTGATGCAACCGGATATTTCACCGCGATCTTGATCTGCTCCCTGAACCTGGACTGAGTCACCACATAAATAAATGTGCTCCCACCGCACAGCCAGCACTGTCAGTGCTCCCGACACAGCCAGCACTGTCAGTGCTCCGCCACACAGCCAGCACTGCCAGTGCTCCCACCAGACAGCCAGCACTGCCCGTGCTCCCACCACACAGCCAGCACTGTCAGTGCTCCCACCACACAGCCAGCACTGTCAGTGCTCCCTCCACACAGCCAACACTTTCAGTGCTCCCCCACACAGCCAGCCCTTCCAGTGATCCCCCAAACATCCAGCACTGTCAGTGCTCCCCCCACACAGCCAGCAGTGTCAGTGCTCACCCCACACAGCCAGCACTGTCAGTGCTCCCAACACACAGCCAGCACTGTCAGTGCTCCCCCACACAGCCAGCACTGCCAGTGCTCCCACCACACAGCAAGCACTGCCAGTGCTCCACCCACACAGTCGGCACTGTCAGTGCTCCGAACATACAGCCAGCACTGTCAGTGCTCCCACCACACAGCCAGCACTGTCTGTGCTCCCACCATACAGCCAGCACTGTCAGTGCTCCCCCACACAGCCAACACTTTCAGTGCTCCCCCACACAGCCAGCCCTTCCAGTGATCCCCCAAACATCCAGCACTGTCAGTGCTCCCCCCACACAGCCAGCAGTGTCAGTGCTCACCCCACACAGCCAGCACTGTCAGTGCTCCCAACACACAGCCAGCACTGTCAGTGCTCCCCCACACAGCCAGCACTGCCAGTGCTCCCACCACACAGCAAGCACTGCCAGTGCTCCACCCACACAGTCGGCACTATCAGTGCTCCGAACATACAGCCAGCACTGTCAGTGCTCCCACCACACAGCCAGCACTGTCTGGCCTCCCACCATACAGCCAGCACTGTCAGTGCTCCCACCCCACAGCCAGCACTGTCAGTGCTCACCCCACACAGCCAGCACTGTGATTGCTCGCCACACAGCCAGCACTGTCAGTGCTCCCCGCACACAGCCAGCACTGTCAGTGCTGCCCCCACAGCCAGCACTGTCAGTGCTCCCCCCACACAGCCAGCACTGTCAGTGCTCCCACCACACAGCCAGCACTGTCAGTGCTCACCCCACACAACCAGCACTGTCAGTGCTCCCCCACACAGCCAGCACTGTCAGTGCTCCCCCACACAGCCAGCACTGTCAGTGCTCCCCCCACACAGCCAGCACTGTCAGTGCTCCCCCACACAGCCAGCACTGTCAGTGCGCCCCCCACACAGCCAGCACTGTCTGTACTCCCACCACACAACCAGCACTGTCAGTGCTCCCCCGCACAGCCAGCACTGTCAGTGCTCCCCCCACACAGCCAGCACTGTCAGTGCTCCCCCACACAGCCTGCACTGTCAGTGCTCCCACCACACAGCCAGCACTGTCAGTGCTCCCCCCACACAGCCAGGACTGTCAGTGCTCCCAACACACAGCCAGCACTGTCAGTGCTCCCCCCACACAGCCAGCACTGCCAGTTTTCCCACCACACAGCCTGCACTGTCAGTGCTCCCATCACACAGCAAGCCCTCCAGTGCTCCACCCACACAGCCAGCACTGTCAGTGCTCCGAACACACAGCCAGCACTGTCAGTGCTCCCACCACACAGCCAGCATTGTCAGTGCTCCCACCATACAGCCAGCAATGTCAGTGCTCCCACCCTACAGCCATCACAGTCAGTGCTCACCCCACACAGCCAGCACTGTGAGTGCTCCCCACACAGCCAGCACTGTCAGTGCTCCCCGCACACAGCCAGCACTGTCAGTGCTGCCCCCACAGCCAGCACTGCCAGTGCTCCCCCCACACAACCAGCACTGTCAGTGCTCCCACCACACAGCCAGCACTGTCAGTGCTCACCCCACACAGCCAGCACTGTCAGTGCGCCCCCACACAGCCAGCACTGTCTGGCCTCCCACCATACAGCCAGCACTGTCAGTGCTCCCACCCCACAGCCAGCACTGTCAGTGCTCACCCCACACAGCCAGCACTGTGATTGCTCGCCACACAGCCAGCACTGTCAGTGCTCCCCGCACACAGCCAGCACTGTCAGTGCTGCCCCCACAGCCAGCACTGTCAGTGCTCCCCCCACACAGCCAGCACTGTCAGTGCTCCCACCACACAGCCAGCACTGTCAGTGCTCACCCCACACAACCAGCACTGTCAGTGCTCCCCCACACAGCCAGCACTGTCAGTGCTCCCCCACACAGCCAGCACTGTCAGTGCTCCCCCACACAGCCAGCACTGTCAGTGCTCCCCCACACAGCCAGCACTGTCAGTGCGCCCCCCACACAGCCAGCACTGTCTGTACTCCCACCACACAACCAGCACTGTCAGTGCTCCCCCGCACAGCCAGCACTGTCAGTGCTCCCCCCACACAGCCAGCACTGTCAGTGCTCCCCCACACAGCCTGCACTGTCAGTGCTCCCACCACACAGCCAGCACTGTCAGTGCTCCCCCCACACAGCCAGGACTGTCAGTGCTCCCAACACACAGCCAGCACTGTCAGTGCTCCCCCCACACAGCCAGCACTGCCAGTTTTCCCACCACACAGCCTGCACTGTCAGTGCTCCCATCACACAGCAAGCCCTCCAGTGCTCCACCCACACAGCCAGCACTGTCAGTGCTCCGAACACACAGCCAGCACTGTCAGTGCTCCCACCACACAGCCAGCATTGTCAGTGCTCCCACCATACAGCCAGCAATGTCAGTGCTCCCACCCCACAGCCATCACTGTCAGTGCTCACCCCACACAGCCAGCACTGTGAGTGCTCCCCACACAGCCAGCACTGTCAGTGCTCACCCCACACAGCCAGCACTGTCAGTGCGCCCCCACACAGCCAGCACTGTCAGTGCTCCACCCACACAGCCAGCACTGTCAGTGCTCCCCCCACACAGCCAGCACTGTCAGTGCTCCCCCACACAGCCAGCACTGTCAGTGCTCCCCCCACACAGCCAGCACTGTCAGTGCTCCCACCACACAACCAGCACTGTCAGTGCTCCACCGCACAGCCAGCACTGTCAGTGCTCCCCCACACAGCCAGCACTGTCAGTGATCCCCCCACACAGCCAGCACTGTCAGTGCTCCCCCACACAGCCTGCACTGTCAGTGCTCCCACCACACAGCCAGCACTGTCAGTGCTCCCACCACACAGCCAGCACTGTCAGCGCTCCCCCACACAGCCAGCACTGTCAGTGCTCCCCCACACAGCCAGCACTGTCAGTGCTCCACCACACAGCCAGCACTGTCAGTGCTCCCACCACACAACCAGCACTGTCAGTGCTCCCCCACACAGCCAGCACTGTCAGTGCTGCCCCCACACAGCCAGCACAGTCAGTGCTCCCCCAGACAGCCAGCACTGTCAGTGCTCCCCCACAGAGCCTGCACTGTCAGTGCTCCCCACACAGCCAGCCCTATCAGTGCTCCCCCACAGAGCCTGCACTGTCAGTGCTCCCCACACAGCCAGCACTGTCAGTGCTCCCCCACACAGCCAGCACTATCAGTGCTCCCCACACAGCCAGCATTATCAGTGTTCCACCACACAGCCAGCACTGTCAGTGCTCCCACCACACAGCCGGCACTGTCAGTGCTCCCCCACACAGCCAGCACTGTCAGTGCTCCCACCACACAGCCAGCACTGTCAGTGCTCCCACCACACAGCCAGCACTGTCAGCGCTCCCCCACACAGCCAGCACTGTCAGTGCTCCCACCACACAGCCAGCACTGTCAACGCTCCCCCACACAGCCAGCACTGTCAGTGCTCCCCCACACAGCCAGCACTGTCAGTGCTCCCACCAGACAGCCAGCACTGTCAGTGTTTCCCACGCCCCAGACCCAGCTCCTGATTGGCTGAGAGGCTGTCAGTCAGCGCCAGATGATACTGATAGGCTGAGAGACTGTCAGTCAGCGGCTGGAGCTCCTGATTGGCCGAGAGACTGTCAGTCAGCGGTTGGAACTCCTGATTTGCTGAGGGGCTTTCAGTCAGTTTTATTTTCTCATTAATTTAATAATTGATGCAACCGGATATTTCACCGCGATCTTGATCTGCTCCCTGAACCTGGACTGAGTCACCACATAAATAAATGTGCTCCCACCGCACAGCCAGCACTGTCAGTGCTCCCGACACAGCCAGCACTGTCAGTGCTCCGCCACACAGCCAGCACTGCCAGTGCTCCCACCAGACAGCCAGCACTGCCCGTGCTCCCACCACACAGCCAGCACTGTCAGTGCTCCCACCACACAGCCAGCACTGTCAGTGCTCCCTCCACACAGCCAACACTTTCAGTGCTCCCCCACACAGCCAGCCCTTCCAGTGATCCCCCAAACATCCAGCACTGTCAGTGCTCCCAACACACAGCCAGCACTGTCAGTGCTCCCCCACACAGCCAGCACTGCCAGTGCTCCCACCACACAGCAAGCACTGCCAGTGCTCCACCCACACAGTCGGCACTGTCAGTGCTCCGAACATACAGCCAGCACTGTCAGTGCTCCCACCACACAGCCAGCACTGTCTGTGCTCCCACCATACAGCCAGCACTGTCAGTGCTCCCCCCACACAGCCAACACTTTCAGTGCTCCCCCACACAGCCAGCCCTTCCAGTGATCCCCCAAACATCCAGCACTGTCAGTGCTCCCCCCACACAGCCAGCAGTGTCAGTGCTCACCCCACACAGCCAGCACTGTCAGTGCTCCCAACACACAGCCAGCACTGTCAGTGCTCCCCCACACAGCCAGCACTGCCAGTGCTCCCACCACACAGCCAGCACTGTCTGGCCTCCCACCATACAGCCAGCACTGTCAGTGCTCCCACCCCACAGCCAGCACTGTCAGTGCTCACCCCACACAGCCAGCACTGTGATTGCTCGCCACACAGCCAGCACTGTCAGTGCTCCCCGCACACAGCCAGCACTGTCAGTGCTGCCCCCACAGCCAGCACTGTCAGTGCTCCCCCCACACAGCCAGCACTGTCAGTGCTCCCACCACACAGCCAGCACTGTCAGTGCTCACCCCACACAACCAGCACTGTCAGTGCTCCCCCACACAGCCAGCACTGTCAGTGCTCCCCCACACAGCCAGCACTGTCAGTGCTCCCCCCACACAGCCAGCACTGTCAGTGCTCCCCCACACAGCCAGCACTGTCAGTGCGCCCCCCACACAGCCAGCACTGTCTGTACTCCCACCACACAACCAGCACTGTCAGTGCTCCCCCGCACAGCCAGCACTGTCAGTGCTCCCCCCACACAGCCAGCACTGTCAGTGCTCCCCCACACAGCCTGCACTGTCAGTGCTCCCACCACACAGCCAGCACTGTCAGTGCTCCCCCCACACAGCCAGGACTGTCAGTGCTCCCAACACACAGCCAGCACTGTCAGTGCTCCCCCCACACAGCCAGCACTGCCAGTTTTCCCACCACACAGCCTGCACTGTCAGTGCTCCCATCACACAGCAAGCCCTCCAGTGCTCCACCCACACAGCCAGCACTGTCAGTGCTCCGAACACACAGCCAGCACTGTCAGTGCTCCCACCACACAGCCAGCATTGTCAGTGCTCCCACCATACAGCCAGCAATGTCAGTGCTCCCACCCCACAGCCATCACTGTCAGTGCTCACCCCACACAGCCAGCACTGTGAGTGCTCCCCACACAGCCAGCACTGTCAGTGCTCCCCGCACACAGCCAGCACTGTCAGTGCTGCCCCCACAGCCAGCACTGTCAGTGCTCCCCCCACACAGCCAGCACTGTCAGTGCTCCCACCACACAGCCAGCACTGTCAGTGCTCACCCCACACAGCCAGCACTGTCAGTGCGCCCCCACACAGCCAGCACTGTCTGGCCTCCCACCATACAGCCAGCACTGTCAGTGCTCCCACCCCACAGCCAGCACTGTCAGTGCTCACCCCACACAGCCAGCACTGTGATTGCTCGCCACACAGCCAGCACTGTCAGTGCTCCCCGCACACAGCCAGCACTGTCAGTGCTGCCCCCACAGCCAGCACTGTCAGTGCTCCCCCCACACAGCCAGCACTGTCAGTGCTCCCACCACACAGCCAGCACTGTCAGTGCTCACCCCACACAACCAGCACTGTCAGTGCTCCCCCACACAGCCAGCACTGTCAGTGCTCCCCCACACAGCCAGCACTGTCAGTGCTCCCCCCACACAGCCAGCACTGTCAGTGCTCCCCCACACAGCCAGCACTGTCAGTGCGCCCCCCACACAGCCAGCACTGTCTGTACTCCCACCACACAACCAGCACTGTCAGTGCTCCCCCGCACAGCTAGCACTGTCAGTGCTCCCCCCACACAGCCAGCACTGTCAGTGCTCCCCCACACAGCCTGCACTGTCAGTGCTCCCACCACACAGCCAGCACTGTCAGTGCTCCCCCCACACAGCCAGGACTGTCAGTGCTCCCAACACACAGCCAGCACTGTCAGTGCTCCCCCCACACAGCCAGCACTGCCAGTTTTCCCACCACACAGCCTGCACTGTCAGTGCTCCCATCACACAGCAAGCCCTCCAGTGCTCCACCCACACAGCCAGCACTGTCAGTGCTCCGAACACACAGCCAGCACTGTCAGTGCTCCCACCACACAGCCAGCATTGTCAGTGCTCCCACCCCACAGCCATCACTGTCAGTGCTCACCCCACACAGCCAGCACTGTGAGTGCTCCCCACACAGCCAGCACTGTCAGTGCTCCCCGCACACAGCCAGCACTGTCAGTGCTGCCCCCACAGCCAGCACTGTCAGTGCTCCCCCCACACAGTCAGCACTGTCAGTGCTCCCACCACACAGCCAGCACTGTCAGTGCTCACCCCACACAGCCAGCACTGTCAGTGCGCCCCCACACAGCCAGCACTGTCAGTGCTCCACCCACACAGCCAGCACTGTCAGTGCTCCCCCACACAGCCAGCACTGTCAGTGCTCCCCCACACAGCCAGCACTGTCAGTGCTCCCCCCACACAGCCAGCACTGTCAGTGCTCCCACCACACAACCAGCACTGTCAGTGCTCCACCGCACAGCCAGCACTGTCAGTGCTCCCCCACACAGCCAGCACTGTCCGTGCTCCCCCACACAGCCTGCACTGTCAGTTCTCCCACCACACAGCCAGCACTGCCAGTGCTCCCACCACACAGCCAGCACTGTCAGTGCTCCCCCACACAGCCAGCACTGTCAGTGCTCCCCCACACACAGCCGGCACTGCCAGTGCTCCCACCACACAGCCAGCACTGTCAGTTCTCCCACCACACAGCCAGCACTGTCAATGCGCCCCCCACACAGCCAGCACTGTATGTGCTCCCACCACACAACCAGCACTGTCAGTGCTCCCCCGCACAGCCAGCATGTCAGTGCTCCCCCCACACAGCCAGCACTGTCAGTGCTCCCCCACACAGCCAGCACTGTCAGTGTTCCCACCACACAGCCAGCACTGTCAGTGCTCCCCCCACACAGCCAGCACTCTCAGTTCTCCCACCACACAGCCAGCACTGCTAGTGCTCCCACCACACAGACAGCACTGTCAGTGCTCCCCCACACAGCCTGCACTGTCAGTTCTCCCACCACACAGCCAGCACTGTCAGTGCTGCCCCCACACACCCAGCACTGTCAGTGCTCCCCCCCCACACAGCCAGCACTGTCAGTGCTCCCACCACACAGCCAGCACTGTCAGTGCTCCCACCACACAGCCAGCACTGTCAGCGCTCCCCCACACAGCCAGCACTGTCAGTGCTCCCCCCCCACACAGCCAGCACTGTCAGTGCTCCCACCACACAGCCAGCACTGTCAGTGCTCCCACCACACAACCAGCACTGTCAGTGCTCCCCGCACAGCCAGCACTGTCAGTGCTCCCCCACACAGCCAGCACTGTCAGTGATCCCCCCACACAGCCAGCACTGTCAGTGCTCCCCCACACAGCCTGCACTGTCAGTTCTCCCACCACACAGCCAGCACTGCCAGTGCTCCCACCACACAGCCAGCACTGTCAGTGCTCCCCCACACAGCCTGCACTGTCAGTTCTCCCACCATCAGCCAGCACTGTCAGTGCTGCCCCCACACACCCAGCACTGTCAGTGCTCCCCCCCACACAGCCAGCACTGTCAGTGCTCCCACCACACAGCCAGCACTGTCAGTGCTCCCACCACACAGCTAGCACTGTCAGCGCTCCCCCACACAGCCAGCACTGTCAGTGCTCCCCCCACACAGCCAGCACTGCCAGTGCTCCCACCACACAGCCAGCACTGTCAGTGCTCCCACCACACAGCCAGCACTGTCAGCGCTCCCACCACACAGCCAGCCCTGTCAGTGCTCCCACCATACAGCCAGCACTGGCAGTGCTCCCCCCCACACAGCCAGCACTGTCAGTGCTCCCACCACACAGCCAGCACTGTCAGTGCTCCCACCACACAGCCAGCACTGTCAGTGCTCCCCCACACAGCCAGCACTGTCAGTGCTCCCCCACACATCCAGCACTGTCAGTGCTCCCCCCACACAGCCAGCACTGTCAGTGCTCCCCCCACACAGCCAGCACTGTCAGTGCTCACCCCACACAGCCAGGACTGTCAGTGCTCCCAACACACAGCCAGCACTGTCAGTGCTCCCCCCACACAGCCAGCACTGCCAGTTTTCCCACCACACAGCCTGCACTGTCAGTGCTCCCATCACACAGCAAGCCCTCCAGTGCTCCACCCACACAGCCAGCACTGTCAGTGCTCCGAACACACAGCCAGCACTGTCAGTGCTCCCACCACACAGCCAGCATTGTCAGTGCTCCCACCATACAGCCAGCAATGTCAGTGCTCCCACCCCACAGCCATCACTGTCAGTGCTCACCCCACACAGCCAGCACTGTGAGTGCTCCCCACACAGCCAGCACTGTCAGTGCTCCCCGCACACAGCCAGCACTGTCAGTGCTGCCCCCACAGCCAGCACTGTCAGTGCTCCCCCCACACAGCCAGCACTGTCAGTGCTCCCACCACACAGCCAGCACTGTCAGTGCTCACCCCACACAGCCAGCACTGTCAGTGCGCCCCCACACAGCCAGCACTGTCAGTGCTCCACCAACACAGCCAGCACTGTCAGTGCTCCCCCCACACAGCCAGCACTGTCAGTGCTCCCCCACACAGCCAGCACTGTCAGTGCTCCCCCCACACAGCCAGCACTGTCAGTGCTCCCACCACACAACCAGCACTGTCAGTGCTCCACCGCACAGCCAGCACTGTCAGTGCTCCCCCACACAGCCAGCACTGTCAGTGATCCCCCCACACAGCCAGCACTGTCAGTGCTCCCCCACACAGCCTGCACTGTCAGTTCTCCCACCACACAGCCAGCACTGCCAGTGCTCCCACCACACAGCCAGCACTGTCAGTGCTCCCCCACACAGCCAGCACTGTCAGTGCTCCCCCACACACAGCCGGCACTGCCAGTGCTCCCACCACACAGCCAGCACTGTCAGTTCTCCCACCACACAGCCAGCACTGTCAGTGCTCCCACCACACAGCCAGCACTGTCAGTGCTCCCACCACACAGCCAGCACTGTCAGCGCTCCCCCACACAGCCAGCACTGTCAGTGCTCCCCCACACAGCCAGCACTGTCAGTGCTCCACCACACAGCCAGCACTGTCAGTGCTCCCACCACACAACCAGCACTGTCAGTGCTCCCCCACACAGCCAGCACTGTCAGTGCTGCCCCCACACAGCCAGCACAGTCAGTGCTCCCCCAGACAGCCAGCACTGTCAGTGCTCCCCCACAGAGCCTGCACTGTCAGTGCTCCCCACACAGCCAGCCCTATCAGTGCTCCCCCACAGAGCCTGCACTGTCAGTGCTCCCCACACAGCCAGCACTGTCAGTGCTCCCCCACACAGCCAGCACTATCAGTGCTCCCCACACAGCCAGCATTATCAGTGTTCCACCACACAGCCAGCACTGTCAGTGCTCCCACCACACAGCCGGCACTGTCAGTGCTCCCCCACACAGCCAGCACTGTCAGTGCTCCCACCACACAGCCAGCACTGTCAGTGCTCCCACCACACAGCCAGCACTGTCAGCGCTCCCCCACACAGCCAGCACTGTCAGTGCTCCCACCACACAGCCAGCACTGTCAACGCTCCCCCACACAGCCAGCACTGTCAGTGCTCCCCCACACAGCCAGCACTGTCAGTGCTCCCACCAGACAGCCAGCACTGTCAGTGTTCCCCACGCCCCAGACCCAGCTCCTGATTGGCTGAGAGGCTGTCAGTCAGCGCCAGATGATACTGATAGGCTGAGAGACTGTCAGTCAGCGGCTGGAGCTCCTGATTGGCCGAGAGACTGTCAGTCAGCGGTTGGAACTCCTGATTTGCTGAGGGGCTTTCAGTCAGTTTTATTTTCTCATTAATTTAATAATTGATGCAACCGGATATTTCACCGCGATCTTGATCTGCTCCCTGAACCTGGACTGAGTCACCACATAAATAAATGTGCTCCCACCGCACAGCCAGCACTGTCAGTGCTCCCGACACAGCCAGCACTGTCAGTGCTCCGCCACACAGCCAGCACTGCCAGTGCTCCCACCAGACAGCCAGCACTGCCCGTGCTCCCACCACACAGCCAGCACTGTCAGTGCTCCCACCACACAGCCAGCACTGTCAGTGCTCCCTCCACACAGCCAACACTTTCAGTGCTCCCCCACACAGCCAGCCCTTCCAGTGATCCCCCAAACATCCAGCACTGTCAGTGCTCCCCCCACACAGCCAGCAGTGTCAGTGCTCACCCCACACAGCCAGCACTGTCAGTGCTCCCAACACACAGCCAGCACTGTCAGTGCTCCCCCACACAGCCAGCACTGCCAGTGCTCCCACCACACAGCAAGCACTGCCAGTGCTCCACCCACACAGTCGGCACTGTCAGTGCTCCGAACATACAGCCAGCACTGTCAGTGCTCCCACCACACAGCCAGCACTGTCTGTGCTCCCACCATACAGCCAGCACTGTCAGTGCTCCCCCCACACAGCCAACACTTTCAGTGCTCCCCCACACAGCCAGCCCTTCCAGTGATCCCCCAAACATCCAGCACTGTCAGTGCTCCCCCCACACAGCCAGCAGTGTCAGTGCTCACCCCACACAGCCAGCACTGTCAGTGCTCCCAACACACAGCCAGCACTGTCAGTGCTCCCCCACACAGCCAGCACTGCCAGTGCTCCCACCACACAGCAAGCACTGCCAGTGCTCCACCCACACAGTCGGCACTGTCAGTGCTCCGAACATACAGCCAGCACTGTCAGTGCTCCCACCACACAGCCAGCACTGTCTGGCCTCCCACCATACAGCCAGCACTGTCAGTGCTCCCACCCCACAGCCAGCACTGTCAGTGCTCACCCCACACAGCCAGCACTGTGATTGCTCGCCACACAGCCAGCACTGTCAGTGCTCCCCGCACACAGCCAGCACTGTCAGTGCTGCCCCCACAGCCAGCACTGTCAGTGCTCCCCCCACACAGCCAGCACTGTCAGTGCTCCCACCACACAGCCAGCACTGTCAGTGCTCACCCCACACAACCAGCACTGTCAGTGCTCCCCCACACAGCCAGCACTGTCAGTGCTCCCCCACACAGCCAGCACTGTCAGTGCTCCCCCCACACAGCCAGCACTGTCAGTGCTCCCCCACACAGCCAGCACTGTCAGTGCGCCCCCCACACAGCCAGCACTGTCTGTACTCCCACCACACAACCAGCACTGTCAGTGCTCCCCCGCACAGCCAGCACTGTCAGTGCTCCCCCACACAGCCAGCACTGTCAGTGCTCCCCCACACAGCCTGCACTGTCAGTGCTCCCACCACACAGCCAGCACTGCCAGTGCTCCCACCACACAGCCAGCACTGTCAGTGCTCCCCCACACAGCCTGCACTGTCAGTTCTCCCACCACACAGTCAGCACTGTCAGTGCTGCCCCCACACACCCAGCACTGTCAGTGCTCCCCCCCACACAGCCAGCACTGTCACTGCTCCCACCACACAGCCAGCACTGTCAGTGCTCCCACCACACAGCCAGCACTGTCAGCGGTCCCCCACACAGCCAGCACTGTCAGTGCTCCCCCCCACACAGCCAGCACTGCCAGTGCTCCCACCACACAGCCAGCACTGTCAGTGCTCCCACCACACAACCAGCACTGTCAGTGCTCCCCCGCACAGCCAGCACTGTCAGTGCTCCCCCACACAGCCAGCACTGTCAGTGATCCCCCCACACAGCCAGCACTGTCAGTGCTCCCCACACAGCCTGCACTGTCAGTTCTCCCACCACACAGCCAGCACTGCCAGTGCTCCCACCACACAGCCAGCACTGTCAGTGCTCCCCCACACAGTCTGCACTGTCAGTTCTCCCACCACTCAGCCAGCACTGTCAGTGCTGCCCCCACACACCCAGCGCTGTCAGTGCTCCCCCCCACACAGCCAGCACTGTCAGTGTTCCCACCACACAGCCAGCACTGTCAGTGCTCCCACCACACAGCCAGCACTGTCAGCGCTCCCCCCACACAGCCAGCACTGTCAGTGCTCCCCCCACACAGCCAGCACTGCCAGTGCTCCCACCACACAGCCAGCACTGTCAGTGCTCCCACCACACAGCCAGCACTGTCAGCGCTCCCACCACACAGCCAGCACTGTCAGTGCTCCCACCATACAGCCAGCACTGGCAGTGCTCCCCCCCACACAGCCAGCACTGTCAGTGCTCCCACCACACAGCCAGCACTGTCAGTGCTCCCACCACACAGCCAGCACTGTCAGTGCTCCCCCACACAGCCAGCACTGTCAGTGCTCCCCCACACATCCAGCACTGTCAGTGCTCCCCCACACAGCCAGCACTGTCAGTGCTCCCCCCACACAGCCAGCACTGTCAGTGCTCCCCCCACACAGCCAGCACTGTCAGTGCTCACCCCACACAGCCAGGACTGTCAGTGCTCCCAACACACAGCCAGCACTGTCAGTGCTCCCCCCACACAGCCAGCACTGCCAGTGCTCCCACCACACAGCCAGCACTGACAGTGCTCCCATCACACAGCAAGCACTGCCAGTGCTCCACCCACACAGCCAGCACTGTCAGTGCTCCGAACACACAGCCAGCACTGTAAGTGCTCCCACCACACAGCCAGCATTGTCAGTGCTCCCACCATACAGCCAGCAATGTCAGTGCTCCCACCCCACAGCCATCACTGTCAGTGCTCACCACACACAGCCAGCACTGTGAGTGCTCCCCACACAGCCAGCACTGTCAGTGCTCCCCGCACACAGCCAGCACTGTCAGTGCTGCCCCCACAGCCAGCACTGTCAGTGCTCCCCCCACACAGCCAGCACTGTCAGTGCTCCCACCACACAGCCAGCATTGTCAGTGCTCACCCCACACAGACAGCACTGTCAGTGCGCCCCCACACAGCCAGCACTGTCAGTGCTCCCCCACACAGCCAGCACTGTCAGTGCTCCCCCCAGACAGCCAGCACTGTCAGTGCTCCCCCACACAGCCAGCACTGTCAGTGCTCCCCCCACACAGCCAGCACTGTCAGTGCTCCCCCACACAGCCTGCACTGTCAGTTCTCCCACCACACAGCCAGCACTGCCAGTGCTCCCACCACACAGCCAGCACTGTCAGTGCTCCGCAACACAGCCTGCACTGTCAGTGCTCCCCCACACAGCCAGCACTGTCAGTGATCCCCCCACACAGCCAGCACTGTCAGTGCTCCCCCACACAGCCTGCACTGTCAGTTCTCCCACCACACAGCCAGCACTGCCAGTGCTCCCACCACACAGCCAGCACTGTCAGTGCTCCGCAACACAGCCTGCACTGTCAGTTCTCCCACCACACAGCCAGCACTGTCAGTGCTCCCACCACACAGCCAGCACTGTCAGTGCTCCCACCACACAGCCAGCACTGTCCGCGCTCCCCCACACAGCCAGCACTGTCAGTGCTCCCCCCCACACAGCCAGCACTGCCAGTGCTCCCACCACACAGCAGCACTGTCAGTGCTCCCACCACACAGCCAGCACTGTCAGCGCTCCCACCACACAGCCAGCACTGTCAGTGCTCCCACCACACAGCCAGCACTGGCAGTGCTCCCCCCACACAGCCAGCACTGTCAGTGCTCCCACCACACAGCCAGCACTGTCAGTGCTCCCCCACACAGTCAGCACTGTCAGTGCTACCCCCACACAGCCAGCACTGTCAGTGCTCCCCCCCCACACAGCCAGCACTGTCAGTGCTCCCCCCACACAGCCAGCACTGTCAGTGCTCACCCCACACAGCCAGGACTGTCAGTGCTCCCAACACACAGCCAGCACTGTCAGTGCTACCCCACACAGCCAGCACTGCCAGTGCTCCCACCACACAGCCAGCACTGCCAGTGCTCCCATCACACAGCAAGCACTGCCAGTGCTCCACCCACACAGCCAGCACTGTCAGTGCTCCGAACACACAGCCAGCACTGTCAGTGCTCCCACCACACAGCCAGCATTGTCAGTGCTCCCACCATACAGCCAGCAATGTCAGTGCTCCCACCCCACAGCCATCACTGTCAGTGCTCACCCCACACAGCCAGCACTGTGAGTGCTCCCAACACAGCCAGCACTGTCAGTGCTCCCCGCACACAGTCAGCACTGTCAGTGCTGCCCCCACAGCCAGCACTGTCAGTGCTCCCCCCACACAGCCAGCACTGTCAGTGCTCCCACCACACAGCCAGCATTGTCAGTGCTCACCCCACACAGGCAGCACTGTCAGTGCGCCCCCACACAGCCAGCACTGTCAGTGCTCCCCCCACACAGCCAGCACTGTCAGTGCTCCCCCACACAGCCAGCACTGTCAGTGCTCCCCCCACACAGCCAGCACTGTCAGTGCTCACCCCACACAGCCAGCACTGTCAGTGCTCCCCCCACACAGCCAGCACTGCCAGTGCTCCCACCACACAGCCAGCACTGCCAGTGCTCCCATCACACAGCAAGTACTGCCAGTGCTCCACCCACACAGCCAGCACTGTCAGTGCTCCGAACACACAGCCAGCACTGTCAGTGCTCCCACCACACAGCCAGCACTGTCAGTGCTCCCACCACACAGCCAGCACTGTCAGTGCTCCCACCCCACAGCCAGCACTGTCAGTGCTCACCCCACACAGCCAGCACTGTGAGTGCTCCCCACACAGCCAGCACTGTAAGTGCTCCCCGCACACAGCCAGCACTGTCAGTGCTCCCCCCACAGCCAGCACAGTCAGTGCTCCCCCCACACAGCCAGCACTGTCAGTGCTCCCACCACACAGCCAGCACTGTCAGTGCTCACCCCACACATTCAGCACTGTCAGTGCTCCCCACACAGCCAGCACTGTCAGTGCTCCCCCCACACAGCCAGCACTGTCAGTGCTCCCCCCACACAGCCAGCACTGTCAGTGCTCCCACCACACAACCAGCACTGTCAGTGCTCCCCCGCACAGCCAGGACTGTCAGTGCTCCCCCACACAGCCAGCACTGTCAGTGATCCCCCCACACAGCCAGCACTGTCAGTGATCCCCACACAGCCTGCACTGTCAGTTCTCCCACCACACAGCCAGCACTGTCAGTGCTCCCCCACACACCCAGCACTGTCAGTGCTCCCCCCACACAGCCAGCACTGTCAGTGCTCCCACCACACAGCCAGCACTGTCATTGCTCCCACCACACAGCCAGCACTGTCAGCGCTCCCCCACACAGCCAGCACTGTTAGTGCTACCCCCACACAGCCAGCACTGCCAGTGCTCCCACCACACAGCCAGCACTGTCAGTGCTCCCACCATACAGCCAGCACTGTCAGCGCTCCCATCACACAGCCAGCACTGTCAGTGCTCCCACAACACAGCCAGCACTGGCAGTGCTCCCCCACACAGCCAGCACTGTCAGTGCTCCCACCACACAGCCAGCACTGTCAGTGCTCCCCCACACAGTCAGCACTGTCAGTGCTCCTCCACACAGCCAGCACTGTCAGTGCTCCCCCCCCACAGCCAGCACTGTCAGTGCTCCCACCACACAGCCAGCACTGTCAGTGCTCCCACCACACAGCCAGCACTGTCAGTGCTCCCACCACACAGCCAGCACTGTCAGTGCTCCCCCCACACAGCCAGCACTGTCAGTGCTCCCCACACAGCAGCACTGTCAGTGCTCCCACCACACAGCCAGCACTGTCAGTGCTCCCCCACACAGTCAGCACTGTCAGTGCTCCCACCACACAGCCAGCACTGTCAGTGCTCCCACCACACAACCAGCACTGTCAGTGCTCCCCCACACAGCCAGCACTGTCAGTGCTCCCACCACACAGCCAGCACTGTCAGTGCTCCCCCACACAGCCAGCACTGTCAGTGCTCCCCCACACAGCCAGCACTGTCAGTGCTCCCCCCACACAGCCAGCACTGTCAGTGCTCCCCCACACAGCCAGCACTGTCAGAGCTCCCCCACACAGCCAGCACTATCAGTGCTCCCCCCACACAGCCAGCACTGTCAGTGCTCCCCCACACAGCCAGCACTGTCAGTGCTCCCCCACACAGTCAGCACTGTCAGTGCTCCCCACACAGCCAGCACTGTCAGTGCTCCCCCCACACAGCGAGCACTGTCAGTGCTCCCACCACACAGACTGCACTGTCAGTGCTCCCCCCACACAGCCAGCACTGTCAGTGCTCCCACCACACAGCCAGCACTGTCAGTGCTCCCACCACACAGCCAGCACTGTCAGTGCTCCCACCACACAGCCAGCACTGTCAGCGCTCCCCCACACAGCCAGCACTGTCAGTGCTCCCCCCACACAACCAGCACTGTCAGTGCTCCCCGCACAGCCAGCACTGTCAGTGCTCCCCCACACAGCCAGCACTGTCAGTGCTCACCCCACACAGCCAGCACTGTGAGTGCTCCCCACACAGCCAGCACTGTCAGTGCTCCCTCCACACAGCCAGCACTGTCAGTGCTCCCCCCACAGCCAGCACTGTCAGTGCTCCCCCCACACAGCCAGCACTGTCAGTGCTCCCATTACACAGCCAGCACTGTCAGTGCTCACCCCACACAGCCAGCACTGTCAGTGCTCCCCACACAGCCAGCACTGTCAGTGCTCCCCCCACACAGCCAGCACTGTCAGTGCTCCCCCCACACAGCCAGCACTGTCAGTGCTCCCACCACACAACCAGCACTATCAGTGCTCCCCCGCACAGCCAGCACTGTCAGTGCTCCCCCACACAGCCAGCACTGTCAGTGATCCCCCCACACAGCCAGCACTGTCAGTGATCCCCACACAGCCTGCACTGTCAGTTCTCCCACCACACAGCCAGCACTGTCAGTGCTCCCCCCACACACCCAGCACTGTCAGTGCTCCCCCCACACAGCCAGCACTGTCTGTGCTCCCACCACACAGCCAGCACTGTCAGTGCTCCCACCACACAGCCAGCACTGTCAGCGCTCCCCCACACAGCCAGCACTGTCAGTGCTCCCCCCACACAGCCAGCACTGCCAGTGCTCCCACCACACAGCCAGCACTGTCAGTGCTCCCACCACACAGCCAGCACTGTCAGCGCTCCCACCACACAGCCAGCACTGTCAGTGCTCCCACAACACAGCCAGCACTGGCAGTGCTCCCCCACACAGCCAGCACTGTCAGTGCTCCCACCACACAGCCAGCACTGTCAGTGCTCCCCCACACAGTCAGCACTGTCAGTGCTCCCCCCACACAGCCAGCACTGTCAGTGCTCCCCCCACACAGCCAGCACTGTCAGTGCTCCCACCACACAGCCAGCACTGTCAGTGCTCCCACCACACAGTCAGCACTGTCAGTGCTCCCACCACACAGCCAGCACTGTCAGTGCTCCCCCCACACAGCCAGCACTGTCAGTGCTCCCCCTACACAGCAGCACTGTCAGTGCTCCCACCACACAGCCAGCACTGTCAGTGCTCCCCCACACAGTCAGCACCGTCAGTGATCCCACCACACAGCCAGCACTGTCAGTGCTCCCACCACACAACCAGCACTGTCAGTGCTCCCCCACACAGCCAGCACTGTCAGTGCTCCCACCACACAGCCAGCACTGTCAGTGCACCCCCACACAGCCAGCACTGTCAGTGCTCCCCCACACAGCCAGCACTGTCAGTGCTCCCCCCACACAGCCAGCACTGTCAGTGCTCCCCCACACAGCCAGCACTGTCAGAGCTCCCCCACACAGCCAGCACTATCAGTGCTCCCCCCACACAGACAGCACTGTCAGTGCTCCCCCACACAGCCAGCACTGTCAGTGCTCCCCCACACAGCCAGCTATGTCAGTGCTCCCCCCACACAGCGCACACTGTCAGTGCTCCCACCACACAGACTGCACTGTCAGTGCTCCCCCCACACAGCCAGCACTGTCAGTGCTCCCACCACACAGCCAGCACTGTCAGTGCTCCCACCACACAGCCAGCACTGTCAGTGCTCCCACCACACAGCCGGCACTGTCAGCGCTCCCCCACACAGCCTGCACTGTCAGTTCTCCCACCACACAGCCAGCACTGCCAGTGCTCCCACCACACAGCCAGCACTGTCAGTGCTCCCCCACACAGCCTGCACTGTCAGTGCTCCCACCACACAGCCAGCACTGTCAGTGCTCCCCCACACAGCCTGCACTGTCAGTTCTCCCACCACACAGCCAGCACTGTCAGTGCTGCCCCCACACACCCAGCACTGTCAGTGCTCCCCCCACACAGCCAGCACTGTCAGTGCTCCCACCACACAGCCAGCACTGTCAATGCTCCCACCACACAGCCAGCACTGTCAGCGCTCCCCCACACAGCCAGCACTGTCAGTGCTCCCCCCACCCAGCCAGCACTGTCAGTGCTCCCACCACACAGCCAGCACTGTCAGTGCTCCAACCACACAGCCAGCACTGTCAGCGCTCCCACCACACAGCCAGCACTGTCAGTGCTCCCACCATACAGCCAGCACTGGCAGTGCTCCCCCCACACAGCCAGCACTGTCAGTGCTCCCACCACACAGCCAGCACTGTCAGTGCTCCCACCACACAGCCAGCACTGTCAGTGCTCCCCCACACAGCCAGCACTGTCAGTGCTCCCCCACACATCCAGCACTGTCAGTGCTCCCCCACACAGCCAGGACTGTCAGTGCTCCCAACACACAGCCAGCACTGTCAATGCTCCCCCCACACAGCCAGCAATGCCAGTGCTCCCACCACACAGCTAGCACTGCCAGTGCTCCCATCACACAGCAAGCACTGCCAGTGCTCCACCCACACAGCCAGCACTGTCAGCGCTCCCCCACACAGCCAGCACTGTCAGTGCTCCCCCCCACACAGCCAGCACTGCCAGTGCTCCCACCACACAGCCAGCACTGTCAGTGCTCCCACCACACAACCAGCACTGTCAGTGCTCCCCCGCACAGCCAGCACTGTCAGTGCTCCCCCACACAGCCAGCACTGTCAGTGATCCCCCCACACAGCCAGCACTGTCAGTGCTCCCCCACACAGCCTGCACTGTCAGTTCTCCCACCACACAGCCAGCACTGCCAGTGCTCCCACCACACAGCCAGCACTGTCAGTGCTCCCCCACACAGCCTGCACTGTCAGTTCTCCCACCACACAGCCAGCACTGTCAGTGCTGCCCCCACACAGTCAGCACTGTCAGTGCTCCCACCACACAGCCAGCACTGTCAGTGCTCCCACCACACAGCCAGCACTGTCAGTGCTCCCACCACACAGCCAGCACTGTCAGCGCTCCCCCACACAGCCAGCACTGTCAGTGCTCCCCCACCCAGCCAGCACCGCCAGTGCTCCCACCACACAGCCAGCACTGTCAGCGCTCCCACCACACAGCCAGCACTGTCAGTGCTCCCACCATACAGCCAGCACTGGCAGTGCTCCCCCCACACAGCCAGCACTGTCAGTGCTCCCACCACACAGCCAGCACTGTCAGTGCTCCCACCACACAGCCAGCACTGTCAGTGCTCCCCCACACAGCCAAAACTGTCAGTGCTCCCCCACACATCCAGCACTGTCAGTGCTCCCCCACACAGCCAGCACTGTCAGTGCTCCCCCCACACAGCCAGCACTGTCAGTGCTCACACCACACAGCCAGGACTGTCAGTGCTCCCAACACACAGCCAGCACTGTCAGTGCTCCCCCCACACAGCCAGCACTGCCAGTGCTCCCACCACACAGCCAGCACTGCCAGTGCTCCCATCACACAGCAAGCACTGCCAGTGCTCCACCCACACAGCCAGCACTGTCAGTGCTCCGAACACACAGCCAGCACTGTCAGTGCTCCCACCACACAGCCAGCACTGTCAGTGCTCCCACCACACAGCCAGCACTGTCAGTGCTCCCACCCCACAGCCAGCACTGTCAGTGCTCACCCCACACAGCCAGCACTGTGAGTGCTCCCCACACAGCCAGCACTGTCAGTGCTCCCCGCACACAGCCAGCACTGTCAGTGCTCCCCCCACAGCCAGCACTGTCAGTGCTCCCCCCACACAGCCAGCACTGTCACTGCTCCCACCACACAGCCAGCACTGTCAGTGCTCACCCCACACAGCCAGCACTGTCAGTGCTCCCCACACAGCCAGCACTGTCAGTGCTCCCCCCACACAGCCAGCACTGTCAGTGCTCCCCCACACAGCCAGCACTGTCAGTGCTCCCACCACACAACCAGCACTGTCAGTGCTCCCCCGCACAGCCAGCACTGTCAGTGCTCCCCCACACAGCCAGCACTGTCAGTGATCCCCCCACACAGCCAGCACTGTCAGTGATCCCCACACAGCCTGCACTGTCAGTTCTCCCACCACACAGCCAGCACTGTCAGTGCTCCCCCACACACCCAGCACTGTCAGTGCTCCCCCCACACAGCCAGCACTGTCAGTGCTCCCACAACACAGCCAGCACTGTCATTGCTCCCACCACACAGCCAGCACTGTCAGCGCTCCCCCACACAGCCAGCACTGTTAGTGCTACCACAACACAGCCAGCACTGCCAGTGCTCCCACCACACAGCCAGCACTGTCAGTGCTCCCACCATACAGCCAGCACTGTCAGCGCTCCCATCACACAGCCAGCACTGTCAGTGCTCCCACAACACAGCCAGCACTGGCAGTGCTCCCCCACACAGCCAGCACTGTCAGTGCTCCCACCACACAGCCAGCACTGTCAGTGCTCCCCCACACAGTCAGCACTGTCAGTGCTCCTCCACACAGCCAGCACTGTCAGTGCTCCCCCCACACAGCCAGCACTGTCAGTGCTCCCACCACACAGCCAGCACTGTCAGTGCTCCCACCACACAGCCAGCACTGTCAGTGCTCCCACCACACAGCCAGCACTGTCAGTGCTCCCCCCACACAGCCAGCACTGTCAGTGCTCCCCACACAGCAGTACTGTCAGTGCTTCCACCACACAGCCAGCACTGTCAGTGTTCCACTACACAGTCAGCACTGTCAGTGCTCCCACCACACAGCCAGCACTGTCAGTGCTCCCACCACACAACCAGCACTGTCAGTGCTCCCCCACACAGCCAGCACTGTCAGTGCTCCCACCACACAGCCAGCACTGTCAGTGCTCCCCCACACAGCCAGCACTGTCAGTGCTCCCGCACACAGCCAGCACTGTCAGTGCTCCCCCACACAGCCAGCACTGTCTGTGCTCCCCCACACAGCCAGCACTGTCAGAGCTCCCCCACACAGCCAGCACTGTCAGTGCTCCCCCACACAGCCAGCACTGTCAGTGCTCCCCCACACAGCCAGCACTGTCAGTGCTCCCCCACACAGTCAGCACTGTCAGTGCTCCCCACACAGCCAGCACTGTCAGTGCTCCCCCCACACAGCGAGCACTGTCAGTGCTCCCACCACACAGACTGCACTGTCAGTGCTCCCCCCACACAGCCAGCACTGTCAGTGCTCCCACCACACAGCCAGCACTGTCAGTGCTCCCACCACACAGCCAGCACTGTCAGTGTTCCCACCACACAGCCAGCACTGTCAGCGCTCCCCCACACAGCCAGCACTGCCAGTGCTCCCCCCACACAACCAGCACTGTGAGTGCTCCCCCGCACAGCCAGCACTGTCAGTGCTCCCCCACACAGCCAGCACTGTCAGTGCTCACCCCACACAGCCAGCACTGTGAGTGCTCACCCCACACAGCCAGCACTGTCAGTGCTCCCACCACACAGCCAGCACTGTCAGTGCTCCCCCACAGCTAGCACTGTCAGTGCTCCCCCCACACAGCCAGCACTCTCAGTGCTCCCACCACACAGCCAGCACTGTCAGTGCTCACCCCACACAGCCAGCACTGTCAGTGCTCCCCACACAGCCAGCACTGTCAGTGCTCCGACCACACAGCCAGCACTGTCAGTGCTCCCCCCACACAGCCAGCACTGTCAGTGCTCCCACCACACAACCAGCACTGTCAGTGCTCCCCCGCACAGCCAGCACTGTCAGTGCTCCCCCACACAGCCAGCACTGTCAGTGATCCCCCCACACAGCCAGCACTGTCAGTGATCCCCACACAGCCTGCACTGTCTTCTCCCACCACACAGCCAGCACTGTCAGTGCTCCCCCCACACACCCAGCACTGTCAGTGCTCCCACCACACAGCCAGCACTGTCAGTGCTCCCACCACACAGCCAGCACTGTCAGTGCTCCCACCACACAGCCAGCACTGTCAGCGCTCCCCCACACAGCCAGCACTGTCAGTGCTCCCCCCACACAGCCAGCACTGCCAGTGCTCCCACCACACAGCCAGCACTGTCAGTGCTCCCACCACACAGCCAGCACTGTCAGCGCTCCCACCACACAGCCAGCACTGTCAGTGCTCCCACCACACAGCCAGCACTGGCAGTGCTCCCCCACACAGCCAGCACTGTCAGTGCTCCCACCACACAGCCAGCACTGTCAGTGCTCCCCCACACAGTCAGCACTGTCAGTGCTCCCCCCACACAGCCAGCACTGTCAGTGCTCCCCCCACACAGCCAGCACTGTCAGTGCTACCACCACACAGCCAGCACTGTCAGTGCTCCCACCACACAGTCAGCACTGTCAGTGCTCCCACCACACAGCCAGCACTGTCAGTGCTCCCCCACACAGCCAGCACTGTCAGTGCTCCCCCCACACAGCAGCACTGTCAGTGCTCCCACCACACAGCCAGCACTGTCAGTGCTCCCCCACACAGTCAGCACCGTCAGTGATCCCACCACACAGACAGCACTGTCAGTGCTCCCACCACACAACCAGCACTGTCAGTGCTCCCCCACACAGCCAGCACTGTCAGTGCTCCCACCACACAGCCAGCACTGTCAGTGCTCCCCCACACAGCCAGCACTGTCAGTGCTCCCCCACACAGCCAGCACTGTCAGTGCTCCCCCCACACAGCCAGCACTGTCAGTGCTCCCCCACACAGCCAGCACTGTCAGAGCTCCCCCACACAGCCAGCACTATCAGTGCTCCCCCCACACAGACAGCACTGTCAGTGCTCCCCCACACAGCCAGCACTGTCAGTGCTCCCCCACACAGCCAGCACTGTCAGTGCTCCCCACACAGCCAGCACTGTCAGTGCTCCCCCCACACAGCGAGCACTGTCAGTGCTCCCACCACACAGACTGCACTGTCAGTGCTCCCCCCACACAGCCAGCACTGTCAGTGCTCCCACCACACAGCCAGCACTGTCAGTGCTCCCACCACACAGCCAGCACTGTCAGTGCTCCCACCACACAGCCAGCACTGTCAGCGCTCCCCCACACAGCCTGCACTGTCAGTTCTCCCACCACACAGCCAGCACTGCCAGTGCTCCCACCACACAGCCAGCACTGTGAGTGCTCCCCCACACAGCCTGCACTGTCAGTTCTCCCACCACACAGCCAGCACTGTCAGTGCTGCCCCCACACACCCAGCACTGTCAGTGCTGCCCCCACACACCCAGCACTGTCAGTGCTCCCCCCACACAGCCAGCACTGTCAGTGCTCCCACCACACAGCCAGCACTGTCAATGCTCCCACCACACAGCCAGCACTGTCAGCGCTCCCCCACACAGCCAGCACTGTCAGTGCTCCCCCCACACAGCCAGCACTGTCAGTGCTCCCACCACACAGCCAGCACTGTCAGTGCTCCCACCACACAGCCAGCACTGTCAGCGCTCCCACCACACAGCCAGCACTGTCAGTGCTCCCACCATACAGCCAGCACTGGCAGTGCTCCCCCCACACAGCCAGCACTGTCAGTGCTCCCACCACACAGCCAGCACTGTCAGTGCTCCCACCACACAGCCAGCACTGTCAGTGCTCCCCCACACAGCCAGCACTGTCAGTGCTCCCCCACACATCCTGCACTGTCAGTGCTCCCCCAACACAGCCAGCACTGTCAGTGCTCCCCCCACACAGCCAGCACTATCAGTGCTCACCCCACACAGCCAGGACTGTCAGTGCTCCCAACACACAGCCAGCACTGTCAGTGCTCCCCCCACACAGCCAGCAATGCCAGTGCTCCCACCACACAGCCAGCACTGCCAGTGCTCCCATCACACAGCAAGCACTGCCAGTGCTCCACCCACACAGCCAGCACTGTCAGCGCTCCCCCACACAGCCAGCACTGTCAGTGCTCCCCCCCACACAGCCAGCACTGCCAGTGCTCCCACCACACAGCCAGCACTGTCAGTGCTCCCACCACACAACCAGCACTGTCAGTGCTCCCCCGCACAGCCAGCACTGTCAGTGCTCCCCACACAGCCAGCACTGTCAGTGATCCCCCCACACAGCCAGCACTGTCAGTGCTCCCCCACACAGCCTGCACTGTCAGTTCTCCCACCACACAGCCAGCACTGCCAGTGCTCCCACCACACAGCCAGCACTGTCAGTGCTCCCCCACACAGCCTGCACTGTCAGTTCTCCCACCACACAGCCAGCACTGTCAGTGCTGCCCCCACACAGCCAGCACTGTCAGTGCTACCACCACACAGCCAGCACTGTCAGTGCTCCCACCACACAGCCAGCACTGTCAGTGCTCCCACCACACAGCCAGCACTGTCAGCGCTCCCCCACACAGCCAGCACTGTCAGTGCTCCCCCCACACAGCCAGCACTGCCAGTGCTCCCACCACACAGCCAGAACTGTCAGCGCTCCCACCACACAGCCAGCACTGTCAGTGCTCCCACCATACAGCCAGCACTGGCAGTGCTCCCCCCACACAGCCAGCACTGTCAGTGCTCCCACCACACAGCCAGCACTGTCAGTGCTCCCACCACACAGCCAGCACTGTCAGTGCTCCCCCACACAGCCAGCACTGTAAGTGCTCCCCCACACATCCAGCACTGTCAGTGCTCCCCCCACACAGCCAGCACTGTCAGTGCTCCCCCCACACAGCCAGCACTGTCAGTGCTCACACCACACAGCCAGGACTGTCAGTGCTCCCAACACACAGCCAGCACTGTCAGTGCTCCCCCCACACAGCCAGCACTGCCAGTGCTCCCACCACACAGCCAGCACTGCCAGTGCTCCCATCACACAGGAAGCACTGCCAGTGCTCCACCCACACAGCCAGCACTGTCAGTGCTCCGAACACACAGCCAGCACTGTCAGTGCTCCCACCACACAGCCAGCATTGTCAGTGCTCCCACCATACAACCAGCAATGTCAGTGCTCTCACTCCACAGCCATCACTGTCAGTGCTCACCCCACACAGCCAGCACTGTGAGTGCTCCCCACACAGCCAGCACTGTCAGTGCTCCCCGCACACAGACAGCACTGTCATTGCTGCCCCCACAGCCAGCACTGTCAGTGCTCCCCCCACACAGCCAGCACTGTCAGTGCTCCTACCACACAGCCAGCACTGTCAGTGCTCACCCCACAAAGCCAGCACTGTCAGTGCGCCCCCACACAGCCAGCACTGTCAGTGCTCCCCCCACACAGCCAGCACTGTCAGTGCTCCCCCCACACAGCCAGCACTGTCAGTGCTCCCCCACACAGCCAGCACTGTCAGTGCTCCCCCCACACAGCCAGCACTGTCAGTGCTCCCACCACACAACCAGCACTGTCAGTGCTCCCCCGCACAGCCAGCACTGTCAGTGCTCCCCCACACATCCAGCACTGTCAGTGATCCCCCCACACAGCCAGCACTGTCAGTGCTCCCCCACACAGCCTGCACTGTCAGTTCTCCCACCACACAGCCAGCACTGTCAGTGCTGCCCCCACACAGCCAGCACTGTCAGTGCTCCCACCACACAGCCAGCATTGTCAGTGCTCCCACCATACAACCAGCAATGTCAGTGCTCTCACTCCACAGCCATCACTGTCAGTGCTCACCCCACACAGCCAGCACTGTGAGTGCTCCCCACACAGCCAGCACTGTCAGTGCTCCCCGCACACAGACAGCACTGTCATTGCTGCCCCCACAGCCAGCACTGTCAGTGCTCCCCCCACACAGCCAGCACTGTCAGTGCTCCTACCACACAGCCAGCACTGTCAGTGCTCACCCCACAAAGCCAGCACTGTCAGTGCGCCCCCACACAGCCAGCACTGTCAGTGCTCCCCCCACACAGCCAGCACTGTCAGTGCTCCCCCCACACAGCCAGCACTGTCAGTGCTCCCCCACACAGCCAGCACTGTCAGTGCTCCCCCCACACAGCCAGCACTGTCAGTGCTCCCACCACACAACCAGCACTGTCAGTGCTCCCCCACACAGCCTGCACTGTCAGTTCTCCCACCACACAGCCAGCACTGCCAGTGCTCCCACCACACAGCCAGCACTGTCAGTGCTCCCCCACACAGCCTGCACTGTCAGTTCTCCCACCACACAGCCAGCACTGTCAGTGCTGCCCCCACACAGCCAGCACTGTCAGTGCTCCCACCACACAGCCAGCACTGTCAGTGCTCCCACCACACAGCCAGCACTGTCAGTGCTCCCACCACACAGCCAGCACTGTCAGCGCTCCCCCACACAGCCAGCACTGTCAGTGCTCCCCCACCCAGCCAGCACCGCCAGTGCTCCCACCACACAGCCAGCACTGTCAGCGCTCCCACCACACAGCCAGCACTGTCAGTGCTCCCACCATACAGCCAGCACTGGCAGTGCTCCCCCCACACAGCCAGCACTGTCAGTGCTCCCACCACACAGCCAGCACTGTCAGTGCTCCCACCACACAGCCAGCACTGTCAGTGCTCCCCCACACAGCCAAAACTGTCAGTGCTCCCCCACACATCCAGCACTGTCAGTGCTCCCCCACACAGCCAGCACTGTCAGTGCTCCCCCCACACAGCCAGCACTGTCAGTGCTCACACCACACAGCCAGGACTGTCAGTGCTCCCAACACACAGCCAGCACTGTCAGTGCTCCCCCCACACAGCCAGCACTGCCAGTGCTCCCACCACACAGCCAGCACTGCCAGTGCTCCCATCACACAGCAAGCACTGCCAGTGCTCCACCCACACAGCCAGCACTGTCAGTGCTCCGAACACACAGCCAGCACTGTCAGTGCTCCCACCACACAGCCAGCACTGTCAGTGCTCCCACCACACAGCCAGCACTGTCAGTGCTCCCACCCCACAGCCAGCACTGTCAGTGCTCACCCCACACAGCCAGCACTGTGAGTGCTCCCCACACAGCCAGCACTGTCAGTGCTCCCCGCACACAGCCAGCACTGTCAGTGCTCCCCCCACAGCCAGCACTGTCAGTGCTCCCCCCACACAGCCAGCACTGTCACTGCTCCCACCACACAGCCAGCACTGTCAGTGCTCACCCCACACAGCCAGCACTGTCAGTGCTCCCCACACAGCCAGCACTGTCAGTGCTCCCCCCACACAGCCAGCACTGTCAGTGCTCCCCCACACAGCCAGCACTGTCAGTGCTCCCACCACACAACCAGCACTGTCAGTGCTCCCCCGCACAGCCAGCACTGTCAGTGCTCCCCCACACAGCCAGCACTGTCAGTGATCCCCCCACACAGCCAGCACTGTCAGTGATCCCCACACAGCCTGCACTGTCAGTTCTCCCACCACACAGCCAGCACTGTCAGTGCTCCCCCACACACCCAGCACTGTCAGTGCTCCCCCCACACAGCCAGCACTGTCAGTGCTCCCACCACACAGCCAGCACTGTCATTGCTCCCACCACACAGCCAGCACTGTCAGCGCTCCCCCACACAGCCAGCACTGTTAGTGCTACCACAACACAGCCAGCACTGCCAGTGCTCCCACCACACAGCCAGCACTGTCAGTGCTCCCACCATACAGCCAGCACTGTCAGCGCTCCCATCACACAGCCAGCACTGTCAGTGCTCCCACAACACAGCCAGCACTGGCAGTGCTCCCCCACACAGCCAGCACTGTCAGTGCTCCCACCACACAGCCAGCACTGTCAGTGCTCCCCCACACAGTCAGCACTGTCAGTGCTCCTCCACACAGCCAGCACTGTCAGTGCTCCCCCCACACAGCCAGCACTGTCAGTGCTCCCACCACACAGCCAGCACTGTCAGTGCTCCCACCACACAGCCAGCACTGTCAGTGCTCCCACCACACAGCCAGCACTGTCAGTGCTCCCCCCACACAGCCAGCACTGTCAGTGCTCCCCACACAGCAGTACTGTCAGTGCTTCCACCACACAGCCAGCACTGTCAGTGTTCCACTACACAGTCAGCACTGTCAGTGCTCCCACCACACAGCCAGCACTGTCAGTGCTCCCACCACACAACCAGCACTGTCAGTGCTCCCCCACACAGCCAGCACTGTCAGTGCTCCCACCACACAGCCAGCACTGTCAGTGCTCCCCCACACAGCCAGCACTGTCAGTGCTCCCGCACACAGCCAGCACTGTCAGTGCTCCCCCCACACAGCCAGCACTGTCTGTGCTCCCCCACACAGCCAGCACTGTCAGAGCTCCCCCACACAGCCAGCACTGTCAGTGCTCCCCCACACAGCCAGCACTGTCAGTGCTCCCCCACACAGCCAGCACTGTCAGTGCTCCCCCACACAGTCAGCACTGTCAGTGCTCCCCACACAGCCAGCACTGTCAGTGCTCCCCCCACACAGCGAGCACTGTCAGTGCTCCCACCACACAGACTGCACTGTCAGTGCTCCCCCCACACAGCCAGCACTGTCAGTGCTCCCACCACACAGCCAGCACTGTCAGTGCTCCCACCACACAGCCAGCACTGTCAGTGCTCCCACCACACAGCCAGCACTGTCAGCGCTCCCCCACACAGCCAGCACTGCCAGTGCTCCCCCCACACAACCAGCACTGTGAGTGCTCCCCCGCACAGCCAGCACTGTCAGTGCTCCCCCACACAGCCAGCACTGTCAGTGCTCACCCCACACAGCCAGCACTGTGAGTGCTCACCCCACACAGCCAGCACTGTCAGTGCTCCCACCACACAGCCAGCACTGTCAGTGCTCCGAACACACAGCCAGCACTGTCAGTGCTCCCACCACACAGTCAGCACTGTCAGTGCTCCCACCACACAGCCAGCACTGTCAGTGCTCCCACCCCACAGCCAGCACTGTCAGTGCTCACCCCACACAGCCAGCACTGTGAGTGCTCCCCACACAGCCAGCACTGTCAGTGCTCCCCGCACACAGCCAGCACTGTCAGTGCTCCCCCCACAGCCAGCACTGTCAGTGCTCCCCCCACACAGCCAGCACTGTCACTGCTCCCACCACACAGCCAGCACTGTCAGTGCTCACCCCACACAGCCAGCACTGTCAGTGCTCCCCACACAGCCAGCACTGTCAGTGCTCCCCCCACACAGCCAGCACTGTCAGTGCTCCCCCACACAGCCAGCACTGTCAGTGCTCCCACCACACAACCAGCACTGTCAGTGCTCCCCCGCACAGCCAGCACTGTCAGTGCTCCCACCACACAGCCAGCACTGTCAGTGCTCCCACCCCACAGCCAGCACTGTCAGTGCTCACCCCACACAGCCAGCACTGTGAGTGCTCCCCACACAGCCAGCACTGTCAGTGCTCCCCGCACACAGCCAGCACTGTCAGTGCTCCCCCCACAGCCAGCACTGTCAGTGCTCCCCCCACACAGCCAGCACTGTCACTGCTCCCACCACACAGCCAGCACTGTCAGTGCTCACCCCACACAGCCAGCACTGTCAGTGCTCCCCACACAGCCAGCACTGTCAGTGCTCCCCCCACACAGCCAGCACTGTCAGTGCTCCCCCACACAGCCAGCACTGTCAGTGCTCCCACCACACAACCAGCACTGTCAGTGCTCCCCCGCACAGCCAGCACTGTCAGTGCTCCCCCACACAGCCAGCACTGTCAGTGATCCCCCCACACAGCCAGCACTGTCAGTGATCCCCACACAGCCTGCACTGTCAGTTCTCCCACCACACAGCCAGCACTGTCAGTGCTCCCCCACACACCCAGCACTGTCAGTGCTCCCCCCACACAGCCAGCACTGTCAGTGCTCCCACCACACAGCCAGCACTGTCATTGCTCCCACCACACAGCCAGCACTGTCAGCGCTCCCCCACACAGCCAGCACTGTTAGTGCTACCACAACACAGCCAGCACTGCCAGTGCTCCCACCACACAGCCAGCACTGTCAGTGCTCCCACCATACAGCCAGCACTGTCAGCGCTCCCATCACACAGCCAGCACTGTCAGTGCTCCCACAACACAGCCAGCACTGGCAGTGCTCCCCCACACAGCCAGCACTGTCAGTGCTCCCACCACACAGCCAGCACTGTCAGTGCTCCCCCACACAGTCAACACTGTCAGTGCTCCTCCACACAGCCAGCACTGTCAGTGCTCCCCCCACACAGCCAGCACTGTCAGTGCTCCCACCACACAGCCAGCACTGTCAGTGCTCCCACCACACAGCCAGCACTGTCAGTGCTCCCACCACACAGCCAGCACTGTCAGTGCTCCCCCCACACAGCCAGCACTGTCAGTGCTCCCCACACAGCAGTACTGTCAGTGCTTCCACCACACAGCCAGCACTGTCAGTGTTCCACTACACAGTCAGCACTGTCAGTGCTCCCACCACACAGCCAGCACTGTCAGTGCTCCCACCACACAACCAGCACTGTCAGTGCTCCCCCACACAGCCAGCACTGTCAGTGCTCCCACCACACAGCCAGCACTGTCAGTGCTCCCCCACACAGCCAGCACTGTCAGTGCTCCCGCACACAGCCAGCACTGTCAGTGCTCCCCCCACACAGCCAGCACTGTCTGTGCTCCCCCACACAGCCAGCACTGTCAGAGCTCCCCCACACAGCCAGCACTGTCAGTGCTCCCCCACACAGCCAGCACTGTCAGTGCTCCCCCACACAGCCAGCACTGTCAGTGCTCCCCCACACAGTCAGCACTGTCAGTGCTCCCCACACAGCCAGCACTGTCAGTGCTCCCCCCACACAGCGAGCACTGTCAGTGCTCCCACCACACAGACTGCACTGTCAGTGCTCCCCCCACACAGCCAGCACTGTCAGTGCTCCCACCACACAGCCAGCACTGTCAGTGCTCCCACCACACAGCCAGCACTGTCAGTGCTCCCACCACACAGCCAGCACTGTCAGCGCTCCCCCACACAGCCAGCACTGCCAGTGCTCCCCCCACACAACCAGCACTGTGAGTGCTCCCCCGCACAGCCAGCACTGTCAGTGCTCCCCCACACAGCCAGCACTGTCAGTGCTCACCCCACACAGCCAGCACTGTGAGTGCTCACCCCACACAGCCAGCACTGTCAGTGCTCCCACCACACAGCCAGCACTGGCAGTGCTCCCCCACAGCTAGCACTGTCAGTGCTCCCCCCACACAGCCAGCACTCTCAGTGCTCCCACCACACAGCCAGCACTGTCAGTGCTCACCCCACACAGCCAGCACTGTCAGTGCTCCCCACACAGCCAGCACTGTCAGTGCTGCGACCACACAGCCAGCACTGTCAGTGCTCCCCCCACACAGCCAGCACTGTCAGTGCTCCCACCACACAACCAGCACTGTCAGTGCTCCCCCGCACAGCCAGCACTGTCAGTGCTCCCCCACACAGCCAGCACTGTCAGTGATCCCCCCACACAGCCAGCACTGTCAGTGATCCCCACACAGCCTGCACTGTCTTCTCCCACCACACAGCCAGCACTGTCAGTGCTCCCCCCACACACCCAGCACTGTCAGTGCTCCCACCACACAGCCAGCACTGTCAGTGCTCCCACCACACAGCCAGCACTGTCAGTGCTCCCACCACACAGCCAGCACTGTCAGCGCTCCCCCACACAGCCAGCACTGTCAGTGCTCCCCCCACACAGCCAGCACTGCCAGTGCTCCCACCACACAGCCAGCACTGTCAGTGCTCCCACCACACAGCCAGCACTGTCAGCGCTCCCACCACACAGCCAGCACTGTCAGTGCTCCCACCACACAGCCAGCACTGGCAGTGCTCCCCCACACAGCCAGCACTGTCAGTGCTCCCACCACACAGCCAGCACTGTCAGTGCTCCCCCACACAGTCAGCACTGTCAGTGCTCCCCCACACAGCCAGCACTGTCAGTGCTCCCCCCACACAGCCAGCACTGTCAGTGCTACCACCACACAGCCAGCACTGTCAGTGCTCCCACCACACAGTCAGCACTGTCAGTGCTCCCACCACACAGCCAGCACTGTCAGTGCTCCCCCACACAGCCAGCACTGTCAGTGCTCCCCCCACACAGCAGCACTGTCAGTGCTCCCACCACACAGCCAGCACTGTCAGTGCTCCCCCACACAGTCAGCACCGTCAGTGATCCCACCACACAGACAGCACTGTCAGTGCTCCCACCACACAACCAGCACTGTCAGTGCTCCCCCACACAGCCAGCACTGTCAGTGCTCCCACCACACAGCCAGCACTGTCAGTGCTCCCCCACACAGCCAGCACTGTCAGTGCTCCCCCACACAGCCAGCACTGTCAGTGCTCCCCCCACACAGCCAGCACTGTCAGTGCTCCCCCACACAGCCAGCACTGTCAGAGCTCCCCCACACAGCCAGCACTATCAGTGCTCCCCCCACACAGACAGCACTGTCAGTGCTCCCCCACACAGCCAGCACTGTCAGTGCTCCCCCACACAGCCAGCACTGTCAGTGCTCCCCACACAGCCAGCACTGTCAGTGCTCCCCCCACACAGCGAGCACTGTCAGTGCTCCCACCACACAGACTGCACTGTCAGTGCTCCCCCCACACAGCCAGCACTGTCAGTGCTCCCACCACACAGCCAGCACTGTCAGTGCTCCCACCACACAGCCAGCACTGTCAGTGCTCCCACCACACAGCCAGCACTGTCAGCGCTCCCCCACACAGCCTGCACTGTCAGTTCTCCCACCACACAGCCAGCACTGCCAGTGCTCCCACCACACAGCCAGCACTGTGAGTGCTCCCCCACACAGCCTGCACTGTCAGTTCTCCCACCACACAGCCAGCACTGTCAGTGCTGCCCCCACACACCCAGCACTGTCAGTGCTGCCCCCACACACCCAGCACTGTCAGTGCTCCCCCCACACAGCCAGCACTGTCAGTGCTCCCACCACACAGCCAGCACTGTCAATGCTCCCACCACACAGCCAGCACTGTCAGCGCTCCCCCACACAGCCAGCACTGTCAGTGCTCCCCCCACACAGCCAGCACTGTCAGTGCTCCCACCACACAGCCAGCACTGTCAGTGCTCCCACCACACAGCCAGCACTGTCAGCGCTCCCACCACACAGCCAGCACTGTCAGTGCTCCCACCATACAGCCAGCACTGGCAGTGCTCCCCCCACACAGCCAGCACTGTCAGTGCTCCCACCACACAGCCAGCACTGTCAGTGCTCCCACCACACAGCCAGCACTGTCAGTGCTCCCCCACACAGCCAGCACTGTCAGTGCTCCCCCACACATCCTGCACTGTCAGTGCTCCCCCAACACAGCCAGCACTGTCAGTGCTCCCCCCACACAGCCAGCACTATCAGTGCTCACCCCACACAGCCAGGACTGTCAGTGCTCCCAACACACAGCCAGCACTGTCAGTGCTCCCCCCACACAGCCAGCAATGCCAGTGCTCCCACCACACAGCCAGCACTGCCAGTGCTCCCATCACACAGCAAGCACTGCCAGTGCTCCACCCACACAGCCAGCACTGTCAGCGCTCCCCCACACAGCCAGCACTGTCAGTGCTCCCCCCCACACAGCCAGCACTGCCAGTGCTCCCACCACACAGCCAGCACTGTCAGTGCTCCCACCACACAACCAGCACTGTCAGTGCTCCCCCGCACAGCCAGCACTGTCAGTGCTCCCCACACAGCCAGCACTGTCAGTGACCCCCCCACACAGCCAGCACTGTCAGTGCTCCCCCACACAGCCTGCACTGTCAGTTCTCCCACCACACAGCCAGCACTGCCAGTGCTCCCACCACACAGCCAGCACTGTCAGTGCTCCCCCACACAGCCTGCACTGTCAGTTCTCCCACCACACAGCCAGCACTGTCAGTGCTGCCCCCACACAGCCAGCACTGTCAGTGCTACCACCACACAGCCAGCACTGTCAGTGCTCCCACCACACAGCCAGCACTGTCAGTGCTCCCACCACACAGCCAGCACTGTCAGCGCTCCCCCACACAGCCAGCACTGTCAGTGCTCCCCCCACACAGCCAGCACTGCCAGTGCTCCCACCACACAGCCAGAACTGTCAGCGCTCCCACCACACAGCCAGCACTGTCAGTGCTCCCACCATACAGCCAGCACTGGCAGTGCTCCCCCCACACAGCCAGCACTGTCAGTGCTCCCACCACACAGCCAGCACTGTCAGTGCTCCCACCACACAGCCAGCACTGTCAGTGCTCCCCCACACAGCCAGCACTGTAAGTGCTCCCCCACACATCCAGCACTGTCAGTGCTCCCCCCACACAGCCAGCACTGTCAGTGCTCCCCCCACACAGCCAGCACTGTCAGTGCTCACACCACACAGCCAGGACTGTCAGTGCTCCCAACACACAGCCAGCACTGTCAGTGCTCCCCCCACACAGCCAGCACTGCCAGTGCTCCCACCACACAGCCAGCACTGCCAGTGCTCCCATCACACAGGAAGCACTGCCAGTGCTCCACCGACACAGCCAGCACTGTCAGTGCTCCGAACACACAGCCAGCACTGTCAGTGCTCCCACCACACAGCCAGCATTGTCAGTGCTCCCACCATACAACCAGCAATGTCAGTGCTCTCACTCCACAGCCATCACTGTCAGTGCTCACCCCACACAGCCAGCACTGTGAGTGCTCCCCACACAGCCAGCACTGTCAGTGCTCCCCGCACACAGACAGCACTGTCATTGCTGCCCCCACAGCCAGCACTGTCAGTGCTCCCCCCACACAGCCAGCACTGTCAGTGCTCCTACCACACAGCCAGCACTGTCAGTGCTCACCCCACAAAGCCAGCACTGTCAGTGCGCCCCCACACAGCCAGCACTGTCAGTGCTCCCCCCACACAGCCAGCACTGTCAGTGCTCCCCCCACACAGCCAGCACTGTCAGTGCTCCCCCACACAGCCAGCACTGTCAGTGCTCCCCCCACACAGCCAGCACTGTCAGTGCTCCCACCACACAACCAGCACTGTCAGTGCTCCCCCGCACAGCCAGCACTGTCAGTGCTCCCCCACACATCCAGCACTGTCAGTGATCCCCCCACACAGCCAGCACTGTCAGTGCTCCCCCACACAGCCTGCACTGTCAGTTCTCCCACCACACAGCCAGCACTGTCAGTGCTCCCACCACACAGCCAGCACTGTCAGTGCTCCCCACACAGCCTGCACTGTCAGTTCTCCCACCACACAGCCAGCACTGTCAGTGCTCCCACAACACAGCCAGCACTTTCAGTGCTCCCACCACACAGCCAGCACTGTCAGCGCTCCTCCACACAGCCAGCACTGTCAGTGCTCCCCCCCACACAGCCAGCACTGCCAGTGCTCCCACCACACAGCCAGCACTGTCAGTGCTCCCACCACACAACCAGCACTGTCAGTGCTCCCCCGCACAGCCAGCACTGTCAGTGCTCCCCACACAGCCAGCACTGTCAGTGATCCCCCCACACAGCCAGCACTGTCAGTGCTCCCCCACACAGCCTGCACTGTCAGTTCTCCCACCACACAGCCAGCACTGTCAGTGCTCCCACCACACAGCCAGCACTGTCAGCGCTCCCCCACACAGCCAGCACTGTCAGTGCTCCCCCCACACAGCCAGCACTGCCAGTGCTCCCAGCACACAGCCAGCACTGTCAGTGCTCCCACCACACAGCCAGCACTGTCAGCGCTCCCACCACACAGCCAGCACTGTCAGTGCTCCCACCACACAGCCAGCACTGGCAGTGCTCCCCCACACAGCCAGCACTGTCAGTGCTCCCACCACACAGCCAGCACTGTCAGTGCTCCCCCACACAGTCAGCACTGTCAGTGCTACCCCCACACATCCAGCACTGTCAGTGCTCCCCCCCACACAGCCAGCACTGTCAGTGCTCCCATCACACAGCCAGCACTGTCAGTGCTCCCCCACACAGCCAGCACTGTCAGTGCTCCCCCACACAGCCAGCACTGTCAGTGCTCCCCCACACAGCCAGCACTGTCAGTGCTCCCCCCACACAGCCAGCACTGTCAGTGCTCACCCCACACAGCCAGCACTGTCAGTGCTCCCCCCACACAGCCAGCACTGCCAGTGCTCCCACCACACAGCCAGCACTGCCAGTGCTCCCATCACACAGCAAGCACTGCCAGTGCTCCACCCACACAGCCAGCACTGTCAGTGCTCCGAACACACAGCCAGCACTGTCAGTGCTCCCACCACACAGCCAGCACTGTCAGTGCTCCCACCACACAGCCAGCACTGTCAGTGCTCCCACCCCACAGCCAGCACTGTCAGTGCTCACCCCACACAGCCAGCACTGTGAGTGCTCGCCACACAGCCAGCACTGTCAGTGCTCCCCGCACACAGCCAGCACTGTCAGTGCTCCCCCACAGCCAGCACTGTCAGTGCTCCCCCCACACAGCCAGCACTGTCAGTGCTCCCACCACACAGCCAGCACTGTCAGTGCTCCCCCACACAGTCAGCACTGTCAGTGCTACCCCCACACATCCAGCACTGTCAGTGCTCCCCCCCACACAGCCAGGACTGTCAGTGCTCCCAACACACAGCCAGCACTGTCAGTGCTCCCCCCACACAGCCAGCAATGCCAGTGCTCCCACCAAACAGCCAGCACTGCCAGTGCTCCCATCACACAGCAAGCACTGCCAGTGCTCCACCCACACAGCCAGCACTGTCAGCGCTCCCCCACACAGCCAGCACTGTCAGTGCTCCCCCCCCACACAGCCAGCACTGCCAGTGCTCCCACCACACAGCCAGCACTGTCAGTGCTCCCACCACACAACCAGCACTGTCAGTGCTCCCCGCACAGCCAGCACTGTCAGTGCTCCCCACACAGCCAGCACTGTCAGTGATCCCCCCACACAGCCAGCACTGTCAGTGCTCCCCCACACAGCCTGCACTGTCAGTTCTCCCACCACACAGCCAGCACTGCCAGTGCTCCCACCACACAGCCAGCACTGTCAGTGCTCCCCCACACAGCCTGCACTGTCAGTTCTCCCACCACACAGCCAGCACTGTCAGTGCTGCCCCCACACAGCCAGCACTGTCAGTGCTACCACCACACAGCCAGCACTGTCAGTTCTCCCACCACACAGCCAGCACTGTCAGTGCTCCCACCACACAGCCAGCACTGTCAGTGCTCCCCACACAGCCTGCACTGTCAGTTCTCCCACCACACAGCCAGCACTGTCAGTGCTCCCACAACACAGCCAGCACTTTCAGTGCTCCCACCACACAGCCAGCACTGTCAGCGCTCCTCCACACAGCCAGCACTGTCAGTGCTCCCCCCCACACAGCCAGCACTGCCAGTGCTCCCACCACACAGCCAGCACTGTCAGTGCTCCCACCACACAACCAGCACTGTCAGTGCTCCCCCGCACAGCCAGCACTGTCAGTGCTCCCCACACAGCCAGCACTGTCAGTGATCCCCCCACACAGCCAGCACTGTCAGTGCTCCCCCACACAGCCTGCACTGTCAGTTCTCCCACCACACAGCCAGCACTGTCAGTGCTCCCACCACACAGCCAGCACTGTCAGCGCTCCCCCACACAGCCAGCACTGTCAGTGCTCCCCCCACACAGCCAGCACTGCCAGTGCTCCCAGCACACAGCCAGCACTGTCAGTGCTCCCACCACACAGCCAGCACTGTCAGCGCTCCCACCACACAGCCAGCACTGTCAGTGCTCCCACCACACAGCCAGCACTGGCAGTGCTCCCCCACACAGCCAGCACTGTCAGTGCTCCCACCACACAGCCAGCACTGTCAGTGCTCCCCCACACAGTCAGCACTGTCAGTGCTACCCCCACACATCCAGCACTGTCAGTGCTCCCCCCCACACAGCCAGCACTGTCAGTGCTCCCATCACACAGCCAGCACTGTCAGTGCTCCCCCACACAGCCAGCACTGTCAGTGCTCCCCCACACAGCCAGCACTGTCAGTGCTCCCCCACACAGCCAGCACTGTCAGTGCTCCCCCCACACAGCCAGCACTGTCAGTGCTCACCCCACACAGCCAGCACTGTCAGTGCTCCCCCCACACAGCCAGCACTGCCAGTGCTCCCACCACACAGCCAGCACTGCCAGTGCTCCCATCACACAGCAAGCACTGCCAGTGCTCCACCCACACAGCCAGCACTGTCAGTGCTCCGAACACACAGCCAGCACTGTCAGTGCTCCCACCACACAGCCAGCACTGTCAGTGCTCCCACCACACAGCCAGCACTGTCAGTGCTCCCACCCCACAGCCAGCACTGTCAGTGCTCACCCCACACAGCCAGCACTGTGAGTGCTCGCCACACAGCCAGCACTGTCAGTGCTCCCCGCACACAGCCAGCACTGTCAGTGCTCCCCCACAGCCAGCACTGTCAGTGCTCCCCCCACACAGCCAGCACTGTCAGTGCTCCCACCACACAGCCAGCACTGTCAGTGCTCCCCCACACAGTCAGCACTGTCAGTGCTACCCCCACACATCCAGCACTGTCAGTGCTCCCCCCACACAGCCAGGACTGTCAGTGCTCCCAACACACAGCCAGCACTGTCAGTGCTCCCCCCACACAGCCAGCAATGCCAGTGCTCCCACCAAACAGCCAGCACTGCCAGTGCTCCCATCACACAGCAAGCACTGCCAGTGCTCCACCCACACAGCCAGCACTGTCAGCGCTCCCCCACACAGCCAGCACTGTCAGTGCTCCCCCCCCACACAGCCAGCACTGCCAGTGCTCCCACCACACAGCCAGCACTGTCAGTGCTCCCACCACACAACCAGCACTGTCAGTGCTCCCCGCACAGCCAGCACTGTCAGTGCTCCCCACACAGCCAGCACTGTCAGTGATCCCCCCACACAGCCAGCACTGTCAGTGCTCCCCCACACAGCCTGCACTGTCAGTTCTCCCACCACACAGCCAGCACTGCCAGTGCTCCCACCACACAGCCAGCACTGTCAGTGCTCCCCCACACAGCCTGCACTGTCAGTTCTCCCACCACACAGCCAGCACTGTCAGTGCTGCCCCCACACAGCCAGCACTGTCAGTGCTACCACCACACAGCCAGCACTGTCAGTGCTCCCACCACACAGCCAGCACTGTCAGTGCTCCCACCACACAGCCAGCACTGTCAGCGCTCCCCCACACAGCCAGCACTGTCAGTGCTCCCCCCACACAGCCAGCACTGCCAGTGCTCCCACCACACAGCCAGAACTGTCAGCGCTCCCACCACACAGCCAGCACTGTCAGTGCTCCCACCATACAGCCAGCACTGGCAGTGCTCCCCCCACACAGCCAGCACTGTCAGTGCTCCCACCACACAGCCAGCACTGTCAGTGCTCCCACCACACAGCCAGCACTGTCAGTGCTCCCCCACACAGCCAGCACTGTAAGTGCTCCCCCACACATCCAGCACTGTCAGTGCTCCCCCCACACAGCCAGCACTGTCAGTGCTCCCCCCACACAGCCAGCACTGTCAGTGCTCACACCACACAGCCAGGACTGTCAGTGCTCCCAACACACAGCCAGCACTGTCAGTGCTCCCCCCACACAGCCAGCACTGCCAGTGCTCCCACCACACAGCCAGCACTGCCAGTGCTCCCATCACACAGGAAGCACTGCCAGTGCTCCACCCACACAGCCAGCACTGTCAGTGCTCCGAACACACAGCCAGCACTGTCAGTGCTCCCACCACACAGCCAGCATTGTCAGTGCTCCCACCATACAACCAGCAATGTCAGTGCTCCCACTCCACAGCCATCACTGTCAGTGCTCACCCCACACAGCCAGCACTGTGAGTGCTCCCCACACAGCCAGCACTGTCAGTGCTCCCCGCACACAGCCAGCACTGTCAGTGCTGCCCCCACAGCCAGCACTGTCAGTGCTCCCCCCACAAAGCCAGCACTGTCAGTGCTCCTACCACACAGCCAGCACTGTCAGTGCTCACCCCACAAAGCCAGCACTGTCAGTGCGCCCCCACACAGCCAGCACTGTCAGTGCTCCCCCCACACAGCCAGCACTGTCAGTGCTCCCCCCACACAGCCAGCACTGTCAGTGCTCCCCCACACAGCCAGCACTGTCAGTGCTCCCCCCACACAGCCAGCACTGTCAGTGCTCCCACCACACAACCAGCACTGTCAGTGCTCCCCCGCACAGCCAGCACTGTCAGTGCTCCCCCACACATCCAGCACTGTCAGTGATCCCCCCACACAGCCAGCACTGTCAGTGCTCCCCCACACAGCCTGCACTGTCAGTTCTCCCACCACACAGCCAGCACTGTCAGTGCTCCCACCACACAGCCAGCACTGTCAGTGCTCCCCACACAGCCTGCACTGTCAGTTCTCCCACCACACAGCCAGCACTGTCAGTGCTCCCACAACACAGCCAGCACTTTCAGTGCTCCCACCACACAGCCAGCACTGTCAGCGCTCCTCCACACAGCCAGCACTGTCAGTGCTCCCCCCCACACAGCCAGCACTGCCAGTGCTCCCACCACACAGCCAGCACTGTCAGTGCTCCCACCACACAACCAGCACTGTCAGTGCTCCCCCGCACAGCCAGCACTGTCAGTGCTCCCCACACAGCCAGCACTGTCAGTGATCCCCCCACACAGCCAGCACTGTCAGTGCTCCCCCACACAGCCTGCACTGTCAGTTCTCCCACCACACAGCCAGCACTGTCAGTGCTCCCACCACACAGCCAGCACTGTCAGCGCTCCCCCACACAGCCAGCACTGTCAGTGCTCCCCCCACACAGCCAGCACTGCCAGTGCTCCCAGCACACAGCCAGCACTGTCAGTGCTCCCACCACACAGCCAGCACTGTCAGCGCTCCCACCACACAGCCAGCACTGTCAGTGCTCCCACCACACAGCCAGCACTGGCAGTGCTCCCCCACACAGCCAGCACTGTCAGTGCTCCCACCACACAGCCAGCACTGTCAGTGCTCCCCCACACAGTCAGCACTGTCAGTGCTACCCCCACACATCCAGCACTGTCAGTGCTCCCCCCCACACAGCCAGCACTGTCAGTGCTCCCATCACACAGCCAGCACTGTCAGTGCTCCCCCACACAGCCAGCACTGTCAGTGCTCCCCCACACAGCCAGCACTGTCAGTGCTCCCCCACACAGCCAGCACTGTCAGTGCTCCCCCCACACAGCCAGCACTGTCAGTGCTCACCCCACACAGCCAGCACTGTCAGTGCTCCCCCCACACAGCCAGCACTGCCAGTGCTCCCACCACACAGCCAGCACTGCCAGTGCTCCCATCACACAGCAAGCACTGCCAGTGCTCCACCCACACAGCCAGCACTGTCAGTGCTCCGAACACACAGCCAGCACTGTCAGAGCTCCCACCACACAGCCAGCACTGTCAGTGCTCCCACCACACAGCCAGCACTGTCAGTGCTCCCACCCCACAGCCAGCACTGTCAGTGCTCACCCCACACAGCCAGCACTGTGAGTGCTCGCCACACAGCCAGCACTGTCAGTGCTCCCCGCACACAGCCAGCACTGTCAGTGCTCCCCCACAGCCAGCACTGTCAGTGCTCCCCCCACACAGCCAGCACTGTCAGTGCTCCCACCACACAGCCAGCACTGTCAGTGCTCACCCCACACAGCCAGCACTATCAGTGCTCCCCACAAAGCCAGCACTGTCAGTGCTCCCCCCACACAGCCAGCACTGTCAGTGCTCCCCCCACACAGCCAGCACTGTCAGTGCTCCCACCACACAACCAGCACTGTCAGTGCTCCCCCGCACAGCCAGCACTGTCAGTGCTCCCCCACACAGCCAGCACTGTCAGTGATCCCCCCACACAGCCAGCAATGTCAGTGATCCCCACACAGCCTGCACTGTCAGTTCTCCCACCACACAGCCAGCACTGTCAGTGCTCCCCCCACACACCCAGCACTGTCAGTGCTCCCCCCACACAGCCAGCACTGTCAGTGCTCCCGCCACACAGCCAGCACTGTCAGTGCTCCCACCACACAGCCAGCACTGTCAGCGCTCCCCCACACAGCCAGCACTGTCAGTGCTCCCCCACACACAGCCAGCACTGCCAGTGCTCCCACCACACAGCCAGCACTGTCAGTGCTCCCACCACACAGCCAGCACTGTCAGCGCTCCCACCACACAGCCAGCACTGTCAGTGCTCCCACCACACAGCCAGCACTGGCAGTGCTCCCCCACACAGCCAGCACTGTCAGTGCTCCCACCACACAGCCAGCACTGTCAGTGCTCCCCCACACAGTCAGCACTGTCAGTGCTCCCCCACACAGCCAGCACTGTCAGTGCTCCCCCCACACAGCCAGCACTGTCAGTGCTCCCACCACACAGCCAGCACTGTCAGTGCTCCCACCACACAACCAGCACTGTTAGTGCTTCCACCACACAGTCAGCACTGTCAGTGCTCCCCCCACACAGCCAGCACTGTCAGTGCTCCCACCACACAACCAGCACTGTCAGTGCTCCCCCACACAGCCAGCACTGTCAGTGCTCGCACCACACAGCCAGCACTGTCAGTGCTCCCCCACACAGCCAGCACTGTCAGTGCTCGCACCACACAGCCAGCACTGTCAGTGCTCCCCCACACAGCCAGCACTGTCAGTGCTCCCCCACACAGCCAGCACTGTCAGTGCTCCCCCCACACAGCCAGCACTGTCAGTGCTCCCCCACACAGCCAGCACTGAGAGAGCTCCCCCACACAGCCAGCACTATCAGTGCTCCCCCCACACAGCCAGCACTGTCAGTGCTCCCCACACAGCCAGCACTGTCAGTGCTCCCCCACACAGCCAGCACTGTCAGTGCTCCCCCACACAGCCAGCACTGTCAGTGCTCCCCCACACAGCGAGCACTGTCAGTGCTCCCCCACACAGCCAGCACTGTCAGTGCTCCCACCACACAGCCAGCACTGTCAGCGCTCCCCACACAGCCTGCACTGTCAGTTCTCCCACCACACAGCCAGCACTGTCAGTGCTCCCCCCACACACCCAGCACTGTCAGTGCTCCCCCCACACAGACAACACTGTCAGTGCTCCCACCACACAGCCAGCACTGTCAGTGCTCCCACCACACAGCCAGCACTGTCAGCGCTCCCCCACACAGCCAGCACTGTCAGTGCTCCCCCCCCACACAGCCAGCACTGCCAGTGCTCCCACCACACAGCCAGCACTGTCAGTGCTCCCACCACACAGCCAGCACTGTCAGCGCTCCCACCACACAGCCAGCACTGTCAGTGCTCCCACCACACAACCATCACTGGCAGTGCTCCCCACACAGCCAGCACTGTCAGTGCACCCACCACACAGCCAGCACTGTCAGTGCTCCCCCACACAGTCAGCACTGTCAGTGCTCCCCCCACACAGCCAGCACTGTCAGTTCTCCCCCCACACAGCCAGCACTGTCAGTGCTCCCACCACACAGCCAGCACTGCCAGTGCTCCCACCACACAGCCAGCACTGTCAGTGCTCCCACCACACAGCCAGCACTGTCAGTGCTCCCCCCACACAGCCAGCACTGTCAGTACTCCCCCCACACAGCCAGCACTGTCAGTGCTCCCACCACACAGCCAGCACTGTCAGTGCTCCCCCACACAGCCAGCACTGTCAGTGCTCCCACCACACAGCCAGCACTGTCAGTGCTCCCCCCACACAGCCAGCACTGTCAGTGCTCCCCCCACACAGCCAGCCCTGTCAGTGCTCCCACCACACAGCCAGCACTGTCAGTTCTCCCACCACACAGCCAGCACTGTCAGTGCTCCCACCACACAGCCAGCACTGTCAGTGCTCCCCACACATCCTGCACTGTCAGTTCTCCCACCACACAGCCAGCACTGTCAGTGCTCCCACAACACAGCCAGCACTTTCAGTGCTCCCACCACACAGCCAGCACTGTCAGCGCTCCTCCACACAGCCAGCACTGTCAGTGCTCCCCCCCCACACAGCCAGCACTGCCAGTGCTCCCACCACACAGCCAGCACTGTCAGTGCTCCCACCACACAACCAGCACTGTCAGTGCTCCCCCGCACAGCCAGCACTGTCAGTGCTCCCCACACAGCCAGCACTGTCAGTGATCCCCCCACACAGCCAGCACTGTCAGTGCTCCCCCACACAGCCTGCACTGTCAGTTCTCCCACCACACAGCCAGCACTGTCAGTGCTCCCACCACACAGCCAGCACTGTCAGCGCTCCCCCACACAGCCAGCACTGTCAGTGCTCCCCCCACACAGCCAGCACTGCCAGTGCTCCCACCACACAGCCAGCACTGTCAGTGCTCCCACCACACAGCCAGCACTGTCAGCGCTCCCACCACACAGCCAGCACTGTCAGTGCTCCCACCACACAGCCAGCACTGGCAGTGCTCCCCCCACACAGCCAGCACTGTCAGTGCTCCCACCACACAGCCAGCACTGTCAGTGCTCCCCCACACAGTCAGCACTGTCAGTGCTACCCCCACACATCCAGCACTGTCAGTGCTCCCCCCCCACACAGCCAGCACTGTCAGTGCTCCCATCACACAGCCAGCACTGTCAGTGCTCCCCCACACAGCCAGCACTGTCAGTGCTCCCCCACACAGCCAGCACTGTCAGTGCTCCCCCACACAGCCAGCACTGTCAGTGCTCCCCCCACACAGCCAGCACTGTCAGTGCTCACCCCACACAGCCAGCACTGTCAGTGCTCCCCCCACACAGCCAGCACTGCCAGTGCTCCCACCACACAGCCAGCACTGCCAGTGCTCCCATCACACAGCAAGCACTGCCAGTGCTCCACCCACACAGCCAGCACTGTCAGTGCTCCGAACACACAGCCAGCACTGTCAGTGCTCCCACCACACAGCCAGCACTGTCAGTGCTCCCACCACACAGCCAGCACTGTCAGTGCTCCCACCCCACAGCCAGCACTGTCAGTGCTCACCCCACACAGCCAGCACTGTGAGTGCTCGCCACACAGCCAGCACTGTCAGTGCTCCCCGCACACAGCCAGCACTGTCAGTGCTCCCCCACAGCCAGCACTGTCAGTGCTCCCACCACACAGCCAGCACTGTCAGTGCTCACCCCACACAGCCAGCACTATCAGTGCTCCCCACAAAGCCAGCACTGTCAGTGCTCCCCCCACACAGCCAGCACTGTCAGTGCTCCCCCCACACAGCCAGCACTGTCAGTTCTCCCATCACACAGCCAGCACTGTCAGCGCTCCCCCCACACACCCAGCACTGTCAGTGCTCCCCCCACACAGCCAGCACTGTCAGTGCTCCCGCCACACAGCCAGCACTGTCAGTGCTCCCACCACACAGCCAGCACTGTCAGCGCTCCCCCACACAGCCAGCACTGTCAGTGCTCCCCCACACACAGCCAGCACTGCCAGTGCTCCCACCACACAGCCAGCACTGTCAGTGCTCCCACCACACAGCCAGCACTGTCAGCGCTCCCACCACACAGCCAGCACTGTCAGTGCTCCCACCACACAGCCAGCACTGGCAGTGCTCCCCCACACAGCCAGCACTGTCAGTGCTCCCACCACACAGCCAGCACTGTCAGTGCTCCCCCACACAGTCAGCACTGTCAGTGCTCCCCACACAGCCAGCACTGTCAGAGCTCCCCCCACACAGCCAGCACTGTCAGTGCTCCCACCACACAGCCAGCACTGTCAGTGCTCCCACCACACAACCAGCACTGTCAGTGCTCCCACCACACAGTCAGCACTGTCAGTGCTCCCCCCACACAGCCAGCACTGTCAGTGCTCCCCCCACACAGCCAGCACTGTCAGTGCTCCAACCACACAGCCAGCACTGTCAGTGCTCCCACCACACAGCCAGCACTGTCAGTGCTCCCACCACACAACCAGCACTGTCAGTGCTCCCCCACACAGCCAGCACTGTCAGTGCTCGCACCACACAGCCAGCACTGTCAGTGCTCCCCCACACAGCCAGCACTGTCAGTGCTCCCCCACACAGCCAGCACTGTCAGTGCTCCCCCCACACAGCCAGCACTGTCAGTGCTCCCCCACACAGCCAGCACTGTCAGAGCTCCCCCACACAGCCAGCACTGTCAGTGCTCCCACCACACAGCCAGCACTGTCAGTGCTCCCCCACACAGTCAGCACTGTCAGTGCTCCCCCCACACAGCCAGCACTGTCAGTTCTCCCCCCACACAGCCAGCACTGTCAGTGCTCCCACCACACAGCCAGCACTGCCAGTGCTCCCACCACACAGCCAGCACTGTCAGTGCTCCCACCACACAGCCAGCACTGTCAGTGCTCCCCCCACACAGCCAGCACTGTCAGTACTCCCCCCACACAGCCAGCACTGTCAGTGCTCCCACCACACAGCTAGCACTGTCAGTGCTCCCCCACACAGCCAGCACTGTCAGTGCTCCCACCACACAGCCAGCACTGTCAGTGCTCCCCCCACACAGCCAGCCCTGTCAGTGCTCCCCCCACACAGCCAGCCCTGTCAGTGCTCCCACCACACAGCCAGCACTGTCAGTGCTCCCCCGACACAGCCAGCACTGTCAGTGCTCCCACCACACAGCCAGCACTGTCAGTGCTCCCCCACACAGCCAGCACTGTCAGTGCTCCCCCACACAGCCAGCACTGTCAGTGCTCCCCCCACACAGCCAGCACTGTTAGTGCTCCACCCACATAGCCAGCACTGTTCAGTGCTCCCCCACACAGCCAGCACTGTCAGTGCTCCCCCACACAGCCAGCACTATCAGTGCTCCCCCACACAGCCAGCACTGTCAGTGCTCCCCCACACAGCCAGCACTGTCAGTGCTCCCACCACACAGCCAGCACTGTCAGTGCTCCCACCACACAGCCAGCACTGTCAGTGCTCCCCGCACAGCCAGCACTGTCAGTGCTCCCCCCACACAGCCAGCACTGTCAGTGCTCCCCCCACACAGCCAGCACTGCCAGTGCTCCCCCACACAGCCAGCACTGTCAGTGCTCCCCCACACAGCCAGCACTGTCAGTGCTCCCAACACACAGCCGGCACTGTCAGTGCTCCCACCACACAGCCAGCACTGTCAGTGCTCCCACCACACAGCCAGCACTGTCAGTGCTCCCCCACACAGCCAGCACTGTCAGTGCTCCCACCACACAGCCGGCACTGTCAGTGCTCCCACCACACAGCCAGCACTGTCAGTGTTCCCCACGCCCCAGACCCAGCTCCTGATTTGCTGAGAGACTGTCAGTCAGCGGTTGGAGCTCCTGATTGGCTGAGAGGCTGTCAGTCAGCGGTTGGAGCTCCTGATTGGCTGAGAGACTGTCAGTCAGCGGTTGGAGCTCCTGATTGGCTGAGAGACTGCCAGTCAGCGGCTGGAGCTCCTGATTGGCTGAGATGGTTTCAATCAGCGGCTGGAGCTCCTGATTGGCTGAGTGGCTGTTCGTAGCGGCTGGAGATCGTGATTGGCAGAGAGGCTGTCAGTCAGCGGCTAGGGCTCCTGATTGGCTGAGATGATTTCAGTCAGCGGCTGGAGCTCCTGATTGGCTGAGTGGCTGTTCGTAGCGGCTGGAGCTCCTGATTGGCAGAGAGGCTGTCAGTCAGCGGCTGGAGCTCCTGATTGGCTGAGAGACTGTCAGTCAGCGGCTGGAGCTCCTGATTGGCTGAGAGACTGTCAGTCAGCGGCTAGAGCTCCTGATTCGCTGAGAGGCTGTCAGTCACCGGCTGGAGCTCCTGATTGGCTGAGAGGCTGTCAGTCAGCGGCTGGAGCTCCTGATTGGCTGAGAGGCTGTCAGTCAGCGGCTGGAGCTCCTGATTGGCTGAGAGGCTGTCAGTCAGCGGTTGGGGCTCCTGATTGGCTGAGAGGCTGCCAGTCAGCGGCTGGAGCTCCTGATTGGCTGAGAGGCTGTTACTCAGCGACTGGAGCTCCTGATTGGCTGAGAGGCTGTCAGTCAGCGGTTGGGGCTTCTGATTGGCTGAGAGACTGTCAGTAAGCGGTTGGAGCTCCTGATTGGCAGACAGGCTGTCAGTCAGCGGCTGGAGCTCCTGATTGGCTGAGAGGCTGTCAGTCAGCGGCTGGAGCTCCTGATTGGCTGAGAGACTGTCAGTCAGCGGCTGGATCTCCTGATTGGCTGAGAGGCTGTCAGTCAGCGGTTGGGGCTCCTGATTGGCTGAGAGGCTGTCAGTCAGCGGCTGGAGCTCCTGATTGGCTGAGAGACTGTCAGTCAGCGGCTGGATCTCCTGATTGGCTGAGAGGCTGTCAGTCAGCGATTGGGGCTCCTGATTGGCTGAGAGGCTGTCAGTCAGCGGCTGGAGCTCCTGATTGGCTGAGGGGTTTTCAGTCAGTTTTATTTTCTCATTAATTTAATAATTGATGTAACCGGATATTTCACCGCGACCTTGATCTGCTCCCTGAACCTGGACTGAGTCACCACATAAATAAATGTGTTTGTGCAGCAATTTAAATCCTGCAGCATATATCCGACTTGTTGTAAATTATATTGAGGAAGGGTGAGGTAAACTAATCCTCTCACATAGATATAGAAAAATGTAATAACAGACACGGTCCAGAGGAGGATGAACGTTCCGGAGATGCTGAAGAGTAAAATCATTGACTTCCTTCTGCTCTCCATCTCTGGGTCGCTGCGATTGTCTCCCTGACTCTGGGCCCTCAGTGCCTTCCGGACCCGACTGCTGAGTAAAATGTGTCTGACTGTCAGAGCGTTGGTCAACAGGATTGAGAAGAACGGCACCAATGGGATTACAACCTGAGCAAACCAGTGATACCCAACCCATCCCGGGTCAGTGAAAACGCTGCTCTTTGTGACGCAGCCCCACTGGACATTGTCGATTACCCCCCCAGGTTCCAATGTAAAGTACACGGGGATGTTTTTCACACAGAGCAGGAGGCCGCTTGTGGACAGAACCACAGTCGCAGTTATCCCGGTGCAATATTTACTTTTCAGTTTCTGGCAGCGAATGGCCACAAATCGATCAAAGGAGAAAGTGAGGGTGAACCAGACAGAACAGTCCCTGGCTGCAGCCCGCAGGACAGTGTTAACACGACACACAGGGGTGAGGGCCAGGAAACTCCAGGGGAAATAATAACCACTGATCATGTTCAGTATGGGGTTAATGATAATAAACAGCAGATCCGCCGTTGCCATGGCCACCAGGTAGCGAGTGGTGCAGGTAGAGAGGCCACACTTCCCCCGACACAGAATCACAATTCCCAGTATATTAACTGTCAGAGAGAGAAAGGAGAGACGCGGGAAATTACTGGGTAATGAATCTCCCTGTCTGAACCAGGACACAATTGCAGCATCAATATAATGGACAGTGGGTGGGTGGGGGTGTGGGGAGAGGAGTGGGCACAGAGATTAACATTGCAGAGAGGGGAGTAGGAAATGTAACTCCAGTGTTAAAGGTGGGGAATGGGGGGGAAAGTGTGAATTGCAGCCCTGTCAGTTTGATGGCAGTGGTAGGAAAATGTTTATAATTCAGAGACCTTTGGGAGAGGTTACATTTCTCATTTAGTCTGATTTACAGGATTCACTCAGGCCGGCCAGGTTTCCCAAACCGGATACAAACATACCCGAGATTGTCATCCCAGCTCAATTATTGGACCACACCCCGATTGGACCGTTCCCTGGACTGGATTTCTGATGGGGTTGGACCCCACTCCTGGTTTATTTGAATACTCCACGATCAATGGGAAAAATAAAACAAACGCGGGACCTTCCCACTTGATAACCATGGGAGGAATAGAAATATAGAATGTACAGTGCAAAAGGAAGCCATTCGGCCCATCGAGTCTGCAACGTCCCTTGGAAAGAGAAAACCAGTTCAGCCCACCCCATCCCCATAACCCAGTGACCCCATCAAAATTGTCTGGAAACTAAACACAATTTATCTTGGCCAATCCACCTAACCCGCACATCTTTGGACTGTGGGAGGAAACCGGAGCACCCGGAGGAAACCCACGCAGATACGGGGAGGATGTGCAGACTCTGCACAGACAGTCACCCAAGCCGGGAATCGAACCTGGGACCCTGGAGCTGTGAATCAACTGTGCCAACCACTGTGCTACCGTGCAGCCCAGCCTGTCCAGAATAGAGTCTGCCCAGTCTCCAGAACATCCCGAGGGATCACCCCTCCCAGGTTTAGTCATTCGTACAGCACCCGCTCCCAGGAATCCCCCATTGCCATGTCTGGAACATCCCAACATCACTGTTCCCAGGAATCCATCCTCTCCCTGTTTGGAAAGAATCCCTGCCAAGCTTTTCTCAGGAATATTCCCGCTCCGGCATTGGACATTCCCCAGGGTTCACTTGGCCGGAATAGACTCTCTCCAGATTCGGACTCATTGCATTCGACAAAAAAGTAGGAACATTCCAAAACAAGAGCGTTAAGATGGAGGAGAAAGTTCCCAGAATAAAGTAGTGGAAATTAAAGTTACATCCTGCGGGATGCAACATCCTAATTGGATGATGAGATGTTGCTCCTCCAGCTTGCGTTGGGCTTCACTGCATTCTGGCAGCAGGCCAAGGACAGACATGTGGGCCTGAGAGCAAGGTGCTGAGTTAACATGGCCACAACAGGAAGGCTGGGGCCATGCTGTGGGCTGAGTGAAGGTGTTCCACAAAGCAGTCTCCCAGTCTGCGTTTAGTCCCCCCCAATGCAGAGGAGACGGTATTGGCAGCAGCGAATACAGGAGAACAAACTGAAGGCACAGAAGTGAAACGCTGCTTCCCCAGAAAGGAGAGTTTGCTGCTGAGAACCGGGACACGGGAGGAGGTAAAGGGACAGTTGTTGCACCGTCTGTGATTGCAGGGGACGGTGCTGGGGGAAGGGAAAGGGGTGTGGGGTGTGAGGGGGAAGTGGACAAGGGGGAGGGAGCGGTACCTGAGGAATACAGAAATTGTGGGGAGTGGTTGGAGAGAGGTGAAGATGTGTTTGGTGGTGACATCATGCTGGAGTTGGCAGAAATGGAGGAGGATTTCCCATTCAATGGGAAGGCTGATGGTGTGGAAAGTGAGGAGGGGAACCCTATCATGTTTCGGGGAGGGACGGGGATGTGTGAGGACAGAGGTGTGAGAAGTGAATTGAACACGATCGAGAGCCCTGTTAACAAAGGAAGGTGGTGGGGCCAGGTTAAGGAAAAGACAGACATGCCAGGGGGGCTATTTTCGAAGACGCCAGCATCAGAACAGAGGCGATGGAGGCGGAGAAAGTGGGAGAATGAGATGCAGTCTTTACAGGAAGCAGGGTATGAGGATCTGTACACAACCCTCGTGTTGGGGAACGGAGGTGCCGAGAGATTGGACATCCATTGTGAAGATTAGGCGGGTAGGGCCAGGGAAATGGACCTTGTTTATTTGACAGACGGCACCAGAGGAACCAGGAATCATATAATCCCCACAGTGCAGAAGGAGGTCATTCGGCCCATTAAGACTGTACCAAACCTCTGAAAGAGTACCTCAACCAAGCTCACTCCCCCGCCTATCTCATTAACCCCTTAATCTAACCTACACATCTTTTTGGACACTACGGAGTAATTTAGCGTGGCCAATCCACCTAACCTGCACATCTTTGGGCTATGGGAGGCAACCGGAGACCCGGAGGAAACCAACACAGACGGGGAGAGAAAGTGCAGTCTCCACACAGACAGTCACCCAAGGTAGGAATTGATCCGGAGACCCTGCTGCTGTGAGGCAGCAGTGCAAACCACTGTGTCACTGTGACACCACTGTCTTTGGGAAGGGGCTGAACAGGGTAAAGCGGATGGAATCAAGATGGGAAGAAATGATCTTGGTGGGGCTGGAACAGGCCGAAATAATGGGTGCACTGGGACTTTCCTGTTTGTGGATTTTGGAAGGAGGTAGAAGCGGGAGGTTGATGCAGGATGTGTGGGATTGTGGGACTCTGATCTCTGAGACTGTGGACAGAAGATATCCAGAGTCAACGAGGTCAGTGAAAGCCCTGGAAACAGTATCATGATGTTTGGTGGTGTGCTGCTGGTCCAGGGGGAGGTACCAGGATGGGCCTGAGAGCTGACGGTCAGCCTCTGTGAGGAAGAGGTCAGGACACCAGACAATAATGGCACCACCCTTGTGAGCAGCTTAGATCACCAGGCCAGGGTTGGGTATTCGATAGCGGATTGGAGCAAGTTTAGAGTGAGTCAGGATAGAGTTGGTGAGAGGCACAGAGAAATTGAGATGGTCGATGTCGCACTGACAGACCTCAATGAAAAGAGCAAGAGCTGATAGGAGGCCAGAAGGTGGGGTCCAGGTAGAGGGAGATTACTGGAGGCGGATGGATTTCACAACAAATATTCATAAAATAGACAGAAAGAGCAGAGACAATATTATCTATTCACTGATCAACATCAGAATAATTACCAAAGAATTGAGAAGCAGAAGTAGGTCTCTGTCATTCTTGAATTTAGAACAGAATATAATCACATCTTCCAGTCACAATGTCAACAGTTGGAAGCATTGAATTAGAAGTCTGAGTTAAAAGAAATCCAGTAACACAGAGTATACTAAATAGTCGGCACATATTCCAAAGTCAACATTATTCCTGACACATTTCATCCAATTATTTCAATAACTACCAGAAATAATAGATCTGAGTAGTATGATGGATGTTAAACAATTTGATTTTTCTAAAGGCCGTCAGTAAGATCCGACATTACAGACTGATGGGTAATCTCAGAGCCAGTGGAGTTAGGGGACACAGCAGCAGGATGGACACATGCTGGCGACACACAGAGAAAACAGGGAGAGGAGTTAAAGGGATTTAGGCTGATTGGTGGAAGGTGGGAAGTGGTGTTCCACAAGGATCAGCACTGGGATCACTCTCCTTCACCATTCCCATCAACAGTATGGGATCGGGAAGCAGAATGATAATTACACAATTTACAGACAGAATCAAATTGAGAGTGATAGTGAATACAGAGGCAGAATACAACTAATTACAGGCACACATTTATCATTAATCATGAATTTGCAAAGTGGGTATTTCGATGGGACATTAATGTTCCGACAGATCAGTGTCCGCTGCTGCATTTTGATCAGAACAATAAGTCCCCCAATCACTCCTTGGAAAACAAGTGTGTGAATGGACTGGAGGGGTTTCTGGCTTACATAGAACATAGAAAATACAGCACAGAACAGGCCCTTCGGCCCACGATGTTGTGCCGAACCTTTGTCCTAGATTAATCATAGATTATCATTGAATTTACAGTGCAGAAGGAGGCCATTCGGCCCTTTGAGTCTGCACCGGCTCTTGGAAAGAGCACCCTACCCAAACTCAACACCTTCACCCAACACCAAGGGCAATTTGGACATTAAGGGCAATTTATCATTGGCCAATTTACCTAACTCAGGTGAATAGATTCACAAATCGTGTGAAGCAGAAAGACAGTTTAAAAACACCCATAAAAATTGATCAAACATGTGAGTTCATTTCAGGATGAATAGGAATGAGAAAATATCACAAAACTTAGTGGAATACTGCACTGCTGTGGGTTTTATGAAACATTAGAGTGTGGGTGATATCTGTTCCTGTTAGAGTAGATCAATAGAAAACAGAGATAGAGACATTGCACTTCATACAATAAATATCGAACATCTTCAAAACACAGCCAAACTCTTCCTGTTTTCAACCTATTCCAAAGTTAAAACACACAGAGAGAACTCCACAGAATGGAGCGACCCCTCACCAATAAAATACATCATTTCAAAACAGAACCAACTAATTTCAGTCCAGTTACTGACCCACACACAATACAATTCTACACGGACAGATAGTCCCAGTAATAGAGAGATAATTGGATCAGATATCCCACTCTGGTGAGAGACCCACAGTCAGTACAATTCTACACTGACAGACATTTCCAGTAATCCTTCTTCACTGCTGTCAGATATTCCACACTGGTGTGGGACCCACAGTCAGTACAATTCTACACTGACAGATACTTCCAGTAATCCTTGTTCACCGCTGTCAGATATTCCACTCTGGTTAGTGATCCACACTCAGTACAATTCCACACTGACAGATACTTCCAGTAATCCTTGTTCACCGCTGTCAGATATTCCACTCTGATAGTGACCCACACTCAGTACAATTCTACACTGACAGATACTTCCAGTAATCCTTGTTCACCGCTGTCAGATATTCCACTCTGATAGTGACCCACAGTCAGTACAATTCCACACTGACAGACACTTCCAGTAATCCTTGTTCACCGCTGTCAGATATTCCACTCTGGATAGTGACCCACAGTCAGTACAATTCTACACTGACAGATACCCACACTCAGTGTGATTTAATTCTTTCTCCTCCTAAACCTCCCTTCAGAGAGATTGCCTTTACTGAGATTCAATCTAACATTATACAAAATTCCACTCAATATAATAACTTCCCCGGTCAGAGATCCAGTGAGTTACAAACAGAGGTTTATTGTGAGTTGATGAAAGGGATTCAAACCATTGACAGGCTTGAATACATTTGACAATTATATCGTTGACCAGGTGTCTATTTCACAGTGAGCACGAGATCAGGATCAGATATTTTCAGTCGCAGTTTAAAATCAGAGAGCCGCTCACACACAGATTTACACAACTTCAATGGTGACAGTCACTTACCAGGAACACCAACAATAGCCAGGATTGGGTAGAATACTTTCTCAGCAATATCAATTGGACGATGCATTTTCAGTGTGAAGTGATGTGTCCCTTCCTGCGATTGGCAATCTCTCTGTCTAAAACTCTGAGGTTAAATATTCTCCAAGCTTTTAATTAATACCCTGTGGAACCACACAAGGGAAATTGAGGTTGTGACATCGTTTAACTTATTTTTCAAGATGTGAACAAACAGATTACGATATTGTGTTCAGTGAAAGAAAATATTATTTTTCTGAGTGAGCGACCTCTTTGCAAACACTGGACTCTGTTGATCACATTGTTCAACTAACATTAACAGAAAGGATGCCGTCCACTCAGACACCATCAGTCCCATCTCCACATCTCAGATTGTTTCAGTGATATCCCTCACTCCACTGTGACCATTCAGTGATTTAGTTCCAATTGTCAGTGTGTTTCTCTGGGTGGTTCCAATGCACTCTGGGTTGTAGCTGTCTCTCTAACTGTGACCATTCAGAGATTCAGTTCCAATTGTCAGTGTGTTTCTCTGGGTGGGTCCACTGCACTCTAGGGTCTAGCTGCCTCTGTAACTGTGACCATTCAGTGATTCAGTTCCAATTTTCAGTGTGTTTCTCTGGGTGGTTCCACTGCACTCTGGGGTGTAGTTGTCTCTGTGACGGTGACCATTCAGTGATTCCGTTCCAATTGTCAGTGTGTTTCGCTGGGTGGGTCCACTGCTCCCTGGGGTGTAGCTGTCTCTGTAACTGTGACCATTCAGTGATTCAGTTCCAATTTTCAGTGTGTTTCTCTGTGTGGTTACACTGCACTCTGGAGTGTAGTTGTCTCTGTGACGGTGACCATTCAGTGATTCCGTTCCAATTGTCAGTGTGTTTCTCTGGGTGGTTACACTGCACTCTAGGGTGTAGCTGCCTCTGTAACTGTGACCATTCAGTGATTCAGTTCCAATTGTCAGTGTGTTTCTCTGGGTGGGTCCACTGCACTCTCGGCTGTAGCTGCGTCTGTAACTGTGACCATTCAGTGATTCAGTTCCAATTGTCAGTGTGTTTCTCTGGGTGGTTCTACTGCACTCTGGGATGTAGCTGCCTCTGTAACTGGGACCACTCAGTGATTCAGTTCCAATTGTCAGTGTGTTTCTCTGGGTGGATCCACTGCACTCTGGGGCGTAGCTGTCTCTATAACTGTGACCATTCAATGATTCAGTTCCAATTGTCAGTGTGTTTCTCTGGGTGGTTCCACTGCACTCTGGGGTGTAGCTGCCTCTGTAACTGTGACCATTCAGTGATTCAGTTCCAATTGTCAGTGTGTTTCTCTGGGTGGTTCCACTGCACTCTGGGGTGTAGCTGCCTCTGTAACTGTGACCATTCAGTGATTCAGTTCCAATTGTCAGTGTGTTTCTCTGGGTGGTTCCACTGCACTCTGGGGTGTAGCTGCCTCTGTAACTGTGACCATTCAGTGATTCAGTTCCAATTGTCAGTGTGTTTCTCTGGGTGGTTCCATTGCACTCTGGGGTGTAGCTGTCTCTGTAACTGTGACCATTCCTTTATTTTATTTCAGTAGTTTCTGTTTGAGCATAAGTAGAACATTTCAATGTCTCCAAAATCTGGAACTATTTAAAGCGCAAAGTATGTGATCCCAAATCTAAATCAGATTTATCCCCTCAAACTAAGAAAATATTTAGCATCATTGGAACCTCAGAAAACTCAGAGGCTACAGCAGCAACAAACTCATCACCTCAGAGAGCAGCATTAGTACATAGTCAGCAGTGAAAACTAGTACCCCGTCTCTAACTGACACCGGCCTCCATCTGATACACACACTTCAACTGGGAGAGAGGCGGGGTGAGATGTGAAGGAAGAGAGAACTGGTGTGTGAGATGTGCTGATAGAAGACAGGGTGAGAAAGAAAGAGGGTGTGAGGAGAGATATTGGGAGAGAAAGAGGGTGGAGAAATAAAGGATAAAACGGGAGAAAGAGGTGGATTGTCTGAGAGAAAGGGAAGCAGAAAGTGGAGAAGGTGAGTGGCTGAGGGAGGCAGATTGGGTGAGAAGGATGGTGTATTAGATACTCACATAATCTTAGACATAAGTACAGGAGAGAGCGACTGAGTGACTGAGGGAGCGGGAGGGGGAACGATAGTGAGGGAAAGTGTGAGAGAGGGAAAGAGAGTGAGAGAAAGTGTGATAGAGGGAAAGAGTGTGAGAGAAAGTGTGAGAGAGGGAAAGAGTGTGAGAGAAAGTGTGATAGAGGGAAAGAGTATGAGCGAAAGTGTGAGAGAGGGAAAGAGTGTGAGAGAAAGTGTGAGAGAGGGAAAGAGAGTGAGAGAAAGTGTGATAGAGGGAAAGAGTGTGAGAGAAAGTGTGAGAGAGGGAAAGAGTGTGAGAGAAAGTGTGAGAGAGGGAAAGTGTGAGAGAAAGTGTGAGAGACGGAAAGTGTGAGAGAGGGAAAGAGTATGAGAGAAAGTGTGAGAGAGGGAAAGAGTTTAAGACAAAGTGTGAGAGAGTGAAATAGAGTCAGAGACATTGTGAGAGAGGGAAAGAGAGTGAGAAAAAGTGTGAGAGAGGGAAAGAATGTGAGAGAACGTGTGAGAGAGAGAGAGTGTGAGAGAAATTGTGAGAGAGGGAAAGAGAGTGAGAGAAATTGTGAGAGAGGGAATGAGAGTGAGAAAAAGTGTGAGAGAGGGAAAGTGTGAGAGAGGGAAAGATTGTGAGAGAAATTGTGAGAGAGAGAAAGAGAGTGAGAGAAATTGTGAGAGAGGGAAAGAGAGTGAGAAAAACTGTGAGAGAGGGAAAGAGAGTGAGAGAAAGTGTGAGAGAGGGAAAGTGTGTGAGAGAAAGTGTGAGAGAGGGATAGAGAGTGAGAGAAAGTGTGAGAGAGGGAAAGAGTGTTAGAGAAATTGTGAGAGAGGGATAGAGAGTGAGAGAAAGTGTGCGAGAGGGACAAAGTGTGAGAGAGAGAAAGAGTGTGAGAGAAAGTGTCATTGAGGGAGTTTTGTGAGAGGGAGGGAGGCATGGAGGGAGAGAGATATAGGGATGGAGAGAGAGAGGGACAGAGTGTGAAAGTGTCTAACGGATATGTGAGAGAGGGAGGGAGGGAGGCATGATGCAGAGAGAGAGAGGGGGGGGAGAGTGAGAGAGAGGGACAGAATGTGAGAGAGGGGTAAGTGTGAGACAAGGGAAATCTGCTAGAGAGAGTGGGAGAGTGGGAGTGAGTATCTATGAAGAAGAAAGTATGTGAGAGGCAGGAATTTGAGAGAGGGAGTGTGAGAGATGGAGGGATTGTGAGAGATGGAGGGTGAGAGAGGGAGAGAGTGTGAGGAAGGGAGAGTGAGTGAGACAGGTAGATTGTGTCAGACAGGGAGAGAGTGTGAGAGAGGGAGAGAGTCTGACAGGAGACAAAGTGGGAGACAGTGGGAGATAGGGAGGGTAACTGAGGTAGAGAATGTGTCAGAGGGAGCGAAAGTGAGGGGAAGAGTGTGAGAGAGGGTGAGAGTGCTCGAGAGGGAGGGAGTACAAAAGAGAGAATGCGAAAGGGGAGAGGGGGAGAGAGTGTGAGAGAGGGAGAAAGTGTGAGAGAGGGAGGGTGAGAGAGGGAGGGTGAGAGAGTGAGAGAGTGTGAGAGAGTGAGGCACTGCGAGAGAGGGAGGAAGTGTGAGAGGGGGATGTAGAATGTGATAGAGGGAGAGAGTGTCAGAGAGGGAGACAGTTTGAGAGAGGGAGAGAGTGTCAGAGAGGGAGACAGTGTGGGAGAGGGAGAGAGTGTGAGAGAGGGAGAGAGGGAGAGAGTGTGAGAGAGGGAGAGAGTGTGAGAGAGGGAGACAGTGTGGGAGAGGGAGAGATTGTGCGAGGGGGACAGAGTGTGAGAGAGGGAGACAGTGTGGGAGAGGGAGAGAGTGTCAGAGGGAGACAGTGTGAGAGAGGGAGACAGTGTGGGAGAGGGAGAGAGTGTGAGAGAGGGAGAGTCTGTGAGAGTGGGAGGTAGTGTGGGGGAGGCAGAGAGTGTGAGAGGGGGACAGTGTGAGAGAGGGAGACAGTGTGGGAGAGGGAGAGAGTGTCAGAGAGGGAGACAGTGTGAGAGTGGGTGGCAGTGTGGGAGAGGGAGAGAGTGCGAGAGTGGGTGACAGAGGGTGATAGTGTGGGAGAGGGAGAGAGTGTGAGAGAGGGAGAGAGTGTGAGAGTGGGTGACAGTGTGGGAGAGGGATAGAGTGTGAGAGTGGGTGACTGTGTGGGAGAGGGAGAGAGTGTGAGAGAGGGAGACTGTGTGGGAGAGGGAGAGAGTGTCAGCGAGGGAGACAGTGTGAGAGAGGGAGAGAGTGTGAGAGAGGGAGACAGTCTGGGAGAGAGAGAGATTGTGAGAGAGGGAGACAGTGTGAGAGTGGGAGGCAGTGTGGGAGAGGGAGAGAGTGTGAGAGTGGGAGGCAGTGTGGGAGAGGGAGAGAGTGGAGAGTGGGTGACAGTGTGAGAGAGGGAGAGAGTGTGAGAGTGGGTGACAGTGTGGGAGAGGGAGAGAGTGTGAGAGTGGGTGACAGTGTGGGAGAGGGAGAGAGTGTGAGAGAGGGAGACAGTGTGAGAGTGGGAGAGAGTGTGAGAGTGGGTGACAGTATGGGCGAGGGAGAGAGTGTGAGTGTGGGAGGCAGTGTGGGAGAGGGAGAGAGTGTGAGAGTGGGAGACAGTGTGGGAGAGGGAGAGAGTGTGAGAGAGGGAGGCAGTGTGAGAGTGGGTGACAGTGTGGGAGAGGGAGAGAGTGTGAGAGTCGGTGACAGTGTGGGAGAGGGAGACAGTGTGAGAGTGGGTGACAGTGTGGGAGAGGGAGAGAGTGTGAGAGAGGGAGACAGTGTGAGAGAAGGAGACAGTGTGAGAGAGGGAGAGAGGGAGAGAGTGTGCGAGAGGGAGACAGTGTGGGAGAGGGAGAGGGAGAGAGTGGGAGGCAGTGTGGGAAAGGGAGAGAGTGTGAGAGTGGGAGGCAGTGTGGGAGAGGGAGAGAGTGTGAGAGTGGGAGGCAGTGTGGGAGAGGGAGACAGTGTGAGAGTGGGTGACAGTGTGGGAGAGGGAGAGAGTGTGAGAGTGGGAGGCAGTGTGGGAGAGGGATAGAGTGTGAGAGAGGGAGTCAGTGTGAGAGTGGGTGACAGTGTGAGAGAGGGAGACAGTGTGGGTGAGGGAGAGAGTGTGAGAGAGGGAGAGAGTGAGACACTGTGAGAGAGGAAGGGAGTGTATGAGAGAGAGAGAGAGTGAGAGAGGGAGACAGTGTGGGAGAGGGAGAGGGAGAGAGTGGGAGGCAGTGTGGGAGAGGGAGAGAGTGTGAGAGTGGGAGGCAGTGTGGGAGAGGGAGAGAGTGTGAGAGTGGGAGGCAGTGTGGGAGAGGGAGACAGTGTGAGAGTGGGTGACAGTGTGGGAGAGGGAGAGAGTGTGAGAGTGGGAGGCAGTGTGGGAGAGGGATAGAGTGTGAGAGAGGGAGTCAGTGTGAGAGTGGGTGACAGTGTGAGAGAGGGAGACAGTGTGGGAGAGGGAGACAGTGTGAGAGTGGGTGACAGTGTGGGAGAGGGAGAGAGTGTGAGAGAGGGAGAGAGTGAGACACTGTGAGAGAGGAAGGGAGTGTGAGAGAGAGAGAGAGAGAGAGAGAGTGAGAGAGGGAGACAGTGTGGGAGAGGGAGAGAGTGTGAGAGTGGGAGGCAGCGTGGGAGAGGGAGAGAGTGGGAGAGAGGGAGAGAGTGTGAGAGTGGGTGACAGTGTGGGAGAGGGAGAGAGTGTGAGAGTGGGAGGCAGCGTGGGAGAGGGAGAGAGTGTGAGAGTGGGAGGCAGTGTGGGAAAGGGAGAGAGTGTGAGAGTGGGAGGCAGTGTGGGAAAGGGAGAGAGTGTGAGAGTGGGTGACAGTGTGGGAGAGGGAGAGAGTGTGAGAGAGGGAGAGAGTGAGACACTGTGAGAGAGGAAGGGAGTGTGTGAGAGAGAGTGAGAGAGGGAGACAGTGTGGGAGAGGGAGAGAGTGTGAGAGAGGGAGGGATTGTTGAGAGGGAGAGAGTGTGAGAGAGGGAGAGAGTGTGAGCGAGGGAGGGAGTGTGAAAGAGGGATAGACTGTGAGAGTGGGTGACAGTGTGGGAGAGGGAGAGAGTGTGAGAGTGGGAGGCAGTGTGGGAGAGGGAGAGAGTGTGAGAGTGGGAGACAGTGTGGGAGAGGGAGAGAGTGTGAGAGAGGGAGGCAGTGTGAGAGTGGGTGACAGTGTGGGAGAGGGAGAGAGGGAGAGAGTGTGAGAGAGGGAGACAGTATGAGAGTGGGAGACAGTGTGAGAGTGGGTGACAGTGTGGGTGAGGGAGAGAGTGTGAGAGAGGGAGAGAGTGAGACACTGTGAGAGAGGAAGGGAGTGTATGAGAGAGAGAGAGAGAGTGAGAGAGGGAGACAGTGTGGGAGAGGGAGAGGGAGAGAGTGGGAGGCAGTGTGGGAGAGGGAGAGAGTGTGAGAGTGGGAGGCAGTGTGGGAGAGGGAGAGAGTGTGAGAGTGGGAGGCAGTGTGGGAGAGGGAGACAGTGTGAGAGTGGGTGACAGTGTGGGAGAGGGAGAGAGTGTGAGAGTGGGAGGCAGTGTGGGAGAGGGATAGAGTGTGAGAGAGGGAGTCAGTGTGAGAGTGGGTGACAGTGTGAGAGAGGGAGACAGTGTGGGAGAGGGAGACAGTGTGAGAGTGGGTGACAGTGTGGGAGAGGGAGAGAGTGTGAGAGAGGGAGAGAGTGAGACACTGTGAGAGAGGAAGGGAGTGTGAGAGAGAGAGAGAGAGAGAGAGAGAGAGAGGGAGACAGTGTGGGAGAGGGAGAGAGTGTGAGAGTGGGAGGCAGCGTGGGAGAGGGAGAGAGTGGGAGAGAGGGAGAGAGTCAGACACTGTGAGAGAGGAAGGGAGTGTGAGAGAGAGAGAGAGAGAGAGAGAGAGAGAGGGAGACAGTGTGGGAGAGGGAGAGAGTGTGAGAGTGGGAGGCAGCGTGGGAGAGGGAGAGAGTGGGAGAGAGGGAGAGAGTGTGAGAGTGGGTGACAGTGTGGGAGAGGGAGAGAGTGTGAGAGTGGGAGGCAGCGTGGGAGAGGGAGAGAGTGTGAGAGTGGGAGGCAGTGTGGGAAAGGGAGAGAGTGTGAGAGTGGGAGGCAGTGTGGGAAAGGGAGAGAGTGTGAGAGTGGGTGACAGTGTGGGAGAGGGAGAGAATGTGAGAGAGGGAGAGAGTGAGACACTGTGAGAGAGGAAGGGAGTGTGTGAGAGAGAGTGAGAGAGGGAGACAGTGTGGGAGAGGGAGAGAGTGTGAGAGAGGGAGGGATTGTTGAGAGGGAGAGAGTGTGAGAGAGGTAGAGAGTGTGAGCGAGGGAGGGAGTGTGAAAGAGGGAGAGACTGTGAGAGTGGGTGACAGTGTGGGAGAGGGAGAGAGTGTGAGAGTGGGAGGGATTGTTGAGAGGGAGAGAGTGTTAGAGAGGGAGAGAGTGTGAGAGTGGGAGACAGTGTGGGAGAGGGAGAGAGTGTGAGAGAGGGAGGGATTGTTGAGAGGGAGAGAGTGTGAGCGAGTGAGAGAGTGTGAGAGTGGGTGACAGTGTGGGAGAGGAGAGAGTGTGAGAGAGGGAGACAGTGTGGGAGAGGGAGAGACTGTGAGAGTGGGTGACAGTGTGGGAGAGGGAGAGAGTGTGAGCGTGGGAGGGATTGTTGAGAGGGAGAGAGTTTGAGCGAGGGAGAGAGTGTGAGAGAGGGATAGTGTGAGAGAGTGAGGGTGAGGGAGGGCGAGAGTGCAAGGGAGAGCTGGAGTGTGAGGGAGTGCTCTTGGAGATACAAAGAACAAAGAACAAAGAAATGTACGGCACAGGAACAGGCCCTTCGGCCCTCCAAGCCCGTGCCGACCATGTTGCCCGACTAAACTACAATCTTCTACACTTCCGGGGTACGTATCCCTCTATTCCCATCCTATTCATGTATGTGTCAAGATGCCCCTTAAATGTCACTATCGTAAAGATATGTGGAACTGGGTATCAGGGGGAAACACAATCCGGATTAATACATTTGCTGAGTAAACAAACTTGTTCCTAAATTATAAAATCAGATCCTGGATGAAGTAAATGTCCTCCATGCAGTATTGCACCATTTAAGTTGTGAATAACTGACAGAGTGTGATAGGTCAGTTATTGTGCAGAGCTGGAATAGAACTTGTCTTTCCCCAGTCAGAGGCCAGAAAGCAAACACGTGGCACAGCCGCTTTTAAAAATAATTGTAAAGCAACCGGAAAAAAGATAGACCTCCCTCTAATTATTAAATGTGCGTCTGCTTTTATTGGGAGCAACACAGATGTTTTCAATATTAAAGCACAGGCAGCGCCCAGGGTCAGACAGATTGGAACTTACAATGAAGTTGATGCTGTGAAGTAAGCAGTGAGCGAAAGCGGACGCTGGGTTCACACATGGACACAGTGAATAGAAAGGATTTCAGTGAGAATACTCGCGGTGCTGGGGAACTTGGAGGGAACCTGCAGGTGTTGGTCCCATCATCTCACAGCCAGACCACATCCAAAGCCTTTAAAATGCGTGAAGTCCCGAAGGAGGACATTCATTCCTGGGGCTGGTTTAGCTCACTGGGATAAATCGCTGGCTTTTAAAGCAGACCAAGGCAGGCCAGCAGCACGGTTCAATTCCCGTACCAGCCTCCCCGAACAGGCTCCGGAATGTGGCGACTAGGGGCTTTTCACAGTAACTTCATTTGAAGCCTACTTGTGACAATAAGCGATTTGCATTTCATTTCGTTCCGTTTCATTTCATTCCGTTTGACCTCAGCAGCTCTACAGATGAGCAGATGATTCAATCCGACTGCACCGCCCTTTCCCTGGAGACGTACATTTGATTTCTGTCACTCCTACCATTCCCTGTGAAACCATTGTTGTATCTGCCGGCACCAGTGTCCCAGACCAGATCAGAACCACTGGCTGTGTGAATCGTTTAGAAGCAGTTTTCCCTTCGGGATGATTGGATTGGCTGGGGCTGGGTTATTGGGAATAAAAGACTATGATGTGAGAATCCTTCCACACATTTAAGATGATAAAGTTTTGGATAATCTGGATGTAAATGAACTGTTTCCATGAACAATATAAATATCTGTTGGAAAGATGTAACTGAAGTATATGATCATGCAGCTACATTCATCAGGAGTAATGCAGAGCCGGAACTGATAACAAATGACAACATGGGGAGACTACACGGTCCCTCACACCTCCTCCACCATTCAATTTAATCACTGCTCAGCTTCTGCCTCAATGTCATTTCCCGCTTCTTCCTCACATCCTATCATTACCTCATTTTCTGTAAGAATAATGGAGGCTGACACCCAAAGCCATATTTCAAACCGAGTTGGACATTTACGGCCGTAAGACCATAAGACAAAGGAGCTGAACTTGGTCACTAGGCCCAGCGAGCCTGCTCCGCCAGTCAATCATGGCTGATATGTTTCTCATCCTCATTCTCCTTCCTCTCTCCTTCTCCCCATAACCCCTGATCTCCTTATTAACCAAGATCCTATCTATCTCTGTCTTAAAGAAACTCAGTGATTTGGCCTCCACAGCCTTCTGTGACAAAGAGTTCCACAGATTCAGTACCATCTGGCTGAATAAATTCCTCCACATCTCTGTTTAAAAGGATCGTCCCTTTAGTCTGAGATGGTGTCCTCTTTTTCTAGTTTTTCCTGTAAGTGGAAACACCCTCTCCACGTCCACTCTATCCAGGCCTCGCAGTATGCTGTAAGTTTCAATAAGACCCCCCCTCATCCTTCTAAACTCCAACGAGTACAGACCCAGTGTCCTCAACCGCTCCTCACACGACAAGCTCTTCATTCCAGGGGTCGTTCTAGTGAACCTCCTCTGGACCCTTTCCAAGTGAAGCACATATTTCTTCAGATACGGGGCCCAGAACTGCTCACAATACTCCAAATGGGATCTGACCAGAGCCTTATCCAGCCTCAGAAATACATCCCTGCTCTTGTATTCTCGCCCTCTCGACATGAATGCTGACATTGCAATTGCCTTCCTAACTGCTGACTGAACCTGCCCGTTAACCGTAAGAGAATCGTGAACAAAGCCTCCCAAGTCCCTTTGTGCTTCTGGTTTCCGAAACATTTCCCCATTTCGAGAATAGTCAATTCCTCCATTCCTCCTTCCAAAGTGCATAACCTCACACTTTTCCACATTGTATTCTATCTGCCACGTCTTTGCAGAATCTCCGAGCCTCAAAGTCCTTCTGCAGCGCCCCCCCTGCCCCCCACCGCTTCCTCAATACCACCTGTCCAGATCTTTGTGTCATCTGCAAACTCAGCAACAGTGCCTTCAGTTCCTTCTTCCAGATCATTAATGTATATTGTGGAAAGTTGTGGTCCCAGCACAGACCCCTGAGGCACACGACTAGACACCAGCTGCCATCCTGAAAAAGACCCCTTTATCCCCACTCTCTGCCTCTGCCAGTCAGCCAATTCTTTTTCCATCCCAGGATATCACCCTGAACACCATGGGCTCTTAACCAATTTAACAGCCTCCTGTGCGGCACCATCTCAAATGCCTCCCGGAAATCTAAATAAATCTTACCGCTGGTTCTCCTTTATCTAACTTCCTTGTTACATCCTCAAAGAGAACTCTAACAGATTTGTCAGACATGACCTCCCCTTGACGAAGCCGAGCTGACTCAGTCCTATTTTATCCTCCACTTCCAAGTACTCCACAATCTCATCTTTAATAATGGATCTAAAATCTTACCAATGACCGAAGTCAGGCTAACCGGCCGATAATTCCCTGTCTTCTGCCTCCCTCCCTTCTTAAACAGCGGTGCTACATTAGCCACTTTCCAGTCCTCAGGGTCCCTTTCTGCCTTCAGTGATTCCTGAAAGATTCCCACCACTGCCTCCACAATCTCCTCAGCTATCTCTTTTAGAACCCAGGGATGTAGTCCATCCGTCCAGGTCATTCATCCACCTTCAGACCTTTCAGTTTCCCCAGAACCTTCTCCTTAGTGACGGCCACGGCCCTCACCTCTGCCCCCTGGCTCTCCTGGGGCTCTGGCATCCCACTGGTGTCTTCCACCGTGAAGACTGATGCAAAGTAACTATACAGCTCGCCTGCCATTTCTTTGTTACCTATTATTACTTCTCCAGTCACATTTTCCAGTGGTCCAATGTCTTTTTTGTCTCTCTCTTACCTTTAATATATTGAAAAGAACATCTTCCCATCTTCTTTTACATTACTAACTAGCTTGCCCTCAAATTTCATCTGCTCCTCCTTTATTGCTTTTTCAGTATTCCTCTGCTCGCTATTAAAGGCTTCCCAATTTTCTGCCATCCCACTATTCCGCGTCACATTGTATGTTTTTTATTTTGATCTACTGCTCTCAAAGAACAAAGAACAAAGAAATGTACAGCACAGGAACAGGCCCTTCGGCCCTCCAAGCCCGTGCCGACAATGCTGCCCGACAAAACTACAATCTTCTACACTTCCTGGGTCCGTATCCCTCTATTCCCATCCTATTCATGTATTTGTCAAGATGCCCCTTAAATGTCACTATCGTCCCTGCTTCCACCACCTCCTCCGGCAGCGAGTTCCAGGCACCCACTACCCTCTGCGTAAAAAAACTTGCCTCGTACATCTACTCTAAACCTTGCCCCTCTCACCTTAAACAAATGCCTCCTAGTAATTGACCCCTCTACCCCGGGGAAAAGCCTCTGACTATCCACTCTGTCTATGCCCCTCATAATTTTGTATACCTCTATCAGGTCTCCCCTCAACCTCCTTCGTTCCAGTGAGAACAAACCGAGTTTATTCAACCGCTCCTCATAGCTAATGCCCTCCATACCAGGCAACATTCTGGTAAATCTCTTCTGCACCCTCTCTAAAGCCTCCACATCCTTCTGGTAGTGTGGCGACCAGAATTGAACACTATACTCCAAGTGTGGCCTAACTAAGGTTCTATACAGCTGCAACATGACTTGCCAATTCTTATACTCAATGCCCCGGCCAATGAAGGCAAGCATGCCGTATGCCTTCTTGACTACCTTCTCCACCTGTGTTGCCCCTTTCAATGACCTGTGGAACTGTACTCATGGATCTCTTTGACTTTCAATACTCTTGAGGGTTCTACCATTCACTGTATATTCCCTACCTGCATTAGACATTCCAAAATGCATTACCTCACATTTGTCCGGATTAAACTCCATCTGCCATCTCTCCGCCCAAGTCTCCAGACAATCTAAATCCTGCTGTATCCTCCGACAGTCTTCATCGCTATCCGCAATTCCACCAACGTTTGTGTCGTCTGCAAACTTACTAATCAGACCAGTTACATTTTCCTCCAAATCATTTCTATATACTACAAAGAGCAAAGGTCCCAGCACTGATCCCTGTGGAACACCACTGGTCACAGCCCTCCAATTAGAAAAGCATCCCTCCATTGCTACTCTCAGCCTTCTATGGCCTAGCCAGTTCTGTATCCACCTTGCCAGCTCACCCCTGATCCCGTGTGACTTCACCTTTTGTACTAGTCTACCATGAGGGACCTTGTCAAAGGCCTTACTGAAGTCTATATAGACAACATCTACTGCCCTCCCTGCATCAATCATCTTAGTGACCTCCTCGAAAAACTCTATCAAGTTAGTGAAACACGACCTCCCCTTCACAAAACCGTGCTGCCTCTCACTAATACGTCCATTTGCTTCCAAATGGGAGTAGATCCTGTCTCGAAGAATTCTCTCCAGTAATTTCCCTACCACTGAAGTAAGGCTCACCGGCCTGTAGTTCCCTGGATTATCCTTGCTTCCCTTCTAAACACAGGAACAACATTGGCTATTCTCCAGTCCTCCGGGACATCCCCTGAAGACAGTGAGGATCCAAAGATTTCTGTCAAGGCCTCAGCAATTTCCTCTCCAGCCTCCTTCAGTATTCTGGGGTAGATCCCATCAGGCCCTGGGGACTTATCTACCTTAATATTTTTTAAGACACCCAACACCTCGAATTTTTGGATCACAATGTGACCCAGGCTATCTACACCCCCTTCTCCAGACTCAACATCTACCAATTCCTTCTCTTTGGTGAATACTGATGCAAAGTATTCATTTAGTACCTCGCCCATTTCCCCTGGCTCCACACATAGATTCCCTTGCCTGTCCTTCAGTGGGCCAACCCTTTCCCTGGCTACCCTCTTGCTTTTTATGTACGTGTAAAAAGTCTTGGGATTTTCCTTAACCCTATTTGCCAATGACTTTTCGTGACCCCTTCTAGCCCTCCTGACTCCTTGCTTAAGTTCCTTCCTACTTTCCTTATATTCCACGCAGGCTTCCTCTGTTCCCAGCCTTTTAGCCCTGACAAATGCCTCCTTTTTCTTTTTGAAGAGGCCTACAATATCACTCGTCATCCAAGGTTCCCGAAAATTGCCGTATTTATCATTCTTCCTCACAGGAACATGCCGGTCCTGTATTCCTTTCAACTGCCACTTGAAAGCCTCCCACATGTCAGATGTTGATTTGCCCTCAAACATCCGCCCCCAATCTATGTTCTTCAGTTCCCGCCTAATATTGTTATAATTAGCCTTCCCCCAATTTAGCACATTCATCCTCGGACCACTCTTATCCTTGTCCACCAGTACTTTAAAATTTACTGAATTGTGGTCACTGTTACCGAAATGCTCCCCCACGTAAACATCTACCACCTGGCCGGGCTCATTCCCCAATACCAGGTCCAGTACCGCCCCTTCCCTCGTTGGACTGTCGACATATTGTTTTAAGAAGCCCTCCTGGATGCTCCTTACAAACTCCGCCCCGTCTAAGCCCCTGGCACTAAGTGAGTCCCAGTCAATATTGGGGAAGTTGAAGTCTCCCATCACCACAACCCTGTTGTTTCTACTGTTTTCCAAAATCTGTCTACCTATCTGCTCCTCTATCTCCCGCTGGCTGTTGGGAGGCCTGTAGTATACCCCCAACATTGTGACTGCACCCTTCTTATTCCTGATCTCTACCCATATAGCCTCACTGCCCTCTGAGGTGTCCTCTCGCAGTACAGCTGTGATATTCTCCCGAACAAGTAGCGCAACTCCACCTCCCCTTTTACATCCCCCTCTATCCCGCCTGAAACATCTAAATCCTGGAACGTTTAGCTGCTAATCTTGCCCTTCCCCCAACCAGGTCTCTGTAATGGCAACATCATAGTTCCAAGTACGAATCCAAGCTCTAAGTTCATCTGCCTTACCCGTAATGCTCCTTGCATTAAAACATATGCACTTCAAGCCACCAGACCCGCTGTGTTCAGCAACTTCTCCCCGTCTGCTCTGCCTCAGAGCCACACTGTCCCTATTCCCTTGTTCTCCCTCAATGCTCTCACCTTCTGACCTATTCCTCCCGTGCCCACCCCCCTGCCATACTAGTTTAAACCCTCCCGTGTGACACTAGCAAACCTCGCGGCCAGGATACTTATGCCTCTCCGGTTTAGATGCAAGCCGTCCTTCTTATACAGGTCACACCTGCCCCGGAAGAGCTCCCAGTGGTCCAGATAATGGAAACCCTCCCTCCTACACCAGCTGTTTAGTCTCGTGTTTAGCTGCTCTATCTTCCTATTTCTAGCCTCACTGGCACGTGGCACAGGGAGTAATCCCGAGATTACAACCCTCGAGGTCCTGTCTTTTAACTTTCTGCCTAGCTCCCTGAACTCCTGCAGCAGGACCTCATGCCCCTTCCTGCCTATGACGTTAGTACCAATATGTACAACGACCTCTGCCTGTTTGCCCTCCCCCTTCATGATGCCCTCTACCCGTTCGGAGACATCCTGGACCCTGGCACCAGGGAGGCAACATACCATCCTGGAGTCTCTTTCACGTCCACAGAAGCGTCTATCTGTGCCCCTGACTATAGAGTTCCCTATTACTATTACTCTTCTGCGCTTTGACCCTCCCTTCTGAACATCAGAGCCAGCCGTGGTGCCACTGCTCTGGCTGCTGCTGTTTTCCCCTGATAGGCTATCCCCCCCGACAGTATCCAAAGGGGTATATCTGTTCGAGAGGGGGAAAACCACAGGGGATTCCTGCACTGACTGCCTGCCCTTTCTGCTGGTCACCCATTTCTCTGCCTGCACCTTGGGTGTGACCACATTTACATAACTGCGATCTATGACGCTTTCCGCCACCTGCATGCTCCTAAGTGAATCCAATTGCTGCTCCAACCGAACCATGCGGTCTGTGAGGAGCTCCAGTTGGGTGCACTTTCTGCAGATGAAGCCATCCGGGACGCTGTAAGCCTCCCGGTCCTGCCACATCTCACAGTCAGAGCACAGCACCCCTCTAACTGACATTGGGTCAATTAATTAAAATTAAAATTAAAATTTGTCTTTTTTTAAAAAATATATTTTTTAAAATTTCAAAGTTACTGGCAACTATCTGTTTCCTAGCACTAGATTTCTAATAGAAATGCGATAGCTAACTATAGTACTCTCCGATCTCTGGCTTAGATATCCCTCTAAATTATAATGAAGTTATTATGTTTAATTAGTTACCAAATACTCAATTTTTTTTAAAATTTCGGGTAAAATCCCAACCAGCCACTCTGGCCACAGCTTTTGTGCCCTGTCACTTCAGTTTCCCCCCGACACACACAATTTGAAAAGAGGTATAAAAGTAAAAATAAGTAAAAATCACTTACTTATCTCCTTACCTTCTGATTGTCTTAGATGTTCTCAGGTTCTCTCGCTGGCAGAGACTGCTCCTCCACCTCCGAACCTTGACCTGCACAATGCTAATAATATAATAATAATATAATATGGCACTTACCTTACACCAATGGGTCTTATTATTAGGTTAGAGGAGGAGGGAGGGTGGGAGACACTACACGTGTAGTGTCTCGGGTTTCCTCGCCACCAGAATTTATTGGTTGGGCGGGGGGGGGGGGGGACTCCTTGACTTCCCTCATGAGCCATGGACTCCTTGTCCTCCCCTCGGCATGTTTCCTCCTCCTTCGGATGAAATTCTGTAGTTCCTCCCGAATAACCCCACAAAACCCCTGCCATTGCTCTTCCACTGTCTTCCCCGCTCGGCTCCTTTTCCAATCAACTCTGGGCTGCTCCGCCCTCATGCCTTTGTAGTTACCCCTATTTAATTGTAATACCGTTACATCTGGTTCCAGCTTGTCCCTCTCAAACTGCAGGGTAAATTCTATCATATTGTGGCCACTGCCCCCTCAGGGTTCCTTCACCTTATGTTCCCTCATCAAGTCTGCCTCATTACACATCACCAGATCCAGAATTGCCTGTTCCCCAGTCGGCTCTGTTACAAGCTGCTCAAAAAAACATCTCTTAGAATTTCCACAAATTCCTTTTCTTGGGATCCACCCAACCTGATATTCCCAGTCCACCTGCATATTGAAGTCCCCCATGATTATTGTGATATTGCCTTTTTTACATGCATTTTCTATCTCCTGATTTAATTTCTGCCCCACATACTGACTACTGCTCCGGGTCCTGCAAATAACTCCCACCAGAGTCTTTTTATCTATTCGATTCCTCAACTCTTCCCTCAGAGATTCTGTGCCTTCTGATCCTATATCGCTCCTTGCTATCGATTTAACTTCATTCCTTCCTAACAATGGAGCCCCGCTCCCTTTGCCCATCTGCCTGTCCTTTCGATAGAACACTTGCATATTTTGACCCCAGCCCTGATCACCTTGCAGCCACGTCTCTGTGATTCCAACAACATCGTACCAGCCAATTTCAATGTGCGCAACATGCAAATTTACCTTGTTCCGTACACTGCGCACATTTAGGTCCACCACCCTCAATGCTGCATTGAGCACCTCCCTTCTCACCCTCGGCACCTTTTTTGCTCTGCCTGAGGGTGATGTTGTTCAGGTATTTGTGTTCTCCATTTCCCCTTCAGTTATTACACCTGCTGAGCTACCGCTCTGGTTCCCACTCCCTTTCATATTAGTTTCAATTCTCCCGAGTGACACTAACAAACCTCCCAGCGAGGATAGTGATGTCTCCCCAGTTTAGAAGCTACCCGCCCTTCTTGTCCAGGTCCCACATTTCCCGGAATATCGCCCAATGGCCCAGAAATCTGAAACCCTCGCTCCTACACCACCAGTTTAGCCACGAGATTAGCTGTACTGTCCTCTTGTTTCTAGCCTCACTCTCACGTGGCACAGGGAGTAATCCTTAGATTCCAACCCGAGAGGTCCTGCTTTTTAGCTTACTGTCTAACTTCCTGAACTCCTTCTGCAGGGCCTCATCGCTCTTCCTGCCGATGTCGTTCGTACCGATGTGAACTAAGACCTCTGGCTGTTCACCCTCCCTCTTCAGGACGTCCTGTGTTCGTTCAGAGACAACCTTGACCCTGGCACCAGGGAGACAACATACCAACCTGGAGTCTCTTTCCTGTCCACAGAAGCGCCGATCTGTGCCCCTTTCTATAGAGTCCCTGTAACTATCGCTTTCCTGCACTTTACCCTCCCCTGCTGAGTAACAGAGCCAGTTGTGGTGCCACTGTTCTGGCTGCTGTTGTTTCCCCCTGAGATGCTATCCCCCAACTGTATCCAACACAGTATACCTATTAGAGAGGGGGACAGCCACAGGGGATTCCAGCGCTGACTGCCTGCCCGTTCCAGCAGTCATCCACCGAACTATCTTCCTGCACCTTAGGTGTGACCACGTCTCCAGAACGTCTACCTATGATGCTTTCCGCCACCTGTATGCTCCTCAGTGCATCCAATTGCTGCTCGAACCGAACCACGCGGTCTGTGAGGAGCTGCCATTGGCTACACCTGCTGCAGACGCAGTTGACCGGAACACTGGAAGCGTCACGGTTCGCCCACATCTCACAGTTAGAGCACTGCACCCTCTAAGTGACATTTATGCACTAGTTAATTCATTCAAAATAATCACTTAAATTATGATCAGATTAAGTTACAATTAACTATATGGTTCTGCGCTGGATGTTTACTGTAAATTAAATGTTAAATTCTAATCCCTGCTCTCAGGTTTACTTACTCCTCTGCCCATTTAATGAATTAGTTACTGCAGTTGTATAGAACCTGAATTACATGAGTAACACATGAACAGAATGGGAATACAGGGATACGGACCACAGGAAGCGCAGAAGATTATAGGTCAGATGGGCAGCAAGTTCAGCACAGGCTTGAGGGCCGAAGGGCCAATATAGAATCATAGAATCATAGAAGTTTACAGCATGGAAACAGGCTCTTCGGCCCAACCAGTTCATGCCGCCCAGTTTTTACCATTAAGCTAGTCCCAGTTGCCCGCACTTGGCCCATAACCCTCTATACCCATCTTACCCATGTAACTGTCTAAATGCTTTTTAAAAGACACAATTGTACCCGCCTCTACTACTACCTCTGGCAGCCCATTCCAGACACCCACTACCCTCTGAGTGAAGAAATTGCCCCTCTGGGCCCTTCTGAATCTCTCCCCTCTCACCTTAAACCTATGCCCTCTAGTTTTAGACTCCCCTACCTTTGGACAAAGATGTTGACTATCTACCTTATCTATGCCCCTCATTATTTTATAGACCTCTATAAGATCACCCCTAAGCCTCCTACGCTCCAGGGAAAAAAGTCCCAGTCTATCCAGCCTCTCCTTATAACTCAAACCATCAAGTCCCGGTAACATCCTAGTAAATCTTTTCTGCACTCTTTCTAGTTTAATAATATCCTTTCTATAATAGGGTGACCAGAATTGCACACAGTATTCCAAGTGTGGCCGTACCAATGTCTTGTACAACTTCAACAAAACGTCCCAACTCCTGTATTCAATGTTCTGACCAATGAAACCAAGCATGCCGAATGCCTTCTTCACCACCCTGTCCACCTGCGACTCCACCTTCAAGGAGCTATGAACCTGTACTCCTAGATCTCTTTGTTCTATAACTCTCCCCAACGCCATACCATTAACTGTGTAGGTCCTGGCCTGATTCGATCTGCCAAAATGCATCACCTCACATTTATCTAAATTAAACTCCATCTGCCATTCGTCGGCCCACTGGCCTAATTGATCAAGATCCCGTTGCAATCCTAGATGACCTTCTTCACGACCCACTGTGCTACCAATCTTGGTGTCATCTGCAAACTTACTAACCATGCCTCCTAAATTCTCATCCAAATCATTAATATAAATCACAAATAACAGTGGACCCAGCACCGATCCCTGAGGCACACCACTGGTCACAGGCCTCCAGTTTGAAAAACAACCCTCTACAACCACCCTCTGTCTTCTGTCGTCCAGCCAATTTTGAATCCAATTGACAACCTCACCCTGGACCCCGTGAGCGTTCACATTCTGCAACAACCTACCATGCGGTACCTTGTCAAAGGCTTTGCTAAAGTCCATGTAGACAACGTCTACTGCACTGCCCTCATCTACCTTCTTGGTCACCCACTCAAAAAACTCAATCAAATTTGTGAGACATGATTTTCCACGCACAAAGCAATGCTGACTGCCCCGAATCAGTCCTTGCCTCTCTAAATGCTTGTAGATCCTGTCTCTCAGAAGACCTTCTAGCAACTTACCTACTACAGACGTTAGGCTCACTGGTCTGTAGTTCCAAGGCTTTTCCCTGCTGCCCTTCTTAAACAAGGGCACAACATTCGCTACTCTCCAATCTTCAGGCACCTCACCTGTGGCTGCTGATGATTCAAATATCTCTGTTATGGGACCCGCAGTTTCCTCCCTAGCCTCTCACAACATCCTGGGTTACATTTCATCAGGTCCCGGGGATTTATCTAACTTGATGCACTTTAAGACTTCCAGCACCTCCTCCTCTGTAATATGCACACTTCTCAAGACATCACTATTTATTTCCCTTAGTTTCCTAACATCCATGCCTTTCTCCACCGTGAATACCGATGAGAAATATTCATTCAGGATCTCACCCAACTCTTGTGGCTCTGCACATAGATGTCCTTGATGATCCTTAAGAGGCCCTACTCTGTCCCTAGTTACTATTTTCCCCTTTATGTATCTGTAGAAGCTCTTTGGATTCTCCTTTTGCATTATTTGCCAAAGCAATTTCATGTCCCCTTTTTGCCCTCCTGATTTCACTCTTAACTCTATTTCGACAATCTCTATGCTCTTCAAGGGATCCACTTGCTCCCAGTTGTTTATGCACGTCATATGCCTCCTTCTTCTTTTTGACCAGAGTCTCAATATATCGAGTCATCCAGGGTTCCCTACTTCTACCAGCCTTGCCCTTCACTCTAAAGGGAATGTGCTTACCCTGAACACTGGTTAACACATTTTTAAAAGCCTTCCATTTACCAGCCGTCCCTTTGCCTGCCAACAGTCTCCCCCAATCTACCTCTGAAAGTTCCTGTCTGATACCATCAAAATTGGCCTTGCCCCAATTAAGAATTTTAACTCTTGGGCCAGACCTATCATTCTCCATAGCTATATTAAAACTAATGGAGTTATGGTCACTTGTCCCAAACTGATCCCTCACTAACACTTCTGTCACTTGCCCTTCCTTATTTCCCAAGACGAGGTCAAGTTTTGCCCCCTCTCTAGTCGGGCCATCCACATACTGAATGAGAAATTCCCCCTGAATACACTCAACAAATTTCCCTCCATCCAAGCTCCTAATGCTATGGCTGTCCCAGTCAATGTTGGGAAAGTTAAAGTCCCCGACTATTACCACCCTCTTTTTCTTGCAGCTATCTGTAATCTCCTTACATATTTGCTCCCCAATTTCCCGCTGACTATTTGGGGGCCTGTAGTACAGTCCTATCAAGGTGATCTCTCCCTTCTTATTTTTCAGTTCCACCCATATAGACTCAGAGGGCGAACCCTCGGAGATATCCCCTCTAAGTACTGCCGTAATGTTCTCCCTAATCAAAAACGCCACTCCCCCTCCTCTCTTATCTATACTGTACTTTTATTTGTGCCTTGTTCCTTGTTCTAACTATTTGTATCAGGTATTGCTGAGCCCGGAGACCAAAATCGCAATCAATAGTCTATGTTACAAGTGTTTGTCTTGAACAACGAACACGAGGTAATGGGACTGAGAGACTGGAGGAGATAATCCCATACCTTCCGGGCCAGACAGCGGAAGAGAAGGCATCATGTGTTCAACTATTAATATGATAATAATAATCTTTATTAATAATAAAAATATGTATTGTCACAAGTAGTCCCACATTAACACTACAATGAAGTTACTGTGAAAATCCCCTAGTCGCCACACTCCGGCACCTGTTCGGATACACAGAGGGAGATTTTAGAATGTCCAACTCACCACACAACAGGTCTTTCGGGACTTGTGGAAGGAAACCGGATCACCCGGAGGAAACCCACGCAGACACGGGGGGAACGTGCAGACTCCACACAGACAGTGACACAAGCCGGGAATCGAACCTGGGACCCCGGAGCTGTGAAGCCAGTGTGCTAACCACTGTGCTACAGTGCCGGCCTTCAAATCAGGAATCCTGAAGAATTGGGAGAGTGTCGGTATCACGGAGAGCTGTGGATCTGCTGTGTAATACTGAGAAATAAATCACCAAGGCCATGGCAGGGTTTGATTCTCCTCCAATCCGCCAGTTCCAATCTTAACCATCGCATTAGACCCCGGCATCGATCAGTCCATTAAACCTGGGGAACAGACTCTACTTGATAAATAATGAATGGAAACAATGGTTGATCACTCTCTTATTGTGAAACAGTCAGTATTTTCCCGAGGAGAAACCCTAGCGGATACAGAAGGGAACCAAAAGGACCAGTCTCCCCAACAACACCAGCGGGAGTTTGTAGTTATCCAGTTGTGGCAGTCAGGTAGCCTCAATAATTTAAATAAATATGTGACACAATATATAATTGTTTCTCAGCCATTACTTCCCGGATTCCATTATTTAAATTGCTGGGACGTCTTCAGTAGAAACGGGCAGAGAGATCACAATGTATTCCACCACATAGCAGCGATATGTCTAGTAACTAATGGAATTAAAACCTGAAAGATAATTTCTGGTACTCATAGACATTTCTAAATGCATATTATTGTGAAAAGCATAAAGGTTTCTAGACATATTCACTAATCATTGGACGGAAAGTAATCATGTTCCTGGCATGATGATTCTATAGAAAGATAATCACAGCTTATTTAATTGTGAGCAGAAATGTGCATGTTCAGTTTATTGTGTTATTATAGGAAGGTCAGGAATTACTGACTCTATTTGAAAGAACAATCGTATTATGATTATTGTCTGAACAATATTAATTTACGCCTCTGATTACTGGAATAATCAATCCTTCAATAATCACTTTCAAAGTTGCAATTAAATGTTTTTCATTATTTACTGTGTTCAATTGACTGAAAACGAATGTGATGCTTTCTATCAATGTTGTGCAAACATGATGGTGTAATATATGTCATCCTGCCTTCCATCATTGGATTTCAGAGATCATAGAATTCACAGTGCAGAAGGAGGCCATTCGGCCCATCGAGTCTGCACCGGCTCTTGGAAAGAGCACCCTACCCATCCCACACCTCCACCCTATCCCCATAACCCAGCAACCCCATCCAACCTAAGAGCAATTTAACGTGTCCAATCCACCTAACCTGCACATCTGTGGGAGACAATCAGAGCACCTGGAGGAAACCCGCGCAGACACGGGGAGAACGTGCAGATTCCGCACAGACAGTGACCCAAGCCGGAATCGAACCCGGGACCCTGGCGCTGTGACGTCATAGTGGCACCACTATTCTACCGTGCTGCCTGATTTGCTCAGTTTTCTTTGGTAGAAACAGGCAGAGAGAATTCTCACACGATTCAGTCATGGCACAACTATGATTAATGGAATTAAACCCTGAGATATAATTGCTGGTATCATAGACATGGGAAATATTTCCAAATACATATTATTGTGGGAAGTTAATTATTATGGTCTGAACAATAATTAGAAACGCCTGTGATTATTGCAATCACAATCACAGTGAAAGATGCAATGCAATGTTTTTAGGTATTTGCTGTGTTAAATGGACTGAAAACTAATTTGGTATTTTCTATTGATGCTGCACAAATAATAATTGGTTGTGTAATGTTTGTTTTAGATACTCTTGTCCAGCACCTTGGGTAGGGCTACCTCCCTGTAACAGGCTAGATTGTAAACAACGATATACGAGTCAGCGACCAGTGTAAATAAAGATATACGACCCAGAACCACGAAAAATAATGTTATAAAGCCAAGGGAACACTGTGAATAACGGTACACTATAGAGGGACCACTGTAAATATTGATATACTGCCCAGGGGCACCGTACATAATGATATACTACCCAGGATTCCCTGAAAATTAGTATATACCACACAGGGACCACTGTAAATAATGATATCATACCCAGGGGAAACTGTAAATAATGATATACTGCACAGGGACCACTGTAAATAATGATACACAACTCAGGAAGCACTGTAAATACTGATATACTACCCAGAGCCCATTATAAATAATGATATACTATGCAGGAACCGCTGTAAATAATGATCTTCTACATAGAGACCAATGTAAATAATGATATGCGACGCAGGAACCAATGTAAATAACGATATATTACCCAGGATCACTGTAAATAACGATATACTACGCAGAGATCACTCTAAATAATGGTATACTAACCAGGAACTACTGTAAATCACAATATACCACCAAGGGTCACGGTAAATAATGAGATTCTGGACAGTGATCACTGTAAATAATTACATACTACACAGGGGACCTGTAAAGAATAATATACTGCCCAGGGACCAGTGTATTTTAATGATGTACTGCACAAGAACCGCTGTAAATAATTACATACTACATAGGGAACACTGTAACTAATGATATTGCTATGGTCAGGGATTAGGGAACCCCAGAGTGTATCATGGCGTTCACCTGACCCACAAGTTTAGTAGATTGTGGTATAGAGAGCACTAGGCCTAGTCTACAGATGTGGTAAAGCAGAAATGGAAAAGTATTTTTAAAAGCAAAACAATGTTTATTCTATGAACTCAAGTTGACCTTTTTGAAACAAACAATGAACAAGTTAGTAACCATTAATTCAAATACAACTCCCAAAGATAACAACACTGAGTAATCCGTAAGCTGTCCTTTTAACATCCAGAAGACTTAAAACACCTTTTACCTGAAGCACATTAGGTTTACATTCACTACTGAGAACATTTATAATTCTGAATTCACCAAATGATCCAGAGATCGTTTTTTAATGGCAGAAAGAACAGCAGTACACCTGCTTGGTCTGTCTTCAGCTCCAACACTGAAAACGAAACTAAAACACACCCTGCAGAAAACAGCCTAAAACGAAAGTAAAACGCTGAGACAGCCCAGCTCCACCCACTCTCTGACATCACTGCATTAGTAAACACCCATTTCTTAAATGTATTCTCAGTACAAATATTTATATACATACCCATTTATAAACACCCATTTCTTAAAGGTACTCTCATATGACACCACCCCCCAAGAAAAAAAAATCATCAACTTCAAGATGGTTTCATTGTTCACCTTTTCACTATACTTAAAGAAATGCACACAGTAAATATGCTTTTGTGTTTCAAAAAAATCAACACGTGCAAACAGGTACAGTAATATCGTCAATTGTTGTTCTTCTTTCTCCAACTGAAATCCTTCCTGATTGACAGTCTCTTTGAACAAGTAGGTCTCTGCACGATCCGTCCGTTTCTCTACGTCTCGGCATTTCTCTTTAAAGTCAGATACTTTATTTCAATCTGATCACAGAATCCCTTGTAATTCTCCAACACAGGAGCAGTGGTTATCACAGCTTTCAGGCAGTCAAATGCCTGTTGACACTCCGCTGTCCATTGGAATTTGTTACTTTTCTTGAGAAAGTCCATCAGCGGAGCCACAACGCTGCAAAAATGTTGCAGAAATGTTCGATCAAATCCATTCATGGCAAGAAATCGCATTATTTCGCTTCGTCTTGAGGGTATCGGAAACTCCTCAAGGAAAGTGACTTGCGTTTTTTCCAAATTCACTTTTGGCTAAGTTTATCACCAAACCCGCCTCCTGAAGTCGATCGAGTAACTCCATCAGATGTTTTAAATGTTCTTTCCATGACTGGCTGAAAATTACCAGATCGTCGATGTATACCGCACAATTGGGTAATCCTGAAACAACTTTGTCAGTTAATCGTTAAAATGTGGCTGGGGCGTTTTTCATGCCAAATGGCATAACTTTAAATTGGTGTATACCATCTGGACTCACAAAAGCTGAAATCCCCTTCGCCCTTTCGGATAAAGGTACCTGCCAGTAGCCTTTCAGTAAATCCAATTTGGAAATAAAAGCTGATTGTCTCACTTTCTCAATGCAATCCTCGAAATTTGGGATGGGAGAAGAGTCCGCTCTTGTAACTGCATTTACCTTTCTATAGTCCGCAAACAACCGTTGGGTACCGTTTGGTTTAGGTACCATCACTGTGGGTGAGCTCCATTGGCTGCAACCCACTTCAATTATGCCATTTTTAAGCATACTCTCAATCTCTTTTTTACCCTGTGCCAATTTTAAAGGTTTACGTCTGGATGGATGTTGTTTGATTGGAACAGGCTTTCCCACATATACATCATGTATCATGTATAGCCATTTTAGTACTTCCCAATTTATCTCCACAAACTTGCCCATGTGATATCAATAACTCTCTTAGGCCAGTTCATTTTCCGCTAGAAGGTAACTCAACAATTTACCCAATTTTTAAGAACATCCTCGTTTTCCAATTTAATTTGAGGTCTATCACATTCACAGTCATCTGAATTTGGTTCGTCACTTTGAGTTAGGATCATTAAAACCTCCTTTTTCTCTCCTTCCCTTTCAAAGTACCTTTTAAGCATATTCACATGACACACGCGGTGAGTCATCCTTCTATCTTGTGTTTTTACCACAGAATTTACCTCACTTAATTTCCTTTCAATCTGATACGGTCCACAAAACCTTGCTTTTAATGGTTCACCTACCACTGGTAACAACACTAAAACTTTATCCCCACTGGCAAAACTACGAAGTTTGAATTTCTTGTCCGCTACCCGTTTCATCACATTTTGTGCAAGTTTTTAATGTTGTCCAGCCAATTAACCTGCTCTATTAAATCCTTCCCTAAAATTTGACACTTAATCCAATCATATAATTTCCGATTTCACACTCAACAATTTATCGATAATGAATTTAAGTGGTCCTATTACCTCATGACCAAAAATTAATTCAAAAGGACTGAATTTGGTAGACTCATTAGGTGCATCCCTAATTGCAAACAGCACGAATGGAATTCCTTTCTCCCAATCCTCTGGATGATCTTGACAATACACCCTCAACATTGTCTGTAATGTATGATGCCACTTTTCTAACGCTCCCTGCGATTCTGGATGGTACGCAGTTGATTTAAATTGTTTTATTCCTGAACCATCCATAACTTCTTTGTATAACCTTGAGGTAAAATTTGATCCTTGATCCGATAGTATTTCTGTGGGTAGTCCATATCCAGTAAAGAATTTAAGTAATTCCTCCACAATCTTTTTAGCTATAATATTACGTAGTGGAATGGCCGCTGGAAACATAATAGATACATCCATTATAGTCAAAAGATATTGATTCCCACTTTTTGTTTTAGGATGCGATCCTACGCAATCAATTAGGATCCTTGTCAAAGGTTCCTCAAATGCTGGTATGGGTATTAAGGACGCTGGTTTTATCACTGCTTGAGGTTTCCCTATCACTTGACATGTGTGACTTGATTGACAACATTTAACTACATTTTTATGTAGTCCAGGCCAATAAAAATGTTTTTATATTTTAGCTTGAGTTTTCCTTATTCCCAAATGCCCTCCCACTGGTACCTCATGTGCAACTCGCAAAACCTCCTTTCGGTACCTTACCGGCAATACTACTTGATGAACCTGCCCATTTTCTCATCAAGACATCACTTTTGCGGTAATAACACTCTGGTAAACACGCTGATTCCTCTTCCGTGTATGCTTTCTGATACATCCGTTTTATTTCTGTGTCTTCCTGTTGTGACTCCGCCAATTTTCCTGAACTAAAAATATCCGTCTCATTCTCCACCTGTTCTTGGTCATTTTCAACAATCTGATCAAAAATTGTTTCTGCTAATTGCGCTTCAACTTCACCTTCACTCTTTAATTTCTCCTCTTGTTTTAACCTGTGACTTTGCGACCTTGTTACTACACAATCCGGAGAAATCCAAGGATATTCGTCCTTCAACATTTCAGTTGTCTGGTTTTTAACTGGCTTGTCAACCACAGTAGGCATCACTCTCACCTGCGATATAGCTAGGTCATTACCCAAGATAAACTGTATTCCTGGACAAGATCGTTTCTCTATTACTCCTAATACCAATTCAGCACTCTTCACTGGACTTTCCAACCTTACCTTATAAAATTGAACTCTACTCCTCTCACACTGAATTCCACATATTACCACCTTTACTGGCAACATTGTTCCCAAACTACATACGTATCTCCCGTATCTCTGAAAACTGTGACTTCTTTACCTACTCCTCCTGATACACATGAGTAAACTTTACCCATCTCTGTTTACAGAGATCTGGCACCTTCTTATCAATCACCTTTGATCAGTCTGCACAATCTTTTGCACCTCCTTCGCTTCATTTGGGCTTTCCTTTACCACATTAACAAACCCCACTGTCTTATCCTGTTTTAGCACATCAGCCTTCCTAGTGCTTTTTTTCAACCACCAACACTGTGACTTTACATGGCTAGTTTATTACAGTGAAAACATTTGAATATTTTCATTTCTTTTCCACCCTCCTGGATTTCTTTCTTAAATCTGAAGTACACTCTCCTTATTATCTCCCATCAGATCACCTTTACCTTTACCACTTGAGTATTTCTCATGTCCCCAGTTTCTATCCCTCACCGGCTGAAACTGATGTCGGAAACAAAGCTTTGATTTATGAACTAATTCATAATCATCTGCCATTTCTGCTGCTAAACTCGCAGTTTTAAACCTCTGTTCTTCCACGTGAGTTCTCATTACATCAGGAATTGAATTTTGAAACACCTCCAACAGTATAATTTTTCTGAGAGCTTCATACGTTTGGTCTATTTTCAAAGCCCTTCTCCACCTATCAAAATTACTCTGTTTGAGCCTTTCAAACTCCATGTATGTTTGACCAAATTCTTTCCTTACATTTCGAAACCTTTGTCTGTCGGCTTCAGGCACTAGTTCGTATGCACCCAAGATGGATTTCTTCACCTCCTCATACGTCCCAGATACCTCCTCCGGTAGTGATGCAAACACTTCACCAGCTCTACCTACCAGCTTTGTTTGAATCAGTAACACCCACATGTTCTGTGGCTATCTCATTTGATTAGCCACCTTCTCAAATTAACTGAAAAAGGCTTCTACCTCCTTCTCCTCAAGCATTGGCAATGCTTGGATATATTTAAATAGATTCCCAGCAAGCCTTCGACTATGACGCTCTTTCTCACTATCCTCATCACTATCATCCAACTGTTCGTTTCCCTTTGCGGCTGCCAATTTTAACTGACTGTCATGTTTCATGGCCATTTTCTGAAGTTCAAACACTCTCTCTTTATCTTTTTCCCTGATCTGTATCTCCCTTTCTCTTTCATTTTCCTCTCTATCTCTTTCGTATTCAAGCTGTTTTAATTCTTTCTCATGTTCCATTTGTTTAAGTTGTAACTGAATATTTGCCATTTCCAATGAATGAAACTGTATCTCAGGCAACTTTAAATGCTCAGCCACCGCCATAAGTACCTCATCTTTTCACATTTTGTCAGGAATGTTTTCTGCAATGTTTTTTCCAAATCTAACAGTCTGCTTTTAGTCTCTGTCCGTAAGGTACGGCGTGTGACCGTCCCCACCCCCAAAAACCTCAGAGCCTCTTAAAGAGCCATTGTCCACAACAAGCTCCCCACTTAGACTAGTAAAACACACCTGATAAGCAACCCCAATATTCTCACCCCTCACTGTGTTTAAGTTCACTAAGCCAATAAAATAGATGGACGTTTTTCCAGGACGAGCCCCCGATTTGTTCTGGGCCAGGGTATAGAGAAGCCTAAAGTTTACCATGGAGTTCACCTGACCCACAACGTTTACTAGATTGTGGTATGGGGAGCACACGGCCCCCTCTACAAGTGTGGACAGCAGAAATTTAAAAGTATTCAAAGAATGCTTAAGCTGTCCTTTTAACATCCAGAAGACTTAAGCCAACTTTTACGAGAAGCACATTAGGTTTACATTCACTACTGAGAACATTTATAATTCTGAATTCACCAAATGATCAAGAGATAGTCTTTTGATGGCAGAGACAACAGCAGGTCACCTACACTGTCTGGCTTCAGCTCCAACACTCAAAACAAAGGTAAAACCCATCGTGCAGCAAACAGCCTAAAATGAAAGTAAAACGCTGACAGACAGCCCAGCTCCACCCACTCTCTGACATCACTGCAGTATTAAACACCCATTTCTTAAAGATACTCTCACTACAGATATTATATACAAACCCATTTATGAATACCCATTTCTTAAAGGTGCTCTTACAAGACAATATACTGCCCAGGGACCAGTGTATTATAATAATATAATACCCAGGAACCACAGTAAAAAAGTTTTACTACAAAGGGACAAGCAGAAATAATGGTATGCTGCTCAGGGACGTGTATTATAATAATATACTACCGAGGAACCACTGTAAAAATGATATGCGACAGAGGGACAACTGGAAATAATGGTATACTGCCCAGGGACTACAGTAAATAACGATATTCTATCGAGGGAACATTGTAAATAATGATATACGATCCAGGACCACTATAACTAGTAATATACTGCCTAGGCACCCCTGTAAATATTCATATACAATCCAGGAACCACTGTGAATAATGATATACTACGAGGGACCACTGTAAATAATGATTTACTACAGAGGGAACACTGTAAATAATGATTACACTAGACAGAGACCATTGAAAATGATGCTATACAGTTTAGGAACCACTGTAAATAAATATCCATTGCCCAGGCACTACTGTAAGTAATGAAATAGTACCAAGGAAACACTATAAATAATGATATACTGCAAAGGGACCACTGTAAATAACGATATACTATCCTGGGACCACTGTAAATAATGATATTCTATCCAGACTACGGTAAATAATGATATAAAACACATGGACTAATGTAAATAATAATATAACATAAAAGACCCACTGTAAGTAATGATATACTACACAGGGAATGTTGCACATTATGAGAGACGACCCAGGAAGACTGTAAGTAATGATGTACTGCTCAGGGACCACTGCAAATAATGAAATACTACCCAGGGACCTCTGTAAATACTGATAGCGACAAAGGAACAAAGTACAGAATGAATTACTACCCAGGAGCCATTGTAAATAATCATACACTACATAGGAACCACAGTAAATAACGATATTTAACAATGATGCACTACACAGGGACCACTGCAAATCATGATATAATGACCAGGGTCCACTGTAAATAATGATATACTACCCAGGGACCACAGTAAATAACGATATTCTACCCAGGGACCACTGTAAATAATGACATATTACAAAAGGACCTTTGCAAATAATGACATACTACCCAGGGACCACTGTGAATAAAGATATACTACCTATGGACCACACTAAATGATGATATACTATCCCGGGACCAGTGTAAATAATGACATTCCACCCTGGGACCGTTGTAAACAATGATGCACTGCCCTGCGACCACTGCAAATCATGATATATTGACCAGGGTCCACTGTAAATAATGGTACTCTACCCAGGGACCACTGTAAATAATGATATTCTACCCAAGGACCACTGTAAATAATGATATACTGCCCAGGGGCCATTGTAGATACGGAGAAACTACCCAGGGACCACTGGAAATAATGATATACTACCCAGGAACCACTGAAAATAATGATATACTACCCAGGGACCACTGTAAATAATGATATACTACCCAGGAACCACTGTAAAAAATGATATACTAACCAGGAACCACTGTTAGTAATTATATACTACCCAGGGACCACTGTAAATAACGATATTCTACATAGGGACCACTGTAAATAATAATATTATAACCAGGGACCATTGTGAATAATGAAATACTATCCAGTGACCACTGTAAATGGTGATATACTGCCCAGGGACCACTATAAATAATGATATACTACCCAGGGAACACTGTAAATAATTAGATACTATCCAGAGACTACTGTAAATAATGTGATACTACCCAGGGACCATTGTAACTACGGATATACTACCCAGGGACCACTGTAAATAATGTGATACTACCCAGTGACCATTGTAGATACGGATATACTACACAGGAACCACTGTAAACAATGAGATACTACTTAGGGACCACTGTAAATAATGACATACAACCCCGGGTCCACAGTAAATAATGATAATCGACCCAGTGACCATTGTAGATACGGATATACTACCCTGGGACCACTGTAAATAATGATATACTACCCAGGGACCGCTGTAAATAATGATATAACACCCAGAGACCATTGTAGACACGGATACACTACGCAGGAGCCACTGTGAATAATGATATTCTGCCCAGGAACCACAGTAAAGAATGGGACACTGCCCATGGATCACTGCAAATAATGATATACCGGACAGAGACCGCCGTATATAATGATAAAATACCCAGGGACAAGTGTGAATAATGATATACTGCCCAGGGACAACTGTACATCATGATATACTACCCAGGGAGGACTGCAAATAACGCCATACTACCCAGGGTCCACTGTAAATATTGATATACTATCCAGGGACCACTGTAAATAATGAAATTTCACCCTGGAATCGTTGTAGATAACGATGTACTACACAGGGGCCACTATACTTAATGATATACTGCCCAAGGACCACTTTAAATGATGATATACTACCCAGGGACCACGGTGAATAATGATATACTGCCCAGGGACCACTGTAAATAATGATATACTGCCCAGGGACCACGGTGAATAATGATATACTGCCCAGGGACCACTGTAAATAATGATATATTGCACAAGGACCACTGTAAATAATGATTTTCTACCCAGGGACCACTGAAAATAATGACATATTACCGAAGGACCATTGTAAATAATGACATACTATCCAGGGACCACTGTGAATAAAGATATACTACCCAGGAACCACTGTAAATAATGATATACTACCTCGAGGCGACAGTAAATAATGATATACTAACCAGGGACCATGTACATAATGACATTCCAACCTGGGACCGTTGTAAACAATGATGTACTACACAGGGACCACTTTAAATAATGCTAGACTCCACCGCGACCACTGTAAATCATGATATATTGCTCAGAGACAACTGTAAATTTTGATATACTACCCAGGGACCATGTAAATTATGATGTACCACACAGAGATTATTGTAAATAATGATATACGACCAACGAATGAGTGTAAATAATGATATTCCACACAGGGACCTCTGTAAATAATGATATACTTACCAGGAACCGATGGAAAGAATGATATAATATCAAGGGACCACTGTAAATAATGACATTCCACGCTGGAACCGTTGTAAATAATGAAGTACTCCACAGGGACCACTGCAAATGATAATGTACTACACAGATACCAATATAAATAATGACATTCTGCCCAGGGACCACTGTGAATAATGATATACTGCCCAGGGACCACTGTAAATAATGATATACTGCACAAGGACCACTGTAAATAATGATATCGTAACCAGTGACCACTGGAAATAATGATGTACTGCACAGCAACCACAGTAAATAATGATATACTGCCCAGGGACCACTGTAAATAATGATATACTACACAGAGACCACTGGAAATAATGATATACTGCCCAGGGACCACTGTGAATAATGATGTACTACACAGAGACCACTGGAAATAATGATATACTGCCCAGGGACCACTGTGAATAATGATGTACTACACAGAGACCACTGGAAATAATGATATACTGCCCAGGAACCACTGTGAATAATGATGTACTAACAGAGACCACTGGAAATAATGTATACTGCACAAGGACCACTGTAAATAATGATATTCCACACAGTGACCACTGGAAATAATGATGTACTACACAGAGACCACGGTGAATAATGATATACTGCCCAGGGACCACTGTAAATAATGATGTACTACACAGAGACCACTGGAAATAATGATATACTGCCCAGGGACCACTGTAAATAATAATATACTGCCCAGAGACTACTGGAAATAATGATATACTACCCAGGGCCCACTCTAAATAATGATATACTGCCCAGGGACCACTGTAAATAATGATGTACTGCCCAGGGACCACTCTAAATAATGATATACTACCCAGGGTCCACTCTAAATAATGATATACTTTCAAGGGACCTCTGTGAATTATGAACTTCCACATTGGGACAGTTGTAAATAAAGATGTACTACACAGGGACCACTGCAAATAATGATATACTCTCCCTGTGTGATTATGGTACGAATTAAGTAATGGCATGATGGGAAAACTGGTCAATGGGAAGACTGGTCAAAAGGTTTGAGACAATACCAGATAGACTGAAACTACTCATTCCAGCTCCCAGGCCCAGGTAAAGAATGCTGCCCTAACCATTTTCAGAGCTGTATGGCCATGGGCCAACTCTGCATAATTTGAAGTCTGAAAAGATCAGCGAAGGTCGAGCCATTCCAAAACACCGGACCTCAGCAACCCCTGATAAAACTAACTCGTCATAACCCAGGGCCGTAGGAATTTAAAACAAAGATAGGTTCTGGAAGAAACAAGTCTATTCTGACCTTTCAATGTTCCCTCCGAGGACTAAATAATGGTTTGAGTGATATGACCAAACATGGTCTGGTCTTTGCTTCCGTTTGTATTTCCGATTAAACTACTGACCATACTGTTGTCACATAATCTTGATAAAGTTAATGTATAAATATTAACTTAATTCTCCACAAAGCACGGAACTTGTGACAGACTGAGCAGTTTTGTTGACAGCCCTCTGACTTCAAGTTTCAGCCATTACTGCAAGCAGTTGTTTTCGACAATAAAGCTTGTTATTCTGTCTTAACGAGTGTGTTGAATTTTTCTCTCACAGAAGCGAAAATATTGACTTTCACAATTTGGCGCAAGCGAGCAGTTACCAATATCCTGAGTGAATTCCGTGGGGGACTGAAGAAGTGATCGAGCCACACCCGGAGGAAAGAGACAGACGCTGACACAAGGTAAGATTAACCTTGGTCTCTCTCTCTCTCGGATTAGTGGTTCGACCCCTCATCCCTGATGGAAGTAACTAAACAGGTGACGGTACTCGAATCTATATTGTACTTATTAAATTGTTAGTAGAGTACAGCGGGTCAGGGACCCCAATTAGGTCAGGGACCTCTTGCTTGTTTTACAGGTTTAAATTTGGGTCAGGAACCTCTATACAATTTGGGGCAGGAACCCTGAAATCTGATTTGGTACCAGGAATTTTTTTTGATTGCCAGGGGCCCATTTTATTGACATTATGGGACAGAGTTTAGACAAAACCAGGGGCAATTCCCCTCTATTTTGCATGTGTTCTGAAAACCCTTCCATTAACGTAATTTCCGAAAATTATCTGCAGCGCTGAACAATAAATTGGGTAACGATATTTGGCCACCATGGGGTACCTGGAACTACGATAATTGCATTTATGCTGAGAAAATCATTTGGCAGAGAAATGCAGGCTTTAAGTGGAAGTTTAAAATCTCAGAGTGGAGGAAGCAGTCCACTAAGCTCCACGAACAATCACTATTAATGAGTTGGAGAGACAATGCCCGTAGAAAAGGGATTGATAATTGTGTGGATGGTAAAGCAAAGAATTGGGAGACTTTAAAATTGGAATGTGAACTTTGGGATAGAAAGCATAAACAACAAGGCGAAAATAAATAATATTCTCCAACCAATAGGCAGAGAGGACTAGCCAAGCAGATTAAACGAAAGGAGGATCCTCCCAGTTGCTCTGGCATGCCGATGTTTCCCTATTCAGACGATACGGAAGAGGAGGAGGATTTAACCCCTGGACCCCATCCTCATCCTGCACACCCTGACCCTACAATTCCCCTGTCCGAAGGCCAGACTCCCCCTTATGATCCCACTGCCAATGAAACTCCTGAAAACGCATCCCCCGTAGCAACACGCACTCGGTCACATACGCAAGCCGTATATGGAACAACCCTTTACCTCTGTTAATCAGGCTTTTCTTGATTTATCACTCCAACCTAAGGAGGAGGAAACTTTTACGCCACCGCCACCCCTCGCAAATTATCCCATTAGGAGTGTTATTAATCCCCACGCTGGTGATAATGACTACCCATTCATTGAGGTGTGGGTGGTACCTGCATATTCATTGAGGCTTTTAAACCCCATGAGCTATGTTTGATCATGGCCCAATGGCCCTCCTGCAAAGATGACCCAGAGGGGTTCACTGAGTTTTTGAGGGGAACTGCGACCATGTACGGTGCTACCGCACATGATCAATATTCTCTGATTCATTCATCCCTTCCCCAGAATTAGGGGAAAAATGGGAAAATGAATTAGGACTTCATGGGACACGTGGACGACCTTCAGCGCCGCACACCAAACGGAGGACGATCAGCGTACGTTAATGTTCCCTGCACAAAAACGGGTTCTCCGTAAACCCGTTGACATCGCCGAACTCCTTCAATGTACCCCCACTTCTAAGGAAGATGGTACAGAATTTTTTGATCGCTTTTGTGGCGTGTACACTCCGGGGACATTGCTTTCAATGCAGGCACACAGTCTCCCCAATTTAATGCACTATTAATGCAGGTTTTGCCTGACCGCGTAGCATCCAGTATTAAAACTGATAACATGGACTGGTCTGACAATTCTAAACATCAAATGAAACGGGCTGTGCCTTATTATTGGAGCAATGGCCGCAACCGTGAGACCTGTTACAAAGACACTTCGCCGAGAATTAAATCCGAATCCATCCAACGTCCCTCTCAAAGAAGAGCTCCTAACGGTCAGAACTGTCAGACAGATTCACGTTACTATCGCACAGATTGCACGGACCCTCCTGAATTTGGTTACAGCCCACAGGCTGCTTACCCGTTCACTCCGCACATGGAGGATTTCGACAGTGTCCTCCGCGTCGTCCTCCTGCCAAGTATAATGTCACTTACTTCAACTGTCAATGGACAGGGCACTACGCTAGCGATTGTCCAGCACCCCGATGACAAGGTAGATTTCGACCCCGTCGGTAGACACCCTTTACTACCTCTAACCCCTACTGACTAGCCCGATCGAACTTTCTGGTCCTCTTAACAGACCACTCTGACTAGCCCACCGCTGAAATGTACATAGTGGGCGAGCCTATCCCCTTCCTGATTGACATAGGCACGACTCATTCTCTGCTAGACTGGACATTAATTCAGAAAAATTGCTTTCCCCTTTCTGATAAGCATGTGAAACTTGCTTGTTTCATGAGGGAAGGTTTTGTTTATCCGCTTATGAAGCCGCTCTCTGTTCAATTTGAGGGCTGGGAATGTTGCATCCCTTTCACAGTTACCCTCGTCCTCAGTGTCAACCTGGCCGGACGTGACTTGCTGTGTCCCTTGCAGGTGGAAACTGTTTGCCTTGATAACCGCATTACTATATCAGCTATCCCGCAGGCCCAGCTTCGAAATGTTCCCCTTTTCACTGCTCCACAGTGGTGGTCGGCCCAGCATCGAAATGTTCCCCTTTTCACTGCTCCACAGTGGTGGTCGGCCCAGCATCAAAATGTTCCCCTTTTCACTGCTCCACAGTGGTGGTCGGCCCAGCTTCGAAATGTTCCCCTTTTCACTGCTCCACAGTGGTGGTCGGCCCAGCATCGAAATGTTCCCCTTTTCACTGCTCCACAGTGGTGGTCGGCCCAGCATCAAAATGTTCCCCTTTTCACTGCTCCACAGTGGTGGTCGGCCCAGCTTCGAAATGTTCCCCTTTTCACTGCTCCACAGTGGTGGTCGGCCCAGCATCGAAATGTTCCCCTTTTCACTGCTCCACAGTGGTGGTCGGCCCAGCATCGAAATGTTCCCCTTTTCACTGCTCCACAGTGGTGGTCGGCCCAGCATCGAAATGTTCCCCTTTTCACTGCTCCACAGTGGTGGTCGGCCCAGCATCGAAATGTTCCCCTTTTCACTGCTCCACAGTGGTGGTCGGCCCAGCATCGAAATGTTCCCCTTTTCACTGCTCCACAGTGGTGGTCGGTTGATTTTGATCCCTCACACTTTTCACCTCCCTTAGATATTCCCGATCCACATGTCACTCTTTGCTACGATCATGCAGGATGCTCGCCTGATTTAGAGAGCATTTACCAAGATGCCCTCTGTTCTCTACAATCCGTTTCCTTTCTTTGCCTCGCTAAGGAAAAAGAAGGGTCTGCCTTTCTTGTCGATTTACCCCATGGCCTCTGGCGTCAGTCGGGACTTGTGTCACCCCAGGTGCCAAGTCCTTGCGATTTCTGGCAGCTGCACTGCGAGTACATGCTGATCCTTTCTTTAATGGAAGTCAAATCCTACCCGCAGGCACTTTAGAATATTTTCAACGCCCATTTGTCCTTATTGGCACACTGCAACACCATCGTTCAGTCCAATCAACGACTTCTGAACTACCCGCAGATTTATGGGCGGCCTCCAAACACGAGGTTGGTCTCACTAATGTCCCTCCCGTTGTTATTAAAGTTAAACCTAACATGCCCTTGGCCTCGATTTCACAGTACCCTTTGCACCCCGAGGCTGAAGAAGGAGTCTCGGTCATGATTCAATCGTTCCTTCAACAGGGAATTGTGGTACCATGCCAATCGCCCTGTAACACCCTGATTCTTCCAGTTTCTAAGATAGGAAAACCATCCGAATGGCGTTTGGTCCAAGACCTCCGACGTATTAATCAGATAGTGGAACCCTTACATCCTATTGCCCCAAACCCGGCGACAATCCTTAGTAATGTCCCACCAGAAGCGACTGTTTTCACCCTTGTTGATTTACAACATGCCTTTTTTGCGATACCCCTCGCCCCTGAATCACAGTATTTGTTTGCCTTTACATTTAAGGGCAACCAATACACTTGGACTAGGCTCCCACAGGGCTTCATTCATTCTCCAACCCTTTTCTCACAAGCAGTGCACTCCCAGTTAGCAACATTATCAACTCCTGGTGGCTCCACCATCATCCAATATGTTGATGATTTACTCCTTGCCAGCCCTGACGTCAACGCTAACCAGCGTGACACCGTTTACCCGCTCCTCCGTCTCCATTCATGGGGATATGTGATCCCGTCCACTAAAGTTCACAAAGGCCAACGGCAGGTCAAATTTTTTGGTGTCCTAATAAGTGCTACGGATCGCTCCCTTACTCAGGAACGCATTACTCCGATACTGCAGACCCCATTTCCTGTCTCGCCCAAGCAGGTGCGAGCCTTTTTAGGATTGGTGAACTTTTGCAGACAATGGATTCCGAATGTTAGTGTCCATACTAAAGATTTAACTCCGTACTCCTCTCAAAATGCTCCTCTTAAGTTTGAACTTCCTGATTCAGCAAAATAATTTTTTGTTACTCTCAAAAACGCCCTGGCTACCCCCCCCCCCCCCCCCCAAGCGTTTGGACGGCCTATGTATGACAGGCCCTTTCAGTTGTACGTTAATGTTCTTGATGAATGTGCCACTGGTGTTCTTATACAAGAGCACAGTGACCGGCGTCGCCCGGTCGCCTACTATTCTACTAAATTGGATCCTGTAGCTTGCGGTCTACCTCCCTCCAATGAAATTCTTACAGCTGTCCATTTGTTAGTGCAGGCAGCCTCTAATCTGACCCTTCACCAGCCAGTACAAGTGCATACCTCCCACTCTATTGTGGCTCTCCTAACATCTCAGCCCGCTTGAGCCGCTGTGAGGTTTCACGACTGCAAAACCCCTAACTCTCTTTTCATTACTGTTCTACCTTAAATCCTGCTGTGTTCCTCGAACTGCCCCCCCCTGATAACCTTGTGGACCCGCCACACGATTGTTTGCTTCGGAATCACTTCCTTACTGCGCCTCTCCCGGATTTAACGGACCGGCCTATTGATAATCCAGATCTAATTTTTTATGTTGATGGCAGTTCCTCCATTTCTCTCACTGGCATCCCACAGTCGGGATATGCCGTGGTAACTGACACTGACGTGCAGGAAGCAGCAGCCTTCGAGACCTCTGTCTCCGCACAAAAAGCCGAGCTATTTGCCCTTACTCAAGCATGTATTTTGGCCACAGACAAAAGTACTAATGTTTACACTGATTCTAGGTATGCCTTTGGCGCGACCCACGATTTCGGTCGCCTCTGGCAACAGCGAGGCTTTCTCAGCTCTGCGGGAGCTCCCATTCAAAATGTTCTTTGGGTTAAAAATCTCCTCGATGCTATTCAGCTTCCCCATCAATTGGCAATTATTAAATGTGCTGCGCACACAAAGGGGGACATTCCTGTTCAATTAGGGAATGCCCGTGCTGATTCGGCTGCTACGGCTGCTGCTATTGTTCTCTGATTGTTCCCAGTGGGGCTAATCAGGCTCTAAACCAGGTACCTGCATGAGGAACGAAGGGCATGCCAGACATAACTGAAGTTCATAATTTACAGAGGGACGCCTCTGATTCCGAGCGCACACTATGGAGGTCAATGGGGTGTTCACACTCCTTGACACGAGACCTCTGGCTTACCCCCGTTGGTCAAGTTTGTATTCCGAATTCTTTATTGCCGGTACTTATTGATTATTTGCATTCTTGGACCCATCTTGGCAAGGAGGTAATAGCACAGCTACTCCTGAAAACTTGGTGACACCCAGATTTGAATACAGCAGCGCAAACATGGCTGGATCGATGCGTCATTTGCATGAAACATAATAAGGGTAAAGGCATTAAATGCCCTCCAGGAACCACTCCCTTGCCAGATGGCCCTTTTGCCTGCATACAGCTTGATTTTATCGAATTGCCAAAAGCACAGTGCTACAAATATTGTTTAGTAATAATCGATGTGTTTAGTAAATGGATTGAACCCTTCCCCACCACTAATTGTACGGCACATACAGTGGTGAAGTTGTTGTTAACGGAAGTCATTCCTCGTTTTGGGGTACGCAAAATGGTGAGCTCAGACAACAGCCCACATTTTGTAGCTCGGATCAATGCTGAATTGTGCGAAGCACTCGTAATTAAACAGCAACTGCACTGCACGTATCACCCGCAGGCTGCAAGAATTGTGGAAAGAACCAACGGGACTTTAAAAGAAAAATTATCTAAATTAACTGAAGACACTGGGTTAAATTGGCTAAACGTATTACCCTTGGCACTGTTTCACATGCGAGTGACTCCACATTCGCGGACCGGACTGTCAGCTGCCGAGATAGTCTATGGTCAGCCAATGAGGACACCCTGGGATGCCCATGAAAACCCCCTAGAGGGAGTAGACCTCCACGTGATGGGGGAACAAATGCAGAACTATTTGAAGCAATTAACACTTTCTCTGAAGTTTCTCCACTCACAGGTAAAACAGGCACATCTCCCAGTAACGGCAGGGACAGCCGTCTCTCGATATCCAGTGATCAAACCCGGAGACATGTGTTGGTGAAAAACTGGGACAGAAAGAAACTAGGACAACGCTGGAGCGGACCCTTCCTCGTACTGCTGACGACACCAACTTCCATCAAACTTGAAGGACGTTCAAGTTGGATACATCTATCCGATTGCAAGAAGATAGTCTCCTCCCCAGACGAGAACACAGGATGAAGATCTTCATTATAATTTTTGGACTCTCTGGACTATTTAGCCTTAATGGCCACTCGGTAGTAAAAAAACGACCTAAGCGAGACCTGCCTTCCAATACCTATTTATATATGTCATATCTTTATGCCGACAAATTGAACGTAAGCAAGTGTTGGGTTTGTACCCACATCCCCGTCCATTCGAGGGAAGGAATACCTCTCCAACCCCTCCCCTTTCATATCGCAGAGACGGTTGAATGGATTTTACAACAAAATCAAACAGGGAGCAGAGGAGATAGGGGGATATGGAAATATGGAAATCTGCTGGCTATGACATAACTAAATTTTCAGCTTCGTATCAACCGACCTATAATCATGCCTTGACTCCACCCTCCATCACTGTCCACTCGTATAATGTTCAAGGTTCCATGTGTTTTAATAAATCAGGGAAAGGAAAGTTAATGGGGCAAAGTAGGTGCAACCTTACAGTTGACTGGCAAGGACCGGTACCAGGCATATCCAACAAGGGCATGTTTAACCGTGATTGGTCCAGGGTATGGAATATAACCTCTAACATTTCATGGGGACAGACATCCCCAATCCCCTGGATGACATTAGCTGATGATTTTACGGCCTATAATGGAACCTATTTCATATGCGGCACTAAAGCATATCCATGGCTCCCCATTGATTGGACATGATCCTGCTTTTTGGGATATGTTGTACCTCAAATGCGCCACCTACCCACCCTTAAGCACTCCCCCTCGCGAGCAGAAAGGACTATTTCTAAAACGGAACAGTTCTTTATGATGACAAAAGGAGGGAATGTGATATGGTACGAATTAAGTAATGGCATGATGGGAAAACTGGTCAATGGGAAGACTGGTCAAAAGGTTTGAGACGATACCAGATAGACTGAAACTACTCATTCCAGCTCCCCAGGCCCAGGTAGAGAATGCTGCCCAAACCATTTTCAGAGCTGTATGGCCGTAGGCCAACTCTGCATAACTTGAAGTCTGAAAAGATCAGCGAATGTCGAGCCATTCCAAAACATCGGACCTCGGCAACTCCTGATAAAACTAACTCGTCATAACCCAGGGCCGTAGGAATTTAAAACAAAGATAGGTTCAGGGAGAAACAAATGTATTCTGACCTTTCAATGATCCCTCCGAGGACTAAATAATGGTTTGAGTGATATGACCAAACATGGTCTGGTCTTTGCTTCCGATTGTATTTCCGATTAAACTACTGACCATGCTGTTGTCACATAATCTTGATAAAGTTAATGTATAAATATTAACTTAATTCTCCACAAAGCACGGAACTTGTGAAAGACTGAGCAGTTTTGTTGACTGCTCTCTTGCTTCAAGTTTCAGCCATTATTGCAAGCAGCTGTTTTTGACAATAAAGCTTGTTATTCTGTCTGAACGAATGTGTTGAATTTTTCTCTCAAGGAAGCGAAAATATTGACTTTCACACAGAGACAACTGTAAATAAAGAAATACTACACAGTGACCACTGTAAATAATAATATACTACACAGGGACCACTGTGGATAATGATATAGGACCAACGGATCACTGTGAATAAAGATATATTGCCAGGGAACACTGTAAATAATGATATACTACCCTGGGACCACTGTAAATAATTATATACTACCCAGGGACCACTGTATATAATGATATACTACACAGGGACAACAGTAAATAATGATATACTACGCACGAATCACTGTAAATAATGATATACTACCCAAGGACCACTGTAAATAATGTTAAACTACCCAGGGACCACTGTAATTAATGATATACTACCCAAGGACCACTATAAATAATGTTAAACTACCCAGGGACCACTGCAAATAAAGATATGCTTTCCAGGGACCAGTGTAAATAAAGATATACTACCCAGGGACCACTGTAAATAATGATATACTCACCAGGAACTACTGTAAATAATGATATACTACCCAGGGACCACTGTAAATAAAGATATGCGCCCACGGACCACTGTGAATAGAGATATACTACCCAGGGACCACTGTAAATCATGATATACTCACCTGGGACTACTGTACATAATGTTATACTACCCAGGGACCACTGTAAATAAAGAGATACTGCCCAGGGACCACTGCAAATAAAGATATACTACCCAGGGACCACTGCAAATAAAGATATACTACCCAGGGACCACTGTAAATAAAGATAAACCACCCAGGGACCACTGCAAATAAAGATATGCCGCCCAGGGACCACTGTAAATAAAGATATACTACACAGGGATCACTGTAAATAATGATATACTCACCAGGGACTACTGTAAATAATGTTATACTCACCCAGGGACCACTGTAAATAAAGATATGCTGCCCAGGGGCCACTGTAAATAACGATTTACTACCCAAGGTCGACTGTAAATAACGATATACTAATGAGGGACCATTGGAACTAAAGGTATCATGACAAGGGACCACTGTAAATAATGAGATACTCACCAGGCCAACTTTAAATAATGTTATACTACCCAGGGACCACTGTAAGTAAAGATATACTGCCCAGGGGCCACTGTAAATAAAGATATACTGCCCAGGGACCACTGTAAATAAAGATATACTACCCAGGGACCACTGTAAATAAAGATATACTACCCAGGGGCCACTGTAAATAAAGATATACTGCCCAGGGACCACTGTAAATAAAGATATACTGCCCAGGGACCACTGTAAATAAAGATATACTACCCAGGGACCACTGTAAATAAAGATATACTACCCAGGGACCACTGTAAGTAAAGATATACTGCCCAGGGGCCACTGTAAATAAAGATATACTGCCCAGGGACCACTATAAATAAAGATATACTACCCAGGGACCACTGTAAATAAAGATATACTACCCAGGGACCACTGTAAATAAAGATATACTGCCCAGGGACCACTGTAAATAAAGATAAATCACCCAGGGACCACTGTAAATAATGATATACTGCCCAGGGACCACTGTAAATAATGATATACTCACCAGGGACTACTGTAAATAATGTTATACTACCCAGGGGCCACTGTAAATAAAGATATACTGCCCAGGGTCCACTGTAAATAAAGATAAACCACCCAGGCACCACTGTAAATAAAGATATACTGCCCAGGGACCACTGTAAATAAAGATATACTGCCCAGGGACCACTGTAAATAAAGATATACTGCCCAGGGACCACTGTAAATAAAGATATACTGCCCAGGGACCACTGTAAATAAAGATAAACCACCCAGGGACCACTGTAAATAAAGATATACTGCCCAGGGACCACTGTAAATAAAGATATACTGCCCAGGGACCACTGTAAATAAAGATATACTACCCAGGGACCACTGTAAATAATGATATACTGCCCAGGGACCACTGTAAATAATGATATACTCACCAGGGACTACTGTAAATAATGTTATACTACCCAGGGGCCACTGTAAATAAAGATATACTGCCCAGGGACCACTGTAAATAAAGATAAACCACCCAGGCACCACTGTAAATAAAGATATACTGCCCAGGGACCACTGTAAATAAAGATATACTGCCCAGGGACCACTGTAAATAAAGATATACTGCCCAGGGACCACTGTAAATAAAGATATACTGCCCAGGGACCACTGTAAATAAAGATAAACCACCCAGGGACCACTGTAAATAAAGATATACTGCCCAGGGACCACTGTAAATAAAGATATACTGCCCAGGGACCACTGTAAATAAAGATATACTACCCAGGGACCACTGTAAATAATGATATACTCACCAGGGACTACTGTAAATAATGTTATACTGCCCAGGGACCACTGTAAGTAAAGATATACTGCCCAGGGACCACTGTAAATAAAGATATACTGCCCAGGGACCACTGTAAATAAAGATATACTACCCAGGGATCACTGTAAATAATGATATACTCACCAGGGACTACTGTAAATAATGTTATACTGCCCAGGGACCACTGTAAATAAAGATATACTGCCCAGGGACCACTGTAAATAAAGATATACTACCCAGGGATCACTGTAAATAATGATATACTCACCAGGGACTACTGTAAATAATGTTATACTGCCCAGGGACCACTGTAAATAAAGATATACTGCCCAGCGACCACTGTAAATAAAGATATACTGCCCAGGGACCACTGTAAATAAAGATATACTACCCAGGGACCACTGTAAATAAAGATATACTGCCCAGGGACCACTGTAAATAAAGATATGCTGCCCAGGGGCCACTGTAAATAACGATTTACTACCCAAGGTCGACTTGCAAATAACGATATACTAATGAGGGACCATTGGAACTAAAGGTATCATGACAAGGGACCACTGTAAATAATGACATACTCACCAGGCCAACATTAAATAATGTTATACTACCCAGGGACCACTGTAAGTAAAGATATACTGCCCAGGGACAACTTTAAATAATGTTATACTACCCAGGGGCCACTGTATATAAAGATATACTGGCTAGGGAGCACTGTAAATACAGATATACTGCCCAAGGACCACTGTAAATACTTATATACTCACCAGGGATCACTGTAAATAAAGATATACCGCCCAAGGACCACTGTAAATACTTATATACTCACCAGGGACCACTGTAAATAATGTCATCCTACCCAGGGGACATTGTAAATAAAGACATACTGCCCAGGGACCACTGTAAATACAGATATACTGCCCAAGGACCACTGTAAATACTTATATACTCACCAGGGACCACTGTAAATAATGTTATACTACCCAAGGACCACTGAAAGTAAAGATATACCAACCAGGGGCCACTGTAAATTACATAATTTACAGTGCAGAAGGAGGCCATTCATCCCATCGAGTCTGCATTGGCTCTTGGAAAGAGCACCCTACCCAAGGTTAATAACTCCACCCCATCCCCATAACCCAGTAACCCCACACAACACTAAGTGCAATTTTGGACACTAAGGACAATTTATCATGGCCAATCCACCTAACCTGCACATCTTTGGACTGTGGGAGGAAACCGGAGCACCCGGAGGAAACCCACGCACACACGGGGAGGATGTGCAGACTCCGCACAGACAGTGACCCAAGCCGGAATTGAACCTGGGACCCTGGAGCTGCGAAGCAATTGTGCTAACCACTGTGCTACCGTGCTGCCCCAAATAATGATAGACTACCCAAGAACCACTGTAAATCATGACATACTGCGCAGGGACAACTCTAAATAATGATATACTACTCAGAGACGACTGTAAATAAGGAGAAACTACTCAGGGGCCACTGTAAATAAAGACCTACTGCCCAGAGACCATTGTAAATAATGAAATACTATAAAGTGACCACTGTAAATGATGATACCTACCCAGGGCCACTGTAAATAATGGTATACTACTCAGGGTCCAGTGTAAATAATGACATACTACACAGGGTCCACTGTAAATAATGATATTCTACCCAGGAACCACTGTTACTAATGATCTACTACCCAGGGACCACTGTAAATAATGGTATTTTGCCCAGAGGCCACTGTAAAGAATGATATTCTGCACAGTGACCATGGCAAATAATGATTTACTGCCCTGGGACCACTGTAAATAATAATACACTGTCCAGTGACAACTGTAAATAATGATACACTGTCCAGTGACAACTGTAAATAAAGATATGCTATCTAGGGACCACTGAAAATAATGAGATACTATGCAGGGACCACTGTAAAGAATCATATACTCCCCTGTGACCAGTGTAAACAATGATATCCTACCCAGGGACCAATGTAAATAATAATATACTACATATGGACCACTGTAACTAATAATATACTACCCAGGCACTACTGCAAATAATGACATTCCACCCAGGGACCACGTAAGTAATGATATACTACCCAGGGACCTCTGTAAATAAGAACTAGGAAGAGGAGTAGGCCACCTGGCCCCTCGAGCCTGCTCCGCCATTTAATGAGATCATGGCTGATCTTTGTGGATTCAGCTCCACTCTCCGGCCCGTACACCATATCCCCGAATCCCTTTATTCTTTAGAAAAGTATCTATCTTTTTCTTAAAAACGTTTAAAGAAGGAGCCTGAACTGCTTCACTGGGCAAGGAATTCCAGAGAGTCACAACCCTTTGGGTGAAGAGGTTCCTCCTAAACTCGGTCCTAAATCTACTTCCCCTTATTTTGAAGCTATGCCCCCTAGTTTTGCTTTCTCCGACCAGTGGAAACAACCTCGCCGCGTCGATCCTATCTATTCCCTTCATAATTGTATATGTTTCAATAAGATCATCCCCGCATCCTTCTAAACTCCAATGAGTACAGTCCCAGTCTACTCAACCTCTCGTCATAATCTAATCCCCTCAACTCTGTATGTTTTTTCCTTCAATTTGATACTCTCCCTCACCTCCTTAGATATCCACGGTCGATGTTTCCCCTTTCTACCGTCTTTCTTTTTTGTCGGTATGAACATTTCTGAACACTGTGAAAGATCGCTCGGAAGGTTCTCCACTGTGCCTCAACTGCTTCACCATGAAGTCTTTGCTCCCAGTCTACCTCAGCTAGTTCTTCTCTCATCCCATTGTAATCGCCTTTGTTTAAGCACAAAACACGAGTGTTTGATTTTACCTTGTCATCCTCCAACTGTATTTGAAATTCCACCATATTGTGGTCGCTCCTTCCAAGAGGATCCCGAACGTGGCTGTGGGATTAGTTTGGGATTGATACAGGGCTACGGGGAGATTGTGAGGTAGTGAGATTCGTTTGGGATTGATAGAGCGCAATGAGGGTAGAGTTGGCAGTGGGATTAGTTTGGGATTGACACAGGGCTATGTGGAGAGGACGGGGCAGTTGTATTAGTTTGGGATTGATACAGGACTTTGGGGATAGAGCGGGACAGTGGGATTAGTTTGTATTAATCCAGGGTTATGTGGCGGGAGTGGGGCAGTGGGATACATTTGGATTGACACATGGCTCTGGGGACATATTGGGGCAGTAGGATATGTTTGGATTGACACAAGGCTATGCAGAGAGAGTGGGGCAGTGGGATTAGTTTGCCACACACAAACACATACGTGTGCACACATTGACAGATACATACACGTGTCCAGATCAATGCGTACACACATATCCACTCCTGCATAGACACATGTGTGCATGCGCGCACACACACACAGTTTTGCTGTGTACATTAGCCCTTTCAGGCAATTTGATAGAATGCTACACATCCTATTTTGCCAATGACACCAAACATTAGACAGCATTGTAAGCAGCATTGCTGAAACAAATTGCAGAGAGATATTAATATTTTGGCTGAAGACTGAACTGGTGGACGCATTTCAGTGTAGGGACATGTAAGATGATGTACTTTAGACTTAAAAAGATTAGAACCGTGATCTTTATAAATGATGAGAATACAGAAACAGTGGAAGTGTAAATTGTACAGATATTTCACAGCTGGATTCACACAATACAGACAGCAATGTATCGTAGATTTTGGAAGTGCCACAAATGTTGTCAAATGTAGTACGTGGGGTCCCTCAATGTTTCAATCTCGCTGAGAGACTGTCAGCCCACAGGGACAACATTCCTGTTTAATAGGACTGATGGACAAGTTAAAATAGTTCCATTTCAAAGTTTAAAATAACCAGTCATTTTTCTGTGCAGCTTTCGGAATCTGTCAGTGGAATTTACTTCACACAGGCAAGTGTTAACAAGAGTATTGGGAACTGATTAGAAGTTTTGATGGAGATATTCCTGCATTATGGAAATTTGTGAGATCTATTTAGGGTTGGGAAATGGATTGAGGATCAAAGGATGCAGTTGTTTGTTAACTACATTAGACTGAGAGCCTTGAGGATTCACAACTTCCATGTGCTGTGAGAAAGGATTGATTAACCAAGGCCTATTATTCAAATACTTCAGACAAGTGAATAAGCTACAGGAACATTGAATATACAGACAGAGACAAGCAGACACCTGTAATCGGAGCTTAAACTTCATGTTTGAATGTGAAGGGCTGAACTCATGATTGCAATAAACACGCGTCCACCCTGGGATTCGGTGCAATTTAAGTTCTGCTTTTCCAAAAAATAAAAATAACTATCTGCAATGAAAAATTCCTTGGACAGGACAGAGGGATTTTGACTCTGTATTTAAGCCCAGACAGTATTTGTGTTGTGAGTGTTTGATGGGCAGTGTAGATGAAGCTTGACTCTGAACCACTGGAATTCAGTCTCAGGGCTGATTTAATCAAAATGCTTCAGAATAATGATTGTTTTGTACATCTCGTGTGTGTCTCAGTGTCAGCTGCGAAACATGTACAGTACAATCTCATCCTGTTTCTGTGTGTCTCTCTCTCTGAAATTAGCTGGTCCATTTCCTACATTACCACTTTTCAAAAGGGCTCCATTGCCTGTGAAGCAGTTTGTGATACCCAAAGGTTATGAAAACTGCTTTAGAACTATCTGTCCCCAAGCTGTTGTGAGGATGTTCAGAGTCAGTGTGTGACTTGGGTCACACACAGGCCAGATAGACCTCCCAAAGTTAAAGATTTCTCTTCATTTGAAAGATGTATTGACCCAGTCTGTCTGAGTTTGCGTATGTGTTTTTCTATACACGTGTGAGTGTGTTGGGGGGGGGGGGTGCCGTTTATGTGTGGCATTCTTTACGCGGCACTGTAAGTTACACGGTAGCACAGTGGGTAGTACTGCAGCTTCACAGCTCCAGGGTCCCAGGTTCGAATCCTGGCTTGGGTCGCAGTCTGTGCGGAGTCTGCACGTTCTCCCCTTGTCCGCGTGGGTTTCTCCCGGGTGCTCCGGTTTCCCCCCTGACGTCCCGAAGGACGTGCTGTTTGGTGAATTGGACATTATGTATTCTCCCTCAGTGTACCCGAACAGGCGCCAGAGTTTGGAGACTAGGGACTTTTCTCAGTAACTTCATTGCAGTCTGTGTGTGCCTGTGTGTGTATCTGTGTGTCTCAGTTTGACTTTGTTTAGTACTGATTGAAGATAATGAGATAGAAAGTTTGATAGAAAGTTTGGCAGCATTGTAGGTGTAAACAATAATGACAGAGACAGTGTGAAACCTGAAGAGAGCGCCATACCTTGGCCCACTCCCTACCCCGTCTCTGTCACCCCACCTAACCTGAACATCTTTAGATACTGTGGGCAATTTGGATTATCACGGCCAACCGACCTAACCTGCACGTCTTTGGACGGTGGGAGGAAACCGGAGCACCCGGAGGAAACCCACGCAGACACGGGGAGAACGTGCAGACTCCGCACAGACAGCGACCAAAGCCGGGAATCGAACCTGGGACCCTGTAGCTGTGAGGCAGCAGTGCTCACCACTGTTCAATCCCGGCTCTGGGTCACTGTCCGTGTGGAGTTTGCACATTCTCCCGGTGTTTGCGTGGGTTTCCCCCCCCCCCCCACAACCCAAAGATGTGCAGGGCAGGTGGACTGGCCACGCTAAATTGCCCCTGAATTGGAAAAACTGAACTGGGCTCTCTGAATTTATTGAAAAAATCTTTTTATTGCCATTTTCACAATTCTGTGCATTGCGGCTAGTTTACATTTCTCAGAGAGTGAAAAGGCTTTCTCTTACGTTTCTATAGTTACAAACTGTTGCCGTTCAGTTCGGCGTGTCTGCCCCCCCACCCCCAACCCCCCTTTCCCTAACCCTTCCCCCCTCTCCCCCACAGACCCTCCGTGATGCCCTTCCGGGCCGACCTGGTGTGTGACCCCCTGCTCCATGTTTACCCCCTTACCCCCCCTTTCTTTTCTCCCTCCATCGGTTTCAGCCGTGTTCTTTCAGTGGATTGGGGGGGTCCCCCCCCTCCATCACTCTAGGTGGGGCGGTTCCCCCCTCTACATCTCTCTCAGTTGGGGGGGGGGTTCCCCCCTCTCCATCTCTCTCGGTGGGGGGGGGGGGATTCCCCCCTCTCCATCTCTCTCGGTGGTGGGGGTTCCCCCCTCTTTATCTCTCTCGGCGGGGGGGGGGGGTCCCCCCTCTCCATCTCTCTTGGTGGGGGGGTCCCCCCTATCCATCTATCTCGGTGGGGGGGTTCCCCCTCTCCATCTCTCTCGTTGGGGGGGGGGTCCTCCCTCTCCATCTCTCTCGGTGGGTGGTGGGGGTTTCCCCCTCTCCATTTTACTAGGTGGGGGGGGTCCCCATCTCCATCTCTCTCGGTGGTAGGTCCCCCCTCTCCCCTCTCCATCTCTCTCGGTGGTGGGTCCCCCCTCTCCCCTCTCCATCTCTCTCGGTTGGGGGGGGGGGTTCCCCCCTCTCCATCGCGCTCGGTGGGGGAGGGGGGGCGGTTCCCCCCTCCCCATCTATCTCATAGAACATAGAACATTACGGCGCAGTACAGGCCCTTCGGCCCTCGATGTTGCGCCGACCTGTGAAACCACTCTAAAGCCCATCCACACTATTCCCTTATCGCCCATATGTCTATCCAATGACCATTTGAATGTTCTTAGTGTTGGCGAGTCCACTACATCTGCAGGCAGGGAATTCCGGGCCCTTACTACTCTCTGAGTAAAGAACCTACCTCTGCCATCGGTCCTATATCTATCTCCCCTCAATTTAAAGCTATGTCCCCTCGTGCTAGACATCACCATCCGAGGAAAAAGGCTCTCACTGTCCACCCTATCCAATCCTCTGATCATCTTGTATGCCTCAATTAAGTCACCACTTAACCTTCTTCTCTCTAACGAAAACAGCCTCAAGTCCCTCAGCCTTTCCTTATAAGATCTTCCCTCCATACCAGGCAACATTCTGGTAAATCTCCTCTGCACCCTTTCCAATGCTTCCACATCCTTCCTGTAATGCGGCGACCAGAATTGCATGCAATAATCCAAATGCGGCCACACCAGAGTTTTGTACAGCTGCAATATGACCTCATGGCTCCGAAGCTCAGTCCCTCTATCAATAAAAGCTAACACACCATACGCCTTCTTAAGAACCCTCTCAACCTGATTGGCAACTTTCAGGGATCTATGGACATGGACACCGAGCTCACGCTGCTCATCCACACTGACAAGAATCTTGTCATTAGCCCAGTACTCTGTCTTCCTGTTATTCCTTCAAAAATGAATCACCTCACACTTTTCTGCATTAAACTCCATTTGCCACCTCTCAGCCCAGCGCTGCAGCTTATCTATGTCTCTCTGTAACTTGTAATATCCTTCCGCACTGTCCACAACTCCTCCGACTTTAGTGTCATCTGCAAATTACTCACCCATCCTTCTACGCCCTCCTCCAGGTCATTTATAAAAATGACAAACAGCAGTGGCCCCAAAACAGATCCTTGCGGTACACCACTAATAACTGGACTCCAGTCTGAACATTTCCCATCAACCACCACCCTTTCTCTTCTTCCAGCTAACCAATTTCTGATCCAAACTGCTAAATCACCCTGAACCCCATGCCTCCGTATTTTCTGCAGTAGCCCACCGTGAGGAACCTTATCAAACGTTTTACTGAAATCCATATACACCACATCAACTGCTTTACCCTCATCCACCTGTTTGGTCACCTTCTCAAAGAACTCAATAAGGGTTGTGAGGCACGCCATACCCTTCACAAAACCGTGTTGACTATCTCTAATCAAATTATTCCTTTCCAGATGATTATACATCCTATCTCTTCATAGCAGAATCATAGAAGTTTACAGCATGGAAACAGGCCCTTCGGCCCAACCAGTCCATGCCACCCCCAGTTTTTACCATTACGCTAGTCCCAGTTGCCCGCACTTGGCCCATAAACCTCTATACCCATCTTACCCATGTAACTATCTAAATGCTTTTTAAAAGACACAAAGGTCCCCGCCTCTACTACTACCTCTGGCAGCCCATTCCAGACACTCACTCCCCTCTGAGTGAAGAAATTGCCCCTTTGGGCCCTTCTGAATCTCTCCCATCTCACCTTAAGCCTATGCCCTCTAGTTTTAGTCTCCCCTACCTTTGGGAAAAGATGTTGACTATCTACCTTATCTATGCCCCTCATTATTTTATAGACCTCTATAAGATTACCCCTAAGCCTCCTACGCTCCAGGGAAAAAAGTCCCAGTCTATCCAGCCTCTCCTTATAACTCAAACCATCAAGTCCCGGTAACATCCTAGTAAATCTTTTCTGCACTCTTTCTAGTTTAATAATATCCTTTCTATAATCGGGTGACCAGAACTGCACACGGTATTCCAAGTGTGGCCGTACCAATGTCTTGTACAACTTCAACAAGACGTCCCAACTCCTGCATACAATGTTCTGACCAATGAAACCAAGCATGCCGAATGCCTTCTTCACCACCCTGTCCACCTGCGACTCCACCTTCAAGGAGCTATGAACCTGTATTCCTAGATCTCTTTGTTCTATAACTCTCCCCAACGCCATACCATTAACTGAGTAGGTCCTGGCCTGATTCGATCTGCCAAAATGCATCACCTCACATTTACCTAAATTAAACTCCTTCTGCCATTCGTCGGCCACTGGCCTAATTGAACAAGATGCCGTTGCAATCCTAGATAACCTCCTTCACTATCCACTGTGCCACCAATCTTGGTGCCATCTGCAAACTTACTAACCATGCCTCCTAAATTCTCATCCAAATCATTAAACCTTTCCAAGATTTTGCCCACAACAGAAGTAAGGCTCACTGGTCTATAGTTACCGTGGTTGTCTCTTCTCCTCTTCTTGAACAAGGGGACAACATTTGCTATCCTCCAGTCTTCTGGCACTATTCCTGTGGACAAAGATGACTGAAAGATCAAAGCCAAAGGCTCAGCAATCTCCTCCTAGCTTCCCAGAGAATCCTAGGATAAATCCCATCCGGCCGAGGGGACTTATCAATTTTCACACTTTCCAGAATTGCTAACACCTCCTCCTTATGAACCTCAAGCCCTTCTAGTCAAGTAGCCTGAATCTCAGTATTCTCCTCGACAACATTGTATTTTTCCTGTGTGAATACTGACGAAAAATATTCATTTAGCACCTCTCCTATCTCCTCGGACTCCAAGCACAGCTTCCCACTACTGTCCTTGACTAGCCCTACTCTTACCCTAGTCATCCTTTTATTCCTGACAAAGCTCTAGGGTTATCCTTGATCCTACCTGCCAAAGACTTCTCATGTCCCCTCCTGGCTCTTCTTAGATCTCTCTTTAAACCCTTCCTAGCTAACTTGTAACTATCGAGCGCCCTAACTGAACCTTCATGTCTCATCTTTACATAAGCCATGGGCCGCACGGTAGCATTGTGAATAGCGCAATTGCTTCACAGCTCCAGGGTCCCATGTTCGATTCCGACTTCGGTCACTGTCTGTGCGGAGTCTGCACATACTCCCCGTGTGTGCGTGGGTTTCCTCCGGGTGCTCCGGTTTCCTCCCACAGTCCAAAGATTTCAAGGTTAGGTGGATTGGCCATGATAAATTGCCCTTAGTGTCCAAAATTGCCCTTAGTATTGGGTGGGGTTACTGTGTTATCGGGATAGGGTGGAGGTGTTGATCTTGGGTAAGGTGTTCTTTCCAAGAGCCGGTGCAGACTCGATGGGCGGAATAGCCTCCTTCTGCACTGTAAATTCAATGATAAGCCTCCTTCTTCCTCTTGACAAGTGTTTCGACTGCCTTAGTAAACCACGGTTCCCTTGCTCGACCACTTCCTCCCTGCCTGACAGGCACATACTTATCAAGGACACGCAGTCGCTGTTCCTTGAACAAGCTCCACATTTCCATTGTGCCCATCCCCTGCAGCTTTCCTCTCCAACTCTCTCGGTGGGGGCGGGGTTCCCCCCTCTCCATCTCTCTCGGTGGGGGCGGGGTTCCCCCTTCTCCATCTCTCTCTGTGGGGAGGGGTTCCCCCGTCTCCATCTCTCTCACTGGGGGGGAGGTTCCCCCCTCTCCATCTCTCTCGGTGGGGGGGATTCCCCCTCTCCATCTCTCTCGGTGGGGGGGGGGGGGAGAGTCCCCCTCTCCATCTCTCTCGGTGGGGGGGAGGGGTTCCCCCCTCGCCATCTCTCTCGGTGGAGGGGTTCCCCCTCGCCATCTCTCTCGGTGGGGGGAGGGGTTCTACCCTCTCCATCTCTCTTGGTGCGTGGGGGGGGGGGGGAATTACCCCCTCTCCATCTCTCTAAGTGGGGGGGGGTTCCCCTTCTCCATCTCGCTTGGTGGGTGGTCCCCTTCTCCACCTCACTCGGTGTAGGGTGGTCCTCTCGATGCGGGGTGCGGTCCCCTTCTCCATCTCTCTCGGTGGGGGGGGGGGGGGGTTCCTCCCTCTCGATCTATCTCGGTGGGGGAGGGGGCGGTCGCCCCTCTCCATCTCTCTCAGTCTCTGCGTCTCTCCGTCTCTCTCTGCGAATCTGTCAAAACAAAATCCACAATCAGCCGTCGGCAATTTAATGTCAGTTCACAGTAGCCATTTTATGTCACTTCATGGTGGCCATTTTATGTCAGTTCACAGTGTCAATTTTATGTCAGTTCACGGCAGCCATTTTATGTCAGTTCACAGTGTCCATTTTATATCAGTTCACAGTGACAATTTTATGTCAGATCACGGTGGCCATTTTATGTCAGTTCACGGTGGCTATTAAATGTCAGTTCACGGTGGCCATTTTATATCAGTTCACGGTGGCCATTTTATGTCAGCTCACGGCAGCCATTATATGTCAGTTCACAGTGGCCATTTTATGTCAGTTCACGGAGGCCATTTTATGACAGTTCACGGTGGCCATTTTAAATCAGCTCACTGCAGCCATTTTACGTCAGTTCACAGTGTAGATTGTATGTCAGTTCCCCCCACACAGCCAGCACTGTCAGTGCTCCCACCACACAGCCAGCACTGTCAGTGCTCCCACCACACAGCCTGCACTGTCAGTGCTCCCACCACACAGCCAGCACTGTCAGTGCTCCCACCACACAGCCAGCAATGTCAGTACTCCACCACACAGCCAGCACTGTCGGTGCTCCCCACACAGCCAGCACTGTCAGTGCTCCCCCAGACAGCCAGCACTGTCAGTGCTCCCCACATAGCCAGCACTGTCAGTGCTCCCCCTTTACAGCCAGCACTGTCAGTGCTCCCACCACACAGCCAGCACTGTCAGTGCTCCCACCACACAGCCAGCACTGTCAGTGCTCCCACCACACAGCCAGCACTGTCAGTGGTCCCCCGCGCAGCCAGCACTGTCAGTGCACCCACCACACAGCCAGCACTGCCAGTGCTCTCCCACACAGCCTGCACTGTCAGTGCTAACCCCACACATCCAGCACTGTCAGTCCTCCCTCCACACAGCCAGCACTGTCAGTGCTACCCACACAGCTAGCACTGTCAGTGCTCCCCCCACACAGCCAGCACTGTCAGTCCTCCCCATACAGCCAGCACTGTCAGTTCTCCCACCACACAGCCAGCACTGTCAGTGCTCCCACCACACAGCCAGCACTGTCAGTGCTCCCACCACACAGTCAGCACTGTCACTGCTCCCACCACACAGCCAGCACTGTCAGTGCTCCCACCACACAGCCAGCACTGTCAGTGCTCCCACCACACAGCCAGCACTGTCAGTGGTCCCCTGCGCAGCCAGCACTGTCAGTGCACCCACCACACAGCCAGCACTGCCAGTGCTCTCCCACACAGCCTGCACTGTCAGTTCTAACCCCACACATCCAGCACTGTCAGTCCTCCCTCCACACAGCCAGCACTGTCAGTGCTACCCACACAGCTAGCACTGTCAGTGCTCCCCCCACACAGCCAGCACTGTCAGTCCTCCCCATACAGCCAGCACTGTCAGTGCTCCCACCACACAGCCAGCACTGTCAGTGCTCCCACCACACAGCCAGCACTGTCAGCGCTCCCCCCACACAGCCAGCACTGTCAGTGCCCCCCCCCCCCCCACATAGCCAGCACTGTCAGGTCTCCCCCACACAGCCAGCACTGTCAGTGCTCCCCCCACACAGCCAGCACTGTCAGTGTTCCCCCCACACAGCCAGCACCGTCAGTGCACCCCCACACAGCCAGCACTGTCTGTGCTCCCCCACACAGCCAGCACTGTCAGTGCTCCCCCACACAGCCAGCACTGTCAGTGCTCCCTCGACACAGCCAGCACTGTCAGTGCTCCCCCCACAGCCAGCACCGTCAGTGCACCACCACAAAGTCAGCACTGTCAGTGCTCCCCCACACAGCCAGCACTGTCAGTGCTCCCCCACACACACAGCACTGTCAGTGCTCCCTCCACACAGCCAGCACTGTCAGTTCTCCTCCCACACAGCCAGCACTGTCAGTGCTCCCCCCAAACAGCCAGCACTGTCAGTGCTCCCACCACAAAGCCAGCACTGTCAGTGCTCCCACCACACAGCCAGCACTGCCAGTGCTCTCCCACACAGCCTGCACTGTCAGTGCTAACCCCACACATCCAGCACTGTCAGTCCTCCCTCCACACAGCCAGCACTGTCAGTGCTACCCACACAGCTAGCACTGTCAGTGCTCCCCCCACACAGCCAGCACTGTCAGTCCTCCCCATACAGCCAGCACTGTCAGTGCTCCCACCACACAGCCAGCACTGTCAGTGCTCCCACCACACAGCCAGCACTGTCAGCGCTCCCCCCACACAGCCAGCACTGTCAGTGCCCCCCCCCCCCACATAGCCAGCACTGTCAGGTCTCCCCCACACAGCCAGCACTGTCAGTGCTCCCCCCACACAGCCAGCACTGTCAGTGTTCCCCCCACACAGCCAGCACCGTCAGTGCACCCCCACACAGCCAGCACTGTCTGTGCTCCCCCACACAGCCAGCACTGTCAGTGCTCCCCCACACAGCCAGCACTGTCAGTGCTCCCTCGACACAGCCAGCACTGTCAGTGCTCCCCCCACAGCCAGCACCGTCAGTGCACCACCACAAAGTCAGCACTGTCAGTGCTCCCCCACACAGCCAGCACTGTCAGTGCTCCCCCACACACACAGCACTGTCAGTGCTCCCTCCACACAGCCAGCACTGTCAGTCCTCCTCCCACACAGCCAGCACTGTCAGTGCTCCCCCCAAACAGCCAGCACTGTCAGTGCTCCCACCACAAAGCCAGCACTGTCAGTGCTCCCACCACACAGCCAGCACTGTCAGTGCCCCCACCACACAGCCAGCACTGTCAGTGCTCCCCACGCGCAGCCAGCACTGTCAGTGCGCCCACCACACAGCCAGCACTGTCAGTGCTCCCTCACACAGCCAGCACGATCAGTGCTCCCCCCACACAGCCAGCACTGTCAGTCCTCCCTCCACACAGCCAGCACTGTGTCACCGCTCCCCACACAGCCAGCACTGTCAGTGCTCCCCCAACACAGCCAGCACTGTCAGTCCTCCCCCACACAGCCAGCACTGTCAGTGCTCCCACCACACAGCCAGCACTGTCAGTGCTCCCACCACACAGCCAGCACTGTCAGTGCTCCCCCCACACAGCCAGCCCTGTCAGTGCACCCCCCCCCCCCACACATAGCCAGCACTGTCAGTGCTCCCCCACACAGCCAGCACTGTCAGTGCTCCCTCCACACAGCCAGCACTGTCAAGGCTCCCCCCACACAGCCAGCACTGTCAGTGCTCCACCCACACAGCCAGCAATGTCAGTGTTCCCCATACACAGCCAGCACTGTCAGTCCTCCCCCACACAGCCAGCACAGTCAGTGCTCCCCACACAGCCAGCACTCTTAGTGCTCCCCCACACAGCCAGCACTGTCAGTGCTCCCCCCACACAGCCAGCACTGTCAGTGCTCCCCCACACAGCCAGCACTGTCTGTTCTCCCACCACACAGCCAGCACTGTCAGTGCTCCCCCACACAGCCAGCCCTGTAAGTCCGCCCCCCCCACACATAGCCAGCACTGTCAGTGCTCCCCCACACAGCCAGCACTGTCAATTCTCCCCCCACACAGCCAGCACTGTCAGTGCTCCCCCCACACAGCCAGCACTGTCAGTGCTCCCCCACACAGCCAGCACTGTCAGTGCTCCCCCACACACACAGCACTGTCAGTGCTCCCTCCACACAGCCAGCACTGTCAGTTCTCCTCCCACACAGCCAGCACTGTCAGTGCTCCCCCCAAACAGCCAGCACTGTCAGTGCTCCCACCACAAAGCCAGCACTGTCAGTGCTAACCCCACACATCCAGCACTGTCAGTCCTCCCTCCACACAGCCAGCACTGTCAGTGCTACCCACACAGCTAGCACTGTCAGTGCTCCCCCCACACAGCCAGCACTGTCAGTCCTCCCCATACAGCCAGCACTGTCAGTGCTCCCACCACACAGCCAGCACTGTCAGTGCTCCCACCACACAGCCAGCACTGTCAGTGCTCCCACCACACAGTCAGCACTGTCACTGCTCCCACCACACAGCCAGCACTGTCAGTGCTCCCACCACACAGCCAGCACTGTCAGTGCTCCCACCACACAGCCACCACTGTCAGTGGTCCCCTGCGCAGCCAGCACTGTCAGTGCACCCACCACACAGCCAGCACTGCCAGTGCTCTCCCACACAGCCTGCACTGTCAGTTCTAACCCCACACATCCAGCACTGTCAGTCCTCCCTCCACACAGCCAGCACTGTCAGTGCTACCCACACAGCTAGCACTGTCAGTGCTCCCCCCACACAGCCAGCACTGTCAGTCCTCCCCATACAGCCAGCACTGTCAGTGCTCCCACCACACAGCCAGCACTGTCAGTGCTCCCACCACACAGCCAGCACTGTCAGCGCTCCCCCCACACAGCCAGCACTGTCAGTGCCCCCCCCCACATAGCCAGCACTGTCAGGTCTCCCCCACACAGCCAGCACTGTCAGTGCTCCCCCCACACAGCCAGCACTGTCAGTGCTCCCCCCACACAGCCAGCACCGTCAGTGCACCCCCACACAGCCAGCACTGTCTGTGCTCCCCCACACAGCCAGCACTGTCAGTGCTCCCCCACACAGCCAGCACTGTCAGTGCTCCCTCGACACAGCCAGCACTGTCAGTGCTCCCCCCACAGCCAGCACCGTCAGTGCACCACCACAAAGTCAGCACTGTCAGTGCTCCCCCACACAGCCAGCACTGTCAGTGCTCCCCCACACACACAGCACTGTCAGTGCTCCCTCCACACAGCCAGCACTGTCAGTTCTCCTCCCACACAGCCAGCACTGTCAGTGCTCCCCCCAAACAGCCAGCACTGTCAGTGCTCCCACCACAAAGCCAGCACTGTCAGTGCTCCCACCACACAGCCAGCACTGTCAGTGCCCCCACCACACAGCCAGCACTGTCAGTGCTCCCCACGCGCAGCCAGCACTGTCAGTGCGCCCACCACACAGCCAGCACTGTCAGTGCTCCCTCACACAGCCAGCACGATCAGTGCTCCCCCCACACAGCCAGCACTGTCAGTCCTCCCTCCACACAGCCAGCACTGTGTCACCGCTCCCCACACAGCCAGCACTGTCAGTGCTCCCCCAACACAGCCAGCACTGTCAGTCCTCCCCCACACAGCCAGCACTGTCAGTGCTCCCACCACACAGCCAGCACTGTCAGTGCTCCCACCACACAGCCAGCACTGTCAGTGCTCCCCCCACACAGCCAGCCCTGTCAGTGCACCCCCCCCCCCACACATAGCATGCACTGTCAGTGCTCCCCCACACAGCCAGCACTGTCAGTGCTCCCTCCACACAGCCAGCACTGTCAAGGCTCCCCCCACACAGCCAGCACTGTCAGTGCTCCACCCACACAGCCAGCAATGTCAGTGTTCCCCATACACAGCCAGCACTGTCAGTCCTCCCCCACACAGCCAGCACAGTCAGTGCTCCCCACACAGCCAGCACTCTTAGTGCTCCCCCACACAGCCAGCACTGTCAGTGCTCCCCCCACACAGCCAGCACTGTCAGTGCTCCCCCACACAGCCAGCACTGTCTGTTCTCCCACCACACAGCCAGCACTGTCAGTGCTCCCCCCACACAGCCAGCCCTGTAAGTCCGCCCCCCCCACACATAGCCAGCACTGTCAGTGCTCCCCCACACAGCCAGCACTGTCAGTGCTCCCCCACACAGCCAGCACTGTCAATTCTCCCCCCACACAGCCAGCACTGTCAGTGCTCCCCCCACACAGCCAGCACTGTCAGTGTTCCCCCCACACACCCAGCACCGTCAGTGCACCCCCACACAGCCAGCACTGTCAGTGCTCCCCCGCACAGCCAGCACTGTCATTGCTCCCCACACAGCCAGTACTGTCAGTGCTCCCCCACACAGACAGCACTGTCAGTGCTCCCCCACACAGCCAGCACTGTCAGTGCTCCCACCACACAGCCAGCACTGTCCGTGCTCACCCCACTTACCAGCACTGTCAGTGCTCCCACCACACAGCCAGCACTGTCATTGCTCCCCCCACTCAACCAGCACTGCCAATGCTCCCACCACACAGCCAGCACTGTCAGTGCTCCCCCACACAGCCAGCACTGTCAGTGCTCCCCTCAAACTGCCAGCACTGTCAGTGCTCCCCCACACAGCCAGCACTGTCAGTGCTCTCCCCACATAGCCAGCACTGTCAGTGCTCCCCCACACAGCCAGCACTGTCAGTGCTCCCAACACACAGCCAGCACTGTCAGTGCTCCCAACACACAGCCAGCACGGTCAGTGCTCCCCCCACACAGCCAGCACTGTCTGTGCTCCACCCTCCCAAGGCCAGCACTTGCAATGCTCCCATCCACAGCCAGTGCTCCCCTCCACAACTAGCACTGCCATTGCTCCACCCACACAGCCAGCACTGCCAATGCTCCCCACACACAGCCAGCACTGTCTGTGCTTCCGCCACACAGACAGCACTGCCTGAGCTCCCCCCTTGCAGCCAGTACTGCCAGTGCTCCCCCACAACCACCACTGCCGGTTCTCCCCCGACAGCCGGTTCTCCGCCCCACAGCCAGCACTGCCACTGCTCCCCACAACCAGCACTGCCAGAGTTCCCTCCACAGCTAACACTGCCAGTGCTCCCCACACAGCCAGAAATGCCAGTGCTCCCCCACTTCCAGCACTGTCAGTACACCACCCCACAGTCTGTGTCTCTTCCAATGCTCCCCACACAGACAGCACTGGAAATGCTCCCCCCAAACTCTGTTTGTGTCTCTGTCTGTGTCGCTGTGTTCGTCTGTGTCTCTGTCTGTCTCTGTCTCTCTGTCTGTGTCCCTGTCTCTGCCTGTGCCCCTGTCTCTGTCTGTGTCCCTGTCTGTGTCTCTGTGTCTGTCTGTGTCTCTGTCTCTGACTGTGTCTCTGTCTATGTCTGTGTCTCTGTCTGTATCTCTGTCTCTGTGTCTGTCTGTATCTCTCTCTGTGTCTGTCTGTGTCTCAGTCTCTGTCTCTGCCTCTGTCTGTGTCTCTCTGTCTGTCGGTGTCTGTGTCTCACTTTCTGTCTCTCTCTGTATCTCAGTGTCTGTCAGTGTCTCAGTCTCTGTCTCTGTCTGGGGCATATTCTGCTGCACAGACAGTGTTTCGGTGTGAGGCACCCACCCAGCTGATCGGCATTGGGGGAGTCACACACACCCAGCTGATCGGCCATGGTGGAGGCACATACCCAGCTGATCGGCAATGGGGAGAAGCACACATCCAGCTGATCGGCATTGGGGGTGTCACACAGACCCAGCTCAGCGGCAATGGGGATGAAGCACACACCCAGCTGATCAGCCGTGGGGGGAAGCACACTCCCAGCTGATCGGCAATGGGGGGAAGCACAGACACAGCTAATGGGCCATGTGTGAGTCACACTGAACCAGCTGATCGGCCATAGGGGAGTCACACTGAACCAGCTGATCGGCCATGGGAGAGTCACACTGACCCAGTTGATCGGCCATGGGGGAGTCACACTGACCCAGCTGATCGGTCATGGGGGAGTCACACAGACCCAGCTCCTCGGCCATGGGGGAGTCAGACTGACCCAAATGATCGGCCATGGGGGAGTCGCACTGACCCAGCTGATCGGCCATGCGGGAGTCATACCCACCCACCGACAGTCTCTCCTGGTAATGCAGAATGGTAAATCTCTGCCTGTGTCTCTGCCTGTAAGTGTCCAATTCTCTCTCTGTCTGTGTTTCTGTCTGTTTCTGTCTGTTTCTCTGTCTGTGTCTGTATCTATGCCTGTGTCTCTGTCTGTATCTGTGTCTGTGTCTCTGTCTGTGCCTGTGTCTCTGTCTGTGCCTGTGTCCCTGTCTCTGTTTGCGTCTCTGTCTATATCTGTGCCTGTGTGCCTGTCTCTGTCTGTGTCTGTGTCTCTGTCTGTGTCTGTCTGTGCCGCTGTCTCTGTCTCTGTCGCTGTTTCTGTCTGTTTCTCTGTCTATGTCTGTGTCTGTGTCTCTGTCTATATATGTGCCTGTGTCTCTCTCTGTGCCTGTGTCCCTGTCTCTGTCTGTGTCTCTGTCTGTGTCTCTGTCTGTGTCAATGTCGCTGTCTGTGACTCCGTCTGTGTCTATCTGTGTCGCAGTCTCTGTCGCTGTCTCTGTTGCTCTCTCTGTCTGTGTCTCTGTCTGTGTCTCCGTCTGTGTCTGTGTCGAATTCTGTGTCTCTGTGTCTGCCCGTGTCCCTGTCTCAGTCTGTGTCCCTGTCTGTGCCTGTGTCTGAGTCTCTGTTTGTGTTTGTGTCTTTGTGTCTCTGTTTGTGTCTGTGTCTCTGTCTGTGATTCTGTCTCTGTCTGTGTCGGTGTCTCTGTCTCCCTCTCTGTCTGTGTCCCTGTCTGTGTCTCCGTCTGTGTCTCTGCCTGTGTCTCTGCCTGTGTCTGTGTCTATGTCTGTGTCTCTGTCTGAGTCTCTGTGTTTGTGTCTTTGTGTCTCTGTTTGTGTCTGTGTCCCTGTCTGTGATTCTGTCTCTGTCTGTGCCGGTGTCTCTGTCTCCCTCTCTGTCTGTGTCTCTGTCTGTGTCTGTATCTCTCTCTCTGTGTCTGTGTCCCTGTTGTGCCTATGTCCCTATATGTGTCTCTATCTGTGTCTCTATCTGTATCTCTGTCTGTGTTTCTGTCTGTGTCTCTGGCTGTGTCTCTTTCTCTGTCTCTGTCTGTCTCTGTATCTCTGTCTGTGTCTCTGTCTGTGTCACTGCCGCTGTCTCTGTCTGTGTCTCTGTGTCTGTCTGTTTCTGTGTTTGTGTCTCTATCTGCGTCTCTGCCTCTGTCTGTGTCTGTGTGTGTGTCTGTATCTGTGTCTCTGTCTGTGTCTCTGTCTGTGTCTCTGTCTGTGTCTATGTCACTGTCTGTGTCTCTGTCTGTGCCCCTGTCTCTGTCTTTGTCTCTCTGTACCTCTGTCTGTGTCTCTGTGTCTCTCTGGGTCTCAGTCTCTGTCCCTGTCTGGGGCACAGTCTGCTGCATAGACTGTGCTTAAGTGTGAGGCACACACCCATCTGATCGGTAATTGGGGGAAGCACACACGCAGCTGATCGGCAATGGGAGGAAGCATACACGCAGCTGATCGGCAATGCGGGGAAGCACACACCCAACTGATCGGCAATGCGAGGAAGCACACACCCAGCTGATCGGGAATGGGGGCGAAGGACAGACCCAGCTGATCGGCAATACGGGGAAGGACACAACCAGCTGATTGGCAATGGGGGAGGCACACTCCCAGCTGATCGGCAATGCGGGGAAGCACAAACCCAGCTGATCGGCAATGTGGGGAAGGATAGACCCAGCTGATCGGCAATTCGGGGAAGCACACACCCAGATGATCGGCAATGCGGGGAAGGACAGACCCAGCTTATCGGCAATGCGGGGAAGCACACATCCAGCTGATCGGCAATGTGGGGAAGGACAGATCCAGCTGATCGGCAATGGGGGGAAGCACACACCCAGCTGATCGGCAATGGGGGGAAGCACACATCCAGCTGATCGGCAATGGGGGGATGGATAGACCCAGCTGATCGGCAATGGAGGGAAGCAAACTCCCAGCTGATCGGCAATGGGGGGAAGCACACACCCAGCTGATTGGCAATGGGGGGAAGGACAGATCCAGCTGATCGGCAATGGGGGAAGCACACTCCCAGCTGATCGGCAATGCGGGGAAGCACACACCCAGCTGATCGGCAATGGGGGGAAGGACACACCCAGCTGATCGGCAATGGGGGGAAGCACACACCCAGCTGATCGGCAATGGGGGGAAGCACACACCCAGCTGAGCGGCATTGGTGGGGAAGGACAGACACAGCTGATCGGCAATGGGGGGAAGCACACACCCAACTGATCGGCAATGGGGGGAAGCACACACCCAGCTGATCGGCAATGGGGGGGAAGGACAGACACAGCTGATCGGCAATGGGGGGAAGCACACACCCAACTGATCGGCAATGGGGGGGAAGCACACACCCAGCTGATCGGCAATGGGGGGAAGGACAGACCCAGCTGATCGGCAATGGGGGAAAGGACACACCCAGCTTATCAGCAATGCGGGGAAGGACATACCCAGCTGATCGGCAATGCGGGGAAGGACACACCCAGCTGATCGGCAATGGGGGGGAAGCACACACCCAACTGATCGGCAATGGGGGGAAGCACACACCCAGCTGATCAGCAATGGGGGGAAGCACACACACAACTGATCGGCAATGGGGGGAAGGACAGATCCAGCTGATCGGAAATGTGGGGAAGGACACACCCAGCTGATCGGCAATGCGGGGACGGACACACCCAGCTGATCGGGAATGCGGGGAAGCACACACCCAGCTGATCGGCAATGGGGGGAAGGTCAGTCCCAGCTGATCGTCAATGGGGGAAGGACACAGCCAGCTGATCGGCAATGGGGGAAGCACGCACCTAGCTGATCGGCAATGGGGGGACGCACACTCCCAGCTGATCGGCAATGGGGGAAAGCACACCCCCAGCTGATCGGCAATGGGGGGAAGGATAGTCCCAGCTGATCGTCAATGGGGGGTAGCACACACCCAGCTGATCGGCAATAGGGGGAGGCACACACCCAGCTGATCAGCAATGGGGGGAAGGACAAACCGAGCTGATCGGCAATGGGAGGAAGGACAGACCCAGCTGATCGGCAATGGGGGGTAGCACACACCCAGCTGATCGGCACTGCGGGGAAGCACACACCCAGCTTATCGGCAATGCGGGGAAGCACACACCCAGCTGATATGCAATGGGGGAAGCACAGTCCAAGCTGATCGGCAATGGGGGAAGGACAGACCCAGCTGATCGGCAATGGGGGAAGCACACTCCCACCTGATCGGCAATGGGGGGAAGGACAGACCCAGCTGATCCGCAATGGGGGAAGCACACTCCTAGCTGATCGGCAATGCGGGGAAGCATACACCCAGCTGATCGGCAATGGGGGAAGCAGACACCCAGCTGATCGGCGATGGGGGGAAGGACAGACCCAGCTGATCGGCAATGGGGGAAGCACACACTTCCACCTGATCGGCAATGGGGGGAAGGACAGATCCAGCTGATCCGCAATGGGGGAAGCACACACCCAGCTGTTCGGCAATGGGGGAAAGAACAGACCCATCTGATCGGTAATGGGGGGAAGGACACACCCAGCTGATCGGCAATGGGGGGGAAGCACACACCCAGCTGATCGGCAATGGGGGGAAGGAAAGACCCAGCTGATCGGCAATGCGGGGAAGGACTCTCCCAGCTGATCGGCAATGCGGGGAAGCACGCACCCAGCTGATCGGCAATGCGGAGAAGCACACACCCAGCTGATCGGCAATGCGGAGAAGCACACACCCAGCTGATCGGCAATGGGGGGGGGGAAGGACACGCCCAGCTGATGGGCAATGTGCGGAAGCACACACCCAGCTGATCGGCAATGGGGGGAGTCACACCCACCCACTGATAGTCCTGGTAATGCAGCATGGTAAGTCAGGGTGAGGCTGGCTGGGGATGGTGCGTTTTACCGGCAGTGCGAGGAGAGAGATGCCGAGTGTGTGGGGTTTCCTCTCAGAATTTAATGAATTGAAGAATTGAACTAAAGGGAACTTTCAGCACATTTTTCAACTGCTGCCTTAACTGAGTCTGTGTCACGGCGTAAATCGCGGTGTTTGTGCAGCAACTCAGGAGCTGCAGCATGAAGCCCAATTCCTGAACATAAGAATCTAACCATATAGACATATACCCCAGCCACCACATCCGGTACCATATAGAATAAAACATTAACGTTGACCATAATAGAATGAAATTGGCGGAGATAATGAAGAGTAAAATGACGGATTTGCTCCGACTCTCCATCTCTGGGTCTCTGGCACTGTGCCCACTGCTGTGAGCCCGGAGTCTCCTGCGGGCCCTGCTGCTCAGGACAATGTGTCTGACGGTGAGAACATTGAGCAGCAGAATCTGGGCGAATGGAACACACGGGGTTAGAATGTTGTGGAGGAGCTCGATTGTTCCCCAGACCGGAGAGGACTCAACATCCTTTGTGACGAAACAAAACCAGGGGTTGTTCCCCAACCAATACCCACCGGTCATCATGAACCCCCAGGAAATGTCCTTCAAACAGCTCAGCACAGCCACTGTTCCCAGAACCACAGCCGCCGTTTTCTCGCTGCAATATTTACTTTTCAGCCTCGGGCAACAAATGGCCACAAATCGATCAAAGGTGAAAGTGACGGTGAACCATACAGAACAGTCAGTGGCTGCATAAAGCAGGCCGGCGTGGATATTACACACGGGGATGGACTCCAGGAAATTAAACTGTTCAATAAATACAATGGGAATGTGTCTGAATATCAGGTCGAGAATAACGACCAGCAGATCCCCCACTGCCATGGCCACCAGGTAACAAGTCACACATTTGGACAGCCCACAGTTTCTTCTCTTCAGGATCACAATTGTGATGAGGTTCACTGTGAGGAAGGGAAATACACAATGAAATTATACATCAGCCTGGGAAAGACATCACAAGTATGGTCGGTGTGGTGTTGAGGAAGTCAAATAAATTACAAATACACACACAGGCACACACAAACAAAGAACGTAACACTCACACACACACAGACACACACTCACAGAGACAGTAACACACACACACACACTCACAGAGACAGAGACACTAACACACTCGCACATACACATAGAGACAGTAACACGCTCACACACACACTAACACACACACAGACAGAAACACACTCACACACACACTAACACACACACACGCAGAGACAGTAATACACTCACACACACACATACACTGACACACACTCACAAACACACAGGCAGAGACAGTAATACACTTATTCTCACACAGACACTAACACACACACACACACACACATACAGTAATACACTCTCACACACACAGAGACACTGACACACACACTCACATACAGACAGAGACAGTAATGCCCTCACACTCACGCAGACACTAACACATTCACACACTCACACACACATAGACAGACACACTAACACACAGACACAGTAACACACTCTCTCACACACACAGTAACACGCACGCACACATACAGAGACAGTAATCCACTCACACTCACGCAGACAGAGACAGTAATACACTCACACAGACACACACAGACACTGACACACGCTGACACACACACACACAGACAGAGCCAGTAATACCCTCACACTCACACAGACACTAACACACTCACCCATACACACACATACAGTAATACACTCACACTCACACAGACACTAACACACACACATATACAGACACTGACACGCACTCACACACACGTACAGGGACAGTAATACACTCACACTCACACAGACACTAACAAACTCACACACACACAGGCACTGACACACACGCACATACAGGGCAGTAATACATTCACACACACACTGACGCACACTCACACACACACATACAGTAATACACTCAAACACAAAGAGACACTAACACACATACAGTAATACACTCACATTCACACAGACACTAACACACTCACACACAGACACTCACACACACATACAGAGACAGTTATACACTCACACAGACACTAACACTTGCACACACATAAACTGACACACTCTCACATACACATAGACAGAGACAGTGATACACTCACACTCACACAGACACTAACACTCACACACACAGAGACACTGACACACACTCACAAACACACATACAGAGACAGTAATACACACACACATACAGAGACTGTAATAAACTCACACTCACACAGACACTAACACTCACACACACAGTAATACACTCACACTCACAGACACTAAAACTCGCACACACACACACAGCGACAGTAATACACTCACGCACAAAGGTACTAATACACACTCACAAAGACACTAATGCACACACTCACAAACAGACACAAATACACACACTCACTGACACAGATACACGAATACAAACACTCACAGAAACAGAGGCACTAACACACACACTCAAAGGCATACAGAGACAGTAATACACACACTCACTGGCACGCAGATACACTGATACAAACTCACAGACACACACACACTAATACATGCAGACACTAATACATACACCACAGACACACAGAGACACGAATACACACACAGAAACTAATAGACACATCATTCCCAGCCCCACAGAAAGGCATTTATGCACAAATTCACTCACACACACAAAGATACACATACACACACGCAATGACACGCAGATACACTAATACATACTCACAGACAAACACACACACTCACAGTAATACACACACACTAATGCACACACTCACACACAGACAGTAATACACACACTCACAGACACACACAGGGACGCAAATACACACTCACACAGAGAAAGTAATACACAGACACAGACACACACGCAAACACAAATACACACTCACAGACATACAGATAGACCCTAATACATACACTCACACACACAAAGACACCAATGCGCACACGCTCACACACACACACATACACTAATACACATACACTCACAGACATAAACAGAGACTCTAATACACACACACACTCACACACACTGCCTAATACACATACACAGATACACCAATACACACACTCACAGGCACACAGAGACTCTAATACACACACTCACAGACAAACACACAGCGAGCAATACACACACTCATACACAGAAACACTAATACACACACTCACACAAAACAGACACACACAGGGACACTAATTCACACTCACAGACACAGAGACACGAATACACACACACTCACACAGAGACAATAATACACACTCACAGACACAAGCACAGACACGAATACACACACACACAGTCACCAATACACACACAAAGACACAGGCAGAGGCACGAATACACAAACTCATAAATACACACAGCCACACACAGATACACTAGTGCACACACAGAGACATACACATACACTAATACACACACAAAACGACACATATATATTAATACACACACTCATTGACAAGCAGATACACTAATACATACTCAGACACACACACAGACTAATACACACACAAACAGACGCTCAGACACACACACACGCACACTAATACACACACTCTCACACACAAACACCAATGCACACACTCACAGACACACACACACGCTAATCCACACACACACACACATACACTAATACACACACTCACTGACACATAGAGTCAGTAATATACACACTCAGAGAAACAGTCACAATAATACACACACTCACCCACAGGCACTAATACACACTCTCAGTCTCACAGGTACAGTAATAAACACACTCACAGACGCACACAGACAATAATACTATCACACACACACACACACACAGGGGCACTAATACATACACTCACAGACACACACAGACACTAATACACAAAACCGCAGACACACAGACACGAATGCACACACTCACACACGCAGGCACTAATACACACACTCACAGACACACACAAACACTAATACACACACTCACTGACGCACAGAGACACTAACACAGACACTTACAGACACCCAGAGACACTAATTCACACACTCACTGACACACAGAGACACTAATGTACACACTTACAGACACAGATACACTAAAATTCACACACACAGACATACACAGATAGACTGATAGATACATTCAAACACACAGGGACACTAATACACACAATCACACACAGACAGGAATACACACACACACACACAGACACGAATACACACACAAAGACACAGACAGAGGCACGAATACACAAACTCATAAATACACAAAGCCACACACAGATACACAGGCACTAATACACACATTCGAGGACACACATACACTAATACACACACTCACTGACAAGCAGATACACTAATAAATACTCAGACACACACACAGACTGATACACACACAAACAGACACTCAAAGTCACACGCGCACACTCATACACACACTCTCACACACAAACACCAATGCACACACTCACAGACACACATAGAGACACTAATACACACAAACACACAGACACGTATTCACACTCTCACAGACACAAAGACATACATACACCCACCCACAGACACATGGAGACTCTAATGCACACACTCACAGACACGCACACACAGACACTGTCATGTGCGAGTACCTGTAAGAAATGGATGTTTATAATGGGTATGTATATAAATATCTATAGTGAAGTACCTTACAGAAATGGGTGTTTATTACTGCAGTGATGTCAGAGAGTGGGTGGAGATGGGCTGTCTGTCCGCTTTTTACTTTCGTTTTGGCTGTTTGCTCCAGGGTGTGTTTTAGATTTGTTGTCAGTGTTGGAGCTGAAGCCAGACAGAGCAGGTGTACTGTTGATATCTCTGCCATGAAAAGACTATCTCTGGATCATTTGGTGAATTCATAATTATAAATGTTCTCAGTAGTGAATGTAAACCTAATGTAAGAGCAAGAGGGTAGCCAGGGAAAGGGTTGGCCCTCTGAAGGATAGGCAAGGGAATCTATGTGTGGAGCCAGAGGAAATGGGCGAGGTACTAAATGAATACTTTGCATCAGTATTCACAAAAGAGAAGGAATTGGCAGATGTTGAGTCTGGAGAAGGGGGTGTAGATAGCCTGGGTCACATTGTGATCCAAAAAGACGAGGTGTTGGGTTCTTAACAAATATTAAGGTAGATAAGTCCCCAGGGCCTGATGGGATCTACCCCAGAATACTGAAGGAGGCTGGAGAGGAAATTGCTGAGGCCTTGACAGAAATCTTTGGATCCTCGCTGTCTTCAGGGGATGCCCCGGAGGACTGGAGAATAGCCAATGTTGTTCCTCTGTTTAAGAAAGGTAGCAAGGATAATCCCGGGAACTACAGGCCGGTGAGCCTTACTTCAGTGGTAGGGAAATTACTGGAGAGAATACTTCGAGACAGGATCTACTCCCATTTGGAAGCAAATGGATGTATTAGTGAGAGGCAGCACGGTTTTGTGAAGGGGAGGTCGTGTCTCAATAACTTGATAGAGTTTTTCGAGGAGGTCACTAAGATGATTGATGCAGGTAGTCTTACTTCGGTGGTAGGCAAGGTAATGGAAAGGGTACTGAAGGATAGGATTTCTGAGCATCTGGAAAGACACTGCTTGATTAGGGATAGTCAGCACGGATTTGTGAGGGGTAGGTCTTGCCTTACAAATCTTATTGAATTCTTTGAGGAGGTGACCAAGCATGTGGATGAAGGTAAAGCAGTGGATGTAGTGTACATGGATTTTAGTAAGGCATTTGATAAAGTTCCCCATGGTAGGCTTATGCAGAAAGTAAGGAGGCATGGGATAGTGGGAAATTTGGCCAGTTGGATAACGAACTGGCTAACCGATAGAAGTCAGAGAGTGGTGGTGGATGGCAAATATTCAGCCTGGATCCCAGTTACCAGTGGCGTACCGCAGGGATCAGTTCTGGGTCCTCTGCTGTTTGTGATTTTCATTAATGACTTGGATGAGGGAGTTGAAGGGTGGGTCAGTAAATTTGCAGACGATACGAAGATTGGTGGAGTTGTGGGTAGTAAGGAGGGCTGTTGTCGGCTACAAAGATACATGGATAGGATGCAGAGCTGGGCTGAGAAGTGGCAGATGGAGTTTAACGCTGAAAAGTGTGAGGTTGTCCATTTTGGAAGGACAAATATGAATGCGGAATATAGGGTTAACGGTAGAGTTATTGGCAATGTGGAGGAGCAGAGAGATCTTGGGGTCTATGTTCATACATCTTTGAAAGTTGCCACTCAAGTGGATAGAGCTGTAAAGAAGGCCTATGGTGTGCTCGCGTTCATTAACAGAGGGATTGAATTTAAGAGCCGTGAGGTGATGATGCAGCTGTACAAAACTTTGGTAAGGCCACATTTGGAGTATTGTGTACAGTTCTGGTCGCCTCATTTTAGGAAGGATGTCGAAGCTCTGGAAAAGGTGCAAAGAAGATTTACCAGGATGTTGCCTGGAATGGAGAGTAGGTCTTACGAGGAAAGGTTGAGGGTGCTAGGCCTTTTCTCATTAGAGCGGAGAAGGATGAGGGGCGACTTGATAGAGGTTTATAAGATGATCAGGGGAATAGGTAGAGTAGACAGTCAGAGACTTTTTCCCCGGGTGGAACACACCATTACAAGGGGACATAAATTTAAGGTGAAAGGTGGAAGATATAGGAGGGATATCAGAGGTAGGTTCTTTACCCAGAGAGTAGTGGGGGCATGGAATGCACTGCCTGTGGAAGTAGTTGAGTCGGAAACATTAGGTACCTTCAAGCAGCTATTGGATAGGTACATGGATGACGGTAAAATGATATAGTGTAGATTTATTTGTTCTTAAGGGCAGCACGGTAGCACTGTGGATAGCGCAATTGCTTCACAGCTCCATGGTCCCAGGTTCGATTCCGGCTTGGGTCATTGTCTGTGCGGAGTCTGCACGTCCTCCCCGTGTCTGCGTGGGTTTCCTCCGGGTGCTCCGGTTTCCTCCCACAGTCCAAAGATGTGCGGGTTAGGTGTACTGGCCAATGATAAATTGCCCTTAATGTCCAAATTGCCCTTGGTGTTGGGTGGAGGTGTTGAGTTTGGGTATGGTGCTCTTTCCAAGAGCCGGTGCAGACTCAAAGGGCCCAATGGCCTCCTTCTGCACTGTAATTTCAATGATAATCTATGATTAATCTAGGACAAATGTTCGGCACAACATCGTGGTCCGAAGGGCCTGTTCTGTGCTGTATTTTCTATGTTCTATGTTCTATGCAGGGCAGTGGATGTTGTCTACATGGACTTCAGTAAGGCCTTTGGCAAGGTCCCTCATGGTAGACTAGTACAAAAGGAAGGTGAAGTCACACGGGATCAGGGGTGAGCTGGCAATGTGGATACAGAACTGGCTAGGCCATAGAAGACAGAGAGTAGCAATGGAGGGATGCTTTTCTCATTGGAGGGCTGTGACCAGTGGTGTTCCACGGTGATCAGTGCTGGGACCTTTGCTCTTTGTAGTATATATAAATGATTTGGAGGAAAATGTAACTGGTCTGATTAGTAAGTTTGCAGACGATACAAAGGTTGGTGGAATTGCGGATAGCGATGAGGACTGTCGGAGGATACAGCAGGATTTAGATTGTCTGGAGACTTGGGCGGAGAGATGGCAGATGGAGTTTAATCCGGACAAATGTGAGTAAATGCATTTTGGAAGGTCTAATGCAGGTAGGGAATATACAGTGAATGATAGAACCCTCATGAGTATTGAAAGTCAAAGAGATCTAGGAGTACAGGTCCACAGGTCATTGAAAGGGGCAACACAGGTGGAGAAGGTAGTCAAGAAGGCATACGGCATGCTTGCATTCATTGGCCGGGGCATTGAGTATAAGAATTGGCAAGTCATGTTGCAGCTGTATAGAACCTTAGTTAGGCCACACTTGGAGTATAGTGTTCAATTCTGGTCGCCACACTACCAGAAGGATGTGGAGGCTTTAGAGAGGGTGCAGAAGAGATTTACCAGAATGTTGCCTGGTATGGAGGGCATTAGCTATGAGGAGCGGATGAATAAACTCGGTTTGTTCTCACTGGAACGAAGGAGGTTGAGGGGAGACCTGATAGAGGTATACAAAATTATGAGGGGCATAGACAGAGTGGATAGTCAGAGGCTTTTCCCAAGGGTAGAGGGGTCAATTACTAGGGGGCATAGGTTTAAAGTGAGAGGGGCAAGGTTTAGAGTAGATGTACGAGGCAAGTTTTTTACGCAGAGGGTAGTGGGTGCCTGGAACTCGCTACCGGAGGAGGTGGTGAAGCAGGGACGATAGGGACATTTAAGGGGCATCTTGGCAAATACATGAATAGGATGGGAATAGAGGGATACGGACCCAGGAAGTGTAGAAGATTGTAGTTTAGTCGGGCAGCATGGTCGGCACGGGCTTGGAGGGCCGAAGGGCATGTTCCTGTGCTGTACATTTCTTTGTTCTTTGTCCCTCTGGTCAAAGGTGTTTCTTAAGTCTTCTGGATGTCAAAAGGACAGCTTATGGGTTACTTAGTGTTGTATTCTTTGGGGGTTGAATTTGAATTTCTGGTTCCTAAGTTGTTCACTGTATATTTTAGAAAGGTTAACTTGAGTATATAGAATAAACATTGTTGTGCTTTAGAAGGTGCTTTTCCGTTTCTGCTGTCCCACACCTGTAGAGAGGGCCATGTGCTCCCCATAACACAATCTATTAAACATTTTGGGTCAGGGGAACTCCATGATACACTTTGGGGTTCTCTGAACCCTGGCCCATAACATTAACATACACACTCGCAGAGACATAGAGACACTAACACACACACTCGCAAACACACAAATACAAAAACTGGTAGTCTCACAGAGACACTAACACACACACTCGCAGACACACAGCGACACTAATAGACACACACGCAGACACACAAAGACACTAATAGACACACTCGGAGACACATAGAGACACTAATACACACACTCGCAGACACATAGAGACACTAATACACACACTCGCAGACACACAGAGACACGAATACACACACTACCCACACATAGAGACACTAATACACACACTCGCAGACACACAGATACACTAATACACACACTCGCAGACCTATAGAGAAACTAACACACACACTCGCAGACACACAGATACACTAATACACACACTGGCAGATACATAGAGACACTAACACACACACTCGCAGACACACAGAGACACAAATACACGCTCACACACACACAAATACACACACTCACAGACACAAAGAGACACAAACACTCTCGCAGACACACAGAGGCACTAATACATACACTCGCAGACACACAAATACAAACACTCGTAGTCTCACAGAGACACTAACACACACTCGCAGACACACAGAGACACTAATAGACACACTCGCAGACACACAAAGACACTAATAGACACACTCGCAGACACATAGAGACACTAATACACACACTCGCAGACACATAGAGACACTAATACACACACTTGCAGACACATAGAGACACGAATACACACACTACCCACACATAGAGACACTAATACACACACTCGCAGACACATAGAGACACTAATAGACACACTCGCAGACACACAGAGACACTAATACACACACTCGCAGACATATAGAGAAACTAACACACACACTCGCAGACACACAGATACACTAATACACACACTCGCAGATACATAGAGACACTAAGACACACACTCGCAGACACACAGAGACACAAATACACGCTCACACACACACAAATGCACACACTCACAGACACACAGAGACACAAACACTCTCGCAGACACATAGAGGCAGTAATACATACACTCGCAGACACACAGAGCCACTAACACACGCCCGCAGACACATAGAGAAACTAACACACACACTCTCAAACACACAGAGGCACTAATACCCACACTCACACAAATACACACACTCGCAGACACACAGAGACACTAATAAACACTCTCGCAGGCACACAGAAACACTAATACACACACTCGCTGACAAAGAGACACTAATACACACACTCGCAGACACACAAATATACACACTCGCAGACACACAGAGACACTACCACAGGCTCGCAGACACACAGAGACACTAACACACAAACACACACTCGCAGACTCACAGAGACACTAACACACACTCACAGACACACAGAGGCACTAATACACACACACGCAGACACACAAATACACACACTCGTAGATATGCATAGACACTAACACACAAACATACACTCACAGACACACAGAGACTCTAATAGACACTTTCGCAGACACACAGAGAGACACTAATACACACACTCGCAGACACATAGAGACACTAACACACACACTCGCAGACACACAGAGACACTAATACACACACTCACAGACATTCAGAGGCACGAATACACACACTCACAGACACACAGAGGCACTAACACACACTCTCGCAGGCACACAGAGACACTAATACACACACTCACAGACACACAGATACACTAACACACACTCGCAGACACACAGAGACACTAATACACACACTCACAGACACACAGAGGCACCAACACAAATACTCGCAGACACACAGAGACACTAATACACACACCACAGACACACAAATACACACACTCACAGACACAGAAATACACACACTCACAGACACACAGAGACACTAACACACACTCACAGACACACAGAGACACTAATACACACAATGGCAGACACACAGAGACACTAATACACACATTCAAAGACACACAGAAACACTAACACACACTCACAGACACAGAGAAACACTAATAAACAAACTCACAGACACACAGAGACACTAATAAACACACTCAGAGACACACAGAGACACTAATACACACACTCACAGACACACAGACACTAACACACACTCACAGACACACAGAGACACTAATACACACACTCACAGACACTCAGAGGCACGAATACATACACACAGAGACACTACTACACACACTCGCTGACACAGAAATACAAACACCCACAGACACACAAAGACACTAATACACACACTCACAGACACACAGAGACACTAATACACTCACTCGCAGACACACAGAGACACTAACACATACACCCACAGACACACAGAGACACAATTACATATACTCACAGACACACAGAGATACTAATATACTCACTCGCAGACACAGAAATACACCCACCCACAGACACACAGAGACACTAACACACACAGAGACACTAACACACACTCACAGACACACAGATACACTAAAACACACAATCGCAGACACATAGAGACACTTATACGCACACTCACAGACACACAGAGGCACTAACACACACACTCGCCGACACACAGAGACACTAATACACACACCCACAGACACACAGAGACACTAATACACACACTCACAGACACTCAGAGGCACTAATACACACACTCGCAGACAGACAGAGACACTAATACGCACACTCTCGCAGGCACACAGAGACACTAATACACACACTCACAGACACACAGATACACTAACACACACTCTCGCAGACACACAGAGACACTAATACACACACTCACAGACACACAGAGGCACTAACACAAACACTCGCAGACACACAGAGACACTAATACACACACCACAGACACACAAATACACACACTCACAGACACAGAAATACACACACTCACAGACACACTAACACACACTCACAGACACACAGAGACACTAATACACACAAAGGCAGACACACAGAGACACTAATACACACATTCAAAGACACACAGAGACACTAACACACACTCACAGACACAGAGAGACACTAATAAACACTCACAGAAATACACACACTCACAGGCACACAGAGACACTTCCACTCACTCACAGACACACAGAGACACTAATACACACACTCACAGACATTCAGAGGCACGAATACACACACTCACAGACACACAGAGGCACTAACACACACTCTCGCAGGCACACAGAGACACTAATACACACACTCACAGACACACAGATACACTAACACACACTCTCGCAGACACACAGAGACACAAATACACACACTCACAGACACACAGAGGCACTAACACAAACACTCGCAGACACACAGAGACACTAATACACACACCACAGACACACAAATACACACACTCACAGACACAGAAATACACACACTCACAGACACACAGAGACACTAACACACACTCACAGACACACAGAGGCACTAATACACACACTCGCAGACACACAGAGACACTAATACGCACACTCGCAGACACAGAAATACACACACTCACAGACACACAGAGACACTAACACTCACTCACAGACACTAATACACACAATCGCAGACACACACAGACACTAATACACACACTCACAGGCACTCAGAGGCACTAATACACACAATCGCAGACACACAGAGACACTAATACACCCACTCGCAGACACAGAAATAGACACACCCACAGACACACTAGTACACACACTCACAGACACACAGAGACACTAACACACAAACACACTCTCGCAGGCACACAGAGAGACACTAATACACACACTCGCAGACACACAAATACACACAGAAATACACCCACCCACAGACACACAGAGATACTAATACACACAATCGCAGACACACAGAGACACTAAGACACCCACCCACAGACACACAGAGACATTAATACACACACTCACAGACACATAGAGACACTAACACACACACTCGCAGACACACAGAGACACTAATACACACACTCGCAGACACACAAATACACACACTCGCAGACTCACAGAGACACTAACACACACTCGCAGACACATAGAGACACTAACATACTCACTCGCAGACACACAGAGACACTAATACACACTCACACACACACAAATACACACACTCACAGACACACAGAGACATAAACACTCTCGTAGACACACAGCGGCACTAATACATACACTCGCAGACACACAAAGCCACTAACACACGCTCGCAGACACATATAGACACTAACACACACACTCGCAAACACACAGAGGCACTAATACACACACTCACATGGACACAAATACACACACTCGCAGACACACAGAGACACTAATACACACACTCGCAGACACACAAATACACACAGAAATACACCCACCCACAGACACACAGAGATACTAATACACACAATCGCAGACACACAGAGACACTAAGACACCCACCCACAGACACACAGAGACATTAACACACACACTCGCAAACACACAGAGGCACTAATACACACACTCACACAAATACACACACTCGCAGATACATAGAGACACTAACACACACTCGCAGACACACAGATACACTAATACACACACTCGCAGATACATAGAGACACTAACACACACACTCGCAGACACACAGAGACACTAATACACACTCACACACACACAAATACACACACTCACAGACACACAGAGACATAAACACTCTCGTAGACACACAGCGGCACTAATACATACACTCGCAGACACACAAAGCCACTAACACACGCTCGCAGACACATATAGACACTAACACACACACTCGCAAACACACAGAGGCACTAATACACACACTCACATGGACACAAATACACACACTCGCAGACACACAGAGACACTAATACACACTCTCGCAGACACACAGAGCCAATAATACACTCACTCGCAGACACACAGAGACACTAATACACACACCTGCAGACACACAAATACACACACTCGCAGACTCCCAGTGACACTAACACACACTCGCAGATACATAGAGACTCTAACACACACACTCGCAGACACATAGAGACACTAACACACACACTGTCAAACACACAGAGGCACTAATACACACACTCACACAAATACACACACACTCAGACACACAGAGACACTAATAAACACTCTCCCAGACACACAGAGACACTAATACACACACTCGCAGACTCACAGAGACACCAACACACAAACACACACTCACAGGCACACAGAGACACTAATACACACACTCGCAGACACACAAATACACATATTCGCAGACACACAGCTACACTAACATACACTCGCAGACACACAGAGACACTAACACACACTCACAGACACACAGAGGCACTAACAGACACTCGCAGACACACAGAGACACTAATACACAAACACCCACTCACAGGCAAACAGAGACACTAATACACACACTTGCAGACACAGAAATAAACACACTCGCAGACTCACAGAGACAGTACCACACACTCACAGACACACAGAGACACTAATACACACACTCGCAGACACAGAAATACACACACTCGTAGACACACAGAGACACTAACACACAAACACACATTCACAGATACTCTAATAGACACTCTCGCAGACACACAGAGAGAGAATGATACACACACTCGCAGAGACACAGAGACACTAATACACACACTCACAGACACACAGATACACTAACACACACTCGCAGACACACAGAGACACTAATACACACACTCACAGACACTCTGAGGCGCGAATACACACACTCACAGACACACCGAGGCAATAACACACACACTCGCAGACACACAGAGGCACTAATACACCCACCCACAGACACACAGAGACACTAATACACACACTCACAGACACACAGAGACACTAACACACACTCACAGACACACAGAGACACTAATACACACAATCGCAGATACACAGAGACACTAATACACACTCACAGACACACAGAGACACTAATACGCACACTCACAGACACTCAGAGGCACGAATACATACACACAGAGACACTAATACACACACTCGCTGACACAGAAATACACCCACCCACAGACACACCAAGACACTAAAACACACAATCGCAGACACACAGAGACACTAATACACACACTCGCAGACACACAGAGACACTACTACACACACCCACAGACACACAGTGACATTAATACTCACACTCGCAGACACAGAAATACACACACTCACAGACACACAGAGACACTAACACACACTCACAGACACACAGAGACACTAATACAAACAATCGCAAACACACAGAGACACTAATACACGCACTCACAGACACTCAGAGGCACTAATACACACACTGGCAGACACACAGAGACACTAATACACACACTTGCAGACACACCCACAGACACACAGGGACACTAGTACACACACTCACAGACACACAGAGACACTAACACACAAACACACTCTCGCAGACACACAGATATACACTAATACACACACTCGGAGACACATAGAGACACTAACACACACACCCGCAGTCACACAGCGACACTAATATACACACTCGCAGACACACAAATTCACACACTCGCAGACTCACAGAGACACTAACACACACTCGCAGACACACAGATACACTAATACACACACTCGCAGATACATAGAGACACTAACACACACACTCGCAGACACACAGAGACACTAATACACACTCACACAAATACACACACTCACAGACACACAGAGCCACTAACCCACACTCGCAGACACACAGAGACACTAATACGCACACTCGCAGACACAGAAATACACACACTCACAGACACACAGAGACACTAACACTCACTCACAGACACTAATACACACAATCGCAGACACACACAGACACTAATACACACACTCACAGGCACTCAGAGGCACTAATACACACAATCGCAGACACACAGAGACACTAATACACCCACTCGCAGACACAGAAATAGACACACCCACAGACACACTAGTACACACACTCACAGACACACAGAGACACTAACACACAAACACACTCTCGCAGGCACACAGAGAGACACTAATACACACACTCGCAGACACACAAATACACACAGAAATACACCCACCCACAGACACACAGAGATACTAATACACACAATCGCAGACACACAGAGACACTAAGACACCCACCCACAGACACACAGAGACATTAATACACACACTCACAGACACATAGAGACACTAACACACACACTCGCAGACACACAGAGACACTAATACACACACTCGCAGACACACAAATACACACACTCGCAGACTCACAGAGACACTAACACACACTCGCAGACACATAGAGACACTAACATACTCACTCGCAGACACACAGAGACACTAATACACACTCACACACACACAAATACACACACTCACAGACACACAGAGACATAAACACTCTCGTAGACACACAGCGGCACTAATACATACACTCGCAGACACACAAAGCCACTAACACACGCTCGCAGACACATATAGACACTAACACACACACTCGCAAACACACAGAGGCACTAATACACACACTCACATGGACACAAATACACACACTCGCAGACACACAGAGACACTAATACACACACTCGCAGACACACAAATACACACAGAAATACACCCACCCACAGACACACAGAGATACTAATACACACAATCGCAGACACACAGAGACACTAAGACACCCACCCACAGACACACAGAGACATTAACACACACACTCGCAAACACACAGAGGCACTAATACACACACTCACACAAATACACACACTCGCAGATACATAGAGACACTAACACACACTCGCAGACACACAGATACACTAATACACACACTCGCAGATACATAGAGACACTAACACACACACTCGCAGACACACAGAGACACTAATACACACTCACACACACACAAATACACACACTCACAGACACACAGAGACATAAACACTCTCGTAGACACACAGCGGCACTAATACATACACTCGCAGACACACAAAGCCACTAACACACGCTCGCAGACACATATAGACACTAACACACACACTCGCAAACACACAGAGGCACTAATACACACACTCACATGGACACAAATACACACACTCGCAGACACACAGAGACACTAATACACACTCTCGCAGACACACAGAGCCAATAATACACTCACTCGCAGACACACAGAGACACTAATACACACACTCGCAGACACACAAATACACACACTCGCAGACTCCCAGTGACACTAACACACACTCGCAGATACATAGAGACTCTAACACACACACTCGCAGACACATAGAGACACTAACACACACACTGTCAAACACACAGAGGCACTAATACACACACTCACACAAATACACACACACTCAGACACACAGAGACACTAATAAACACTCTCCCAGACACACAGAGACACTAATACACACACTCGCAGACTCACAGAGACACCAACACACAAACACACACTCACAGGCACACAGAGACACTAATACACACACTCGCAGACACACAAATACACATATTCGCAGACACACAGCTACACTAACATACACTCGCAGACACACAGAGACACTAACACACACTCACAGACACACAGAGGCACTAACAGACACTCGCAGACACACAGAGACACTAATACACAAACACCCACTCACAGGCACACAGAGACACTAATACACACACTTGCAGACACAGAAATAAACACACTCGCAGACTCACAGAGACAGTACCACACATTCACAGACACACAGAGACACTAATACACACACTCGCAGACACAGAAATACACACACTCGTAGACACACAGAGACACTAACACACAAACACACATTCACAGATACTCTAATAGACACTCTCGCAGACACACAGAGAGACACTGATACACACACTCGCAGAGACACAGAGACACTAATACACACACTCACAGACACACAGATACACTAACACACACTCGCAGACACACAGAGACACTAATACACACACTCACAGACACTCTGAGGCGCGAATACACACACTCACAGACACACCGAGGCAATAACACACACACTCGCAGACACACAGAGGCACTAATACACCCACCCACAGACACACAGAGACACTAATACACACACTCACAGACACACAGAGACACTAACACACACTCACAGACACACAGAGACACTAATACACACAATCGCAGATACACAGAGACACTAATACACACTCACAGACACACAGAGACACTAATACGCACACTCACAGACACTCAGAGGCACGAATACATACACACAGAGACACTAATACACACACTCGCTGACACAGAAATACACCCACCCACAGACACACCAAGACACTAAAACACACAATCGCAGACACACAGAGACACTAATACACACACTCGCAGACACACAGAGACACTACTACACACACCCACAGACACACAGTGACATTAATACTCACACTCGCAGACACAGAAATACACACACTCACAGACACACAGAGACACTAACACACACTCACAGACACACAGAGACACTAATACAAACAATCGCAAACACACAGAGACACTAATACACGCACTCACAGACACTCAGAGGCACTAATACACACACTGGCAGACACACAGAGACACTAATACACACACTTGCAGACACACCCACAGACACACAGGGACACTAGTACACACACTCACAGACACACAGAGACACTAACACACAAACACACTCTCGCAGACACACAGATATACACTAATACACACACTCGGAGACACATAGAGACACTAACACACACACCCGCAGTCACACAGCGACACTAATATACACACTCGCAGACACACAAATTCACACACTCGCAGACTCACAGAGACACTAACACACACTCGCAGACACACAGATACACTAATACACACACTCGCAGATACATAGAGACACTAACACACACACTCGCAGACACACAGAGACACTAATACACACTCACACAAATACACACACTCACAGACACACAGAGCCACTAACCCACGCTCGCAGACACATCGAGACACTAACACACACACTCGCAAACACACAGAGGCACTAATACACACACTCACACAGACACAAATACACGCACTCGCAGACACACAGAGACACTAATACACACTCTCGCAGACACACAGAGCCACTAATACACTCACTCACAGGCACACAGAGGCACTAACACACACTCGCAGACACACAGAGACACTAACACACAAACACGCACTCACAGGCACACAGAGACACTAATACACACACTCTCAGACACACAAATACACACACTCGCAGACTCACAGAGACACTAACGCACACTCACAGACACACAGAGGCACTAATACACACACACACAGACACACACATACACAGACTCGTAGACACACAGAGACACTAACACACAAACACACATTCACAGGCACACAGAGACTCTAATAGACACTCTCGCAGACACACAGAGAGACATTAATACACACACTCGCAGACACATAGAGATACTAACACACACACTCGCAGACACACAGAGACACTAATACACACACCCACAGGCACTCAGAGGCACGAATACACACACTCACAGAGACACAGAGGCACTAACACACACACTCGCAGACACACAGAGACACTAATACACACACCCACAGACACACAGAGACACTAATACACACACTCACAGTCACAGAGAGACACTAATATACACACTCACAGACACTCAGAGGCACGAATACATATATACAGAGACACTAATACACACACTCGCAGATACAGAAATACACACACCCACAGATACACAAAGACACTAATACACACATTCACAGTCAGACTCACAGAGACCCTAACACACAAACACACACTCACAGGCACACAGAGACACTAATACACACACTCGCAGACACACAAATACACACACTCGCAGACACACAGATACACTAACACACACTCATAGACACAGAGAGACACTAATACGCACACTCGCAGACACACAGATACACTAACACACACACTAGCAGACACAGAGACACTAATACACACACTCGCAGACACACAAATACACACACTCGCAGACACACAGAGACACTAATACACACACACGCAGACACACAGAGACACTAAGACACCCACCCACAGACACACAGAGACATTAACACACACACTCGCAAACACACAGAGGCACTAATACACACACTCACACAAATACACACACTCGCAGATACATAGAGACACTAACACACACTCGCAGACACACAGATACACTAATACACACACTCGCAGATACATAGAGACACTAACACACACACTCGCAGACACACAGAGACACTAATACACACTCACACACACACAAATACACACACTCACAGACACACAGAGACATAAACACTCTCGTAGACACACAGCGGCACTAATACATACACTCGCAGACACACAAAGCCACTAACACACGCTCGCAGACACATATAGACACTAACACACACACTCGCAAACACACAGAGGCACTAATACACACACTCACATGGACACAAATACACACACTCGCAGACACACAGAGACACTAATACACACTCTCGCAGACACACAGAGCCAATAATACACTCACTCGCAGACACACAGAGACACTAATACACACACTCGCAGACACACAAATACACACACTCGCAGACTCCCAGTGACACTAACACACACTCGCAGATACATAGAGACTCTAACACACACACTCGCAGACACATAGAGACACTAACACACACACTGTCAAACACACAGAGGCACTAATACACACACTCACACAAATACACACACACTCAGACACACAGAGACACTAATAAACACTCTCCCAGACACACAGAGACACTAATACACACACTCGCAGACTCACAGAGACACCAACACACAAACACACACTCACAGGCACACAGAGACACTAATACACACACTCGCAGACACACAAATACACATATTCGCAGACACACAGCTACACTAACATACACTCGCAGACACACAGAGACACTAACACACACTCACAGACACACAGAGGCACTAACAGACACTCGCAGACACACAGAGACACTAATACACAAACACCCACTCACAGGCACACAGAGACACTAATACACACACTTGCAGACACAGAAATAAACACACTCGCAGACTCACAGAGACAGTACCACACATTCACAGACACACAGAGACACTAATACACACACTCGCAGACACAGAAATACACACACTCGTAGACACACAGAGACACTAACACACAAACACACATTCACAGATACTCTAATAGACACTCTCGCAGACACACAGAGAGACACTGATACACACACTCGCAGAGACACAGAGACACTAATACACACACTCACAGACACACAGATACACTAACACACACTCGCAGACACACAGAGACACTAATACACACACTCACAGACACTCTGAGGCGCGAATACACACACTCACAGACACACCGAGGCAATAACACACACACTCGCAGACACACAGAGGCACTAATACACCCACCCACAGACACACAGAGACACTAATACACACACTCACAGACACACAGAGACACTAACACACACTCACAGACACACAGAGACACTAATACACACAATCGCAGATACACAGAGACACTAATACACACTCACAGACACACAGAGACACTAATACGCACACTCACAGACACTCAGAGGCACGAATACATACACACAGAGACACTAATACACACACTCGCTGACACAGAAATACACCCACCCACAGACACACCAAGACACTAAAACACACAATCGCAGACACACAGAGACACTAATACACACACTCGCAGACACACAGAGACACTACTACACACACCCACAGACACACAGTGACATTAATACTCACACTCGCAGACACAGAAATACACACACTCACAGACACACAGAGACACTAACACACACTCACAGACACACAGAGACACTAATACAAACAATCGCAAACACACAGAGACACTAATACACGCACTCACAGACACTCAGAGGCACTAATACACACACTGGCAGACACACAGAGACACTAATACACACACTTGCAGACACACCCACAGACACACAGGGACACTAGTACACACACTCACAGACACACAGAGACACTAACACACAAACACACTCTCGCAGACACACAGATATACACTAATACACACACTCGGAGACACATAGAGACACTAACACACACACCCGCAGTCACACAGCGACACTAATATACACACTCGCAGACACACAAATTCACACACTCGCAGACTCACAGAGACACTAACACACACTCGCAGACACACAGATACACTAATACACACACTCGCAGATACATAGAGACACTAACACACACACTCGCAGACACACAGAGACACTAATACACACTCACACAAATACACACACTCACAGACACACAGAGCCACTAACCCACGCTCGCAGACACATCGAGACACTAACACACACACTCGCAAACACACAGAGGCACTAATACACACACTCACACAGACACAAATACACGCACTCGCAGACACACAGAGACACTAATACACACTCTCGCAGACACACAGAGCCACTAATACACTCACTCACAGGCACACAGAGGCACTAACACACACTCGCAGACACACAGAGACACTAACACACAAACACGCACTCACAGGCACACAGAGACACTAATACACACACTCTCAGACACACAAATACACACACTCGCAGACTCACAGAGACACTAACGCACACTCACAGACACACAGAGGCACTAATACACACACACACAGACACACACATACACAGACTCGTAGACACACAGAGACACTAACACACAAACACACATTCACAGGCACACAGAGACTCTAATAGACACTCTCGCAGACACACAGAGAGACATTAATACACACACTCGCAGACACATAGAGATACTAACACACACACTCGCAGACACACAGAGACACTAATACACACACCCACAGACACTCAGAGGCACGAATACACACACTCACAGAGACACAGAGGCACTAACACACACACTCGCAGACACACAGAGACACTAATACACACACCCACAGACACACAGAGACACTAATACACACACTCACAGTCACAGAGAGACACTAATATACACACTCACAGACACTCAGAGGCACGAATACATATATACAGAGACACTAATACACACACTCGCAGATACAGAAATACACACACCCACAGATACACAAAGACACTAATACACACATTCACAGTCAGACTCACAGAGACCCTAACACACAAACACACACTCACAGGCACACAGAGACACTAATACACACACTCGCAGACACACAAATACACACACTCGCAGACACACAGATACACTAACACACACTCATAGACACAGAGAGACACTAATACGCACACTCGCAGACACACAGATACACTAACACACACACTAGCAGACACAGAGACACTAATACACACACTCGCAGACACACAAATACACACACTCGCAGACACACAGAGACACTAATACACACACACGCAGACACACAAATACACACACTCGCAGACACACAGATACACTAACACACACTCACAGACACACAGATACGCTAATACACACACCCTCAGACACACATAGACACTAATACACACATTCACAGACACAAATACACACACTAACAGAGACACAGAGACACTAACACACACTCACAGACACACAGAGACACTAATACACACAATTGCAGACACACAGAGACACTAAGACACACACTCGCAGACACAGAAATACACAAACCCACAGACACACAAAGACACTAATACACACACTCACAGAGCCACTAATACACACTCGCAGACACTCAGAGACACTATTACACACACCCACAGACACACAGAGACACTAATACATACACTCACAGACACACAGAGACACTAATACACACTCGCAGACACAGAAATACACTCACCCACAGACACACAAATACACACACTCACAGAGTCACTAATACACACTCTCGCAGACACAGAAATACACACCCACAGACACACAGAGACACTAACACACAATCGCAGGCACACAGAGACACTCATACACACACTCACAGACACACAGTGGCACTAACACACACACTCGCAGACACACAGAGGCACTAATACACACACCCACAGACACACAGAGGCACGAATACACACACTCGCAGACACAGAAATACACACACTCACAGACGCACAGAGACGCTAACACACATTCACAGACACTCAGAGGCACGAATACATACACACAGAGACACTAATACACACACTCGCAGACACAGAAATACACCCACCCACAGACACACAAAGACACTAATACACACATTCACAGACAGACAGAGACACTAATACATACACTCGCAGACACAGAGACACTAACACACACCCACAGACACACAGAGTCACAAATACATACACTCACAGACACACAGAGACACTAATATACACACTTGCAGACACAGACATACACACACCCACAGACACACAGAGTCACTAAAACACACAATCGCAGACACATGGAGACACTCATACACACACTCACAGACACACAGAGGCACTAACACACACTCGCAGACACACAGAGACACTAATAATCAAACTCGCAGACACATAAATGCACACACTCACAGACACACAGAGACACTAACACACACTCACCGACACACAGCGACACTAATACACACACTCGCAGACACATTGAGACACTAACACACAAACTCGCAGACACACAGAGACACTTATACACACACTCACAGACACACAGATACACTAACACACAGACTCGCAGACACACAGAGACACTAATACACACACTCACAGACACTCAGAGGCACGAATACACACACTCACAGACACACAGAGACACAAATACACACACTCGCAGACACACAGAGACACTAATACACACACTCGCAGACACAGAAATACACACACCCACAGACACACAGAGACACTAGTACACACACTCACAGACACACAGAGACACTAACACACAAACACACACTCACAGACACACAGAGACTCTAATACACACTCTCGCAGACACACAGAGAGACACTAATACACACACTCGGAGACACATAGAGACACTAACACACACACTCGCAGACACACAGAGACACAAGTACACACACACGCAGACACACAAATACACACACTCGCAGACTCACAGAGACACTAACACACACTCACAGACACACAGAGACTCTAATACACACAATCGCAGACACACAGAGACACGAATACACACACTCGCAGACACACAGAGACACTAATACACACACTCGCAGACACAGAAATACACACACTCGCAGACTCACAGTGACACTAACACACAAACACACACTCACAGACACACAGAGACTCCAATAGACACTCTCACAGACACACAGAGAGACACTAATACACACACTCGCAGACACATTGAGACACTAACACACAAACTCGCAGACACACAGAGACACTTATACACACACTCACAGACACACAGATACACTAACACACAGACTCGCAGACACACAGAGACACTAATACACACACTCACAGACACTCAGAGGCACGAATACACACACTCACAGACACACAGAGGCACTAACACACACACTCGCAGACACACAGAGACACTAATACACACACCCACAGACACACAGAGACACTAATACACACACTCACAGACACTGAAACACAGACACTCACAGACACACAGAGACACTAACACACACTCACAGACACACAGAGACACTAATACACACACTCGCAGACACACAGAGACACAAATACGCACACTCACAGACACACAGAGACACTAATACACACACTCACAGACACTCAGAGGCACGAGTACATACACACAGATACACTAATACACACACTGGCAGACACAGAAATACACCCACCCACATACACACAAAGACACTAACACACACACTCACAGACACACAGAGACACTAATACACACACTCGCAGACGCACAGACACACTAACACACACTCACACACACACAAATACACACACTCACAGACACACAGAGACACAAACACTCTCGCAGACACACAGAGGCACTAATACATACACTGGCAGACACACAGAGTAACTAACACACGCTCCCAGACACATAGAGACACTAACACACACTCCAGCAAACACACAGAGGCACTAATACACACACTCACACAGGCACAAATACACACACTCGGAGACACACAGAGACACTAATACACACTCTCGCAGACACACAGAGCCACTAATACACTCACTCGCTGACAGACAGAGACACTAATACACACACTCGCAGACACACAAATACACACACTCGCAGACTCACAGTGACACTAACACACACACTGGCAGACACATAGAGACACTAACACACACACTCTCAAACACACAGAGGCACTAATATACACACTCACTCAAATACACACACTCGCAGACACACAGAGACAGTACTAAACACTCTCGCAGACACACAGAAACATTAATACACACACTCGCTGACACAGTGACACTAATACACACACTCGCAGACACACAAATACACACACTCGCAGACACACAGATACAGTAACATACACTCGCAGACACACAGAGACACTAACACACACTCACAGACACACAAAGGCACTAACACACACTCGCAGACACAGAGACACTAACACACAAACAAACACTCACAGGCACACAGAGACACTAATACACACACTCGCAGACACAGAAATACACACACTCGCAGACTCACAGAGACACTAACACACACTCACAGACACACAGAGACACTAATATACACACTCGCAGACACAGACATTCACCCACCCACAGACACACAGAGTCACTATCACACACAGAGACACTAACACACACTCACAGACACACAGAGACACTAAAACACACAATAATACACACACACGCAGACACATAAATACACACACTCGCAGACTCACAGAGACACGAACACACACTCACAGACACACAGAGACTCTAATACACACAATCGCAGACACACAGAGACACGAATACACACACTCGCAGACACACAGAGACACTAATACACACACTCGCAGACACAGAAATACACACACTCGCAGACTCACAGTGACACTAACACACAAACACACACTCACAGACACACAGAGACTCCAATAGACACTCTCACAGACACACAGAGAGACACGAATACACACACTCGCAGACACATTGAGACACTAACACACAAACTCGCAGACACACAGAGACACTAATACACACACTCACAGACCACAGATACACTAACACACAGACTCGCAGACACACAGAGACACTAATACACACACTCACCGACACTCAGAGGCACGAATACACACACTTACAGACACACAGAGGCACTTACACACACACTCGCAGACACACAGAGGCACTAATACACACACCCACAGACACACAGAGACACTAACACACACTCACAGACACACAGAGACACTAATGCACACAATCGCAGACACACAGAGACACTAATACACACACTCACAGACACACAGAGACACTAATACACACACTCACAGACACTCAGAGGCACGAGTACATACACACAGATACACTAATACACACACTCGCAGACACAGAAATACACCCACCCACATACACACAAAGACACTAATACACACACTCACAGGCACACGAGACACAAAAACACACATTCGCAGACCCACAGAGGCACGAATACACACACCCACAGACACACAGAGACACGAATACACACACTCACAGACACACAGAGACACTAATACACACACTCACAGACACACAGAGACACTAATAAACACACTCGCAGACACTGAAATACACACACAGACGCACAGTGACGCTAACACACACTCAGAGACACACAGATACACTAATACACACAATCGCAGACACACAGAGACACTAATACACACAATCGCAGACACACAGAGACACTAATACACACACTCACAGACACACAGAGACACTAATACACACACTCACAGACACACAGAGACACTAATACACACACTCGCATACACAGAAATACACACACTCACAGACACACAGAGACACTAACACGCAAACACACACTCACAGACACACAGAAACACAAATATACACACTCGCAGACACAGACATACACACACCCACAGACACACAGAGTCACTATCACACACAGAGACACTAACACACACTCACAGACACACAGAGACAATAAAACACACAATCGCAGACACATAGAGACACTCATACACACACTCTCAGGCACACAGAGACAATAATACACACACACGCAGACACTGAAATACACACACTCGCAGACTCACAGAGACACTAACACACACTCACAGACAGACAGAGACTCTAATATACACAATCGCAGAGACACGAATACACACACTCGCAGACACACAGAGACACTAATACACACACTCGCAGACACAGAAATACACACACTCGCAGACTCACAGTGACACTAACACACAAACACACACTCACGGACACATAGAGACTCCAATGGACACTCTCACAGACACACAGAGAGACACTAATACACACACTCGCAGACACATTGAGGCACTAACACACAAACTCGCAGACACACAGAGACACTAATACACACACTCACAGACCACAGATACACTAACTCACAGACTCGCAGACACACAGAGACACTAATACACACACTCACAGACACTCAGAGGCACGAATACACACACTTACAGTCACACAGAGGCACTAACACACACACTCGCAGACACACAGAGCACTAATACACACACCCACAGACACACAGAGACACTAACACACACTCACAGACACTGAAATACACACGCTCACAGACACACAGAGACACTAACACACACTCACAGACACACAGAGACACTAATACACACAATCGCAGACACACAGAGACACTAATACACACACTCACAGACACACAGAGACACTAATACACACACTCGCAGACACTGAAATACACACACTCACAGACACACAGAGACACTAACACACACTCACAGACACACAGAGACACTACCACACACTCACAGACACACAGAGACACTAATACACACAATCGCAGACACACAGAGACACTAATGCACCCACTCACAGACACTCAGAGGCACGAGTACATACACACAGATACACTAATACACACACTCGCAGACACTGAAATACACCCACATACACACAAAGACACGAATACACACACTCACAGACACACAGAGACACTAATACACACACTCGCAGACACACAGAGACATTAACACACACACACAGACACACAGAGACACATATACATACACTCACAGACACACAGAGACACTAATATACACACTCGCAGACACAGACATTCACACACCCACAGACACACAGAGACACGAAAACACACACTAATGCACACACTCACAGACACTCAGAGGCACGAGTACATACACACAGATACACTAATACACACACTCGCAGACACTGAAATACACCCACATACACACAAAGACACGAATACACACACTCACAGACACACAGAGACACTAATACACACACTCGCAGACACACAGAGACATTAACACACACACACAGACACACAGAGACACATATACATACACTCACAGACACACAGAGACACTAATATACACACTCGCAGACACAGACATTCACACACCCACAGACACACAGAGACACGAAAACACACACTCGCAGACACACAGAGGCATGACTACACACACCCACAGACACACAGAGACACGAATAAACACACTCACAGACACTCAGAGACACTAATACACACACTCACAGACACACAGAGACACTAATAAACACACTCGCAGACACTGAAATACACACACACACAGACGCACAGAGACGCTAACACACACTCAGAGACACACAGATACACCAGTACACACAATCGCAGACACACAGAGACACTAATACACACAATCGCAGACACACAGAGACACTAATACACACACTCACAGACACACAGAGACACTAATACACACACTCACAGACACACAGAGACACTAATACACACACTCGCATACACAGAAATACACACATCCACAGACACACATAGACACAAGTACACACACTCACAGACACACAGAGATACTAATACACACACTCGCAGACACAGAAATACACACACTCACAGACACACAGAGAAACTAACACGCAAACACACACTCACAGACACACAGTGACACTAATACACACACTCACAGACACACAGAGACACTAATACACACACTCACAGACACACTGAGACACTAGTACACACACTCACAGACACACAGAGACACTAACACGCAAACACACACTCACAGACACAAAGAGACACTAATACACACACTCACAGACACACAGAGACACTAATACACACACTCACAGACACACAGAGACACTAATACACACACTCGCATACACAGAAATACACACACTCATAGACACACAGAGACACTAACACGCAAACACAGACTCACAGACACACAGAAACGCTAATACACACTCTCGCAGACACACAGAGAGACACTAATACACACACTCGGAGACACATAGAGACACTAACACACACACTCCCAGGCACACAGAGACACTAATGCACACACTCACAGTCACACAGAGACACTAACACACACACTTGCAAACACACAGAGGCACTAATACACACACTAACACAAAACACACACTCGCAGACACACAGAGACACTAATAAACACTCTCGCAGACACCCAGAAACACTAATACACACACTCGCAGACACAGATACACTAATACACACACTCACAGTCACACAAATACACACACTCGCAGTCACACAGATACAGTAACACACACTCGCAGACACACAGGGACACTAACACACACTCACAGACACAGAGAGACACTAACACACACTCGCAGACACACAGAGACACTAACACACAAACACACACTCACAGACACACTAATACACACACTCGCAGACAGAGAAATACACACACTCGCAGACTCACAGAGATACTAACACACACTCACAGACACACAGAGGCACTAATACACACACTCGCAGACACACACACTCGCAGACACACAGAGACACTAACACACAAACACACACTCACAGACACACAGAGACTCTAATACACACTCTCGCAGACACACAGAGAGACACTAACACACACACTCGCAGAAAAATTGAGACAATAACACACACACACTCTCAGATACACAGAGACACTAATACACACACTCACAGACACACAGAGGCACTAACACACACACTCGAAGACACACAGAGACACTAATACACACACCCACAGACACACAGACACACTAATACACACACTCGCAGACACAGAAATACTCACACTCACAGACACACAGAGGCACTAACACACACTCAAAGACACACAGAGACACTAATACACACACTCGCAGGCACAGAAATAGACACACCCACAGACACACAGAGACACTAATACACACACTCACAGACACACAGAGACACTAATACACACACTCGCAGGCACACAGAGACACTAACTCACACACCCACAGAAAAACAGAGACACTAATACATACACTCACAGACACACCCAGACACTAATACACACACTCGCAGACACAGAAATGCACACACCCACATACACACAGAGACACTAATGCACACACTCACAGGCAGACAGAGCCACTAATACACACAATCGCAGACACACAGAGACACTCATACACACACTCACAGACACACAGAGGCACTAACACACACACTCGCAGACACACAGAGACACTAATACACACACCCACAGACAAACAGAGACACTAATACACACACCCGCAGACACAGAAATACACACACTCACAGACACACAGAGACACTAACACACACTCACAGACACACAGATACACTAATACACACAATCGCGGACACACAGAGACACTAAGACACCCACCCACAGACACACAGAGACACTAATACACACACTCACAGACACACAGAGACACTAATACACACACTCGCAGACACAGATATACACCCACCCACAGAAACACAGAGACACTAACACACACTCACAGACACACAGAGATACTAATACACACAATCGCAGACACACAGAGACACTAAGACACCCACCCACAGACACACAGAGGCAGTAATACATACAGTCACAGACACAGAGAGTCACTAACACACACTCACAGACACACAGAGACACTAATACACACAATCACAGACACACAGAGACACGAATATACACACCCAAAGACACACAGATACATTAAATCACACTCTCGCAGACACACAGACACTAACATACTGTCTTTTAAAAAATATATATTTATTAAAGTTTTTTAAGACAATTTGTCCCCCCTTACAATCAATAACCCCCCCCCCCCTCCGCCGGAACAAAGTAAAAACGAGAAATCACGCAGAGCAAGATATATACATGGCAAAATGATATATTTACACAGCTTTGTACACTGGCCCTCACTCGCAGACACACAGATACACTAACACACACTCGCAGACAGACAGAGACACTAACACACACTCACAGACACACAGAGACACTAAAACACACAATCGCAGACACATAGAGACACTCATACACACACTCACAGGCACACAGAGACAATAATACACACACACGCAGACACATAAATACACACACTCGCAGACTCACAGTGACACTAACACACAAACACACACTCACAGACACACAGAGACTCCAATAGACACTCTCACAGACACACAGAGAGTCACTAATACACACACTCGCAGACACATTGAGACACTAACACACAAACTCGCAGACACACAGAGACACTAATACACACACTCACAGACCACAGATACACTAACACACAGACTCGCAGACACACAGAGACACTAATACACACACTCACCGACACTCAGAGGCACGAATACACACACTTACAGACACACAGAGGCACTTACACACACACTCGCAGACACACAGAGGCACTAATACACACACCCACAGACACACAGAGACACTAATACACACACTCACAGACACTGAAATACACACACTCACAGACAAACAGAGACACTAACACACACTCACAGACACACAGAGACACTAATACACACAATCGCAGACACACAGAGACACTAATACACACACTCACAGACACACAGAGACACTAATACACACACTCACAGACACTCAGAGGCACGAGTACATACACACAGATACACTAATACACACACTCGCAGACCCAGAAATACACCCAGCCACATACACACAAAGACACTAATACACACACTCACAGACACACAGAGACACAAAAACACACATTCGCAGACCCACAGAGGCACGAATGCACACACCCACAGACACACAGAGACACGAATACACACACACAGACACACAGAGACACTAATACACACACTCACAGACACACAGAGACACTAATAAACACACTCACAGACACTGAAATACACACACAGACGCACAGAGACGCTAACACACACTCAGAGACACACAGATACACTAATACACACAATCGCAGACACACAGAGACACTAATACACACAATCGCAGACACACAGAGACACTAATACACACACTCACAGACACAAAGAGACACTAATACACACACTCACAGACACACAGAGACACTAATACACACACTCGCATACACAGAAATACACACATCCACAGACACACATAGACACTAGTACACACACTCACAGACACACAGAGACACTAACACGCAAACACACACTCACAGACACACAGAGACACTAATATACACACTCGCAGACACAGACATACACATACCCACAGACACACAGAGTCACTATCACACACAGAGACACTAACACACACTCACAGACACACAGAGACACTAAAACACACAATCGCAGACACATAGAGACACTCATACACACACTCACAGGCACACAGAGACAATAATACACACACACGAAGACACAGAAATACACACACTCGCAGACTCACAGAGACACTAACACACACTCACAGACACACAGAGACTCTAATACACACAATCGCAGAGACACGAATACACACACTCGCAGACACACAGAGACACTAATACACACACTCGCAGACACAGAAATACACACACTCGCAGACTCACAGTGACACTAACACACAAACACACACTCACAGACACACAGAGACTCCAATAGACACTCTCACAGACACACAGAGAGACACTAATACACACACTCACAGACACTCAGAGGCACGAATACACACACTTACAGACACACAGAGGCACTTACACACACACTCGCAGACACACAGAGGCACTAATACACACACCCACAGACACACAGAGACACTAACACACACTCACAGACACTGAAATACACACACTCACAGATACACAGAGACACTAACACACACTCACAGACACACAGAGACACTAATACACACAATCGCAGACACACAGAGACACTAATACACACACTCACAGACCCACAGAGACACTAATGCACACACTCACAGCCACTCAGAGACACGAGTACATACACACAGATACACTAATACACACACTCGCAGACACAGAAATACACCCACCCACATACACACAAAGACACGAATACACACACTCACAGACACACAGAGACACTAATACACACACTCGCAGACACACAGAGACACTAACACACACACACAGACACACAGAGACACATATACATACACTCACAGACACACAGAGACACTAATATACACACTCGCAGACACAGACATTCACACACCCACAGACACACAGAGACACGAAAACACACACTCGCAGACACACAGAGGCACGAATACACACACCCACAGACACACAGAGACACGAATACACACACTCACAGACACACAGAGACACTAATACACACACTCACAGACACACAGAGACACTAATAAATACACTCGCAGACACTGAAATACACACACACACAGACGCACAGAGACGCTAACACACACTCAGAGACACACAGATACACTAATACACACAATCGCAGACACACAGAGACACTAATACACACAATCGCAGACACACAGAGACACTAATACACACACTCACAGACACACAGAGACACTAATACACACACTCACAGACACACAGAGACACTAATACACACACTCGCATACACAGAAATACACACATCCACAGACACACATAGACACTAGTACACACACTCACAGACACACAGAGACACTAATACACACTCGCATACACATAAATACACACTCTCACAGACACACAGAGACACTAACACGCAAACACACACTCACAGACACACAGAGACACTAATACACACACTCACAGACACACAGAGACACTAGTACACACACTCACAGACACACAGAGACACTAACACGCAAACACACACTCACAGACACACAGAGACACTAATACACACACTCACAGACACACAGAGACACTAATACACACACTCACAGACACACAGAGACACTAATACACACACTCGCATACACAGAAATACACACACTCACAGACACACAGAGACACTAACACGCAAACACACACTCACAGACACACAGAAACGCTAATACACACTCTCGCAGACACACAGAGAGACACTAATACACACACACGGAGACACATAGAGACACTAACACACACACTCGCAGGCACACAGAGACACTAATGCACACACTCACAGACACACAGAGACACTAACAAACACACTTGCAAACACACAGAGGCACTAATACACACACTAACACAAAACACACACTCGCAGACACACAGAGACACTAATACACACTCTCGCAGACACCCAGAAACACTAATACACACACTCGCAGACACAGATACACAAATACACACACTCACAGTCACACAAATACACACACTCGCAGACACACAGATACAGTAACACACACTCGCAGACACACAGGGACACTAACACACACTCACAGACACAGAGAGACACAAACACACACTCGCAGACACACAGAGACACTAACACACAAACATACACTCACAGACACACAGATACACTAATACACACACTCGCAGACAGAGAAATACACACACTCGCAGACTCACAGAGATACTAACACACACTCACAGACACACAGAGGCTCTAATACACACACTCGCAGACACACACACTCGCAGACACACAGAGACACTAACACACAAACACACACTCACAGACACACAGAGACTCTAATACACACTCTCGCAGACACACAGAGAGACACTAACACACACACTCGCAGACAAATTGAGACACTAACACACACACACTCTCAGATACACAGAGACACTAATACACACACTCACAGGCACACAGAGGCACTAACACACACACTCGAAGACACACAGAGACACTAATACACACACCCACAGACACACAGAGACACTAATACACACACTCGCAGACACAGAAATACTCACACTCACAGACACACAGAGGCACAAACACACACTCACAGACACACAGAGACACTAATACACACAATCGCAGGCACACAGAGACACTAATACACACACTCACAGACACACAGAGACACTAATACACACACACACAGACTCTCAGAGGCACTAATACACACACTCGCAGACACACAGAGACACTAATACACACACTCGCAGGCACAGAAATAGACACACCCACAGACACACAGAGACACTAATACACACACTCACAGACACACAGAGACACTAATACACACACTCGCAGGCACACAGAGACACTAACTCACACACCCACAGACAAACAGAGACACTAATACATACACTCACAGACACACACAGACACTAATACACACACTCGCAGACACTGAAATGCACACACCCACAGACACACAGAGACACTAATACACACACTCACAGGCAGACAGAGCCACTAATACACACAATCGCAGACACACAGAGACACTCATACACACACTCACAGACACACAGAGGCACTAACACACACACTCGCAGACACATAGAGACACTAATACACACACCCAGAGACAAACAGAGACACTAATACACACACCCGCAGACACAGAAATACACACACTCACAGACACACAAAGACACTAACACACACTCACAGACACACAGATACACTAATACACACAATCGCGGACACACAGAGACACTAAGACACCCACCCACAGACACACAGAGACACTAATACACACACTCGCAGACAGAGAAATACACACACTCGCAGACTCACAGAGATACTAACACACACTCACAGACACACAGAGATACTAATACACACAATCGCAGACACACAGAGACACTAAGACACCCACCCACAGACACACAGAGACATTAATACATACACTCACAGACACAGAGAGACACTAACACACACTCACAGACACACAGAGACACTAATACACACAATCGCAGACACACAGAGACACGAATATACACACCCAAAGACACACAGATACATTAAATCACACTCTCGCAGGCACACAGACACTAACATACTGTCTTTTAAAAAATATATATTTATTAAAGTTTTTTAAGACAATTTGTCCCCCCTTACAATCAATAACCCCCCCTCCTCCGCCGGAACAAAGTAAAAACGAGAAAAAACGCAGAGCAAGATATATACATGGCAAAATGATATATTTACACAGCTTTGTACACTGGCCCTCACTCGCAGACACACAGATACACTAACACACACTCGCAGACACACAGGGAGACTAACACACACTCGCAGACTCACAGAGACACCAACACACAAACACACACTCACAGGCACACAGAGACACTAATACACACACTCGCAGACACAGAAAAACACCCACCCACAGACAAACAGGGACACTAATACACACACTCACAGACACACAGAGACACTAATACACACACTCGCAGACACAGAAAGACACCCACCCACAGACACACAGAGATACTAATACACACAATCGCAGACACACAGAGACACTAAGACACCCACCCACAGACACACAGAGACATTAATACACACACTCACAGACACACAGAGACACTAATACACACACTCGCAGACACAGAAATACACCCACCCACAGACACACAGAGACACTAACACACACTCACAGACACACCGAGATACTAATACACACAATCGCAGACACACAGAGACACTAAGACACTCACCCACAGACACACAGAGACATTAATACACACACTCACAGACACACAGAGACATTAATACACACACTCACAGACACAGAGAGACACTAACACACACTCACAGACACACAGAGACACTAATACACACACTCGCAGACACACAGAGACATTAATACATACACTCACAGACACAGAGAGACACTAACACACACTCACAGACACACAGAGACACTAATACACACAATCACAGACACGCAGAGACACTAATATACACACCCAAAGACACACAGATACATTTAATTATACTCTCGCAGACACACAGCCATTAACACACTCTCTTTTTAAAAATATATATTTATTAAAGTTTTTTAAGACAATTTGTCCCCCCTTACAATCAATAACCCCCCCCCCCCCCCCCGCCGGAACAAAAGTAAAAACGAGAAATCGCGCAGAGCAAGATATATACATGGCAAAATGATATATTTACACAGCTTCGTACACTGGCCCTCACCCGTACGTGCCAGTTTCCCCAACCCTTCATGTTATCTCTTGCTCATCCACCCTCCCAGGCAGTCCCCCCTTTCCCACCGCCCTTGTCCACCCCTCTCAGGACGTCCCCTCCACCCCCCCCCCCCAAGGTTGCTGCTGCTGCTGACCGCCCTTCCTCTAACACTCCGCGAGATAGTCTAGGAACGGTTGCCACCGCCTGTTAAACCCGTGCGCAGACCCTCTCAAGGCGAACTTAATCCTCTCCAACTTTATGAACCAAGCCATATCATTTATCCAGGCCTCCAGGCTGGGGGGCTTCGCCTCCTTCCACATTCGCAAGATCCTTCGCCGGGCTACTAGGGACACAAAGGCCAGAATGCCGGCCTCTTTCGCCTCCTGCACTCCCGGTTCGTCCACTACTCCAAATAGTGCTAGCCCCCAGCTTGGCTTGACCCGGACTTTCACCACCTGAGATATTGCTCCCGCCACTCCTCTCCAGAACCTCTCCAGTGCCGGGCATGACCAAAACATATGGACCTGGTACACCGGGCTCCCTGAGCACCTTCCACATCTGTCCTCTACCCCGAAGAACCTACTCAACCTCGCCCCCGTCAAGTGCGCTCTGTGGACCACCTTAAATTGTATCAGGCTGAGCCTGGCACACGAGGAGGAGGAAGTAAACCTACCTAGGGCATCAGCCCACAGAGCTTCCTCGATCTCCTCCCCCAGCTCCTCTTCCCATTTACCCTTCAACTCTTCTACCAGCACTTCCTCCTCTTCTTTCAACTCCTGGTGTATTTCGAACACCTTGCCCTCCCCGACCCATACACCCGAGATCACCCTATCTTGAACTTCTTGTGCCGGGAGCAACGGAAATTCCCTCACTTGTCGCCTCACAAAAGCCCTCACCTGCATATATCTAAAGGCATTTCCCGGGCGTCACTCGAACTTCTCCTCCAGTGCCCCTCGGCTCGCAAACGTCCCGTCGATGAACAGGTCCCCCATTCTTCCAATCCCTGCCCGATGCCAGCCCTCGAACCCCCCGTCCATCTTCCCCGGGACAAACCGGTGGTTACCCCTGATCGGAGACCACACCGGTGCTCCCATTGCACTCCGGTGCCGTCTCCACTGGCCCCAGATCCTTAGCGCTGCGGCCACCACCGGGCTCGTGGTGTACTTTGTCGGCGAGAGCGGCAGCGGTGCCGTTACCAACGCCCCTAGGCTCGTTCCTTTAGAGGATGCCATCTCCATCCTCTTCCATGCCGCCCCCTCTCCCTCCATAACCCACTTGCGGATCAGCGCCACATTTGCTGCCCAGTAGTAGCTCCCCAGGTTTGGCAGCGCCAACCCTCCTCGGTCCCTACTGCGTTCCAGGAACCCTCTCCTTACTCTCAGGGTCTTATTCGCCCACACAAACCCCATAATACTCCTGCCTACTCTCTTATAAAAGGCCTTAGTGATCACGATGGGAAGACACTGAAACACAAACAGAAACCTCGGAAGGACCACCATTTTGACCGACTGCACTCTACCCGCCAGCGAGAGAGGTAACATGTCCCATTTTTTGAAATCCTCCTCCATTTGCTCCACCAACCTCGTCAGATTCAGTTTATGTAGGGTCCCCCAACTCCTGGCTATCTGGATCCCCAGATACCGAAAGCTCCCTTCCGCCCTCCTCAGCGGTTGGTCCCCTATCCCTCTGTCTTGGTTCCCCGCCTGTAATACAAAGAGCTCACTCTTCCCTACATTGAGCTTATAGCCTGAAAACTCCCCAAACTCCCTTAGAGTCTGCATGACCCCCACCATCCCCTCCATTGGATCCGACACGTACAGCAACAGGTCATCCGCATATAGCCACACCCGATGCTCTTCTCCCCCTCGGACCACCCCCTTCCATTTATTAGACTCCCTCAATGACATGGCCAATGGTTCGATCGCAAATGCGAACAACAGGGGGGACCCCTGCCTCGTCCCTCGGTACAGTCGAATGTACTCCGACCTCCGCCGGTTCGTCACTACACTCACCATCGGGGCTCTGTAAAGGAGCTTAACCCAGTTGATAAACCCTCCCCCGAACCCAAACCTACGCAGCACCTCCCAGAGGTACTCCCATTCTACTCAGTCAAAGGCCTTCTCCGCATCCATAGCTGCCACTATCTCCGCCTCTCCCTCCCCTGGTGGCATCATTATCACGTTTAAGAGCCACCGCACATTGGTATTTAGTTGCCTGCCCTTTACAAATCCCGTCTGGTCCTCGTGGATTACCCCCGGGACACAGTCCTCGATCCTCGTGGCCAAGCACTTTTGCCAGCAACTTTGCATCCACATTGAGGAGCGAGATCGGCCTGTACGATCCACATTGCAGTGGGTCCTTGTCCCGCTTTAGGATCAAAGAAATTGTCGCTTCCGACATTGTCGGGGGCAGGGACCCCTCCTCACTTGCCTCATTAAAGGTCCTCACCAATAGCGGGGCCAACATGTATGAGTACTTCCTGTAGAACTCCACCGGGAATCCGTCCGGTCCCGGGGCCTTCCCCGCCTGCATGCTCCCCAAACCCTTCCTCAGCTCCTCCAACCCAATTGGTGCCCCCAAACCAGCCACCTCTTGCTCCTCCACCCTCGGGAATCTCAGCTGATCTAGGAATCGTCTCACCCCCTCTTCCCCCGCTGGGGGCTGGGATCTGTACAGCTCTTCATAAAAGGCCTTGAATACCTCGTTTATTTTCGTCGCACTCCGAACCGTGGCTCCCATTCCATCTTTGACTCCCCCTATTTCCCTCGCTGCCATCCTCTTATGGAGCTGGTGTGCCAGCATCCGACTAGCCTTTTCCCCGTACTCGTAGGTCGCCCCCTGTGCCTTCCTCCACTGTGCCTCCGCCTTCCCTGTGGTCAACAAGTCAAACTCCGTCTGGAGCCGTCGTCTTTCCCCAAGTAATCTTTCCTCCGGGGCCTCTGCGTATCTCCTGTCCACCCGCAAGATCTCCCCCACTAACCTCTCCCTTTCCATCCCTCTGTCGTCTCCCTATGAGCCCTGATGGAAATTAGCTCTCCCCTGATCACCGCCTTCAACGCCTCCCATATCACCCCCACCCGGGGGACAACGGGGAGCGTTGTCGTTGCCCTCCAAGTAACTTTCGATACTTGGCAGCACGGTAGCACAGTGGTTAGCACAATTGCTTCACAGCTCCAGGGTCCCAGGCTGGATTCCGTCTTGGGTCACTGTCTGTGCGGAGTCTGCACATCCTCCCCGTGTGTGCGTGGGTTTCCTCCGGGTGCTCTGGTTTCCTCCCACAGTCCAAGGATGTGCAGGTTAGGTGGATTGGCCTTGATAAATTGACCTTAGTGTCCAAAATTGCCCTTAGTGTTGGGTGGGGTTGCTGGGTTATGGGGATAGGGTGGAGGTGTTTACCTTGGGTAGGGTGCTCTTTCCAAGAGTCGGTGCAGACTCGATTGGCCGAATGGTCTCCTTCTGCACTGTAAATTCTGTGAAAAATTCTATGAAACACCCCCTCACCTTCCCACACGCCACCTCATCAGCCAGCAGTCCCACGTCCAGCCGCCACGGCGGGCGTTGGTCCCTCTCCTCTCCCAGCTCCAGTTTGTAGCCACGTAAAATGGCTGCGTTCCGATTAATCTGGCCAAAACCCAGTTTGAAATGGCTAACCCGAAAGGCTGATGGGAAACGCAGCTAACAAGACACAAGCAGGCAGCTGCAGACAGTATTGCATATTCGGCTCTGGGAAGGTAGCCCAGATCGATACTCAGGGCTATCAACAGCCCATCAACCCAGTTATTTGCAGTTACATTCAGGACTGTTTGCAGCCCATCTATCCAGACATCTGCAGTTAAATCGGCTAACCCCGGGGACAATTGCAACACATTAGCAATTGAATACCGGGCCAGACCTGTCGGCGCCTGCAGTGGCCGAAACAAAGACAGGTGAGCGACCACCCCCCGATCGAGGAATCGCCTCACCATTGGACACATCAACCCCAGGGATTGCGGACAAATCCATTCACTTGGGACTCAGGGTCAAGGGCCGCCCCGGGAGATGGGAAGCCCCTGGGCCCTATAAAAGTGAGGGGCCAAGTTCAGATCTCTCTCTCTCTCCTCTTTGACTGCTCGAGACCTTCGGGAGAACAGCAACCGGCAAGTGTAAGTTTGAATCCAGCGATCACTATCTGGTAGAGACACCTAGCCACCGACCTGTAGCAGCCTTTTGAATCCCGCGGGCCAGATTTGATTGGACAAGCCATTCGTTTCCCTGACCTGGTGGGCTCTTCCTAAGTTAAGTATTGGCCAGTAGTGATAGGTTTATTATATAGATAGTAGTATTAGGGTATTAATATTGCTTGTTGTATATAATATAGGACCGTTGTTTTAATCCTTACTAAGCGGTGTGCTGTGTTATTAATCATATTCTGAACTTGAACCACGTGGCGGTATCATAAAGATACCTGGCGACTCGTGAGCAAAGGTGACCTAAACAGAGCAAATAGACTAAGGCTAAAAAGAGCAACATAGTTGGCGACATCCTGACGGGACCCGACTTAGAAGTGGAAAACCACTCCGGGAGAACCCCAACATTTTGAATTAGAATCCAATCGGAGACAAAAAAAAACCCCACACGTGTTCAAGCGGTTCTGGTTAATAATTCACAATTCGGAAGTGTGTGTATGCATGCGTAACTAACAGGGTTATAAGGCAAAACTGAGAGATTTTTTGTTGCGTCAAAACTATCGGCAGTTGGTATTTCAGAAACTAGCGCAAGCCGTACCCGCATCTACGACACCACCTTAGCCCCCTGTTCCAAATTCGAACGTAACGAGCAGATAAGAGAGAGCCATGCAGGCAGTGCAAGCGATGCAGCGCCTCATGAACCCCGAAGATTTTGCTGTTGCACCAGTTAGCAGCGTAGGAACGGGACAGTTTCCCGTTTGGGAAGTGCAAATCCGCAAAATTCTGCAGGGCAAAGGATGGCCCATGTGGAAGGGTTTCTGCAGTAACGACGACTCAGGTCCTGGAAGTATAGGGCATACTTGGTGGGAGAACCTGAGTGAGATCCACAAAAAGTGTTTAGCAAAAGCGCGCAAGCCGATGGCAATTGTGTCCTGTCTGGCACAATTGCGAGGCACAGAGGAGGTCGTCAGGACACTCCACAAGGAAACAGAAGGCATACATCGTTGAGTAAAATCGATGTATGCGAAATTGAGAAAGAGAACTTGGAGATAAAAGGGAAATTAGCAGCAAAGGACGAAGAGGTGGCTGACGCCAAACGGGCTCACCAATCTTGTCCAGCACACTTGAGTAGTTTCCAGTCACAATATCAAAAGGCTTATCAGGACACGCAGCGTGCAGTCCTGGTAAAGAAAGAAACAGAAAACCAGTTAGAGACGCTCCAGAAACAATGCAGTGATCTCAAGGCAGCCTTGAGAGCGCTCCACGCCACAACCACGGAACAAAGGCAGAGGACTTTGGACCATGCAAAGTGCCGAAAGCAGATTGCAGACTTGAAAGCACTGCTTTCTGTCCAAAAGGGATTTCAAGAAACCTTTGGGGAAAGTTTAGAAAGGGAAGACGGCCCTGATTGGGAAGAATTGCAAGAGACAGCGCAGAGATATGTTCAGGGAGCATGTGCGCAGGGAAAACCCCAAAGGAGGAAAGCACCCCCCCCCCCCACAACAGATAATACAGGCTCCCATGAACCCTTTAACAACCCACCGCACCGCCACAGCAGACGAGACGGAAGTCTTATATTCCACCCCTCTCACAGTGACCCAATTACGGGACGCGTGTCCCAAACTCACACCGTTCCTCCCTGCTTCAGACGCACACCATTTCTTCGCCACCGTCAAACACCAGGCGACCGTGTACGGCCTGGATGAGAAAGAGCAGGTAAAGCTCACGGTCCTCAGCTTAGACCCATCGGTCGCAGCAGCCCTTCCCGACCCACAGAATGTAGGAGGAGGCACCCTTGCAGAAATGCATACCGCGATCCTGAATGCGATCGGGTACAACCAGGGCGACCCCGTAGACGGTCTGAATAAATGCAGACAGAAAAAGTCTGAACACCCCACAGCGTTCGCAGGACGCTTGTGGATTCACTTTGAAGCCGTTTTCGGCAACGTAGATCGTGCCCATTTGTCCGCAGACAATATGGCCAAATGGACCTGCACCCTTATCTCCCATGCCACGGAAGCAGGACAGAATGCCTGTAGCAATTATGACCCCTCGGAGGAGGCTCATAATGAGAAGTGGGTGGTCAAGAGATTGTCCCGCATTTGGGAACAAGCGGCTCACGGTAAACCCGCAGCTAGAACCCCCGAGGAAAACCAAGCCACCGCAGACGTGCAGGCAGTAAGAACCACTCTCCACAACCCCGCCTGGGTAAACGAGGGAAAGAGCAGCCCCCCAGCAAAACCGCAAAAATGCTACAATTACGGACAGTTGGGACATTTTGCTAAAGAATACAATGGCCCGAAGAAACCACAGAGTGCCCAACCGACAGGCACTCTCAATAAGAAAAAGGCAAAGCCCATAGCGACCGAGAACTGAGGTGTCCACATGATGATTTAAAGGAGACACTTGGTGAAAAGTGTTGTCCTTTCTGATGGAACCTGCAGAATGTTTTATAGAACATAGAACATAGAAAATACAGCACAGAACAGGCCCTTCGGCCCACGATGTTGTGCCGAACCTTTGTCCTAGATCAATCATAGATTATCACTGAATCCACAGTGCAGAAGGAGGCCACCCGGCCCCCCGAGTCCGCACCAGCCCCCGGAAAGAGCACCCCACCCAAACTCAACACCTCCACCCAACACCAAGGGCAATTTGGACATTAAGGGCAATTTATCATTGGCCAATTCACCTAATCTGCACATCTTTGGACTGTGGGAGGAAACCGGAGCACCCGGAGGAAACCCACGCAGACACGGGGAGGACGTGCAGACTCCGCACAGACAATGACCCAAGCCGAAATCGAACCTGGGACCATGGATCTGTGAAGCAATTGTGCTATCCACAATGCTACCGTGCTGCCCTTAAGAACAAATAAATCTGCACTATATAATTTTCCCGTAATCCATGTACCTATCCAACAGCTGCTTGAAGGTCACTAATGTTTCCGACTCAACTACTTCCACAGGCAGTGCATTCCATGCCCCCACTACTCTCTGGGTAAAGAACCTACCTCTGATATCCCTCCTATATCTTCCACCTTTCACCTTAAATTTATGTCCCCTTGTAATGGTGTGTTCCACCTGGGGAAAAAGTCTCTGACTGTCTACTCTATCTATTCCCCTGATCATCTTATAAACCTCTATCAAGTCGCCCCTCATCCTTCTCCGCTCTAATGAGAAAAGGCCTAGCACCCTCAACCTTTCCTCGTAAGACCTACTCTCCATTCCAGGCAACATCCTGGTAAATCTTCTTTGCACCTTTTCCAGAGCTTCCACATCCTTCCTAAAATGAGGCGACCAGAACTGTACACAGTACTCCAAATGTGGCCTTACCAAAGTTTTGTACAGCTGCATCATCACCTCACGGCTCTTAAATTCAATCCCTCTGTTAATGAACGCGAGCACACCATAGGCCTTCTTCACAGCTCTATCCACTTGAGTGGCAACTTTCAAAGCTGCATGAACATAGACCCCAAGATCTCTCTGCTCCTCCACATTGCCAAGAACTCTACCGTTAACCCTGTATTCCGCATTCATATTTGTCCTTCCAAAATGGACAACCTCACACTTTTCAGGGTTAAACTCCATCTGCCACTTCTCAGCCCAGCTCTGCATCCTATCTATGTCTCTTTGCAGCCGACAACAGCCCTCCTTACTATCCACAACTCCACCAATCTTCGTATCGTCTGCAAATTTGCTGACCCACCCTTCAACTCCCTCATCCAAGTCATTAATGAAAATCACAAACAGCAGAGGACCCAGAACTGATCCCTGCGGTACACCACTGGTAACTGGGATCCAGGCTGAATATTTGCCATCCACCACCACTCTCTGACTTCTATCGGTTAGCCAGTTCGTTATCCAACTGGCCAAATTTCCCACTATCCCATGCCTCCTTACTTTGTGCAGAAGCCTACCATGGGGAACTTTATCAAATGCCTTACTAAAATCCATGTACACTACATCTACTGCTTTACCTTCATCCACATGCTTGGTCACCTCCTCAAAGAATTCAATAAGATTTGTAAGGCAAGACCTACCCCTCACAAATCCGTGCTGACTATCCCTAATCAAGCAGTGTCTTTCCAGATGCTCAGAAATCCTATCCTTCAGTACCCTTTCCATTACTTTGCCTACCACCGAAGTAAGACTAACTGGCCTGTAATTCCCAGGGTTATCCCTAGTTCCTTTTTTGAACAGGGGCACGACATTCGCCACTCTCCAATTCCCTGGTACCACCCCTGTTGACAGTGAGGACGAAAAGATAATTGACAACGGCTCTGCAATTTCATCTCTTGCTTCCCATAGAATCCTTGGATATAACCCGTCAGGCCCGGGGGACTTGTCTATCCTCAAGTTTTTCAAAATGCCCAACACATCTTCCTTCCTAACAAGTATTTCCTCGAGCTTACCAATCTGTTTCACACTGTCCTCTCCAACAATATCGCCCCTCTCATTTGTAAATACAGAAGAAAAGTACTCATTCAAGACCTCGCCTATCTCTTCAGACTCAATACACAATCTCCCGCTACTGTCCTTGATCGGACCTACCCTCGCTCTAGTCATTCTCATATTTCTCACATATGTGTAAAAGGCCTTGGGGTTTTCCTTGATCCTACCCGCCAAAGATTGTTCATGCCCTCTCTTAGCTCTCCTAATCCCTTTCTTCAGTTCCCTCCTGGCTATCTTGTATCCCTCCAATGCCCTGTCTGAACCTTGTTTCCTCAGCCTTACATAAGTCACCTTTTTCCTCTTAACAAGACATTCAACCTCTCTTGTCAACCATGGTTCCCTCACTCGACCATCTCTTCCCTGCCTGACAGGGACATACATATCAAGGACACGTAGCACCTGTTCCTTGAACAAGTTCCACATTTCACTTGTGTCCTTCCCTGCCAGCCTATGTTCCCAACTTATGCACTTCAATTCTTGTCTGACAACATCGTATTTACCCTTCCCCCAATTGTAAACCTTGCCCTGTTGCACGTACCTATCCCTCTCCATTACTAAAGTGAAAGTCACAGAATTGTGGTCACTATCTCCAAAATGCTCCCCCACTAACAAATCTATCACTTGCCCTGGTTCATTACCCAGTACTAAATCCAATATTGCCCCTCCTCTGGTTGGACAATCTACATACTGTGTTAGAAAAGCTTCCTGGACACACTGCACAAACACCACCCCATCCAAACTATTTGATCTAAAGAGTTTCCACTCAATATTTGGGAAGTTAAAGTCGCCCATGACTACCACCCTATGACTTCTGCACCTTTCCAAAATCTGTTTCCCAATCTGTTCCTCCACATCTCTGCTACTATTGGGGGGCCTATAGAAAACTCCTAACAAGGTGACTGCTCCTTTCCTATTTCTGACTTCAACCCATACTACCTCAATAGGGCGATACTCCTCGAACTGCCTTTCTGCAGCTGTTATACTATCTCTAATTAATAATGCCACCCCCCCACCTCTTTTACCACCCTCCCTAATCTTATTGAAACATCTATAACCAGGGACCTCCAACAACCATTTCTGCCCCTCTTCTATCCAAGTTTCCGTGATGGCCACCACATCGTAGTCCCAAGTACCGATCCATGCCTTAAGTTCACCCACCTTATTCCTGATGCTTCTTGCGTTGAAGTATACACACTTCAACCCATCTTTTATGTTGTCTGTCTGTTTGTTACATGTTGTTCGTCCGACAGGAGAATGTTCTCACCGCCCCACACCCATTCACCTGAACTTTTTAGCTCTTTTCCAATTGGACAAGCCAGACGCTTGTACAGCGGTGCCAACTTGTTCACAGATACCTGGTCACCAGACCAGATGCCCATTCAGAGGAACTAGCTTTTCAGCTGATACGTGGTCACCAGACCAGACGCCCGATCGTAGCTACTCTTCTGACTTGGTAGAATCAGAACAGTAACCCCTCTATGATGACTACATTTTTGTCCGTTCTTTGGTCGCTCAGCCAGTGGAGAAACGTCGTGAGACCCACCCTGCCTGGGGACCCCCACGTTGTTCAAAAACGCTCGGGTAGGGAAGATACGGTATTGGTAGCCGTCCTACCCGGGGACTCCACCCAATTATTACCCGTCGCGGCCCACACGCACCTCATTCGAACTTTTCTTTCAAAAACAGTTTTATTTTATTTAGGCAACCTTTGGGTTGCTGCCACATGCTATTTACGTGCTAGAACATTTGGATGATAAACCTAGCAATGTCTACCATTGGGAAGTGTACCGTGTCCAAACATTTGTTTTGAAAAAAAAAATGGGGGGGGGGGGGAGAGTCACATACTGTGACCAATTATAAGGGCTTAATTTGCCCCAAGAAGGACAGACACACTAACACACCAGATATTAAACCAAAGTATTTACACACACTACGCTTGTCTTACAGAACTCCAGAAGCTCCAAGTCCAGAGAAAACCAGCGAACACAGGAAAAGGAAGGAAAGAAGACAGCCATGAGGACTCCCTTCTTCGTGCTCAACATGCTTGTTATGGACTTTTGGTTGTGCGGGAATGCAGACCCCATCACTCCAAACCCCTTTACTGTTAACACTTCACGGCCCAGTAGTACCGAGGGCCCAGTCACCAACCACGCTGCATTATCCTGGTGTGCCAAGTTCATAACTTGGTACTCCCTATCATACATCATTGAGGCACTGTTGGCATTGGCTATACTCGGTTTTGCAGTACAGACCACGCGCCTCCGCAAGTGGAAAAGGAGAGCGTACCGCGCTCGAACCCCGGTCTATCGAATCCAATCCCCGATATTCGGCTATGACCAGACCCCAGACCCCCGCGACATATGAATAATAAAACATGCACTGGCGGTTTTTCCTGTAACTAAAAAGAAAATGTATGGAAATGTATGATCCTCAGCTTGACTGCCAAGCCAGGAAAGAATATATTAAATGTTGTGATTGTTATTGTATGTTTAGAGAGATAAGATTGTATAATGCTTGAAAAATTGTTTAGGTAAAATTAGAGGTTCCCAGTTTATTTTTTTTATAGATACATGCCCCTGCCTGACATAACGCCCTCAAGAATTGTTTAGGTAAATTTTTGTGCATAGCTAGGGTCAGAGTAGTGGCCATGTAGGAGGTGCCCCCCCCCCCCCCCCCCACCCAGTCAGGGAACGAAGAGGACAACATTTATGTGATCTTTCACGCTTCGCGTTAGGATCACAAAGCGGGTTGGAAGGCACGTAAAACGGCTGCGTCCCGGTTAATCTGGCCAAAACCCAGTTTGAAATGGCTAACCCGAAAGACTGCTGGGAAAAGCAGCTAAGAAGACACAAGCAGGCAGCTGCAGACAGTTTTGCATATTCGGCTCTGGGAAGGTAGCCCAGATCGATACTCAGGGCTATGAACAGCCCATCAACCCAGGTATTTGCAGTTACATTCAGGACTCTTTGCAGCCCATCTATCCAGACATCTGCAGTTTAATCGGCTATCCCCGGGAACAATTGCAACATATTAGCAATTGAATACCGGGCCAGACCTGTCGGCGCCTGCAGTGGCCGAAACAAAGACAGGTGAGCGACCACCCCCCCCCGATCGAGGAATCGCCCCATTATTGGACATATCGAACCCAGTGATTGGGAACAAATCCAATCACTTGGGACTCAGGGTCAAGGGCCGCCCCAGGAGGCGGGAAGCTCCTGGGCCCTATAAAAGTGAGGGGCCAAGTTCAGATCTCTCTCTCTCTCCTCTTTGCCTGCTCGAGACCTTCGGAAGAACAGCAACCGGCAAGTGTAAGTTTGAATCCAGCGATCGCTATCCGATAGAGACTCCTAGCCACCGACCTGTAGCAGCCTTTTGAATCCCGCGGGCCAGATCTGATTGGACAAGCCATTTGTTTCCCTGACCTGGTGGGCTCTTCCTAAGTTAAGTATTGGCCAGTAGTGATAGGTTTATTATATAGAAAGTAGTATTAGGGTATTAATATTGCTTTTTGTATATAATCAATGACCGTTGTTTTAATCCTTACTAAGCGGTGTGCTGTATTGTTAATCATAACCTGAACTTGAACCACGTGGCGGTATCATAAAGATACCTGGCGACTCATGAGCAAAGGTGACGTAATCAGAGCAAATAGACTAAGGCTGAAAAGAGCAACAAGTTCCATCCAGTGTGGGGCATGGTGCGAAACGGCTATAGCCAAAGACTCCGTCCCCTCCACCCTCGGGATGAACGCCCTACCCAGAACAAAGAAATCTATCCGGGAGTAGGCTTTGTGTACATGGGAGAAGAAAGGTAATTCCCTGGCCTGCGGCCTTGCAAACCGCCATGGGTCCACTCCCCCCATCTGATCCATAAACCCCCAAAGTACCTTGGCCGCCGCCGGCCTCTTCCCAGTCCTTGATTTGGAGTGGTCTCGTGCTGGATCCAACACTGTATTGAAGTCCCCTCCCATTATCAGACCTCCTATCTCCAGGTCCGGAATGCGCCCCAACATGCGCTTCATGAATCCTGTATCTTCCCAGTTCGGGACGTCTACGTTTACCAACACCACCCACATCCCTTGCAGCCTACTGCTCACCATTACATATCGCCCTCCATTGTCTGCTACAATAGTCTTGGCCTCAAATGACACCCGCTTTCCCACCACTATTGCCACCCCTCTATTCTTCGCGTCCAGTCCCGAGTGGAATACCTGTCCTACCCATCCCTTTCTTAGCCTGACGTGGTCCGCCACCTTCAGGTGTGTCTCTTGGAGCATGGCCACGTCCGCCTTCAGTCCCTTTAAGTGCGCGAACACTCGAGCCCTCTTCACCGGCCCATTCAGGCCCCTCACATTCCACGTTATCAGCCGGATTGGAGGGGCTCTCCCCCCCCCCCCCCCCCCACGCCCCGCCGATTAGCCATCTCCTTTTCTGGGCCAGTCCGTCTCCACGCCTCCCTCACCCTCCAGTCCCCTCGAGGGGGGAACCCCCGTCCCGACCACCTCTTCTGTGTCCCATTCCCTTTCGGCCAGTGCAGCAGCACCCCTTTCCCACCCCTCCCCCTCCCCTCCCTCCCCCCCCCCCCCCGCGTGACCCCTGTCTAGCTTTTTTGCTCCCCCCATGTCACTCCCGTAAGTCAGCTGACGCCTGCTGACCCCGGCTTCCCCCGCCGTCCCATTGGCCTCCCCGTGTGGGAGTCTCCCAATCCATCAGCATTTCTTCGTTCCCCTTCCCACCTTTCCAAAGCCCGCTCCGCCCCCTCTGGCACAGCTCCTGTCGCGGCCTTGTCTCTCTCCCCCAGCCCATGTAACATTCCTGCGTGTGATTGACCCCCTATATACCACAACCATCACACATCAAACCCCAAAACATCCCCCCCACCCTCACAAACCCTCAGTTAGAGTCCAACTTTTCGGCTTGTACAAAGGTTCACGCCTCTTCAGGCGTTTCAAAGTAATAGTGTTGGCCCTTGTATGTGACCCACTGTCGCGCTGGCTGCAGCATTCCGAATTTCACTTCTTTCCGGTACAACGCCACTTTGGCTCGGTTGAAACCCACTCTTTGCTTTGCAACCTCCGCGCTCCAGTCCGGGTATATTCGGTCTCTGCATTGTCCCACTTACTGCTCCGCTCCTTCTTGGCCCATCTCAGGACCCACTCTCTGTCCATGAACCGGTGGAACCTCACCACCATCGCCCTTGGCGGCTCATTTGCCTGGGGCTTCTTCACCAGCACCCGATGTGCCCCGTCCAACTCCAGCGACCTCGAAGGGGCCTTCGTGCCCATCATCACCTCGAGCATTGTGCTCGGTAATGCCCTGGCATCAGCCCCGTCCACTCCCTCAGGGAGACCCAGGATTCGCAGATGCTTTCTCCTCGAACTGTTCTCCAGGTCTTCGAGTCTTCCCGCCCACCTCTTGTGTAGCGCCTCGTTCAGCTCCACTCTCACCGCCAGGCCCACGAGCTCGTCCTCGTTCTGACTGACTCTTTTCTGTACCTCCTGGATCTTAGCTTTGTGGGCCTTCTGGGTGATCCCGAGTCCTTCAATTGCCGAAAGCTTAGGCGCCAACATCTCCTTGCGCATCTCCTCACGCTGCTCCTCGAAGCAGCGCTTGATAAACTCCTGCAGCTCCCCTTTGTCCCTGGCCGCCGCCATTTTGTTTTCTTCCCCTCGCTTCTCCTGTTGCTCCAGTGCCGCTCCTTTGTCCGTTACACTTCTGGTCCGTTCATAGAAGTTGGGGGGGGGGGGGGGGGTCCTCTCTCTTCTCTTCCCCACGGGCTGCGTCAAAAAAAAAAAAGTTCCGTTGGGGCTCCTCTGACGAGCCCGAAAGTCCGTGGTAGCGGGAGCTACCGAATCGTGCGGCTTAGCTCCACATAGCCGCAACCGGAAGACGAGAGGGAATCCTTTTGGCAGTGTTCGCTTCACCAGTCTGCCTCAAAATGTCTATGGAAACTCCTGAAAAAGGTCTGGGAGTACGTTCTGGATGGGAGCTGCCGAATGCGCGACCTACTCCTCCATGCCCGCCAGCGGAAGCCTCGTCCCTGCTTCTTCAATGGCCTTGGTAGATGTTTTCACAGTTGTTCCCTATGCTGCTAGAATTCACCTTTGATAGAGTCAAGTCAGATTGCAGCTTTAGGCTTGCCCTTCCCCCGCCTGCATGCTGGAAGAGGCCCTGTTTATCCTGTTGCAGTCAAATCTTTTACTGTTTCTGCCTGGTCTGGTAGCCAAAAGACATAACATTCCTGGGGGACACTGTCAGGGGAATGCTGCAGTCTTCTACCCACACCGGGAAATGTCAAACAAATGACATGGAGGCCCTGGAAGAGAGCCCAAAAGTCCGTTCCAAGCGGGAGCTACCGAATATGCGATCGAGCTCTGCACAGCCACACCCTGAAATCCGCCTGTATATAGTTGACCATTTACAGCTCAATAATCCCTGGGAGCAGGGGACAGGCAGTGTGGTCCGGGAGCCCCCAATTAAAAAGCTGCTTCAGAGACCTCTGTGCTGTATATAGTTAACCATTTACTGCTCAATAATCCCTGGGAGCAGGGGACAGGCAGTGTGGTCCGGGAGCCCCCAATTAAAAAGCTGCTTCAGAGACCTCTGTGCTGTATATAGTTAACCATTTACTGCTCAATAATCCCTGGGAGCAGGGGACAGGCAGTGTGGTCCGGGAGCCCCCAATTAAAAAGCTGCTTCAGAGACCTCTGTGCTAAATATAGTTAACCATTTACTGCACAATAATCCCTGGGAGCAGGGACAGGCAGTGTGGCCTCGGGAGCACCCAATTAAAAAGCTGTTTCAGAGACCTCTGTGCCTGTATATAGTTAACCATTTACTGCTCAATAATCCCTGGGAGCAGGGGATAGGCAGTGTAGTCCGGTAGCCCCCAATTCATAAGCTGTTTCAGTGACTTCTGTGCTGTATATAGTTAATCATTTACTGTTCAAGAATCCCTGGGAACAGGCAGTGTGCCCTCGGGAGTCCTCTATTAAAAAGCTGTCTCAGAGACCTCTGTGCTGTATATAGTTAACCATTTACTGCTCATTTATCCCTGGGAGCAGGGGACAGGCAGTGTGGCCCGGGAGCCCCCAATTAAAAAGCTGTTTCAGAGACCTCTGTGCTAAATATCGTTAACCATTTACTGCTCAATAATCCCTGGGAGCAGAGGTCAGGCAGTGTGGCATCGGGAGCCCCCAATTAAAAAGCTGTTTCAGAGACATAAGTGCCTGTATAGAGTTAACCATTTACTGCTCAATAATCCCTGGGAGCAGGGGACAGGCAATGTGGCCTCGGGAGCCCCCAATTATAAAGCTGTTTCAGAGACCTCTGTGCTGTATACAGTTATGATGTGGAGGAGCCGGCGTTGGACTGGGGTGAGCACAGTCAGAAGTCTTACAACACCAGGTTAAAGTCCAACAGGTTTGTTTCGATGGCATTAGCTTTCGGAGCGCTGCTCCTTCCTCAGGCAGTGTGGCCTCGCAGCACCCAATGAAAAAGCTGTTTGGGAGACCTCTGTGCTGTATATAGTTAACCATTTACTGCTCAATAATCCCGGGGAGCAGGGGACAGGCAGTGTGATCCGGGAGCCCCCAATTAAAAGGCTGTTTGGGAGACCTCTGTGCTGTACATGGTTAACCATTTCCTGCTCAATAATCCCTGGGAGCAGGGGTCTGGCAGTGTGGTCTCGAGAGCCCCCAATTAAAAAGCTGTTTCAGAGACCTCTGTGCTGTATATAGTTAACCGTCTACTTCTCAATAATCTCTGGGAGCAGGGGTCAGGCAGTGTGGCTCCGGGAGGCCCCAATTAAAAAGCTGTTTCAGAGACCTCTGTGCTGTATATAGTTAACCATTTACTTCTCAATAATCTCTGGGAGCAGGGGTCAGGCAGTGTGGCTCCGGGTGCCCCCAATTAAAAAGCTGTTTCAGAGACCTCTGTGCTGTATACAGTTAACCATTTACTTCTCAATAATCCCTGGGATCAGGGGACAGGCAGTGTGGCCTCGGGAGCCCCAATTAAAAAGCTGTTTCAATGACCTCTGTGCTGTATATAGTTAACCATTTACTGCTCAATAATCCCTGGGAGCTGGGGACAGTCAGGTTGGCCTCGGGAGCCCCCAATTAAAAAGCTGTTTCAGAGACCTCTGTGCCTGTATGTAGTTTAAAAAAAAAAAGATTTTCTTAAAGTTTTTCGATCAAGCAAGAATTTTCCATTTCTACAACTTTGGAACAATATATACATTGATCGTTTTTAAAATAATATATTAACTAACGGCAAGTGCCAACACAAATAAAAATAAAAACGAAAAGAAATAGTAACATTGAGAAGATAACTATGAACAACACATATGTAACAACACACAAAAATCCCCCAAAGACCCGAATGCCCCCTCCCCCCCCCCCCTCCCTGGGTTGCTGCTGTTGCCTTTCCTGTTTTCCCTTATCGCTCTGCGAGATAGTCGAGGAACGGTTGCCACCGCCTGGTGAACCCCTGAGCCGAACCTCTTAGGGCGTACTTTATCCGCTCCAATTTTATAAACCCTGCCATGTCGTTTATCCTGGCCTCCACGCCCGGGGGTTAACTTCTTTCCACATAAGTGGAATCCTTCGTCGGGCTACTAGGGACGCAAAGGCCTAAACATCGGCCTCTCTCGCCTCCTGCACTCCCGGCTCATCTGCAACCCCGAATATAGCCAACCCCCAGTTTGGTTCGACCCTGACCCCCACCACCTTTGAAATCACTTTTGCCACACCCACCCAGAACCCGTGCAATACCGGACATGACCAAAACATGTGGGTGTGGTTCGCAGGGCTTCCCGCGCACCTCCCGCACCTATCCTCCACCCCAAAAAACCTGCTCAATCTTGCTCCCGTCATATGCGCCCTGTGTAGTACCTTGAATTGGATCAGGCTGAGCCCGGCACACGACGACGAGGAACTTACACTACTTAGGGCATTTGCCCACAGCCCTTCCTCAATCTCTTCCCCCAGCTCCTCCTCACATTTTCCTTTCAGTCCCTCTATCATCGTCTCCCCCTCGTCTCTCATTTCCCTGTATATATCGAACACCTTACCATCACCCACCCATGCCCCCGCAATCACGCTGTCCTGGATCACTTGCACCGGGAGCTGCAGAAATTCCCTCACCTGTTGCCTCACAAATGCCCTCACTTGCATATAACGAAATGCATTCCCAGGTGGCAACCCGTATTTTTCTGTCAGTGCTCCCAGACTCACGAACGTCCCATCCAAGAACAAGTCCTTCAGTTGGGCAATTCCTGCTCGCTGCCAAGCTTGAAATCCCCCATCTATCGTTCCCGGGACGAACCTGTGGTTGTTCCTTATCGGGGACCACAGCGAGGCCCCCGTCACTCCCCTATGTCGTCTCCACTGCCCCCAAATCTTCAGAGTCGCCACCACCACTGGGTTTGTGGTGTACCTTTTCGGGGAGAACGGCAGCAGCGCCGTTGCCAGTGCTTTTAAGCTAGTTCCCCTACAGGACGCCATCTCCAGCCTTTTCCACGCCGCTCCTTCTTCTTCCCTCATCCACTTTCTTATCATTGACACGTTAACGGCCCAATAATAATCACTCAGACTCGGCAGTGCCCACCCTCCTCTATCCCTACTGCGCTGCAGGAACTCCCTCTTTACCCTTGGGATCTTTCCAGCCCACTCAAAGCTCATGATGCTCCTGTCCATCTTCTTAAAAAAGGTCTTTGTAATCAGTATGGGGAGGCACTGAAACACAAAAAGAAACCTCGGGAGGACCACCATTTTAACCGCATGCACCCTGCCCGCCAATGACAGGGGCACCATATCCCACCTCTTAAAGTCCTCCTCCATCTGCACTACCAGTCGTGTCAAGTTAAGCTTATGCAGGGTTCCCCAATCCCTGGCCACCTGGATCCCTAAATACCGGAAATCTCTTGTTACCCTCCTCAGCGGTAGCTCGTCTATTCCCCTGCCCTGTTCCCTGGGGTGCATCACAAACAGTTCACTCTTCCCCACATTCAGTTTGTATCCCGAAAACCCTCCAAACTCCCTGAGTGTCTGCATTATCTCAGGCATCCCTTCCACTGGGTCCGCGATATATAACAGCAGATTATCCGCGTATAATGACACCCGATGTTCTTCTCCTCCTCTAAGTACCCCTCTCCACTTCCAAGAGCCCCTCAGCGCTATGGCAAATGGCTCAATTGCCAACGCAAACAGTAACGGGGACAGGGGGCACCCCTGTCTTGTGCCCCTATATAGTCGAATGTAGTCGGATCGTTGCCTGTTCGTAATCACACTTGCCACCAGGGCCCCGTATAGGAGCCAAATCCACCTAATGAACCCCTCTCCAAATCCAAATTTCTTCAGTACCTCCCACAAGTAGTCCCACTCCACTCTATCAAATGCCTTATCTGCATCCATAGCCACCACTATTTCCGCTTACCCTCCGGTGGGGGCATCATCATCACCCCCAACAACCTCCGTATATTGGTATTCAATTGCCTCCCTTTAACAAATCCTGCTTGGTCACCATGCATCACCCCAGGGACACAGTCCTCTATCCTTGTTGCCATCACTTTGGCCAATAATTTGGCATCTACGTTCAGGAGGGAGACGGGCCTGTATGACCCGCACTGCAGCGGGTCTTTGTCTGTTTTCAGGATCAGCGATATCGTCGCCTCCGACATCGTCGGGGTAGTGTCCCCCTTTCCTTAGCCTCATTGAAGGTTCTCGTCAAGAGTGGGGTCAGCAGGTCCACATGTTTCTTATAGAATTCCACCGGGAACCCATCTGGTCCCGGGGCCTTCCCTGCCTGCATGTTCCCGATTCCTTTTACCACCTCCTCTACCTCAATCTGCGCTCCCAGTCCTGTCCTCTCCTGCTCCTCAATCTTCAGGAATCCAACTGGTCTAGGAAATGCATCATTCCCTCTTTCCCTTCCGGGGGTTGGGCCTTATGCAACCTCTCGTAGAATACCTTAAATACCCCGTTCACCCACTCCGCTCTCTATTCCATCCTTCTCTCCTCGTCTCTAACTCCTCCGATCTCTCTCGCCGCCCCCATCTTCCTCAGTTGTTGGGCCAGCAGTCCTTCTCTCCGTATTCATACTGAACTCCCTGTGCCTTCCTCCACTGCGTCTCCACCTTACCCGTGGTCAACAAGTCAAAGTCCGTGTGCAATCTCCGTCTTTCCCTGTGTAGCCCTTGGTCTGGAGCCTCTGCATATTGCCTATCCACCCTCAGAATCTCCCCAATCAGTCTCTCCCTTTCTTTACCCTCTTGTTTCCCCTTATGGGCCCTTATGGAAATCAGCTCCCCTCTCACCACCGCCTTCAGCGCCTCCCAGACTACTCCCACCTGGACCTCTCCGCCATCATTGACCTCTAGGTATCTTTCAATACATCCCCTCACCCTTCCACATACCCCTCGTCCGCCAACAGTCCCATGTCCAATCTCCAAAGTGGGCGTTGCTCCTTTTCCTCCCCTAGTTCCAGATCTACACAATGTGGGGTATGATCTGAAATGGCTATAGCCGAGTACTCCGCTCCTGCCACCTTCGGGATCAACGCCCTTCCCAGGGCAAAGAAATCTATCCGGGAGTACACTCTATGAACGTGGGGGAAGAAGGAAAACTCTTTACTCCTCGGTCTAGTAAATCTCCAGGGATCCACTCCTCCCATTTGCTCCATAAAGCCCGTAAGCACCTTGGCCACTGCCGGCCTCCTCCCGGTCCTCGATCTGGACCGGTCTAGCCCTGGGTCCAGCACCGTGTTGAAGTCCCCCCCCCCCCCATTACCAACTTTCCCATATCCAGGTCCGGGATGCGCCGCAACATACGCTTCATAAAGTTCACGTCATCCCAGTTCGGGGCATATACGTTCACCAGCACCACCGCCTCACCTTGCAATCTGCCACTCACCATCACGTACCTACCCCCACTGTCCACCACTGTGATCGTAGCCTCAAACGATACCCATTTCCCCACCGATATTGCCACCCCTCTATTTTTCGCATCCAAGCCAGAGTGGAATACCTGTCCCACCCATCCTTTTCTTAATCTGACCTGATCCGCCAGTTTCAGGTGCGTCTCCTGAAGCATGACCACGTCTGCCTTTAGCTTCTTTAGGTGCGCAAGTACCCTTGCCCTCTTAATCGGCCCATTCAACCCTCTCACGTTCCACGTGATCAACCGGGTTGGGGGGCTCTTTACCCCCAGCCCCCGATCGTCGACTAGCCATCCCCTTTTTTAAACCAGCTCCTCACCCGGTTCCCACGCAACCGCTTGTCCCCCAGAAAGCACCCTCCAGTCCCGACCATCCCATCCCATAACAGCTCCTCCTTCCCCTTATCAGCAGCAACCCAGTTAATCCCCCCCCCCCCCCCGCTAGATCCCGCTCTAGCTTAATTGCACCCCCCATATTGCTTCCCGGAGTCAGCAAACTCTGGCTGACCTAAATTCCCCCGTTTATCCTTAGCCTCCCTGCGTGTGAGGCCCCCTCGTTCCTACGCCCCCTTTTCCCGCCACACTTTCCATATCGCGGGAACAGAGCCCACATTTCTTCGTGTCCCCCTCCTTCGACGGAAAACATTCCCCCATCTGATTTACAATTTCTTGCCACCACCTCGCTACTTCATTCCAAACATTCTTTCCCAAATCTAGTCCAACTTCTCCTCTTGAATGAATGCCCACGCCTCCTCTGCCGTCTCGAAGTAGTGGTGTTTGCCCTGGTGTGTAACCCACAGTCTTGCCGGCTGCAACATTCCGAATTTCACTTACTTCCTGTGGAGCACCGCCTTGGCCCGATTGAAACTCGCCCTCCTTCTCGCCACCTCCGCACTCCAATCTTGGTAGACGCGGATCACCGTGTTCTCCCATCTGCTGCTCCGTGTCATCTTAGCCCATCTCAGGACCACCTCCCTGTCCTTGTAGCGGTGGAATCTCACCACTATTGCTCGCGGTGTTTCCCCTGCCTTTGGTCTTCTCACGAGGACCCGGTACGCTCCCTCCACTTCCAGGGGGCCCGTCGGGGCCTCAGCTCCCATTAAGGTATGGAGCATCATGCTCACGTGCGCCCCAACGTCCGCTCCCTCTGCCCCTTGGGGAAGACCCAAAATCCTTAAGTTCTTCCTCCTCGAGCTATTTCCCAGGGCTTCCAATCTCTCCATACACCTCTTGTGTAGAACCCCGTGCGTCTCCGTCTTCACCACCAAGCCCTGTATCTCGTCCTCATTTTCGGCAGCTTTTGCCTTCACTCCACGGAGCTCCATCTCTTGGGTATTTTGCGTCTCCTTCAGCCCCTCAATCGCCTGCACCATCGGCGCCTGCACCTCCTTCTTGAGCTCCTCCACACATCGCCGGAGGAACTCCTGCTGTTCCAGGCCCCATACCAACTGGGCTCCCTCAGCCGCCATCTTGCTTCTCCATTCCCTTCTTTGCCACTGCTCCAGAGGATCCTCCGCAATCTGGCCACTACTCTCACTTCTTTTCATCCACATCTAGGGAAACTCCTTCCTATGTCGCCTCACACTGGGTTTAGCCTGTGAAAATTTCCGTTGGGGCTCCCGATAAGAGCCCAAAAGTCCGTTGAAACGGGAGGTGCCGAAATGTGCGACTTAGCGAGTCAACGCTGCACCCGGAAGTCCCCTGCCTGTATATAGTTAACCATTTACTGCTCAATAATCCCTGGGAGCAGGAAAAGGCAGTGTGGCTCTGGGAGACCCCAATTAAAAAGCTTTGTCACAGATTTCTGCGCTGTATATAGTTAACCATTTGCTGCTCAATAAACTCTGGGAGTAGGGGACAGGCAGTGTGGCTCCGGGAGCCCGCGAATAAAAAGCTGTTTCAGTGACCTGGGTGCTGTATATAGTTAACCATTTACTGCTCAATAATCCCTTGGAGCAGGGGACAGGCAGTGTGGCCTCGGGAGCCCCCAATTAAAAAGCTGCTATAGTGACATCTGTGCCTGTATATAGTTAACCATTTACTGCTCAATAATTCATGGGAGCAGGTGACAGGCAGTGTGGTCCGGGAGCCCCCAATTAAAAAGCTGTTTCAGTGACCTCTGTGCTGTATATAGTTAACCATTTACTGCTCAATAATCCCTGGGAGCAGGGGACAGGCACTGTGCCCTCGGGAGCCCCCTATTAAAAAGCTGTGTCAGTGACCTCTGTGCTGTACATAGTTGATCATTTACTTCCCAATAATCCCTGAGTGCAGGAATTATGAAGTTTGGCTCCAGGATCCACCAATTAAAAAGCTGTTTCAGAAACCTCTGTGCTTTATATACTGAACCATTTACTGCTCAATAATCCCTGGGTGCAGGCGACTGGCAGTGTGGGCTCGCGAGCCTCCAATTAAAAAGCTGTTTCTGAGACCTCTGTGCTATATATAGTTAACCATTAACTGCTGAATAATCCCTGGGAGCACGGGACAGGCAGTGTGGTCCGCGAGCCCCCAATTAAAAAGCTGTTTCAGAGACCTCTGCGCCTGTATATAGTTAACCATTTACTGCTCAATAATCCCTCGGAGCAGGGGACAGACAGTGTGTCCTCGGGAACCCCCAATTAAAAAGCTGTTTCACAGACCTCTGTGCTGTATTTAGTTAACCATTTACTGCTCAATAATCCCTGGGAGCAAGGGACAGGCATTGTGGCCTCGGGAGCCCCCAATTAAAAAGCTGTTTCAGAGACCTCTGTGCTGTATATCGTTAACCATTTACTGCTCAATAATCCCTGGGAGCAGGAGACAGACAGTGTGGTCTGGGAGCCGCAAATTAAAAAGCTGTTTCAGAGACCTCTATGCTGTGTATAGTTAACCATTTACTGCTCAATAATCCCTGGGAGCACGGGACAGGCAGTGTGGCTTCGGGAGCCCCCAATTAAAAAGCTGTTTCAGAGACCTCTGTGCTGTGTATAGTTAACCATTCACTATTTCTCAATAATCCCCTTTCGTGTGATACAAGGAGCCCCTGCAGTGTTGCCTCAAACCCCCGCAGTGTAATGGTCACCATTACTGAGACGGGTTTTTAAATTCCGGATACAGAAACGGACAATGGAACTGTGACGTTAAGAGCCCCTTACAGAACCATCCACAGCCTGGTGTCAGGCTCCAGGCCGTGCTGAAGGAGGTGACACCGTTCTGTAACCAGCTCCTTGTGAGATCAGATTTGACAGGACCATCCACAGCCTGGTGTCAGGCTCCAGGCCGTGCTGAAGGAGGCGACACCGTTCTGTAACCAGCACCATGTTATATCAGATTTGACAGGACCATCCACAGCCTAGTGTCAGGCTCCAGGCCGTGCTGAAGGAGGTGACACCGTTCTGTAACCAGCACCTTGGTATTTCAGATTTGACAGGACCATCCACAGCCTGGTGTCAGGCTCCAGGCCGTGCTGAAGGAGGCGACACCGTTCTGTGACCAGCACCTTATTATCTCAGATTTGACAGGACCAACCCGAGCCTAGTGTCAGGCTCCAGGCCGTGTTGAAGGAGGTGACACCGTTCTGTAACCAGCTCCTTGTTATATCAGATTTGACAGGACCATCCACAGCCTGGTTTCAGGCTCCAGGCCGTGCTGAAGGAGGCGACACCGTTCTGTAACCAGCACCTTGTTATATCAGATTTGACAGGACCTTCCACAGCCTGGTGTCAGGCTCCAGGCCGTGCTGAAGGAGGCGACACCGTTCTGTAACCAGCTCCTTGTTATATCAGATTTGATAGGACCATCCACAGCTTGATGTAAGGCTCCAGGCCGTGCTGAAGGAGGCGACACCGTTCTGTAACCAGCTCCTTGTTATATCAGATTTGACAGGACCATCCACAGCCTGGTGTCAGGCTCCAGGCCGTGCTGAAAGAGGTGACACCGATCTGTAACCAGCACCTTGTTATATCAGATTTGACAGGACCATCCACAGCCTGGTGTCAGGCTCCAGGCCGTGCTGAAGGAGGCGACACCGTTCTGTAACCAACTCCTTGTTATATCAGATTTGACAGGCCCATCCACAGCCTGGTGTCAGGCTCCAGGCCGTGCTGAAGGAGGTGACACCGTTTTGCAACCAGAACCTTGTTATATCAGATTTGACAGGACCATCAACAGCCTGGTGTCAGGCTCCAGGCCGTGCTGAAGGAGGCGACACCGTTCTGTAACCAGCTCCTTGTTATCTCAGATTTGACAGGACCATCCACAGCCTGGTGTCAGGCTCCAGGCCGTGCTGAAGGAGGCGACACCGTTCTATAACCAGCACCTTGTTGTATCAGATTTGACAGGACCATCCACAGCCTGGTGTCAGGCTCCAGGCAGTGCTGAAGGAGGCGACACCGTTCTGTACCCAGCTCCTTGTTATATCAGATTTGACAGGACCATCCACAGCCTGGTGTCAGGCTCCAGGCCGTGCTGAAGGAGGTGACACCGTTCTGTAACCAGCACCTTGTTATATCAGATTTGACAGGACCATCCACAGCCTGGTGTCAGGCTCCAGGCCGTGCTGAAGGAGGTGACACCGTTTTGCAACCAGAACCTTGTTATATCAGATTTGACAGGACCATCAACAGCCTGGTGTCAGGCTCCAGGCCGTGGTGAAGGAGGCGACACCGTTCTGTAACCAGCTCCTTGTTATATCAGATTTGACAGGACCATCCACAGCCTGGTGTCAGGCTCCAGGCCGTGCTGAAGGAGGCGACACCGTTCTATAACCAGCACCTTGTTGTATCAGATTTGACAGGACCATCCACAGCCTGGTGTCAGGCTCCAGGCAGTGCTGAAGGAGGCGACACCGTTCTGTACCCAGCTCCTTGTTATATCAGATTTGACAGGACCATCCACAGCCTGGTGTCAGGCTCCAGGCCGTGCTGAAGGAGGTGACACCGTTCTGTAACCAGCTCCTTGTTATATCAGATTTGACAGGACCATCCACAGCCTGGTGTCAGGCTCCAGGCCGTGCTGAAGGAGGTGACACCGTTCTGTAACCAGCACCTTGTTATATCAGATTTGACAGGACCATCCACAGCCTGGTGTCAGGCTCCAGGCCGCGCTGAAGGAGGTGACACCGTTCTGTAACCAGAACCTTGTTATATCAGATTTGACAGGACCATCAACAGCCTGGTGTCAGGCTTCAGGCCGTGCTGAAGGAGGCGACACCGTTCTGTAACCAGATCCTTGATATATCAGATTTGACAGGACCATCCACAGCTTGGTGTCAGGCTCCAGACCGTGCTGAAGGAGGGGACACCGTTCTGTAACCAGCACCTTGTTATATCATATTTGACAGGACCACCCACAGCCTGGTGTCAGGCCCCTGGCCGTGCTGAAGGAGGTGACACCGTTCTGTAACCAGCTCCTTGTTGTATCAGATTTGACAGGACCATCCACAGCCTGGTGTCAGGCTCCAGGCCGTGTTGAAGGAGGCGACACCGTTCTGTAACCAGCACCTTGTTATATCAGATTTGACAGGACCATCCACAGCCTGGTGACAGGCTCCAGGCCGTGCTGAAGGAGGCGATACCGTTCTGTAACCAGCTCCTTGTTATATCAGATTTGACAGGGCCATTCACAGCCTGGTGTCAGGCTCCTGGCCGTGCTGAAGGAGGCGACACCGTTCTGTAACCTGCTCCTTGGTATATCAGATTTGACAGGACCATCCACAGCCTGGTGTCAGGCTCCTGGCCGTGCTGAAGCAGGCGACACCGTTCTGTAACCTGCTCCTTGTTATATCAGATTTGACAGGACCATCCACAGCCTGGTGTCAGGCTCCAGGCCGTGCTGAAGGAGGCGACTCCGTTCTGTAACCAGCTCCTTGGTATATCAGATTTGACAGGACCATCCACAGCCTGGTGTCCGGCTCCTGGCCGTGCTGAAGGAGGCGACACCGTTCTGTAACCAGCTCCTTGGTATATCAGATTTGACAGGACCATCCACAGCCTGGTGTCAGGCTCCAGGCCGTGCTGAAGGAGGCGACACCGTTCTGTGACCAGCACCTTGTTATATCAGATTTGACAGGACCATCCACAGCCTGGTGTCGGGCTCCAGGCCGTGCTGAAGGAGGTGACACCGTTCTGTTACCAGCTCCTTGTTGTATCAGATTTGACATGACTATCCACAGCCTGGTTTCAGGATCCAGGCCGTGCTGAAGGAGGCGACACCGTTCTGTAACCAGCACCTTGTTATATCAGATTTGACAGGACCACCCACAGCCTGGTGTCAGGCCCCAGGCCGTGCTGAAGGAGGCGACACCGTTCTGTAACCAGCTCCTTGTTATATCAGATTTGACAGGATCATACACAGCCTGGTGTCAGGCTCCAGGCCGTGCTGAAGGAGGCGACACCGTTCTGTAACCAGCACCTTGTAATATCAGATTTGACAGGACCATCCACAGCCTGGTGTCAGGCTCCAGGCCCTGCTGAAGGAGGTGACACCGTTGTGTAACCAGCTCCTTGGTATATCAGATTTGACAGGACCTTCCACAGCCTGGTGTCAGGCTCCAGGCCGTGCTGAAGGAGGCGACACCGTTCTGTAACCAGCTCCTTGGTATATCAGATTTGACAGGACCATCCACAGCCTGGTGTCAGGCTCCAGGCCGTGCTGAAGGAGGTGACACCGTTCTGTTACCAGCTCCTTGTTGTATCAGATTTGACATGACTATCCACAGCCTGGTTTCAGGATCCAGGCCGTGCTGAAGGAGGCGACACCGTTCTGTAACCAGCACCTTGTTATATCAGATTTGACAGGACCATCCACAGCCTGGTGTCCGGCTCCAGGCCGTGCTGAAGGAGGCGACACCGTTCTGTAACCAGCACCTTGTTATATCAGATTTGACAGGGACATCCACAGCCTGGTGTCAGGCTCCAGGCCGTGCTGAAGGAGGTGACACCGTTCTGTAACCAGCTCCTTGTTATATCAGATTTGACAGGACCACCCACAGTCTGGTGTCAGGCTCCAGGCAGTGCTGAAGGAGGCGACACCGTTCTGTAACCAGCTCCTTGGTATATCAGATTTGACAGGACCATCCACAGCCTGGCGTCAGGCTCCAGGCCGTGCTGAAGGAGGCGCCACCGTTCTGTGACCAGCACCTTGTTATCTCAGATTTGACAGGACCAACCCGAGCCTGGTGTCAGGCTCAAGGCCGTGCTGAAGGAGGCGACACCGTTCTGTAACCAGCTCCTCGTTATATCAGATTGGACAGGACCATCCACAGCCTGGTGTAAGGCTCCAGGCAGTGCTGAAGGAGGCGACACCGTTCTATAACCAGCACCTTGTTGTATCAGATTTGACAGGACCATCCACAGCCTGGTGTCAGGCTCCAGGCCGTTCTGAAGTAGGCGACACCGTTCTGTATCCAGCTACTTTTTATATCAGATTTGACAGGCCCATCCACAGCCTGGTGTCAGGCTCCAGGCCGTGCTGAAGGAGGGGACACCGTTCTGTAACCAGCTCCTTGTTATATCAGATTTGACAGGGCCATCCACAGCTTGGTGTCAGGCTCCAGGCCGTGCTGAAGGAGGTTACACCGTTCTGTAACCAGCACCTTGTTATATCAGATTTGACAGGACCATCAACAGCCTGGCGTCAGGCTCCAGGCCGTGCTGAAGGAGGGGACACCGTTCCGTAACCAGCTCCTTGTTGTATCAGATTTGACAGGGCCATCCACAGCTTGGTGTCAGGCTCCAGGCCGTGCTGAAGGAGGCGACACCGTTCTGTAACCAGCTCCTTGTTGTATCAGATTTGACAGGGCCATCCACAGACTGGTGTCAGGCTCCAGGCCGTGCTGAAGGAGGGGACACCGTTCTGTAATCAGCTCCTTGTTGTATCAGATTTGAAAGGGCCATCCACAGCTTGGTGTCAGGCTACAGGCCGTGCTGAAGGAGGCGACACAGTTCTGTAACCAGCACCTTGTTATATCAGATTTGACAGGACCATCCACAGCCTGGTGTCAGGCTCCAGGCAGTGCTGAAGGAGGCGACACCGTTCTGTAACCAGCACATTGTTATATCAGATTTGACAGGACCATCCACAGCCTGGTGTCAGGCTCCACGCCGTGCTGAAGGAGGTGACACCGTTCTGTAACCAGCTCCTTGTTATATCAGATTTGACAGGACCATCCACAGCCTGGTGTCAGGCTCCAGGCCGTGCTGAAGGAGGCGACACCGTTCTGTAACCAGCACCTTGGTATATCAGATTTGACAGGACCATCCACAGCCTGGTGTCCGGCTCCAGGCCGTGCTGAAGGAGGCGACACCGTTCTGTGACCAGCACCTTGTTATCTCAGATTTGACAGGACCATCCACAGCCTGGTGTCAGGCTCCAGGCCCTGCTGAAGGAGGTGACACCATTCTGTAACCAGCTCCTTGGTATATCAGATTTGACAGGACCATCCACAGCCTGGTGTCAGGCTCCAGGCCGTGCTGAAGGAGGCGACACCGTTCTGTGACCAGCACCTTGTTATCTCAGATTTGACAGTACCAACCCGAGCCTGGTGTCAGGCTCCAGGCCGTGCTGGAGGAGGCGACACCGTTCTGTAACCAGCACATTGTTATATCAGATTTGACAGGACCATCCACAGCCTGGTGTCAGGCTTCAGGCCGTGCTGAAGGAGGCGACGCCGTTCTGTAACCAGCACATTGTTATATCAGATTTGACAGGACCATCCACAGCCTGGTGTCAGGCTCCAGGCCGTGCTGAAGGAGGCGACACCGTTCTGTAACCAGCACCTTGTTATATCAGATTTGACAGGACCATCCACAGCCTGGTGTCAGGCTCCAGGCCCTGCTGAAGGAGGTGACACCGTTGTGTAACCAGCTCCTTGGTATATCAGATTTGACAGGACCTTCCACAGCCTGGTGTCAGGCTCCAGGCCGTGCTGAAGGATGCGACAACGTTCTGTGACCAGCACCTTGTTATCTCAGATTTGACAGGACCAACCCGAGCCTGGTGTCAGGCTCCAGGCCGTGCTGAAGGAGGCGACACCGTTCTGTAACCAGCACCTTATTATATCATATTTGACAGGACCTTCCACAGCCTGGTGTCAGGCTCCAGGCCGTGCTGAAGGAGGCGACACCGTTCTATAACCAGCACCTTTTTGTATCAGATTTGACAGGACCATCCACAGCCTGGTGTCAGGCTCCAGGCCGTGCTGAAGGAGGCGACACCCTTCTATAACCAGCACCTTTTTGTATCAGATTTGACAGGACCATCCACAGCCTGGTGTCAGGCTCCAGGCCGTGCTGAAGGAGGCGACACCGTTCTGCAACCAGCTCCTTGTTATATCAGATTGGACAGTACCATCCACAGCCTGGTGTAAGGCTCCAGGCCGTGCTGAAGGAGGCGACACCGTTCTACAACCAGCACCTTGTTGTATCAGATTTGACAGGACCATCCACAGCTTGGTGTCAGGCTCCAGGCCGTGCCGAAGGAGGCGACACCGTTCTGCAACCAGCTCCTTGTTATATCAGATTTGACAGGACCATCCACAGCCTGGTGTCAGGCTCCAGGCCCTGCTGAAGGAGGTGACACCGTTGTGTAACCAGCTCCTTGGTATATCAGATTTGACAGGACCTTCCACAGCCTGGTGTCAGGCTCCAGGCCGTGCTGAAGGATGCGACACCGTTCTGTAACCAGCTCCTTGTTATATCAAATTTGACAGGACCATCCACAGCCTGGTGTCAGGCTCCAGGCCGTGCTGAAGGAGGCGACACCGTTCTATAACCAGCACCTTGTTATATCAGATTTGACAGGACCATCCACAGCCTGGTGTCAGGCTCCAGGCCGTGCTGAAGGAGGCGACACCGTTCTGTAACCAGCTCCTTGTTATATCAGATTTGACAGGACCATCCACAGCCTGGTGTCAGGCTCCAGGCCGTGCTGAAGGAGGCGACACCGTTCTATAACCAGCACCTTGTTAAATCAGATTTGACAGGCCCATCCACAGCCTGGTGTCAGGCTCCAGGCCGTGCTGAAGGAGGCGACACCGTTCTGTATCCAGCTACTTTTTATATCAGATTTGACAGGCCCATCCACAGCCTGGTATCAGGCTCCAGGCCGTGCTGAAGGAGGTGACACCGTTCTGTAACCAGCTTCTTGTTGTATCAGATTTGACAGGACCATCCACAGCCTGGTGTCAGGCTCCAGGCCGTGCTGAAGGAGGCGACACCGTTCTGTAACCAGCACCTTGTTATATCAGATTTGACAGGACCATCCACAGCCTGGTGTCAGGCTCCAGGCCCTGCTGAAGGAGGTGACACCGTTGTGTAACCAGCTCCTTGGTATATCAGATTTGACAGGAGCTTCCACAGCCTGGTGTCAGGCTCCAGGCCGTGCTGAAGGATGCGCCAACGTTCTGTGACCAGCACCTTGTTATCTCAGATTTGACAGGACCAACCCGAGCCTGGTGTCAGGCTCCAGGCCGTGCTGAAGGAGGCGACACCGTTCTGTAACCAGCACCTTATTATATCATATTTGACAGGACATTCCACAGCCTGGTGTCAGGCTCCAGGCCGTGCTGAAGGAGGCGACACCGTTCTATAACCAGCACATTTTTGTATCAGATTTGACAGGACCATCCACAGCCTGGTGTCAGGCTCCAGGCCGTGCTGAAGGAGGCGACACCGTTCTATAACCAGCACCTTTTTGTATCAGATTTGACAGGACCATCCACAGCCTGGTGTCAGGCTCCAGGCCGTGCTGAAGGAGGCGACACCGTTCTGTAACCAGCTCCTTGTTATATCAGATTTGACAGGACCATCCACAGCCTGGTGTCAGGCTCCAGGCCGTGCTGAAGGAGGCGACACCGTTCTGCAACCAGCTCCTTGTTATATCAGATTGGACAGGACCATCCACAGCCTGGTGTAAGGCTCCAGGCCGTGCTGAAGGAGGCGACACAGTTCTATCACCAGCACCTTGTTGTATCAGATTTGACAGGACCATCCACAGCCTGGTGTCAGGCTCCAGGCCGTGCCGAAGGAGGCGACACCGTTCTGCAACCAGCTCCTTGTTATATCAGATTTGACAGGACCATCCACAGCTCGTGTCAGGCTCCAGGCCGTGCTGAAGGAGGTGACACCGTTCTGTAACCAGCACCTTGTTATATCAGATTTGACAGGCCCATCCACAGCCTGGTGTCAGGCTCCAGGCCGTGCTGAAGGAGGCGACACCGTTCTGTATCCAGCTACTTTTTATATCAGATTTGACAGGCCCATCCACAGCCTGGTGTCAGGCTCCAGGCCGTGCTGAAGGAGGTGACTCCGTTTTGCAACCAGAACCTTGTTATATCAGATTTGACAGGACGATCCACAGCCTGGTGTCAGGCTCCTGGCCGTGCTGAAGGAGGCGACGCCGTTCTGTAACCAGCTCCTTGTTGTATCAGATTTGACAGGACCATCCACAGCCTGGTGTCAGGCTCCAGGCCGTGCTGAAGGAGGCGACACCGTTCTGTAACCAGCTCCTTGTTATATCAGATTTGACAGGACCATCAACAGCCTGGCGTCAGGCTCCAGGCCGTGCTGAAGGAGGGGACACCGTTCCGTAACCAGCTCCTTGTTGTATCAGATTTGACAGGGCCATCCGCAGCTTGTTGTCAGGCTCCAGGCCGGGCTGAAGGAGGCGACACCGTTCTGTAACCAGCACCTTGTTATATCAGATTTGACAGGACCACCCACAGCCTGGTGTCAGGCCCCAGGCCGTGCTGAAGGAGGTGACACCGTTCTGTAACCAGCACCTTGTTTTATCAGATTTGACAGGACCATCCACAGCCTGGTGTCAGTCTCCAGGCCGTGCTGAAGGAGGCGACACCGTTCTGTAACCAGCACCTTGTTATATCAGATTTGACAGGACCATCCACAGCCTGGTGACAGGCTCCAGGCCGTGCTGAAGGAGGCGATACAGTTCTGTAACCAGCTCCTTGTTATATCAGATTTGACAGGACCATTCACAGCCTGGTGTCAGGCTCCAGGCCGTGCTGAAGGATGTGACACCGTTCTGTAACCAGCACCTTGTTATATCAGATTTGACAGGACCATCCACAGCCTGGTGTCAGGCTCCAGGCCGTGCTGAAGGAGGTGACACCGTTCTGTTACCAGCTCCTTGTTGTATCAGATTTGACATGACTATCCACAGCCTGGTTTCAGGATCCAGGCCGTGCTGAAGGAGGCGACACCGTTCTGTAACCAGCACCTTGTTATATCAGATTTGACAGGACCATCCACAGCCTGGTGTCAGGCTCCAGGCCGTGCTGAAGGAGGCGACACCGTTCTGTAACCAGCACCTTGGTTTTTCAGATTTGACAGGACCATCCACAGCCTGGTGTCAGGCTCCAGGCCGTGCTGAAGGAGGTGACACCATTCTGTAACCAGCTCCTCTGGTATATCAGATTTGACAGGACCATCCACAGCCTGGTGTCAGGCTCCAGGCCGTGCTGAAGGAGGCGACACCGTTCTGTGACCAGCGCCTTGTTATCTCTGATTTGACAGGACCAACCCGAGCCTGGTGTCAGGCTCCAGGCCGTGCTGAAGGAGGCGACACAGTTCTGTAACCAGCACCTTGTTATATCAGATTTGACAGGACCATCCACAGCCTGGTGTCAGGCTCCAGGCCGTGCTGAAGGAGTCGACACCGTTCTGTAACCAGCCCCTTGTTATATCAGATTTGACAGGACCACCCACAGCCTGCTGTCAGGCCCCAGGCCGTGCTGAAGGAGGTGACACCGTTCTTTAACCAGCACCTTGTTTTATCAGATTTGACAGGACCATCCACAGCCTGGTGTCAGTCTCCAGGCCGTGCTGAAGGAGGCGACACCGTTCTGTAACCAGCACCTTGTTATATCAGATTTGACAGGACCATCCACAGCCTGGTGTCAGGCTCCAGGCCGTGCTGAAGGAGGCGACACCGTTCTGTAACCAGCTCCTTGTTATATCAGATTTGACAGGACCATCCACAGCATGGTGTCAGGCTCCAGGCCGTGCTGATGGAGGCGACATCGTTCTGTAACCAGCACCTTGTTATATCAGATTTGACAGGCCCATCCACAGCCTGGTGTCAGGCTCCAGGCCGAGCTGAAGGAGTCGACACCGTTCTGTAACCAGCTCCTTGTTTTATCAGATTTGACAGGACCATCCACAGCCTGGTGTCAGGCTCCAGGCCGTGCTGAAGGAGGTGACGCCGTTCTGTAACCAGCACCATGTGATATCAGATTTGACAGGACCATCCACAGCCTGGTGTCAGGCTCTAGGCCGTGCTGAAGGAGGTGACACCGTTCTGTAAACAGCACCTTGTTATATCAGATTTGACAGGCCCATCCACAACCTGGTGTCAGTCTCCAGGCCGTGCTGTAGGATGCGACACCGATCTGTAACCAGCTCCTTGTTATATCAGATTGCCTCACAAATTGCTCCTGGGTTTGGAGTAGGTTGGTAAAGTGTTGTTGTAATTCCCCAACATTCCCCAAGGGCTTCACGATAGCATTGTGGTTAGCACAATTGCTTCACAGCTCCAGGATCCCAGGTTCGATTCCCGCTTGGTGACTGTCTGTGCGGAGTCTGCACATCCTCCCCGTGTGTGCGTGGGTTTCCTCCGGGTGCTCCGATTTCCTCCCACAGCCCAAAGTTGTGCAGGTTAGGTGTATAGGCCATGCTAAATTGCCCTTAGTGTCCAAAATTGCCCTTAGTGTTGGGTGAGGTTACTGGGTTATGGGGATCGGGTGGAGGTGTTGACCTTGGGTAGGGTGCTGTTTCCAAGAGCCGGTGCAGACTCGATGGGCCGAATGGCTTCCGTCTGCACTGTAAATTCTATGATGCTGGTACAGAGACCATTCTCCTCTATCTGTCCAGCTCTTCCCTCTCTGCAGTCTTTGCTCCATTTCCTGGTCATGTCCGAGACAGATTCACGGCAACTACAGTCCCCAGACCTCGTTCAGAGCTGGGTCACCAAATTATCTGTTCTCCCTTAATCTCTGAGACAGCTGACAACACAACCTGCAGAAAACCATCCTCAGCATCTCCACTCACCTCCCAATAACACAACCTGCAGAAACCCATCCTCAGCATCTCCACTCACCTCCCAATAACACAACCTGCAAAACCCATCCTAAGCAACTCCACTCACTTTCCAAAAACACAACCTTCAGAAAACCATCCTCAGCATCTTCACTTGCCTTCCAATAACACAAGCTGCAGAAACCCATTCTCAGCATCTCCACTCACCTCCCAATAACAGAACCTGCAGAAACCCATCCTCAGCATCTCCATTAACCTTCCAATAACACAACCTGCAGAAACCCATCCTTCCCTCACCTCCCAATAACACAACCTGCAGAAACCATCCTCAGCATCTTCACAAACCTCCCAATAACACAACCTGCAGAAACCCACCCTCAGCATCTCCACTCACCTGCCAATAACGCAACCTGCAGAAACCCACCCTCAGCATCTACACTCACCTCCCAATAACACAACCTGAAGAAAAACATCCTCAGCAACTCCACTCACCTCACAATGACACAATCTGCAGAAACCCATCCTCAGCGTCTTCACTCACCTCCGAATAAAACAACCTGCAGAAACCCAACCTCAGCATCTCCACTCACCTTCCAATAACACAACCGGCAGAAACCCATCCTCAGCATCTTCTCAAACCTTCCAATAACACAACCTGCAGAAACCCATCCTCAGCATCTCCACTCACCTCCCAGTAACACAACCTGCAGAAACCCATTCTCAGCATCTCCACTCACCTCCCAATAACACAACTTGCAAAAACCCATCCTCAGCATCTTCACTCACCTACCAATAACACAACCTGCAGAAACCCATCCACAGCATCGTCACTCACCTCCCAATAACACAACCTGCAGAAACCCATCCACAGCATCTCCACTCACCTCCCAATAACACAACCTGCAGAAACCCATCCTCAGCATCTTCACTCACCTCCCAATAACACAACTTGCAGAAACCCATCCTCAGCATCTTCACTCACCTACCAATAACACAACCTGCAGAAACCCATCCACAGCATCGTCACTCACCTCCCAATAACACAACCTGCAGAAACCCATCCTCAGCATCTCCACTCACCTCCCAATAACACAACATGCAGAAAATCATGCTCAGCATCTTCAATAACCGTCCAATAACACAACATGCAGAAAACCATGCTCAGCATCTTCAATAGCCGTCCAATAACACAACATGCAGAAACCCATCCTCAGAATCTTCACTAACCTTCCGAAAACACAACCTGCAGAAACCCATCCTCAGCATCTTCACTCACCTCCCAATAACACAACCTGCAGAAACCCATCCTCAGCATCTCCACTCACCTTCCAATAACACAACCTGCAGAAACCCATGCTTAGCATCTCCACTCATCTCCCAATAACACGACCTGCAGAAACCAATCCTCAGCATCTTCACTCACCTCCCAATAACACAACCTGCAGGAACCCATCCTCAATATCTTCACTCACATTCCAATAACAGAGCCTGCAGAAACCAATCCTCAGCATCTCCACTCACCTTCCAATAACACATCCTGCAGAAACCCTTCCTCAGCATCTTCACTCACCTCCTAATAACACAACCTGCAGAAACGCATCCTCAGCATCTCCACTCACCTCCCAATAACACAACATGCAGAAACCATCCTCAGCATCTTCACTAACCTCCCAATAACGCAACCTGCAGAAACCCATCCTCAGCATCTCCACTCACCTCCCAATAACACAACCTGCAGAAACCCATCCTCAGAAACTTCACTCACCTTCCAATCACACAACATGCAGAAACCCATCCTCAGCATCTCCACTAACCTTCCAAGAACACAACCTGCAGAAACCCATCCTCAGCATCTCCACTAACATCCCAATAATGCAACCTGCAGAAACCCATCCACAGCATCTCCACTCACCTCCCAATAACACAACCTGCAGAAACCCATTCTCAGCATCTTCATTCACCTCCCAATAACACAACCTGCAGAAAGCCATCCACAGCATCTCCACTCACCTCCCAATAACACAACCTGCAGGAACCCATCCTCAACAATTCCTTTCACCTCAGAATAATACAACCTGCAGAAAGCCATCCTCAGCATCTTCACTCACCTCCCAATAACACAACCTGCAGAAACACACCCTCAGCATCCCCACTCACCTCCCAATAACACAACCTGCAGAAACCCATCCTCAGCATCTCCAGTCACCTCCCAATAACAGAACCTGCAGAAACCCATCCTCAGCATCTCAATTCACCTTCCAATAACACAACCTGCAGAAACCCATCCTTCACTCACCTCCCAATAACAGAACCTGCAGAAACCGATCTTCAGCATCTTCACGAACCTCCCAATAACGCAACCTGCAGAAACCCATCCTCAGCATCTTCACTCACCTTCCAATAACACAATCTGCAGAAACACATCCACAGCATCTCCACTCACCTCCCAAGAACACAACCTGCAGAAACCAATCCTCAGCATCTTCACTAACCTCCCAATAACACGAGCTGCAGTGACCCATCCTCAGCATCTTCAATAACATTCCAAAAACGCAACCTGCAGAAACCCATCCTCAGCATCTTCACTCACATCCCAATAACACAACCTGCAGAAACCCATCCTCAGCATCTCCACTAAACTTCCAATAGCAAAACCTGCAGAAACCCATCCTCAGCATCTTCACGCAACTCCCAATAACACACCCTGCAGAAACCCATCCTCAGCAACTTCACTCACCTCCCAATAACACAACCTGCAGAAACCCATCCTCAGCATCTTGACTCACCTCGAAATAACACAACCTGCTGGATCCCATCCTCAGTATCTTCACCCACCTTCCAATAACACAACCTGCAGAGACCAATCCTCAGCTTCTCCACTAACCTCCCAATAACTCAACCTGCAGAAACCCATTCTCAGCATCTTCACTCACCTCCCAATAACACACCCTGCAGAAAACCATCCACAGCATCTTCACTCACCTCCCAATAACATAATCTGCAGAAAGCCATCCACAGCATTTTCATTCACCTCCCAATAAAACAACCTGCAGAAACCCATCCTCAACAATTCCACTCACCTCCTAATAATACAGCCTGCAGAAACCCATCCTCAGCATCTTCACTCACCTCCCAATAACACAACCTGCAGAAACCCACCCTCAGCATCCCCACTCACCTCCCAATAACACAACCTGCGGAAACCCATCCTCAGCATCTCCACTCACCTCCCAATAACACAACCTGAATAAACCCATCCTCAGCATCTCCATTAACCTTCCAATAACACAACCTGCAGAAACCCATCCTACACTCACCTCCCAATAACACAACCTGCAGAAACCGATCTTCAGCATCTCCTCTAACCTTCAAATAACACAACCTGCAGAATCCCATCCTCAGCATCTCCACTCACCTCCCAATAACAGAACCTGCAGAAACCCATCCTCAGCATCTCCATTAACTTTCCAATAACACAACCTGCAGAAACCCATCCTTCGCTCACCTCCCAATAACACAACCTGCAGAAACCATCCTCAGCATCTTCACGAACCTCCCAATAACACAACCTGCGGAAACCCATCCTCAGCATCTTCACTCACCTCCCAATAACACAACCTGCAGAAACACATCCACAGCATCTTCACTCACCTTCCAAGAACACAATCTGCAGAAACACATCCACAGCATCTCCACTCACCTCCCTAGAACACAACCTGCGGAAACCCTTCCTCAGCATCTTCACTCACCTTCCAATCACACAACATGCAGAAACGCATCCTCAGCATCTTCACGAACCTTCCAATAACAAAACCTGCAGAAACCCATCCTCAGCATCTTCACTCACATCCCAATAACACAACATGCAGAAACCCATCCTCAGCATCTCCACTAACCGTCCAATAACAAAACCTGCAGAAACCCATCCTCAGCATCTTCACGCAACTCCCAATAACACAACCTGCAGAAACCCATCCTCAGCAACTTCACTCACCTCCCAATAACACAACCTGCAGAATCCCATCCTCAGCATCTTGACTCACCTCGAAATAACACAACCTGCTGGAACCCATCCTCAGTATCTTCACCCACCTTCCAATAACACAACCTGCAGAGACCAATCCTCAGTTTCTCCACTAACCTCCCAATAACACAACCTGCAGAAACCCATTCTCAGATTCTCCACTCACCTCCCAATAACACAACCTGCAGAAACCAATCCTCAGCATCTCTACTCACCTCCCAGTAACACAACCTGCAGAAACCCATCCTCAGCATCTCTACTCACCTCCCAGTAACACAACCTGCAGAAACCCATCCTCAGCATCTCCACTCACCTCCCAATAACACAACCTGCAGAAACCCATCCTCAGCAATTTCACTCACCTTCCAATAACACAACCTGCAGAAACCTATCCTCAGCATCTTCACTCCTCAAAATAACACAACCTGCAGAAAAGCCATCCTCAGCATCTTCACTCACGTCCCAATAACACAACCTGCAGAAACCCGTCCTCAGCATCTCCACTCACCTCCCAATAACACAACCTGCAGAAACACATCCTCAGCATTTTCACTCACCTCCCAGTAACACAAACTGCAGAAACCCATTCTCAGATACTCCACTCACCTCCCAATAACACAACCTGCAGAAACCCATCCTCAGCATCTCTACTCACCTCCCAGTAACACAACCTGCAGAAACAAATCCTCAGCATCTCCACTAACCTCCCAATAACACAACCTGCAGAAACCCATTCTCAGATTCTACACTCAGCTCCCAATAACACAACCTGCAGAAACCCATCCAAAGCATCTCTACTCACCTCCCAGTAACACAACCTGCAGAAACACACCCTCAGCATCTCCACTCACCTCCCAATAACACAACATGCAGAAACACATCCTCAGCATTTTCAATCACCTTCCAATAACACAACTTGCAGAAACCAATCCTCAGCATCTTCACTCCTCCCAATAACACAACCTGCAGAAAAGACATCCTCAGCATCTTTACTCACCTCCCAATAACACAACCTGCAGAATCCCGTCCTCAGCATCTCCACTCACCTCCCAATAACACAACCTGCAGAAACACATCCTCAGCATCTTCACTCACCACCCAATAACACAACCTGCAGAAACCCATCCTCAGCATCTCCACTAACCTTCCAATAACAAAACCTGCAGAAACCCATCCTCAGCATTTTCACTCACCTTCCAATAACACGACTTGCAGAAACCAATCCTCAGCATCTTCACTCCTCCCAATAACACAACCTGCAGAAACCCGTCCTCAGCATTTCCACTCACCTCCCAATAACACAACCTGCAGAAACACATCCTCAGCATCTTCAATCACCTCCCAGTAACACAACCTTCAGAAACCCATCCTCACCATCTCCACTCCCCTCCCAATAACACAACCTGCAGAAACCCATCCTCAGCATCTTCACTCACCTCTCAGCAACACAACCCGCAGAAACCCATCCTCAGCATCTTCACTCACCTCCCAATAAAACAACCTGCAGAAACCCATCCTCAGCATCTTCACTCACCACCCAATAACACAACCTACAGAAACCCATCCTCATCATCTTCAATATCCTTCCAATAACACAAACTGCAGAAAACCATCCTCAGCATCTCCACTCACCTCCCAATAACACAACCTGCAGAATCCCGTCCTCAGCATCTCCACTCACCTCCCAATAACACAACCTGCAGAAACACATCCTCAGCATCTTCACTCACCACCCAATAACACAACCTGCAGAAACCCATCCTCAGCATCTCCACTAACCTTCCAATAACAAAACCGGCAGACACCCATCCTCAGCATCTTCACGCAACTCCCAATAACACAACCTGCAGAAACCCATCCTCAGCAACTTCACTCACCTCCCAATAACACAACCTGGAGGAACCCATCCTCCGTGTCTTCACTCAACTTACAATAACACAACCTGCAGGAATCCATCCTCAGCATCTTAACTCACCTCGAAATAACACAACCTGCTGGAACCTATCCTCAGTATCTTCACCCACCTTCCAATAACACAACCTGCAGAGACCAATCCTCAGCTTCTCCACTAACCTCCCAATAACACAACCTGCAGAAACCCATTCTCAGATTCTCCACTCACCTTCCAATAACACAACCTGCAGAGACCAATCCTCAGCATCTCCACTAACCTTCCAATAACACAACCTGCAGAAACCGATTCTCAGATTCTCCACTCACCTCCCAATAACACAACCTGCAGAAACCCATCCTCAGCATTTTCACTCACCTTCCAATAACACGACTTGCAGAAACCAATCCTCAGCATCTTCACTCCTCCCAATAACACAACCTGCAGAAACCCGTCCTCAGCATCTCCACTCACCTCCCAATAACACAACCTGCAGAAACACATCCTCAGCATCTTCAAACACCTCCCAGTAACACAACCTTCAGAAACCCATCCTCACCATCTCCACTCCCCTCCCAATAACACAACCTGCAGAAACCCATCCTCAGCATCTTCACTCACCTCTCAGCAACACAACCCGCAGAAACCCATCCTCAGCATCTTCACTCACCTCCCAATAAAACAACCTGCAGAAGCCCATCCTCAGCAACTTCACTCACCACCCAATAACACAACCTACAGAAACCCATCCTCATCATCTTCAATATCCTTCCAATAACACAAACTGCAGAAAACCATCCTCAGCATCTCCACTCAACTCCCAATAACACAACCTGCAGAAACACATCCTCAGCATCTTCACTCACCTCCCAATAACACAACCTGCAGAAACCCGTCCTCAGCATCTCCACTCACCTCCCAATAACACAACCTGCAGAAACACATCCTCAGCATCTTCACTCACCTCCCAGTAACACAACCTTCAGAAACCCATCCTCACCATCTCCACTCACCTCCCAATAACACAACCTGCAGAAACACATCCTCAGCATCTTCACTCACCTCCCAGTAACACAACCTTCAGAAACCCATCCTCACCATCTCCACTCACCTCCCAATAACACAACCTGCAGAAAAGCATCCTCAGCATCTTCAATAACCTTCCAATAACACAACCTGCAGAAACCCATCCTCAGCATCTTCACTCACCTCCCAGTAACACAACCCGCAGAAACCCATCCTCAGCATCTTGACTCACCTCCCAATAACACAACCTGCAGAAACCCATCCTCAGCAACTTCACTCACCACCCAATAACACAACCTGCAGAAACCCATCCTCATCATATTCAATATCCTTCCAATAACACAACCTGCAGAAACCCATCCTCAGCATCTCCACTCACCTCCCAATAACACAACCTGCAGAAACACATCCTCAGCATCTCCAGTCACCTCCCAATAACACAACCTGCAGAAACCCATCTTCAGCATCTCCACTAACCTTCCAATACCACAACCTGCAGAAACCCATCCTTCACTCACCTCCCAATAACACAACCTGCAGAAACCATCCTCAGCATCTTCACTCACCTTCCAATCACACAACATGCAGAAACCCATCCTCAGCATTTCCACTAACCTTCCAATAACACAACCTGCAGAACCCCATCCTTCACTCACTTCGAAATAACACAACCTGCAGAAACCCATCCTCAGCATCTTCACTCAACCCCTAATAACACATCCTGCAGAAACCCATCCTCAGCATCTTCAATAACCTTCCAATAACAAAACCTGCAGAAACCCATCCTCAGCATCTTCACGCAACTCCCAATAACACAACCTGCAGAAACCCACCCTCAGCAACTTCACTCACCACCTAATAACACAACCTGCAGGAACCAATCCTCAGTATCTTCACTCAACTTTCTATAACACAACCTGCAGAAACCCATCCTCAGCATCTTGACTCACCTCGAAATAACACAACCTGCTGGATCCTATCCTCAGTTTCTTCACCCACCTTCCATTAACACAACCTGCAGAAACCAATCCTCAGCATCTCCATTAACCTCCCAATAACACAACATGCAGAAACCCATTCTCAGATTCTCCACTCACCTCCCAGTAACACAACCAGCAGAAACCCATCCCCAGCATCTCCACTCACCTCCCAATAACACAACCTACAGAAACCCATCCACAGCATTTTCACTCACCTCCCAATTAAAGAACCTGCTGAAACCCATTCTCAGCATCTCCACTCACCTCCCAATCACACAACCTGCAGAAACCCATCATCAACATCTGCACTCACATCCCAATAACACAACCTGCAGAAGACCATCCTCAGCATCTTCACTCACCTCCTAATAACACAATCTGCAGAAACACATCCACAGCATCTCCACTCACCACCCAATAACACAACCTGCAGAAACCCATCCTCATCATCTTCAATATCCTTCCAATAACACAACCTGCAGAAACCAATCCTCAGCATCTCCACTAACTTCCCAATAATCCAACCTGCAGAAACCCACCCTCAGCATCCCCACTCACCTCCCAATAACACAACCTGCAGAAACCCATCCTCAGCATATTCACTCACATCCCAATAACACAATCTGCAGAACCACATCCACAGCATCTCCACTCACCTCCCAATAACACAACCTGCAGAAACCCATCCTCAGCATCTTCACTCACCTCCCAATAACACAACCTGCAGAAACCCATCCTCAGTATCTCCACTAACCTCCCAATAACGCAACCTACAGAAACACATCCTCAGCATATTCAATAACCTTCCAATAACACAACCTGCAGAAAATCATTCTCAGCATCTCCACTCACCTCCCATTAACACAACCTGCAGAAACACATCCTCAGCATCTTCACTCACCTCCCAATAACACAACCTGCAGAAACCCTTCCTCAGCATCTCCAGTCACCTCCCAATAACACAACCTGCAGAAACCCATCTTTAGCATCTCCACTAACCTTCCAATAACACAACCTGCAGAAACCCATCCTTCACTCACCTCCCAATAACACAACCTGCAGAAACCATCCTCAGCATCTTCGCTAACCTCCCAATAACGCAACCTGAGAAACCCATCCTCAGCAACTTCACTCACCTTCCAATCACACAACATGCAGAAACGCATCCTCAGCATCTTCACGAACCTTCCAATAACAAAACCTGCAGAAATCCATCCTCAGCATCCTCACGCAACTCCCAATAACACAACCTGCAGAAACCCATCCTCAGCAACTTCACTCACCTCCCAATAACACAACCTGCAGGAACCCATCCTCAGTATCTTCACTCAACTTCCAATAACACAACCTGCAGAAACCCATCCTCAGCATCTTGACTCACCTCGAAATAACACAACCTGCTGGAACCCATCCTCAGTATCTTCACCCACCTTCCAATAACACAACCTGCAGAGACCAATTCTCAGCATCTCCACTAACCTCCCAATAACACAACCTGCAGAAACCCATTCTCAGATTCTCCACTCACCTCCCAATATCACAACCTGCAGAAACCCATCCTCAGCATCTCTACTCACCTCCCAGTAACACAACCTGCAGAAACCCATCCTCAGCATCTACACTCACCTCCCAATAACACAAACTGCAGAAACCCATCCTCATCAATTTCACTCACCTTCCAATAACACAACCTGCAGAAACCAATCCTCAGCATCTTCAATCCTCCCAATAACACAACCTGCAGAAAAGCCATCCTCAGCATCTTCACTCACCTCCCAATAACACAACCTGCAGAAACCCGTCCTCAGCATCTCCACTCACCTCCCAATAACACAACCTGCAGAAACACATCCTCAGAATCTTCACTCATCTCCCAGTAACACAACCTTCAGAAACCCATCCTCAGCATCTCCACTCACCTACCAATAACACAACCTGCAGAAACCCATCCACAGCATCTTCAATAACCTTCCAATAACACAACCTGCAGAAACCCATCCTCAGCATCTTCACTCACCTCCCAGTAACACAACCTTCAGAAACCCATCCTCAGCATCTCCACTCACCTACCAATAACACAACCTGCAGAAACCCATCCTCAGCATCTTCAATAACCTTCCAATAACACAACCTGCAGAAACCCATCCTCAGCATCTTCACTCACCTCCCAGTAACACAACCTGCATAAACCCATCCTCAGCATCTTCACTCACCTCCCAATAACACAACCTGCAGAAACCAATCCTCAGCATCTCCACTAACTTCCCAATAATCCAACCTGCAGAAACCCATCCTCAGCAACTTCACTCACCTCCCAATAACACAACCTGCAGGAACCCATCCTCAGTATCTTCACTCAACTTCCAATAACACAACCTGCAGAAACCCATCCTCAGCATCTTGACTCACCTCGAAATAACACAACCTGCTGGAACCCATCCTCAGTATCTTCACCCACCTTCCAATAACACAACCTGCAGAGACCAATTCTCAGCATCTCCACTAACCTCCCAATAACACAACCTGCAGAAACCCATTCTCAGATTCTCCACTCACCTCCCAATATCACAACCTGCAGAAACCCATCCTCAGCATCTCTACTCACCTCCCAGTAACACAACCTGCAGAAACCCATCCTCAGCATCTACACTCACCTCCCAATAACACAAACTGCAGAAACCCATCCTCATCAATTTCACTCACCTTCCAATAACACAACCTGCAGAAACCAATCCTCAGCATCTTCACTCCTCCCAATAACACAACCTGCAGAAAAGCCATCCTCAGCATCTTCACTCACCTCCCAATAACACAACCTGCAGAAACCCGTCCTCAGCATCTCCACTCACCTCCCAATAACACAACCTGCAGAAACACATCCTCAGAATCTTCACTCATCTCCCAGTAACACAACCTTCAGAAACCCATCCTCAGCATCTCCACTCACCTACCAATAACACAACCTGCAGAAACCCATCCACAGCATCTTCAATAACCTTCCAATAACACAACCTGCAGAAACCCATCCTCAGCATCTTCACTCACCTCCCAGTAACACAACCTTCAGAAACCCATCCTCAGCATCTCCACTCACCTACCAATAACACAACCTGCAGAAACCCATCCTCAGCATCTTCAATAACCTTCCAATAACACAACCTGCAGAAACCCATCCTCAGCATCTTCACTCACCTCCCAGTAACACAACCTGCATAAACCCATCCTCAGCACCTTCACTCACCTCCCAATAACACAACCTGCAGAAACCAATCCTCAGCATCTCCACTAACTTCCCAATAATCCAACCTGCAGAAACCCACCCTCAGCATCCCCACTCACCTCCCAATAACACAACCTGCAGAAACCCATCCTCAGCATCTTCACTCACATCCCAATAACACAATCTGCAGAACCACATCCACAGCATCTCCACTCACCTCCCAATAACACAACCTGCAGAAACCCATCCTCAGCATCTTCACTCACCTCCCAATAACACAACCTGCAGAAACCCATCCTCAGCATCTCCACTAACCTCCCAATAACGCAACCTACAGAAACACATCCTCAGCATATTCAATAACCTTCCAATAACACAACCTGCAGAAAATCATTCTCAGCATCTCCACTCACCTCCCAATAACACAACCTGCAGAAACACATCCTCAGCATCTTCACTCACCTCCCAATAACACAACCTGCAGAAACCCTTCCTCAGCATCTCCAGTCACCTCCCAATAACACAACCTGCAGAAACCCATCTTTAGCATCTCCACTAACCTTCCAATAACACAACCTGCAGAAACCCATCCTTCACTCACCTCCCAATAACACAACGTGCAGAAACCATCCTCAGCATCTTCACGAACCTTCCAATAACAAAACCTGCAGAAACCCATCCTCAGCATCCTCACGCAACTCCCAATAACACAACCTGCAGAAAGCCATCCTCAGCAACTTCACTCACCTCCCAATAACACAACCAGCAGGAACCCATCCTCAGTATCTTCACTCAACTTCCAATAACACAACCTGCAGAAACCCATCCTCAGCATCTTGACTCACCTCGAAATAACACAACCTGCTGGAACCCATCCTCAGTATCTCCACCCACCTTCCAATAACACAACCTGCAGAGACCAATTCTCAGCATCTCCACTAACCTCCCAATAACACAACCTGCAGAAACCCATTCTCAGATTCTCCACTCACCTCCCAATATCACAACCTGCAGAAACCCATCCTCAGCATCTTCACTCACCTCCCAATAACACAACCTGCAGAAACCCATCCTCAGCATCTCCACTAACCTCCCAATAACGCAACCTACAGAAACACATCCTCAGCATATTCAATAACCTTCCAATAACACAACCTGCAGAAAATCATTCTCAGCATCTCCACTCACCTCCCAATAACACAACCTGCAGAAACACATCCTCAGCATCTTCACTCACCTCCCAATAACACAACCTGCAGAAACCCTTCCTCAGCATCTCCAGTCACCTCCCAATAACACAACCTGCAGAAACCCATCTTTAGCATCTCCACTAACCTTCCAATAACACAACCTGCAGAAACCCATCCTTCACTCACCTCCCAATAACACAACCTGCAGAAACCATCCTCAGCATCTTCACGAACCTTCCAATAACAAAACCTGCAGAAACCCATCCTCAGCATCCTCACGCAACTCCCAATAACACAACCTGCAGAAACCCATCCTCAGCAACTTCACTCACCTCCCAATAACACAACCTGCAGGAACCCATCCTCAGTATCTTCACTCAACTTCCAATAACACAACCTGCAGAAACCCATCCTCAGCATCTTGACTCACCTCGAAATAACACAACCTGCTGGAACCCATCCTCAGTATCTTCACCCACCTTCCAATAACACAACCTGCAGAGACCAATTCTCAGCATCTCCACTAACCTCCCAATAACACAACCTGCAGAAACCCATTCTCAGATTCTCCACTCACCTCCCAATATCACAACCTGCAGAAACCCATCCTCAGCATCTCTACTCACCTCCCAGTAACACAACCTGCAGAAACCCATCCTCAGCATCTACACTCACCTCCCAATAACACAAACTGCAGAAACCCATCCTCAGCAATTTCACTCACCTTCCAATAACACAACCTGCAGAAACCAATCCTCAGCATCTTCACTCCTCCCAATAACACAACCTGCAGAAAAGCCATCCTCAGCATCTTCACTCACCTCCCAATAACACAACCTGCAGAAACCCGTCCTCAGCATCTCCACTCACCTCCCAATAACACAACCTGCAGAAACACATCCTCAGCATCTTCACTCATCTCCCAGTAACACAACCTTCAGAAACCCATCCTCAGCATCTCCACTCACCTACCAATAACACAACCTGCAGAAACCCATCCACAGCATCTTCAATAACCTTCCAATAATACAACCTGCAGAAACACATCCTCAGCATCTTCACTCACCTCCCAGTAACACAACCTTCAGAAACCCATCCTCAGCATCTCCACTCACCTACCAATAACACAACCTGCAGAAACCCATCCTCAGTATCTTCAATAACCTTCCAATAACACAACCTGCAGAAACCCATCCTCAGCATCTTCACTCACCTCCCAGTAACACAACCTGCAGAAACCCATCCTCAGCATCTTCACTCACCTCCCAATAACACAACCTGCAGAAACCCATCCTCAGCATCTTCACTCACCACCCAATAACACAACCTGCAGAAACCCATCCTCACCATCTTTAATATCCTTCCAATAACACAACCTGCAGAAACCCATCCTCAGCATCTCCACTCACCTCCCAATAACACAACCTGCAGAAACACATCCTCAGTATCTTCGCTCACCTCCCAATAACACAAAATGCAGAAACCCATCCTCAGCATCTCCAGTCACCTCCCAATAACACAACCTGCAGAAACCCATCTTCAGCATCTCCACTCACCTCCCAATAACACAACCTGCAGAAACACATCCTCAGCATCTCCACGCACCTCCCAATAACACAACCTGCCGAAACCATCCTCAGCATCTTCACTAACCTCCCAAGAACGCAACCTGCAGAAACCCATCCTCAGCAACTTCACTCACCTTCCAATCACACAACATGCAGAAACCCATCCTCAGCATTTCCACTAACCTTCCAATAACACAACCTGCAGAAACCCATCCTGCAATCACCTCGAAATGACACAACCTGCAGAAACCCACCCTCAGCATCCCCACTCACCTCCCAATAACACAACCTGCAGAAACCCATCCTCAGCATCTTCACTCACATCCCAATAACACAATCTGCAGAAACACATCCACAGCATCTCCACTCACCTCCCAATAACACAACCTACAGAAACCCATCCACAGCATTTTCACTCACCTCCCAATTAAAGAACCTGCTGAAACCCATTCTCAGCATCTCCACTCACCTCCCAATCACACAACCTGCAGAAACCCATCATCAACATCTTCACTCACATCCCAATAACACAACCTGCAGAAGACCATCCTCAGCATCTTCACTCACCTCCTAATAACACAATCTGCAGAAACACATCCACAGCATCTCCACTCACCACCCAATAACACAACCTGCAGAAACCCATCCTCATCATCTTCAATATCCTTCCAATAACACAACCTGCAGAAACCAATCCTCAGCATCTCCACTAACTTCCCAATAATCCAACCTGCAGAAACCCACCCTCAGCATCCCCACTCACCTCCCAATAACACAACCTGCAGAAACCCATCCTCAGCATATTCACTCACATCCCAATAACACAATCTGCAGAACCACATCCACAGCATCTCCACTCACCTCCCAATAACACAACCTGCAGAAACCCATCCTCAGCATCTTCACTCACCTCCCAATAACACAACCTGCAGAAACCCATCCTCAGCATCTCCACTAACCTCCCAATAACGCAACCTACAGAAACACATCCTCAGCATATTCAATAACCTTCCAATAACACAACCTGCAGAAAATCATTCTCAGCATCTCCACTCACCTCCCAATAACACAACCTGCAGAAACACATCCTCAGCATCTTCACTCACCTCCCAATAACACAACCTGCAGAAACCCTTCCTCAGCATCTCCAGTCACCTCCCAATAACACAACCTGCAGAAACCCATCTTTAGCATCTCCACTAACCTTCCAATAACACAACCTGCAGAAACCCATCCTTCACTCACCTCCCAATAACACAACCTGCAGAAACCATCCTCAGCATCTTCGCTAACCTCCCAATAACGCAACCTGAGAAACCCATCCTCAGCAACTTCACTCACCTTCCAATCACACAACATGCAGAAACGCATCCTCAGCATCTTCACGAACCTTCCAATAACAAAACCTGCAGAAACCCATCCTCAGCATCCTCACGCAACTCCCAATAACACAACCTGCAGAAACCCATCCTCAGCAACGTCACTCACCTCCCAATAACACAACCTGCAGGAAACCATCCTCAGTATCTTCACTCAACTTCCAATAACACAACCTGCAGAAACCCATCCTCAGCATCTTGACTCACCTCGAAATAACACAACCTGCTGGAACCCATCCTCAGTATCTTCACCCACCTTCCAATAACACAACCTGCAGAGACCAATTCTCAGCATCTCCACTAACCTCCCAATAACACAACCTGCAGAAACCCATTCTCAGATTCTCCACTCACGTCCCAATATCACAACCTGCAGAAACCCATCCTCAGCATCTCTACTCACCTCCCAGTAACACAACCTGCAGAAACCCATCCTCAGCATCTACACTCACCTCCCAATAACACAAACTGCAGAAACCCATCCTCATCAATTTCACTCACCTTCCAATAACACAACCTGCAGAAACCAATCCTCAGCATCTTCACTCCTCCCAATAACACAACCTGCAGAAAAGCCATCCTCAGCATCTTCACTCACCTCCCAATAACACAACCTGCAGAAACCCGTCCTCAGCATCTCCACTCACCTCCCAATAACACAACCTGCAGAAACACATCCTCAGCATCTTCACTCATCTCCCAGTAACACAACCTTCAGAAACCCATCCTCAGCATCTCCACTCATCTACCAATAACACAACCTGCAGAAACCCATCCACAGCATCTTCAATAACCTTCCAATAACACAACCTGCAGAAACCCATCCTCAGCATCTTCACTCACCTCCCAGTAACACAACCTTCAGAAACCCATCCTCAGCATCTCCACTCACCTACCAATAACACAACCTGCAGAAACCCATCCTCAGCATCTTCAATAACCTTCCAATAACACAACCTGCAGAAACCCATCCTCAGCATCTTCACTCACCTCCCAGTAACACAACCTGCATAAACCCATCCTCAGCATCTTCACTCACCTCCCAATAACACAACCTGCAGAAACCAATCCTCAGCATCTCCACTAACTTCCCAATAATCCAACCTGCAGAAACCCACCCTCAGCATCCCCACTCACCTCCCAATAACACAACCTGCAGAAACCCATCCTCAGCATCTTCACTCACATCCCAATAACACAATCTGCAGAACCACATCCACAGCATCTCCACTCACCTCCCAATAACACAACCTGCAGAAACCCATCCTCAGCATCTTCACTCACCTCCCAATAACACAACCTGCAGAAACCCATCCTCAGCATCTCCACTACCCTCCCAATAACGCAACCTACAGAAACACATCCTCAGCATATTCAATAACCTTCCAATAACGCAACCTGCAGAAAATCATTCTCAGCATCTCCACTCACCTCCCAATAACACAACCTGCAGAAACACATCCTCAGCATCTTCACTCACCTCCCAATAACACAACCTGCAGAAACCCTTCCTCAGCATCTCCAGTCACCTCCCAATAACACAACCTGCAGAAACCCATCTTTAGCATCTCCACTAACCTTCCAATAACACAACCTGCAGAAACCCATCCTTCACTCACCTCCCAATAACACAACCTGCAGAAACCATCCTCAGCATCTTCACGAACCTTCCAATAACAAAACCTGCAGAAACCCATCCTCAGCATCCTCACGCAACTCCCAATAACACAACCTGCAGAAACCCATCCTCAGCAACTTCACTCACCTCCCAATAACACAACCTGCAGGAACCCATCCTCAGTATCTTCACTCAACTTCCAATAACACAACCTGCAGAAACCCATCCTCAGCATCTTGACTCACCTCGAAATAACACAACCTGCTGGAACCCATCCTCAGTATCTTCACCCACCTTCCAATAACACAACCTGCAGAGACCAATTCTCAGCATCTCCACTAACCTCCCAATAACACAACCTGCAGAAACCCATTCTCAGATTCTCCACTCACCTCCCAATATCACAACCTGCAGAAACCCATCCTCAGCATCTCTACTCACCTCCCAGTAACACAACCTTCAGAAACCCATCCTCAGCATCTACACTCACCTCCCAATAACACAAACTGCAGAAACCCATCCTCAGCAATTTCACTCACCTTCCAATAACACAACCTGCAGAAACCAATCCTCAGCATCTTCACTCCTCCCAATAACACAACCTGCAGAAAAGCCATCCTCAGCATCTTCACTCACCTCCCAATAACACAACCTGCAGAAACCCGTCCTCAGCATCTCCACTCACCTCCCAATAACACAACCTGCAGAAACACATCCTCAGCATCTTCACTCATCTCCCAGTAACACAACCTTCAGAAACCCATCCTCAGCATCTCCACTCACCTACCAATAACACAACCTGCAGAAACCCATCCACAGCATCTTCAATAACCTTCCAATAATACAACCTGCAGAAACACATCCTCAGCATCTTCACTCACCTCCCAGTAACACAACCTTCAGAAACCCATCCTCAGCATCTCCACTCACCTACCAATAACACAACCTGCAGAAACCCATCCTCAGTATCTTCAATAACCTTCCAATAACACAACCTGCAGAAACCCATCCTCAGCATCTTCACTCACCTCCCAGTAACACAACCTGCAGAAACCCATCCTCAGCATCTTCACTCACCTCCCAATAACACAACCTGCAGAAACCCATCCTCAGCATCTTCACTCACCACCCAATAACACAACCTGCAGAAACACATCCTCAGCATCTCCACTCACCTCCCAATAACACAACCTGCAGAAACACATCCTCAGTATCTTCGCTCACCTCCCAATAACACAAAATGCAGAAACCCATCCTCAGCATCTCCAGTCACCTCCCAATAACACAACCTGCAGAAACCCATCTTCAGCATCTCCACTCACCTCCCAATAACACAACCTGCAGAAACACATCCTCAGCATCTCCACGCACCTCCCAATAACACAACCTGCAGAAACCATCCTCAGCATCTTCACTAACCTCCCAAGAACGCAACCTGCAGAAACCCATCCTCAGCAACTTCACTCACCTTCCAATCACACAACATGCAGAAACCCATCCTCAGCATTTCCACTAACCTTCCAATAACACAACCTGCAGAAACCCATCCTGCAATCACCTCGAAATGACACAACCTGCAGAAACCCACCCTCAGCATCCCCACTCACCTCCCAATAACACAACCTGCAGAAACCCATCCTCAGCATCTTCACTCACATCCCAATAACACAATCTGCAGAAACACATCCACAGCATCTCCACTCACCTCCCAATAACACAACCTGCAGAAACCCATCCTCAACATCTTCACTCAACTCCCAATAACACAACCTGCAGAAACCCATCCTCAGCATCTCCACTAACCTCCCAATAACGCAACCTACAGAAACACATCCTCAGCATATTCAATAACCTTCCAATAACACAACCTGCAGAAAATCATTCTCAGCATCTCCACTCACCTCCCAATAACACAACCTGCAGAAACACATCCTCAGCATCTTCACTCACCTCCCAATAACACAACCTGCAGAAACCCTTCCTCAGCATCTCCAGTCACCTCCCAATAACACAACCTGCAGAAACCCATCTTTAGCATCTCCACTAACCTTCCAATAACAAAACCTGCAGAAACCCATCCAAACCCATCCTTCACTCACCTCCCAATAACACAACCTGCATAAACCATCCTCAGCATCTTCGCTAACCTCCCAATAACGCAACCTGAGAAACCCATCCTCAGCAACTTCACTCACCTTCCAATCACACAACATGCAGAAACGCATCCTCAGCATCTTCACGAACCTTCCAATAACAAAACCTGCAGAAACCCATCCTCAGCATCCTCACGCAACTCCCAATAACACAACCTGCAGAAACCCATCCTCAGCAACTTCACTCACCTCCCAATAACACAACCTGCAGGAACCCATCCTCAGTATCTTCACTCAACTTCCAATAACACAACCTGCAGAAACCCATCCTCAGTATCTTCACTCAACGTCCAATAACACAACCTGCAGAAACACATCCTCAGCATCTTGACTCTACTCGAAATAACACAACCTGCTGGAACCCATCCTCAGTATCTTCACCCACCTTCCAATAACACAACCTGCAGAGACCAATTCTCATCATCTCCACTAACCTCCCAATAACACAACCTGCAGAAACCCATTCTCAGATTCTCCACTCACCTCCCAATATCACAACCTGCAGAAACCCATCCTCAGCATCTCTACTCACCTCCCAGTAACAAAACCTGCAGAAACCCATCCTCAGCATCTACACTCACCTCCCAATAACACAAACTGCAGAAACCCATCCTCAGCAATTTCACTCACCTTCCAATAACACAACCTGCAGAAACCAATCCTCAGCATCTTCACTCCTCCCAATAACACAACGTGCAGAAGAGCCATCCTCAGCATCTTCACTCACCTCCCAATAACACAACCTGCAGAAACCCGTCCTCAGCATCTCCACTCACCTCCCAAAAACACAACCTGCAGAAACCCATCCTCAGCATCTTCACTCACCTTCCAATCACACAACATGCAGAAACCCATCCTCAGCATTTCCACTAACCTTCCAATAACACAACCTGCAGAAACCCATCCTGCAATCACCTCGAAATGACACAACCTGCAGAAACCCACCCTCAGCATCCCCACTCACCTCCCAATAACACAACCTGCAGAAACCCATCCTCAGCATCTTCACTCACATCCCAATAACACAATCTGCAGAAACACATCCACAGCATCTCCACTCACCTCCCAATAACACAACCTGCAGAAACCCATCCTCAACATCTTCACTCAACTCCCAATAACACAACCTGCAGAAACCCATCCTCAGCATCTCCACTAACCTCCCAATAACGCAACCTACAGAAACACATCCTCAGCATATTCAATAACCTTCCAATAACACAACCTGCAGAAAATCATTCTCAGCATCTCCACTCACCTCCCAATAACACAACCTGCAGAAACACATCCTCAGCATCTTCACTCACCTCCCAATAACACAACCTGCAGAAACCCTTCCTCAGCATCTCCAGTCACCTCCCAATAACACAACCTGCAGAAACCCATCTTTAGCATCTCCACTAACCTTCCAATAACAAAACCTGCAGAAACCCATCCAAACCCATCCTTCACTCACCTCCCAATAACACAACCTGCATAAACCATCCTCAGCATCTTCGCTAACCTCCCAATAACGCAACCTGAGAAACCCATCCTCAGCAACTTCACTCACCTTCCAATCACACAACATGCAGAAACGCATCCTCAGCATCTTCACGAACCTTCCAATAACAAAACCTGCAGAAACCCATCCTCAGCATCCTCACGCAACTCCCAATAACACAACCTGCAGAAACCCATCCTCAGCAACTTCACTCACCTCCCAATAACACAACCTGCAGGAACCCATCCTCAGTATCTTCACTCAACTTCCAATAACACAACCTGCAGAAACCCATCCTCAGTATCTTCACTCAACGTCCAATAACACAACCTGCAGAAACACATCCTCAGCATCTTGACTCTACTCGAAATAACACAACCTGCTGGAACCCATCCTCAGTATCTTCACCCACCTTCCAATAACACAACCTGCAGAGACCAATTCTCATCATCTCCACTAACCTCCCAATAACACAACCTGCAGAAACCCATTCTCAGATTCTCCACTCACCTCCCAATATCACAACCTGCAGAAACCCATCCTCAGCATCTCTACTCACCTCCCAGTAACAAAACCTGCAGAAACCCATCCTCAGCATCTACACTCACCTCCCAATAACACAAACTGCAGAAACCCATCCTCAGCAATTTCACTCACCTTCCAATAACACAACCTGCAGAAACCAATCCTCAGCATCTTCACTCCTCCCAATAACACAACGTGCAGAAGAGCCATCCTCAGCATCTTCACTCACCTCCCAATAACACAACCTGCAGAAACCCGTCCTCAGCATCTCCACTCACCTCCCAAAAACACAACCTGCAGAAACACATCCTCAGCATCTTCACTCATCTCCCAGTAACACAACCTTCAGAAACCCATCCTCAGCATCTCCACTCACCTACCAATAACACAACCTGCAGAAACCCATCCTCAGCATCTTCAATAACCTTCCAATAACACAACCTGCAGAAACCCATCCTCAGCATCTTCACTCACCCAGTAACACAACCTGCAGAAACCCATCCTCAGCATCTTCACTCACCTCCCAATAACACAACCTGCAGAAACCCATCCTCAGCATCTTCACTCACCACCCAATAACACAACCTGCAGCAACCCATCCTCACCATCTTTAATATCCTTCCAATAACACAACCTGCAGAAACCCATCCTCAGCATCTCCACTCACCTGACAATAACACAACCTGCAGAAACACATCCTCAGCATCTTCGCTCACCTCCCAATAACACAAAATGCAGAAACCATCCTCAGCATCTCCAGTCACCTCCCAATAACACAACCTGCAGAAACCCATCTTCAGCATCTCCACTCACCTCCCAATAACACAACGTGCAGAAACACATCCTCAGCATCTCCACGCACCTCCCAATAACACAACCTGCAGAAACCATCCTCAGCATCTTCACTAACCTCCCAAGAACGCAACCTGCAGAAACCCATCCTCAGCAACTTCACTCACCTTCCAATCACACAACATGCAGAAACCCATCCTCAGCATTTCCACTAACCTTCCAATAACACAACCTGCAGAAACCCATCCTGCAATCACCTCGAAATGACACAACCTGCAGAAACCCATCCTCAGCATTTTCACTCACCTCCCAATAACACAACCTGCAGAAACCAATCCTCAGCATCTTCAATAACCTTCCAATAACAAAACCTGCAGACACCCATCCTCAGCATCTTCACGCAACTCCCAATAACACAACCTGCAGAAACCCACCCTCAGCAACTTCACTCACCACCCAATAACACAACCTGCAGAAACACATTCTCAGCGTCTTGACTCACCTCGAAATAACACAACCTGCTGGAACCTATCCACAGTATCTTCACCCACCTTCCATTAACACAACCTGCAGAGACCAATCCTCAGCATCTCCACTAACCTCCCAATAACACGAGCTGCAGAAAGCCATCCTCAGCATTTTCACTCACCTCCCAATAACACAACCTGCAGAAACCCATCCTCAGCACCTTCACTAACCTTCCAATAGCACAACCTGCAGAAAACCATCCTCAGCATCTCCACTCACCTCCCAATAACACAACCTGCAGAAACCCATCCTCAGCATCTTGACTCACCTCGAAATACACAACCTGCTGGAACCCATCCTCAGTATCTTCACTCATCTTCCTATAACACAACCTGCAGAAACCAATCAGCAGCATCTCCACTCACCACCCAATAACACAACCTGCAGGATCCCATCCTCAGTATCTTCACTCAACTTCCAATAACACAACCTGCAGAAACCCATCCTCAGATTCTCCACTCACCTCCCAATAACACAACCTGCAGAAACCCATCCTCAGCATCTCTACTCACCTCCCAGTAACACAACCTGCAGGAACCCATCCCCAGCATCTCCAATCACCTCCCAATAACACAACCTGCAGAAACCCATCCCCAGCATCTCCAATCACCTCCCAGTAACACAACCTGCAGAAACCCATCCTCAGCATCTCCACTCACCTCCCAATAACACAACCTGCAGAAACCCATTCTCAGCATCTCCACTCACCTCCCAATAACACAACCTGCAGAAAACCATCCTCAGCATCTCCACTCACCTCCCAATAACACAACCTGCAGAAACCCATTCTCAGCATCTTCACTCACCTCCCAATAACACAATCTGCAGAAACAAATCCAAAGCATCTCCACTCACCTCCCAATAACACAACCTGCTGAAACCCATCCTCAGCATCTTCACTCAGCTCAAAATAACACAATCTGCAGAAACACATCCTCAGCATCTCCACTCACCTCCCAAGAACACAACCTGCAGAAAACCATCCTCATCATCTTCACGAACCTCCCAATAACACAACCTGCGGAAACCCATCCTCAGCATCTTCACTCACCTCCCAATTCCACAACCTGCAGGAACCCATCCTCAGTATCTTCACTCACCTTCCAATAACACAACCTACAGAAATCAATTCTCAGCATCTTCACTAACCTCCCAATAACACAAACTGCAGAAAACCCATCCTCAGCATCTTCACTCACCTCCCAATAAAACAACCTGCAGAAACCCATCCTCAGCATCTCCACTAACCACCCACTAACACAACCTGCAGAAACCCATTCTCAGCGTCTCCACTCACCTCCCAATAACACAACCTGCAGAAACCCATCCTCAGCATCTTCACTCACCTCCCAGTAACACAACCTGCAGAAACCCATCCTCAGCTTCTCCACTCACCTTCCAATAACACAACCTGCAGAAACCCATCCTCAGCATCTCCACTAACCTTCCAATATCACAACCTGCAGAAACCCATCCTTCACTCACCTCCCAATTACACAACCTGCAGAATCCCATCCTCAGCATCTTCACTCACCTCCCAATAACACAACCTGCAGAAACCCATCCTCAGCATCTTCAATAACTTTCCAATAACAAAACCTGCAGAAACCCATCCTCAGCATCTTCACGCAACTGCCAATAACACAACCTGCAGAAACCCATCCTCAGCATCTCCACTCATCTCCCAATAACACAACCTGCAGAAACCCATGCTCGTCAACTTCACTCACCTCACAATAACACAACCTGAAAGAACGCATCCTCAGTATCTTCACTCAACTTCCAATAACACAACCTGCATAAACCCATCCTCAGCATCTCTACTCACCTCCCAGTAACACAACCTGCAGAAACCCATTCTCAGCATCTCCAATCACCTCCCAATAACACAACCTGCAGAAACCCATCCTCAGCATCTTCACTCACCTCCCAATAACACAATCTGCAGAAACAAATCCAAAGCATCTCCACTCACCTCCCAATAACACAACCTGCTGAAACCCACCCTCAGCATCTTCACTCAGCTCCCAATAACACAATCTGCAGAAACACATCCTCAGCATCTCCACTCACCTCCCAAGAACACAACCTGCAGAATACCTTCCTCATCATCTTCACGAACCTCCCAATAACACGAGATGCAGAAACCCATCCTCAGCATCTTCAATAACCTTCCAATAACACAACCTGCGGAAACCCATCCTCAGCATCTTCACTCACCTCCCAATTCCACAACCTGCAGGAACCCATCCTCAGTATCTTCACTCACCTTCCAATAACACAACCTACAGAAATCAATTCTCAGCATCTTCACTAACCTCCCAATAACACAACCTGCAGAAAACCCATCCTCAGCATCTTCACTCACCTCCCACTAAAACAACCTGCAGAAACCCATCCTCAGCATCTCCACTAACCACCCACTAACACAACCTGCAGAAACCCATTCTCAGCGTCTCCACTCACCTCCCAATAACACAATCTGCAGAAACCCATTCTCAGCATCTTCACTCACCTCCCAGTAACACAACCTGCAGAAACCCATCCACAGCTTCTCCACTCACCTTCCAATAACACAACCTGCAGAAACCCATCCTCAGCATCTTCAATAAACTTCCAATAATACAACCTGCAGAAACCCATCCTCAGCATCTTCACTCATCTCCCAGTAACACAACCTGCAGAAACCCATCCTCAGCATCTTCCCTCACCTCCCAATAACACAACCTGCAGAAACGTATCCTCAGCATCTCCACTAACCTCCCAATAACACAACCTGCAGAAACCCATCCTCAGCATCTCCACTCACCACCCAATAACACAACCTGCAGAAACCCATCCTCATCATCTCCAGTCACCTCCCAATAACACAACCTGCAGAAACCCATCCTCAGCATCTTCAATAACCTTCTAATAACACAACCTGCAGTAACCCATCCTTCACTCACCTCCCAATAACACAACCTGCAGAAACCATCCCCAGCATCTCCACTAACCTTCCAATATCACAACCTGCAGAAACCCATCCTTCACTCACCTCCCAATTACACAACCTGCAGAATCCCATCCTCAGCATCTTCACTCACCTCCCAATAACACAACCTGCAGAAACCCATCCTCAGCATCTTCAATAACTTTCCAATAACGCAACCTGCAGAAACCCATCCTCAGAAACATTACTCACCTTCCAATCACACAACATGCAGAAACCCATCCTCAGCATCTCCACTAACCTTCCAATATCACAACCTGCAGAAACCCATCCTTCACTCACCTCCCAATTACACAACCTGCAGAATCCCATCCTCAGCATCTTCACTCACCTCCCAATAACACAACCTGCAGAAACCCATCCTCAGCATCTTCAATAACTTTCCAATAACAAAACCTGCAGAAACCCATCCTCAGCATCTTCACGCAACTGCCAATAACACAACCTGCAGAAACCCATCCTCAGCATCTCCACTCATCTCCCAATAACACAACCTGCAGAAACCCATGCTCGGCAACTTCACTCACCTCACAATAACACAACCTGCAGGAACGCATCCTCAGTATCTTCACTCAACTTCAAATAACACAACCTGCAGAAACCCATCCTCAGCATCTTCACTAACCTCCCAATAACACAATCTGCAGAATACCCATCCTCAGCATCTCCACTCACCTCCCAATAACACAACCTGCAGAAACCCATCCTCAGCATCTTCACTCACCTTCCAATAACACAACCTGCAGTAACCCATCCTCAGCATCTCCACTAAACGTCCAATAACAAACCTGAAGAAACGCATCCTCAGCACCTTCACTAACCTCCCAATAACACAACCTGCAGAAACCCATCCTCAGCACCTTCACTAACCTTCCAATAGCACAACCTGCAGAAAACCATCCTCAGCATCTCCACTCACCTCCCAATAACACAACCTGCAGAAACCCATCCTCAGCATCTTGACTCACCTCGAAATACACAACCTGCTGGAACCCATCCTCAGTATCTTCACTCACCTTCCTATAACACAACCTGCAGAAACCAATCATCAGCATCTCCACTAACCTCCGAATAACACAACCTGCAGAAACCCATCCTCAGCATCTTCACTAACCTTCCAATAACACAACCTGCAGAAAATCATTCTCAGCATCTCCACTCACCTCCCAATAACACAACCTTCAAAAACCCATCCTCAGAATCTCCAGTCACCTCCCAATAACACAAACTGCCGAAACCCATCTTTAGCATCTCCACTAACCATCCAATAACACAACCTGCAGAAACCCATCCTTCACTCACCTCCCAAAAACACAACCTGCAGAAACCATCCTCAGCATCTTCACTAACCTCCCAATAACGCAACCTGAGAAACCCATCCTCAGCAACTTCACTCACCTTCCAATCACACAACCTGCAGAAACCCATCCTCAGCATCTCCACTAACCTTCCAATAACAAACCCTGCAGAAACCCATCCTCAGCGTCTTCACGCAACTCCCAATAACACAACCTGCAGGAACCCATCCTCAGTATCTTCACTCAACGTCCAATAACACAACCTGCAGAAACCCATCCTCAGCATCTTGACTCACCACGAAATAACACAGCCTGCTGGAACCCATCCTTAGTATTTTCACCAACCTTCCAATAACACAACCTGCAGAGACCAATCCACAGCATCTCCACTACCCTCCCAGTAACACAACCTGCAGAAACCCATCCTCAGCTTCTCCACTCACCTTCCAATAACACAACCTGCAGAAACCCATCCTCAGCATCTTCAATAAACTTCCAATAATACAACCTGCAGAAACCCATCCTCAGTATCTTCACTCATCTCCCAGTAACACAACCTGCAGAAACCCATCCTCAGCATCTTCACTCACCTCCCAATAACACAACCTGCAGAAAGGTATCCTCAGCATCTCCACTAACCTCCCAATAACACAACCTGCAGAAACCCATCCTCATCTCCTTCACTCACCTCCCAATAACACAACCTGCAGAAACCATCCTCAGCATCTTCAATAACCTCCCAATAAAGCAATCTGCAGAAACCCATCCTCAGAAACATCACTCACCTTCCAATCACACAACATGCAGAAACCCATCCTCAGCATCTCCACTAACCTTCCAATATCACAACCTGCAGAAACCCATCCTTCACTCACCTCCCAATTACACAACCTGCAGAATCCCATCCTCAGCAACTTCACTCACCTCCCAATAACACAACCTGCAGAAACCCATCCTCAGCATCTTCAATAACTTTCCAATAACAAAACCTGCAGAAACCCATCCTCAGCATCTTCACGCAACTGCCAATAACACAACCTGCAGAAACCCATCCTCAGCATCTCCACTCATCTCCCAATAACACAACCTGCAGAAACCCATGCTCGGCAACTTCACTCACCTCACAATAACACAACCTGCAGAAACCCATCCTCAGCATCTCCACTAACCTTCCAATAACACAACCTGCAGAAACCCATCCTTCACTCACCTCCCAATTACACAACCTGCAGAATCCCATCCTCAGCATCTTCACTCACCTCCCAATAAGACAACCTGCAGAAACCCATCCTCAGCATCTTCAATAACCTTCCAATAACAAAACCTGCAGAAACCCATCCTCAGCATCTTCACGCAACTCCCAATAACACAACCTGCAGGAACCCATCCTCAGTATCTTCACTCAACGTCCAATAACACAACCTGCAGAAACACATCCTCAGCATCTTGACTCACCTCGAAATAACACAACCTGCTGGAACCCATCCTCAGTATCTTCACCCACCTTCCAATAACACAACCTGCAGAGACCAATCCTCAGCATCTCCACTAACCTCCCAATAACACAACCTGCAGAAACCCATTCTCAGATTCTCCACTCACCTCCCAATAACACAACATGCAGAAACCCATCCTCAGCATCTCTACTCACCTCCCAGTAACACAACCTGCTGAAACCCATCCTCAGCATCTCCACTCACCTCCCAATAACACAACCTGCAGAAACCCATCCTCAGCAATTTCACTCACCTTCCAATAACACAACCTGCAGAAACCTATCCTCAGCATCTTCACTCCACCCAATAACACAACCTGCAGAAAAGCCATCCTCAGCATCTTCACTCACCTCCCAATAACACAACCTGCAGAAACCCGTCCTCAGCATCTCCACTCACCTCCCAATAACACAACCTGCATAAACACATTCTCAGCATCTTCACTCACCTCCCAGTAACACAACCTTCAGAAACCCATCCTCAGCATCTCCACTCACCTCTCAATAACACAACCTGCAGAAACCATCCTCAGCATCTTCACAAACCTCCCAATAACGCAACCTGCAGAAAACCATCCTCAGCAACTTCACTCACCTTCCAATAACACAACCTGCAGAAACCCATCCTCAGCATGTTCAATCACCTTCCAATAACAAAACCTGCAGAAACCCATCCTCAGCATCTTCACGCAACTCCCAATAACACAACCTGCAGAAACCCATCCTCAGCATCACCACTCATCTCCCAATAACACAACCTGCAGAAACCATCCTCAGCATCTTCACTAACCTCCCAATAACGCAACCTGAGAAACCCATCCTCAGCAACTTCACTCACCTTCCAATCACACAACATGCAGAAACCCATCCTCAGCATCTCCACTAACCTTCCAATAACAATACCTGCAGAAACCCATCCTCAGCATCTGCACGCAACTCCCAATAACACAACCTGCAGGAACCCATCCTCAGTATCTTCACTCAACGTCCAATAACACAACCTGCAGAAACACATCCTCAGCATCTTGACTCTACTCGAAATAACACAACCTGTTGGAACCCATCCTCAGTATCTTCACCCACCTTCCAATAACACAACCTGCAGAGACCAATCCTCAGCATCTCCACTAACCTCCCAATAACACAACCTGCAGAAACCCATTCTCAGATTCTCCACTCACCTCCCAATAACACAACCTGCAGAAACCCATCCTCAGCATCTCTACTCACCTACCAGCAACACAACCTGCAGAAACCCATCCTCAGCATCTCCACTCACCTCCCAATAACAGAACCTGCAGAAACCCATCCTCAGCAATTTCACTCACCTTCCAATAACACAACCTGCAGAAACCTATCCTCAGCATCATCACTCCTCCCAATAACACAACCTGCAGAAAAGCCATCCTCAGCATCTTCAATCACCTCCCAATAACACAACCTGCAGAAACCCGTCCTCAGCACCTCCACTCACCTCCCAATAACACAACCTGCAGAAAGACATCCTCAGCATCTTCACTCACCTCCCAGTAACACAACCTTCAGAAACCCATCCTCAGCATCTCCACTCACCTCCCAATAACACAACTTGCAGAAACCATCCTCAGCATCTTCACTAACCTCCCAATAACGCAACCTGCAGAAACCCATCCTCAGCATCTTCACTCACCTTCCAATAACACAACCTGCAGAAACCCATCCTCAGCATCTCCACTAAACGTCCAATAACACAACCTGAAGAAACGCATCCTCAGCACCTTCACTAACCTCCCAATAACACAACCTGCAGAAACCCATCCTCAGCACATTCACTAACCTTCCAATAGCACAACCTGCAGAAAACCATCCTCAGCATCTCCACTCACATCCCAATAACACAACCTGCAGAAACACATCCTCAGCATCTTGACTCACCTCGAAATATACAACCTGCTGGAACCCATCCTCAGTATCTTCACTCACCTTCCTATAACACAACCTGCAGAAACCAATCATCAGCATCTCCACTCACCACCCAATAACACAACCTGCAGGAAACCATCCTCAGTATCTTCACTCAACTTCCAATAACATAACGTGCAGAAACCCATCCTCAGATTCTCCACTCACATCCCAATAACACAACCTGCAGAAACCCATCCTCAGCATCTCTACTCACCTCCCAGTAACACAACCTGCAGAAACCCATCCCCAGCATCTCCACTCAACTCCCAATAACACAACCTGCACAAACCCATCCTCAGCATCTTCACTCACCTCCCAATAACACAATCTGCAGAAACAAATCCAAAGCATCTCCACTCACCTCCCAATAACACAACCTGCAGAAACCCATCCTCAGCATCTCTACTCACCTCCCAGTAACACAACCTGCAGAAACCCATCCCCAGCATCTCCACTCAACTCCCAATAACACAACCTGCACAAACCCATCCTCATCATCTTCACGAACCTCCCAATAACACGAGATGCAGAAACCCATCCTCACCATCTTCAATAACCTTCCAATAACACAACCTGCAGAAACCCATCCTCAGCATCTTCACTCACCTCCCAATTCCACAACCTGCAGGTACCCATCCTCAGTATCTTCACTCACCTTCCAATAACACAACATACAGAAATCAATTCTCAGCATCTTCACTAACCTCCCAATAACACAACCTGCAGAAAACCCATCCTCAGCATCTCCACTAACCACCCACTGACACAACCTGCAGAAACCCATTCTCAGCGTCTCCACTCACCTCCCAATAACACAACCTGCAGAAACCCATCCTCAGCATCTTCACTCACCTCCCAGTAACACAACCTGCAGAAACCCATCCTCAGCTTCTCCACTCACCTTCCAATAACACAACCTGCAGAAACCCAGCCTCAGCATCTTCAATAAATTTCCAATAATACAACCTGCAGAAACCCATCCTCAGCATCTTCACTCATCTCCCAGTAACACAACCTGCAGAAACCCATCCTCAGCATCTTCACTCACCTCCCAATAACACAACCTGCAGAAACGTATCCTCAGCATCTCCACTAACCTCCCAATAACACAACCTGCAGAAACCCATCCTCAGCATCTCCACTCACCACCCAATAACACAACCTGCAGAAACCTATCCTCAGCATCTTCACTCCACCCAATAACACAACCTGGAGAAAAGCCATCCTCAGCATCTTCACTCACCTCCCAATAACACAACCTGCAGAAACCCGTCCTCAGCATCTCCACTCACCTCCCAATAACACAACCTGCATAAACACATTCTCAGCATCTTCACTCACCTCCCAGTAACACAACCTTCAGAAACCCATCCTCAGCATCTCCACTCACCTCTCAATAACACAACCTGCAGAAACCATCCTCAGCATCTTCACAAACCTCCCAATAACGCAACCTGCAGAAAACCATCCTCAGCAACTTCACTCACCTTCCAATAACACAACCTGCAGAAACCCATCCTCAGCATGTTCAATCACCTTCCAATAACAAAACCTGCAGAAACCCATCCTCAGCATCTTCACGCAACTCCCAATAACACAACCTGCAGAAACCCATCCTCAGCATCACCACTCATCTCCCAATAACACAACCTGCAGAAACCATCCTCAGCATCTTCACTAACCTCCCAATAACGCAACCTGAGAAACCCATCCTCAGCAACTTCACTCACCTTCCAATCACACAACATGCAGAAACCCATCCTCAGCATCTCCACTAACCTTCCAATAACAATACCTGCAGAAACCCATCCTCAGCATCTGCACGCAACTCCCAATAACACAACCTGCAGGAACCCATCCTCAGTATCTTCACTCAACGTCCAATAACACAACCTGCAGAAACACATCCTCAGCATCTTGACTCTACTCGAAATAACACAACCTGTTGGAACCCATCCTCAGTATCTTCACCCACCTTCCAATAACACAACCTGCAGAGACCAATCCTCAGCATCTCCACTAACCTCCCAATAACACAACCTGCAGAAACCCATTCTCAGATTCTCCACTCACCTCCCAATAACACAACCTGCAGAAACCCATCCTCAGCATCTCTACTCACCTACCAGCAACACAACCTGCAGAAACCCATCCTCAGCATCTCCACTCACCTCCCAATAACAGAACCTGCAGAAACCCATCCTCAGCAATTTCACTCACCTTCCAATAACACAACCTGCAGAAACCTATCCTCAGCATCATCACTCCTCCCAATAACACAACCTGCAGAAAAGCCATCCTCAGCATCTTCAATCACCTCCCAATAACACAACCTGCAGAAACCCGTCCTCAGCACCTCCACTCACCTCCCAATAACACAACCTGCAGAAAGACATCCTCAGCATCTTCACTCACCTCCCAGTAACACAACCTTCAGAAACCCATCCTCAGCATCTCCACTCACCTCCCAATAACACAACTTGCAGAAACCATCCTCAGCATCTTCACTAACCTCCCAATAACGCAACCTGCAGAAACCCATCCTCAGCATCTTCACTCACCTTCCAATAACACAACCTGCAGAAACCCATCCTCAGCATCTCCACTAAACGTCCAATAACACAACCTGAAGAAACGCATCCTCAGCACCTTCACTAACCTCCCAATAACACAACCTGCAGAAACCCATCCTCAGCACATTCACTAACCTTCCAATAGCACAACCTGCAGAAAACCATCCTCAGCATCTCCACTCACATCCCAATAACACAACCTGCAGAAACACATCCTCAGCATCTTGACTCACCTCGAAATATACAACCTGCTGGAACCCATCCTCAGTATCTTCACTCACCTTCCTATAACACAACCTGCAGAAACCAATCATCAGCATCTCCACTCACCACCCAATAACACAACCTGCAGGAAACCATCCTCAGTATCTTCACTCAACTTCCAATAACATAACGTGCAGAAACCCATCCTCAGATTCTCCACTCACATCCCAATAACACAACCTGCAGAAACCCATCCTCAGCATCTCTACTCACCTCCCAGTAACACAACCTGCAGAAACCCATCCCCAGCATCTCCACTCAACTCCCAATAACACAACCTGCACAAACCCATCCTCAGCATCTTCACTCACCTCCCAATAACACAATCTGCAGAAACAAATCCAAAGCATCTCCACTCACCTCCCAATAACACAACCTGCAGAAACCCATCCTCAGCATCTCCACTGAGCTCCCAAGAACACAACCTGCAGAAACCCATCCTCATCATCTTCACGAACCTCCCAATAACACGAGATGCAGAAACCCATCCTCACCATCTTCAATAACCTTCCAATAACACAACCTGCAGAAACCCATCCTCAGCATCTTCACTCACCTCCCAATTCCACAACCTGCAGGTACCCATCCTCAGTATCTTCACTCACCTTCCAATAACACAACATACAGAAATCAATTCTCAGCATCTTCACTAACCTCCCAATAACACAACCTGCAGAAAACCCATCCTCAGCATCTCCACTAACCACCCACTGACACAACCTGCAGAAACCCATTCTCAGCGTCTCCACTCACCTCCCAATAACACAACCTGCAGAAACCCATCCTCAGCATCTTCACTCACCTCCCAGTAACACAACCTGCAGAAACCCATCCTCAGCTTCTCCACTCACCTTCCAATAACACAACCTGCAGAAACCCAGCCTCAGCATCTTCAATAAATTTCCAATAATACAACCTGCAGAAACCCATCCTCAGCATCTTCACTCATCTCCCAGTAACACAACCTGCAGAAACCCATCCTCAGCATCTTCACTCACCTCCCAATAACACAACCTGCAGAAACGTATCCTCAGCATCTCCACTAACCTCCCAATAACACAACCTGCAGAAACCCATCCTCAGCATCTCCACTCACCACACAATAACACAACCTGCAGAAACCCATCCTCAGCATCTTCAATAACCTTCTAATAACACCACCTGCAGTAACCCATCCTTCACTCACCTCCCAATAACACAACCTGCAGAAACCATCCCCAGCATCTTCAATAACCTCCCAATAAAGCAATCTGCAGAAACCCATCCTCAGAAACATCACTCACCTTCCAATCACACAACATGCAGAAACCCATCCTCAGCATCTCCACTAACCTTTCAATATCACAACCTGCAGAAACCCATCCTTCACTCACCTCCCAATTACACAACCTGCAGAATCCCATCCTCAGCATCTTCACTCACCTCCCAGTAACACAACCTGCAGAAACCCATCCTCAGCATCTTCAATAACTTTCCAATAACAAAACCTGCAGAAACCCATCCTCAGCATCTTCACGCAACTGCCAATAACACAACCTGCAGAAACCCATCCTCAGCATCTCCACTCATCTCCCAATAACACAACCTGCAGAAACCCATGCTCCGCAACTTCACTCACCTCACAATAACACAACCTGCAGGAACGCATTCTCAGTATCTTCACTCAACTTCCAATAACACAACCTGCAGAAACCCATCCTCAGCATCTTCACTAACCTCCCAATAACACAATCTGCAGAATACCCATCCTCAGCATCTCCACTCACCTCCCAATAACACAACCTGCAGAAACCCATCCTCAGCATCTTCACTCACCTTCCAATAACGCAACCTGCAGAAACCCATCCTCAGCATCTCCACTAAACGTCCAATAACACAACCTGAAGAAACGCATCCTCAGCACCTTCACTAACCTCCCAATAACACAACCTGCAGAAACCCATCCTCAGCACCTTCACTAACCTTCCAATAGCACAACCTGCAGAAAACCATCCTCAGCATCTCCACTCACCTCCCAATAACACAACCTGCAGAAACCCATCCTCAGCATCTTGACTCACCTCGAAATACACAACCTGCTGGAACCCATCCTCAGTATCTTCACTCACCTTCCTATAACACAACCTGCAGAAACCAATCATCAGCATCTCCACTAACCTTCGAATAACACAACCTGCAGAAACCCATCCTCAGCATCTTCACTAACCTTCCAATAACACAACCTGCAGAAAATCATTCTCAGCATCTCCACTCACCTCCCAATAACACAACCTGCAGAAACCCATCCTCAGCATCTCCAGTCACCTCCCAATAACACAACCTGCAGAAACCCATCCTTCACTCACCTCCCAATAACACAACCTGCAGAAACCATCCTCAGCATCTTCACTAACCTCCCAATAACGCAACCTGAGAAACCTATCCTCAGCAACTTCACTCACCTTCCAATCACACAACATGCAGAAACCCATCCTCAGCATCTCTACTAACCTTCCAATAACAAAACCTGCAGAAACCCATCCTCAGCATCTTCACGCAACTCCCAATAACACAACCTGCAGGAACCCATCCTCAGTATCTTCACTCAACGTCCAATAACACAACCTGCAGAAACACATCCTCAGCATCTTGACTCACCACGAAATAACACAACCTGCTGGAACCCATCCTTAGTATTTTCACCCACCTTCCAATAACACAACCTGCAGAGACCAATCCTCAGCATCTCCACTACCCTCCCAGTAACACAACCTGCAGAAACCCATCCTCAGCTTCTCCACTCACCTTCCAATAACAAAACCTGCAGAACCCCATCCTCAGCATCTTCAATAAACATCCAATAATACAACCTGCAGAAACCCATCCTCAGCATCTTCACTCATCTCCCAGTAACACAACCTGCAGAAACCCATCCTCAGCATCTTCACTCACCTCCCAATAACACAACCTGCAGAAAGGTATCCTCAGCATCTCCACTAACCTCCCAATAACACAACCTGCAGAAACCCATCCTCATCATCTCCAGTCACCTCCCAATAACACAACCTGCAGAAACCCATCCTCAGCATCTTCAATAACCTCCCAATAAAGCAATCTGCAGAAACCCATCCTCAGAAACATCACTCACCTTCCAATCACACAACATGCAGAAACCCATCCTCAGCATCTCCACTAACCTTCCAATATCACAACCTGCAGAAACCCATCCTTCACTCACCTCCCAATTACACAACCTGCAGAATCCCATCCTCAGCATCTTCACTCACCTCCCAGTAACACAACCTGCAGAAACCTATCCTCAGCATCTTCAATAACTTTCCAATAACAAAACCTGCAGAAACCCATCCTCAGCATCTTCAATAACTTTCCAATAACACAACCTGCAGAAACCCATCCTCAGCATCTCCACTATCTTCCCAATAATGCAACCTGCAGAAACCCATCCTCAGCATCTCCACTCACCTCCCAATAACACAACCTGCAGAAACCTATCCGCAGCATCTCCAGTTAGCTTTCAATAACACAACCTGCAGAAACCCATCCTCAGCATCTTCACTAACCTCCCAATAACACAATCTGCAGAATACCCATCCTCAGCATCTCCACTCACCTCCCAATAACACAACCTGCAGAAACCCATCCTCAGCATCTTCACTCACCTTCCAATAACGCAACCTGCAGAAACCCATCCTCAGCATCTCCACTAAACGTCCAATAACACAACCTGAAGAAACGCATCCTCAGCACCTTCACTAACCTCCCAATAACACAACCTGCAGAAACCCATCCTCAGCACCTTCACTAACCTTCCAATAGCACAACCTGCAGAAAACCATCCTCAGCATCTCCACTCACCTCCCAATAACACAACCTGCAGAAACCCATCCTCAGCATCTTGACTCACCTCGAAATACACAACCTGCTGGAACCCATCCTCAGTATCTTCACTCACCTTCCTATAACACAACCTACAGAAACCAATCATCAGCATCTCCACTAACCTCCGAATAACACAACCTGCAGAAACCCATCCTCAGCATCTTCACTAACCTTCCAATAACACAACCTGCAGAAAATCATTCTCAGCATCTCCACTCACCTCCCAATAACACAACCTGCAGAAACCCATCCTCAGCATCTCCAGTCACCTCCCAATAACACAACCTGCAGAAACCCATCCTTCACTAACCTCCCAATAACACAATCTGCAGAATACCCATCCTCAGCATCTCCACTCACCTCCCAATAACACAACCTGCAGAAACCCATCCTCAGCATCTTCACTCACCTTCCAATAACGCAACCTGCAGAAACCCATCCTCAGCATCTCCACTAAACGTCCAATAACACAACCTGAAGAAACGCATCCTCAGCACCTTCACTAACCTCCCAATAACACAACCTGCAGAAACCCATCCTCAGCACCTTCACTAACCTTCCAATAGCACAACCTGCAGAAAACCATCCTCAGCATCTCCACTCACCTCCCAATAACACAACCTGCAGAAACCCATCCTCAGCATCTTGACTCACCTCGAAATACACAACCTGCTGGAACCCATCCTCAGTATCTTCACTCACCTTCCTATAACACAACCTGCAGAAACCAATCATCAGCATCTCCACTAACCTCCGAATAACACAACCTGCAGAAACCCATCCTCAGCATCTTCACTAACCTTCCAATAACACAACCTGCAGAAAATCATTCTCAGCATCTCCACTCACCTCCCAATAACACAACCTGCAGAAACCCATCCTCAGCATCTCCAGTCACCTCCCAATAACACAACCTGCAGAAACCCATCCTTCACTCACCTCCCAATAACACAACCTGCAGAAACCATCCTCAGCATCTTCACTAACCTCCCAATAACGCAACCTGAGAAACCTATCCTCAGCAACTTCACTCACCTTCCAATCACACAACATGCAGAAACCCATCCTCAGCATCTCTACTAACCTTCCAATAACAAAACCTGCAGAAACCCATCCTCAGCATCTTCACGCAACTCCCAATAACACAACCTGCAGGAACCCATCCTCAGTATCTTCACTCAACGTCCAATAACACAACCTGCAAAAACACATCCTCAGCATCTTGACTCACCACGAAATAACACAACCTGCTGGAACCCATCCTTAGTATTTTCACCCACCTTGCAATAACACAACCTGCAGAGACCAATCCTCAGCATCTCCACTACCCTCCCAGTAACACAACCTGCAGAAACCCATCCTCAGCTTCTCCACTCACCTTCCAATAACACAACCTGCAGAAACCCATCCTCAGCATCTTCAATAAACTTCCAATAATACAACCTGCAGAAACCCATCCTCAGCATCTTCACTCATCTCCCAGTAACACAACCTGCAGAAACCCATCCTCAGCATCTTCACTCACCTCCCAATAACACAACCTGCAGAAAGGTATCCTCAGCATCTCCACTAACCTCCCAATAACACAACCTGCAGAAACCCATCCTCATCATCTCCAGTCACCTCCCAATAACACAACCTGCAGAAACCCATCCTCAGCATCTTCAATAACCTCCCAATAAAGCAATCTGCAGAAACCCATCCTCAGAAACATCACTCACCTTCCAATCACACAACATGCAGAAACCCATCCTCAGCATCTCCACTAACCTTCCAATATCACAACCTGCAGAAACCCATCCTTCACTCACCTCCCAATTACACAACCTGCAGAATCCCATCCTCAGCATCTTCACTCACCTCCCAGTAACACAACCTGCAGAAACCCATCCTCAGCATCTTCAATAACTTTCCAATAACAAAACCTGCAGAAACCCATCCTCAGCATCTTCAATAACTTTCCAATAACACAACCTGCAGAAACCCATCCTCAGCATCTCCACTATCTTCCCAATAATGCAACCTGCAGAAACCCATCCGCAGCATCTCCAGTCACCTTTCAATAACTCAACCTGCAGAAACGCATCCTCAGAATCTTCACTCACCTCCCAATAACACAACCTGCAGATACCCATCCTCAGCATCTCCACTAACCTCCCAATAACATTACCTACAGAAACACATCCTCAGCATGTTCAATAACCTTCCAATAACACAACCTGCAGAAATTAATTGTCAGCATCTCCACTCACCTCCCAATAGCACAACCTGCGGAAACACATCCTCAGCATCTTCATTCACCTCCCAATAAAACAACCTGCAGAAACCCATCCTCAACATCTCCACTCACCTCCCAATAACACAACTTGCAGAAACCCATCCTCAGCATCTTCACTCACCTCCCAATAACACAACCTGCAGAAACCCATCCTCAGCATCTTCACTCACCTCCTAATAACATAACCTGCAGAAACCCATCCTCAGCATCTCCACTAAATTCCCAATAATGCAACCTGCAGAAACACATCCTCAGCATCTCCACTCACCTCCCAATAACACAACCTGCAGAAACCCATCATCAGCATCTCCAGTAACCTTTCAAAAACACAACCTGCAGAAACCCATCCTCAGCATCTTCCATAACCTTCCAATAACACAACCTGCAGAAACCCATCCTCAGCATCTCCACTAAATTCCCAATAATGCAACCTGCAGAAACCCATCCTCAGCATCTCCACTAACCTCCCAATAACACATACTGCAAAAACCCATCCTCAGCATCTCCACTCACCTCCCAATAACACAACCTGCAGAAACCCAAGCTCATCATCTTCAATAACCTTCCAATCACACAACCTGCAGAAACCCATCCTCAGCATCTCCACTATCTTCCCAATAATGCAACCTGCAGAAACCCAGCCTCAGCATGTCCACTCACCTCCCAATAACACAACCTGCAGAAACCTAACCTCAGCATCTCCAGTCACCTTTCAATAACTCAACCTGCAGAAACCCATCCTCAGCATCTTCACTCACATCCCAATAACGCAATCTGCAGAAACACATCCACAGCATCTCCACTCACATCCCAATAACACAACCTACAGAAACACATCCTCAGCATCTTCACTCACCTCCCAATAACACAACCTGCAGATACCCATACTCAGGATCTCCACTAACCTCCCAATAACATTACCTACAGAAACACATCCTCAGCATCTTCAATAACCTTCCAATAACACAACCTGCAGAAATTAATTCTCAGCATCCCCACTCACCTCCCAATAACACAACCTGCAGAAACACATCCTCAGCATCTTCATTCACCTCCCAATAAAACAACCTGCAGAAACCCATCCTCAACATCTCCACTCACCTCCCAATAACACAACTTGCAGATACCCATCCTCAGCATCTTCACTCACCTCCCAATAACACAATCTGCAGAAACCCATCCTCATTATCTTCAATAACCTTCCAATAACACAACCTGCAGAAACCCATCCTCAGCATCTCCACTAAATTCCCAATAATGCAACCTGCAGAAACCCATCCTCAGCATCTCCACTCACCGCCCAATAACACAACCTGCAGAAACCCATCCTCAGCATCTTCACTCACCTCCCAACAACACAATCTGCAGAAACACATCCACAGCATCTCCACTCACCTCCCAATAACCCAATCTGAAGAAACCCATCCTCTGCATCTTCACTCACCTCCCAATAACACAACCTGCAGAAACCCATCCTCAGCATCTCCACTAACCTTTCAATAACACAACCTGCAAAAACCCATCCTCAGCATCCCCACTAACCTCCCAATAACACTACCTACAGAAACACATCCTCAGCATCTTCAATAACCTTCCAATAACACAACCTGCAGAACTTAATTCTCAGCATCTCCACTCACCTCCCAATAACACAACCTGCAGAAACACATCCTCAGCATCTTCATTCACCTCCCAATAACACAACCTGCAGAAACCCATCCTCAGCATCGACACTCACCTCCCAATAACACAACCTGCAGAAACACATCCCATTCATCTTCAATAACCTTCCAATAACACAACCTGCAGAAACACATCCTCAGCATCTCCACTAACCTTCCAATATCACAACCTGCAGAAACTCATCCTTCACTCACCTCCCAATTACACAACCTGCAGAATCCCATCCTCAGCATCTTCACTCACCTCCCAGTAACACAACCTGCAGAAACCCATCCTCAGCATCTTCAATAACTTTCCAATAACAAAACCTGCAGAAACCCATCCTCAGCATCTTCAATAACTTTCCAATAACACAACCTGCAGAAACCCATCCTCAGCATCTCCACTATCTTCTAAATAATGCAACCTGCAGAAACCCATCCTCAGCATCTCCACTCACCTCCCAATAACACAACCTGCAGAAACCTATCCGCAGCATCTCCAGTTAGCTTTCAATAACTCAATCTGCAGAAACGCATCCTCAGAATCTTCACTCACCTCCCAATAACACAACCTGCAGATACCCATCCTCAGCATCTCCACTAACCTCCCAATAACATTACCTACAGAAACACATCCTCAGCATGTTCAATAACCTTCCAATAACACAACCTGCAGAAATTAATTGTCAGCATCTCCACTCACCTCCCAATAGCACAACCTGCGGAAACACATCCTCAGCATCTTCATTCACCTCCCAATAGAACAACCTGCAGAAACTCATCCTCAACATCTCCACTCACCTCCCAATAACACAACTTGCAGAAACCCATCCTCAGCATCTTCACTCACCTCCCAATAACACAACCTGCAGAAACCCATCCTCAGCATCTTCACTCACCTCCCAATAACATAACCTGCAGAAACCCATCCTCAGCATCTCCACTAAATTCCCAATAATGCAACCTGCAGAAACACATCCTCAGCATCTCCACTCACCTCCCAATAACACAACCTGCAGAAACCCATCATCAGCATCTCCAGTAACCTTTCAAAAACACAACCTGCAGAAACCCATCTTCAGCATCTTCCATAACCTTCCAATAACACAACCTGCAGAAACCCATCCTCAGCATCTCCACTAAATTCCCAATAATGCAACCTGCAGAAACCCATCCTCAGCATCTCCACTAACCTCCCAAGAACACATACTGCAAAAACCCATCCTCAGCATCTCCACTAACCTCCCAATAACACTACCTACAGAAACACATCCTCAGCATCTTCAATAGCCTTCCGATAACACAACCTGCAGAAATTCATTCACAGCATCTCCACTCACCTCCCAATAACACAACCTGCAGAAACACATCCTCAGCATCTTCATTCACCTCCCAATAAAACAACCTGCAGAAACCCATCCTCAACATCTCCACTCACCTCCCAATAACACAACCTGCAGAAACCCATCCTCAACATCTTCACTCACCTGCCAATAACACAACCTGCAGAAAACCATCCTCAGCATCTCCACTCACCTCTCAATAACACAACCTGCTGAAACCATCCTCAGCATCTCCACTAACCTTCCAATAACACAACCTGCGGAAAACCATCCTTCACTCACCTCCCAATAACACAACCTGCGGAAACCATCCTCAGCAGATTCACTAACCTCCCAATCACACAACATGCAGAAACCCATCCTCAGCATCTCCACTAACCTTCCAATAACACAACCTGCAGAAACCCATCCTTCATTCAATTCCCAATAACACAACCTGCAGAAACCCATCCTCAGCATCTTCACTCACCTCACAATGACAGAACCTGCAGAAACCCATCCTCAGCATCTTCAATGAACTTCCAATAACATAAAATGCAGAAACCCATCCTCAGCATCTTCACTCACCTCCCAGTAACACAACCTGCAGAAACCCATCCTCAGCATCTTCACTCACCTCCCAATAACACAACCTGCAGAAACCCATCCTCAGCAACTTCACTCACCTCCCAATAACACAACCTGCAGAAACCCATCCTCAGCATCTCCACTCACCTCCCAATAACACAACCTGCAGAAACCCAAGCTCATCATCTTCAATAACCTTCCAATCACACAACCTGCAGAAACCCATCCTCAGCATCTCCACTATCTTCCCAATAATGCAACCTGCAGAAACCCAGCCTCAGCATGTCCACTCACCTCCCAATAACACAACCTGCAGAAACTTAACCTCAGCATCTCCAGTCACCTTTCAATAACTCAACCTGCAGAAACCCATCCTCAGCATCTTCACTCACATCCCAATAACGCAATCTGCAGAAACACATCCACAGCATCTCCACTCACATCCCAATAACACAACCTACAGAAACACATCCTCAGCATCTTCACTCACCTCCCAATAACACAACCTGCAGATACCCATACTCAGCATCTCCACTAACCTCCCAATAACATTACCTACAGAAACACATCCTCAGCATCTTCAATAACCTTCCAATAACACAACCTGCAGAAATTAATTCTCAGCATCCCCACTCACCTCCCAATAACACAACCTGCAGAAACACATCCTCAGCATCTTCATTCACCTCCCAATAAAACAACCTGCAGAAACCCATCCTCAACATCTCCACTCACCTCCCAATAACACAACTTGCAGATACCCATCCTCAGCATCTTCACTCACCTCCCAATAACACAATCTGCAGAAACCCATCCTCATTATCTTCAATAACCTTCCAATAACACAACCTGCAGAAACCCATCCTCAGCATCTCCACTAAATTCCCAATAATGCAACCTGCAGAAACCCATCCTCAGCATCTCCACTCACCGCCCAATAACACAACCTGCAGAAACCCATCCTCAGCATCTTCACTCACCTCCCAACAACACAATCTGCAGAAACACATCCACAGCATCTCCACTCACCTCCCAATAACCCAAACTGAAGAAACCCATCCTCTGCATCCCCACTAACCTCCCAATAACACTACCTACAGAAACACATCCTCAGCATCTTCAATAACCTTCCAATAACACAACCTGCAGAACTTAATTCTCAGCATCTCCACTCACCTCCCAATAACACAACCTGCAGAAACACATCCTCAGCATCTTCATTCACCTCCCAATAACACAACCTGCAGAAACCCATCCTCAGCATCGACACTCACCTCCCAATAACACAACCTGCAGAAACACATCCCATTCATCTTCAATAACCTTCCAATAACACAACCTGCAGAAACACATCCTCAGCATCTCCAATAACCTTCCAATATCACAACCTGCAGAAACCCATCCTTCACTCACCTCCCAATTACACAACCTGCAGCATCCCATCCTCAGCATCTTCACTCACCTCCCAGTAACACAACCTGCAGAAACCCATCCTCAGCATCTTCAATAACTTTCCAATAACAAAACCTGCAGAAACCCATCCTCAGCATCTTCAATAACTTTCCAATAACACAACCTGCAGAAACCCATCCTCAGCATCTCCACTATCTTCCCAATAATGCAACCTGCAGAAACCCATCCTCAGCATCTCCACTCACCTCCCAATAACACAACCTGCAGAAACCTATCCGCAGCATCTCCAGTTAGCTTTCAATAACTCAATCTGCAGAAACGCATCCTCAGAATCTTCACTCACCTCCCAATAACACAACCTGCAGATACCCATCATCAGCATCTCCACTAACCTCCCAATAACATTACCTACAGAAACACATCCTCAGCATGTTCAATAACCTTCCAATAACACAACCTGCAGAAATTAATTGTCAGCATCTCCACTCACCTCCCAATAGCACAACCTGCGGAAACACATCCTCAGCATCTTCATTCACATCCCAATAAAACAACCTGCAGAAACCCATCCTCAACATCTTCAATGAACTTCCAATAACATAAAATGCAGAAACCCATCCTCAGCATCTTCACTCACCTCCCAGTAACACAACCTGCAGAAACCCATCCTCAGCATCTTCACTCACCTCCCAATAACACAACCTGCAGAAACCCATCCTCAGCAACTTCACTCACCTCCCAATAACACAACCTGCAGAAACCCATCCTCAGCATCTCCACTCACCTCCCAATAACACAACCTGCAGAAACCCAAGCTCATCATCTTCAATAACCTTCCAATCACACAACCTGCAGAAACCCATCCTCAGCATCTCCACTATCTTCCCAATAATGCAACCTGCAGAAACCCAGCCTCAGCATGTCCACTCACCTCCCAATAACACAACCTGCAGAAACTTAACCTCAGCATCTCCAGTCACCTTTCAATAACTCAACCTGCAGAAACCCATCCTCAGCATCTTCACTCACATCCCAATAACGCAATCTGCAGAAACACATCCACAGCATCTCCACTCACATCCCAATAACACAACCTACAGAAACACATCCTCAGCATCTTCACTCACCTCCCAATAACACAACCTGCAGATACCCATACTCAGCATCTCCACTAACCTCCCAATAACATTACCTACAGAAACACATCCTCAGCATCTTCAATAACCTTCCAATAACACAACCTGCAGAAATTAATTCTCAGCATCCCCACTCACCTCCCAATAACACAACCTGCAGAAACACATCCTCAGCATCTTCATTCACCTCCCAATAAAACAACCTGCAGAAACCCATCCTCAACATCTCCACTCACCTCCCAATAACACAACTTGCAGATACCCATCCTCAGCATCTTCACTCACCTCCCAATAACACAATCTGCAGAAACCCATCCTCATTATCTTCAATAACCTTCCAATAACACAACCTGCAGAAACCCATCCTCAGCATCTCCACTAAATTCCCAATAATGCAACCTGCAGAAACCCATCCTCAGCATCTCCACTCACCGCCCAATAACACAACCTGCAGAAACCCATCCTCAGCATCTTCACTCACCTCCCAACAACACAATCTGCAGAAACACATCCACAGCATCTCCACTCACCTCCCAATAACCCAAACTGAAGAAACCCATCCTCTGCATCCCCTCTAACCTCCCAATAACACTACCTACAGAAACACATCCTCAGCATCTTCAATAACCTTCCAATAACACAACCTGCAGAACTTAATTCTCAGCATCTCCACTCACCTCCCAATAACACAACCTGCAGAAACACATCCTCAGCATCTTCATTCACCTCCCAATAACACAACCTGCAGAAACCCATCCTCAGCATCGACACTCACCTCCCAATAACACAACCTGCAGAAACACATCCCATTCATCTTCAATAACCTTCCAATAACACAACCTGCAGAAACACATCCTCAGCATCTCCAATAACCTTCCAATATCACAACCTGCAGAAACCCATCCTTCACTCACCTCCCAATTACACAACCTGCAGCATCCCATCCTCAGCATCTTCACTCACCTCCCAGTAACACAACCTGCAGAAACCCATCCTCAGCATCTTCAATAACTTTCCAATAACAAAACCTGCAGAAACCCATCCTCAGCATCTTCAATAACTTTCCAATAACACAACCTGCAGAAACCCATCCTCAGCATCTCCACTATCTTCCCAATAATGCAACCTGCAGAAACCCATCCTCAGCATCTCCACTCACCTCCCAATAACACAACCTGCAGAAACCTATCCGCAGCATCTCCAGTTAGCTTTCAATAACTCAATCTGCAGAAACGCATCCTCAGAATCTTCACTCACCTCCCAATAACACAACCTGCAGATACCCATCATCAGCATCTCCACTAACCTCCCAATAACATTACCTACAGAAACACATCCTCAGCATGTTCAATAACCTTCCAATAACACAACCTGCAGAAATTAATTGTCAGCATCTCCACTCACCTCCCAATAGCACAACGTGCGGAAACACATCCTCAGCATCTTCATTCACATCCCAATAAAACAACCTGCAGAAACCCATCCTCAACATCTCCACTCACCTCCCAATAACACAACTTGCAGAAACCCATCCTCAGCATCTTCACTCACCTCCCAATAACACAACCTGCAGAAACCCATCCTCAGCATCTACACTCACCTCCTAATAACATAACCTGCAGAAACCCATCCTCAGCATCTCCACTAAATTCCCAATAATGCAACCTGCAGAAACACATCCTCAGCATCTCCACTCACCTCCCAATAACACAACCTGCAGAAACCCATCATCAGCATCTCCAGTAACCTTTCAAAAACACAACCTGCAGAAACCCATCCTCAGCATCTTCCATAACCTTCCCATAACACAACCTGCAGAAACCCATCCTCAGCATCTCCACTAAATTCCCAATAATGCAACCTGCAGAAACCCATCCTCAGCATCTCCACTAACCTCCCAATAACACATACTGCAAAAACCCATCCTCAGCATCTCCACTAACCTCCCTATAACACTACCTACAGAAACACATCCTCAGCATCTTCAATAGCCTTCCGATAACACAACCTGCAGAAATTCATTCACAGCATCTCCACTCACCTCCCAATAACACAACCTGCAGAAACACATCCTCAGCATCTTCATTCACCTCCCAATAAAACAACCTGCAGAAACCCATCCTCAACATCTCCACTCACCTCCCAATAACACAACCTGCAGAAACCCATCCTCAACATCTTCACTCACCTGCCAATAACACAACCTGCAGAAAACCATCCTCAGCATCTCCAGTCACCTCTCAATAACACAACCTTTTGAAACCATCCTCAGCATCTCCACTAACCTTCCAATAACACAACCTGCGGAAAACCATCCTTCACTCACCTCCCAATAACACAACCTGCGGAAACCATCCTCAGCAGCTTCACTAACCTCCCAATCACACAACATGCAGAAACCCATCCTCAGCATCTCCACTAACCTTCCAATAACACAACCTGCAGAAACCCATCCTTCATTCACCTCCCAATAACACAACCTGCAGAAACCCATCCTCAGCATCTTCACTCACCTCACAATGACAGAACCTGCAGAAACCCATCCTCAGCATCTTCAATGAACTTCCAATAACATAAAATGCAGAAACCCATCCTCAGCATCTTCACTCACCTCCCAGTAACACAACCTGCAGAAACCCATCCTCAGCATCTTCACTCACCTCCCAATAACACAACCTGCAGAAACCCATCCTCAGCAACTTCACTCACCTCCCAATAACACAACCTGCAGAAACCCATCCTCAGCATCTCCACTCACCTCCCAATAACACAACCTGCAGAAACCCAAGCTCATCATCTTCAATAACCTTCCAATCACACAACCTGCAGAAACCCATCCTCAGCATCTCCACTATCTTCCCAATAATGCAACCTGCAGAAAACCAGCCTCAGCATGTCCACTCACCTCCCAATAACACAACCTGCAGAAACCTAACCTCAGCATCTCCAGTCACCTTTCAATAACTCAACCTGCAGAAACCCATCCTTCACTAACCTCCCAATAACACAATCTGCAGAATACCCATCCTCAGCATCTCCACTCACCTCCCAATAACACAACCTGCAGAAACCCATCCTCAGCATCTTCACTCACCTTCCAATAACGCAACCTGCAGAAACCCATCCTCAGCATCTCCACTAAACGTCCAATAACACAACCTGAAGAAACGCATCCTCAGCACCTTCACTAACCTCCCAATAACACAACCTGCAGAAACCCATCCTCAGCACCTTCACTAACCTTCCAATAGCACAACCTGCAGAAAACCATCCTCAGCATCTCCACTCACCTCCCAATAACACAACCTGCAGAAACCCATCCTCAGCATCTTGACTCACCTCGAAATACACAACCTGCTGGAACCCATCCTCAGTATCTTCACTCACCTTCCTATAACACAACCTGCAGAAACCAATCATCAGCATCTCCACTAACCTCCGAATAACACAACCTGCAGAAACCCATCCTCAGCATCTTCACTAACCTTCCAATAACACAACCTGCAGAAAATCATTCTCAGCATCTCCACTCACCTCCCAATAACACAACCTGCAGAAACCCATCCTCAGCATCTCCAGTCACCTCCCAATAACACAACCTGCAGAAACCCATCCTTCACTCACCTCCCAATAACACAACCTGCAGAAACCATCCTCAGCATCTTCACTAACCTCCCAATAACGCAACCTGAGAAACCTATCCTCAGCAACTTCACTCACCTTCCAATCACACAACATGCAGAAACCCATCCTCAGCATCTCTACTAACCTTCCAATAACAAAACCTGCAGAAACCCATCCTCAGCATCTTCACGCAACTCCCAATAACACAACCTGCAGGAACCCATCCTCAGTATCTTCACTCAACGTCCAATAACACAACCTGCAAAAACACATCCTCAGCATCTTGACTCACCACGAAATAACACAACCTGCTGGAACCCATCCTTAGTATTTTCACCCACCTTCCAATAACACATCCTGCAGAGACCAATCCTCAGCATCTCCACTACCCTCCCAGTAACACAACCTGCAGAAACCCATCCTCAGCTTCTCCACTCACCTTCCAATAACACAACCTGCAGAAACCCATCCTCAGCATCTTCAATAAACTTCCAATAATACAACCTGCAGAAACCCATCCTCAGCATCTTCACTCATCTCCCAGTAACACAACCTGCAGAAACCCATCCTCAGCATCTTCACTCACCTCCCAATAACACAACCTGCAGAAAGGTATCCTCAGCATCTCCACTAACCTCCCAATAACACAACCTGCAGAAACCCATCCTCATCATCTCCAGTCACCTCCCAATAACACAACCTGCAGAAACCCATCCTCAGCATCTTCAATAACCTCCCAATAAAGCAATCTGCAGAAACCCATCCTCAGAAACATCACTCACCTTCCAATCACACAACATGCAGAAACCCATCCTCAGCATCTCCACTAACCTTCCAATATCACAACCTGCAGAATCCCATCCTTCACTCACCTCCCAATTACACAACCTGCAGAATCCCATCCTCAGCATCTTCACTCACCTCCCAGTAACACAACCTGCAGAAACCCATCCTCAGCATCTTCAATAACTTTCCAATAACAAAACCTGCAGAAACCCATCCTCAGCATCTTCAATAACTTTCCAATAACACAACCTGCAGAAACCCATCCTCAGCATCTCCACTATCTTCCCAATAATGCAACCTGCAGAAACCCATCCGCAGCATCTCCAGTCACCTTTCAATAACTCAACCTGCAGAAACGCATCCTCAGAATCTTCACTCACCTCCCAATAACACAACCTGCAGATACCCATCCTCAGCATCTCCACTAACCTCCCAATAACATTACCTACAGAAACACATCCTCAGCATGTTCAATAACCTTCCAATAACACAACCTGCAGAAATTAATTGTCAGCATCTCCACTCACCTCCCAATAGCACAACCTGCGGAAACACATCCTCAGCATCTTCATTCACCTCCCAATAAAACAACCTGCAGAAACCCATCCTCAACATCTCCACTCACCTCCCAATAACACAACTTGCAGAAACCCATCCTCAGCATCTTCACTCACCTCCCAATAACACAACCTGCAGAAACCCATCCTCAGCATCTTCACTCACCTCCTAATAACATAACCTGCAGAAACCCATCCTCAGCATCTCCACTAAATTCCCAATAATGCAACCTGCAGAAACACATCCTCAGCATCTCCACTCACCTCCCAATAACACAACCTGCAGAAACCCATCATCAGCATCTCCAGTAACCTTTCAAAAACACAACCTGCAGAAACCCATCCTCAGCATCTTCCATAACCTTCCAATAACACAACCTGCAGAAACCCATCCTCAGCATCTCCACTAAATTCCCAATAATGCAACCTGCAGAAACCCATCCTCAGCATCTCCACTAACCTCCCAATAACACATACTGCAAAAACCCATCCTCAGCATCTCCACTCACCTCCCAATAACACAACCTGCAGAAACCCAAGCTCATCATCTTCAATAACCTTCCAATTACACAACCTGCAGAAACCCATCCTCAGCATCTCCACTATCTTCCCAATAATGCAACCTGCAGAAACCCAGCCTCAGCATGTCCACTCACCTCCCAATAACACAACCTGCAGAAACCTAACCTCAGCATCTCCAGTCACCTTTCAATAACTCAACCTGCAGAAACCCATCCTCAGCATCTTCACTCACATCCCAATAACGCAATCTGCAGAAACACATCCACAGCATCTCCACTCACATCCCAATAACACAACCTACAGAAACACATCCTCAGCATCTTCACTCACCTCCCAATAACACAACCTGCAGATACCCATACTCAGGATCTCCACTAACCTCCCAATAACATTACCTACAGAAACACATCCTCAGCATCTTCAATAACCTTCCAATAACACAACCTGCAGAAATTAATTCTCAGCATCCCCACTCACCTCCCAATAACACAACCTGCAGAAACACATCCTCAGCATCTTCATTCACCTCCCAATAAAACAACCTGCAGAAACCCATCCTCAACATCTCCACTCACCTCCCAATAACACAACTTGCAGATACCCATCCTCAGCATCTTCACTCACCTCCCAATAACACAATCTGCAGAAACCCATCCTCATTATCTTCAATAACCTTCCAATAACACAACCTGCAGAAACCCATCCTCAGCATCTCCACTAAATTCCCAATAATGCAACCTGCAGAAACCCATCCTCAGCATCTCCACTCACCGCCCAATAACACAACCTGCAGAAACCCATCCTCAGCATCTTCACTCACCTCCCAACAACACAATCTGCAGAAACACATCCACAGCATCTCCACTCACCTCCCAATAACCCAATCTGAAGAAACCCATCCTCTGCATCTTCACTCACCTCCCAATAACACAACCTGCAGAAACCCATCCTCAGCATCTCCACTAACCTTTCAATAACACAACCTGCAAAAACCCATCCTCAGCATCCCCACTAACCTCCCAATAACACTACCTACAGAAACACATCCTCAGCATCTTCAATAACCTTCCAATAACACAACCTGCAGAACTTAATTCTCAGCATCTCCACTCACCTCCCAATAACACAACCTGCAGAAACACATCCTCAGCATCTTCATTCACCTCCCAATAACACAACCTGCAGAAACCCATCCTCAGCATCGACACTCACCTCCCAATAACACAACCTGCAGAAACACATCCCATTCATCTTCAATAACCTTCCAATAACACAACCTGCAGAAACACATCCTCAGCATCTCCACTAACCTTCCAATATCACAACCTGCAGAAACTCATCCTTCACTCACCTCCCAATTACACAACCTGCAGAATCCCATCCTCAGCATCTTCACTCACCTCCCAGTAACACAACCTGCAGAAACCCATCCTCAGCATCTTCAATAACTTTCCAATAACAAAACCTGCAGAAACCCATCCTCAGCATCTTCAATAACTTTCCAATAACACAACCTGCAGAAACCCATCCTCAGCATCTCCACTATCTTCCCAATAATGCAACCTGCAGAAACCCATCCTCAGCATCTCCACTCACCTCCCAATAACACAACCTGCAGAAACCTATCCGCAGCATCTCCAGTTAGCTTTCAATAACTCAATCTGCAGAAACGCATCCTCAGAATCTTCACTCACCTCCCAATAACACAACCTGCAGATACCCATCCTCAGCATCTCCACTAACCTCCCAATAACATTACCTACAGAAACACATCCTCAGCATGTTCAATAACCTTCCAATAACACAACCTGCAGAAATTAATTGTCAGCATCTCCACTCACCTCCCAATAGCACAACCTGCGGAAACACATCCTCAGCATCTTCATTCACCTCCCAATAGAACAACCTGCAGAAACTCATCCTCAACATCTCCACTCACCTCCCAATAACACAACTTGCAGAAACCCATCCTCAGCATCTTCACTCACCTCCCAATAACACAACCTGCAGAAACCCATCCTCAGCATCTTCACTCACCTCCCAATAACATAACCTGCAGAAACCCATCCTCAGCATCTCCACTAAATTCCCAATAATGCAACCTGCAGAAACACATCCTCAGCATCTCCACTCACCTCCCAATAACACAACCTGCAGAAACCCATCATCAGCATCTCCAGTAACCTTTCAAAAACACAACCTGCAGAAACCCATCTTCAGCATCTTCCATAACCTTCCAATAAAACAACCTGCAGAAACCCATCCTCAGCATCTCCACTAAATTCCCAATAATGCAACCTGCAGAAACCCATCCTCAGCATCTCCACTAACCTCCCAAGAACACATACTGCAAAAACCCATCCTCAGCATCTCCACTAACCTCCCAATAACACTACCTACAGAAACACATCCTCAGCATCTTCAATAGCCTTCCGATAACACAACCTGCAGAAATTCATTCACAGCATCTCCACTCACCTCCCAATAACACAACCTGCAGAAACACATCCTCAGCATCTTCATTCACCTCCCAATAAAACAACCTGCAGAAACCCATCCTCAACATCTCCACTCACCTCCCAATAACACAACCTGCAGAAACCCATCCTCAACATCTTCACTCACCTGCCAATAACACAACCTGCAGAAAACCATCCTCAGCATCTCCAGTCACCTCTCAATAACACAACCTGCTGAAACCATCCTCAGCATCTCCACTAACCTTCCAATAACACAACCTGCGGAAAACCATCCTTCACTCACCTCCCAATAACACAACCTGCGGAAACCATCCTCAGCAGATTCACTAACCTCCCAATCACACAACATGCAGAAACCCATCCTCAGCATCTCCACTAACCTTCCAATAACACAACCTGCAGAAACCCATCCTTCATTCACCTCCCAATAACACAACCTGCAGAAACCCATCCTCAGCATCTTCACTCACCTCACAATGACAGAACCTGCAGAAACCCATCCTCAGCATCTTCAATGAACTTCCAATAACATAAAATGCAGAAACCCATCCTCAGCATCTTCACTCACCTCCCAGTAACACAACCTGCAGAAACCCATCCTCAGCATCTTCACTCACCTCCCAATAACACAACCTGCAGAAACCCATCCTCAGCAACTTCACTCACCTCCCAATAACACAACCTGCAGAAACCCATCCTCAGCATCTCCACTCACCTCCCAATAACACAACCTGCAGAAACCCAAGCTCATCATCTTCAATAACCTTCCAATCACACAACCTGCAGAAACCCATCCTCAGCATCTCCACTATCTTCCCAATAATGCAACCTGCAGAAACCCAGCCTCAGCATGTCCACTCACCTCCCAATAACACAACCTGCAGAAACTTAACCTCAGCATCTCCAGTCACCTTTCAATAACTCAACCTGCAGAAACCCATCCTCAGCATCTTCACTCACATCCCAATAACGCAATCTGCAGAAACACATCCACAGCATCTCCACTCACATCCCAATAACACAACCTACAGAAACACATCCTCAGCATCTTCACTCACCTCCCAATAACACAACCTGCAGATACCCATACTCAGCATCTCCACTAACCTCCCAATAACATTACCTACAGAAACACATCCTCAGCATCTTCAATAACCTTCCAATAACACAACCTGCAGAAATTAATTCTCAGCATCCCCACTCACCTCCCAATAACACAACCTGCAGAAACACATCCTCAGCATCTTCATTCACCTCCCAATAAAACAACCTGCAGAAACCCATCCTCAACATCTCCACTCACCTCCCAATAACACAACTTGCAGATACCCATCCTCAGCATCTTCACTCACCTCCCAATAACACAATCTGCAGAAACCCATCCTCATTATCTTCAATAACCTTCCAATAACACAACCTGCAGAAACCCATCCTCAGCATCTCCACTAAATTCCCAATAATGCAACCTGCAGAAACCCATCCTCAGCATCTCCACTCACCGCCCAATAACACAACCTGCAGAAACCCATCCTCAGCATCTTCACTCACCTCCCAACAACACAATCTGCAGAAACACATCCACAGCATCTCCACTCACCTCCCAATAACCCAAACTGAAGAAACCCATCCTCTGCATCTTCACTCACCTCCCAATAACACAACCTGCAGAAACCCATCCTCAGCATCTCCACTAACCTTTCAATAACACAACCTGCAAAAACCCATCCTCAGCATCCCCACTAACCTCCCAATAACACTACCTACAGAAACACATCCTCAGCATCTTCAATAACCTTCCAATAACACAACCTGCAGAACTTAATTCTCAGCATCTCCACTCACCTCCCAATAACACAACCTGCAGAAACACATCCTCAGCATCTTCATTCACCTCCCAATAACACAACCTGCAGAAACCCATCCTCAGCATCGACACTCACCTCCCAATAACACAACCTGCAGAAACACATCCCATTCATCTTCAATAACCTTCCAATAACACAACCTGCAGAAACACATCCTCAGCATCTCCACTAACCTTCCAATATCACAACCTGCAGAAACCCATCCTTCACTCACCTCCCAATTACACAACCTGCAGCATCCCATCCTCAGCATCTTCACTCACCTCCCAGTAACACAACCTGCAGAAACCCATCCTCAGCATCTTCAATAACTTTCCAATAACAAAACCTGCAGAAACCCATCCTCAGCATCTTCAATAACTTTCCAATAACACAACCTGCAGAAACCCATCCTCAGCATCTCCACTATCTTCCCAATAATGCAACCTGCAGAAACCCATCCTCAGCATCTCCACTCACCTCCCAATAACACAACCTGCAGAAACCTATCCGCAGCATCTCCAGTTAGCTTTCAATAACTCAATCTGCAGAAACGCATCCTCAGAATCTTCACTCACCTCCCAATAACACAACCTGCAGATACCCATCATCAGCATCTCCACTAACCTCCCAATAACATTACCTACAGAAACACATCCTCAGCATGTTCAATAACCTTCCAATAACACAACCTGCAGAAATTAATTGTCAGCATCTCCACTCACCTCCCAATAGCACAACCTGCGGAAACACATCCTCAGCATCTTCATTCACATCCCAATAAAACAACCTGCAGAAACCCATCCTCAACATCTCCACTCACCTCCCAATAACACAACTTGCAGAAACCCATCCTCAGCATCTTCACTCACCTCCCAATAACACAACCTGCAGAAACCCATCCTCAGCATCTACACTCACCTCCTAATAACATAACCTGCAGAAACCCATCCTCAGCATCTCCACTAAATTCCCAATAATGCAACCTGCAGAAACACATCCTCAGCATCTCCACTCACCTCCCAATAACACAACCTGCAGAAACCCATCATCAGCATCTCCAGTAACCTTTCAAAAACACAACCTGCAGAAACCCATCCTCAGCATCTTCCATAACCTTCCCATAACACAACCTGCAGAAACCCATCCTCAGCATCTCCACTAAATTCCCAATAATGCAACCTGCAGAAACCCATCCTCAGCATCTCCAATAACCTCCCAATAACACATACTGCAAAAACCCATCCTCAGCATCTCCACTAACCTCCCAATAACACTACCTACAGAAACACATCCTCAGCATCTTCAATAGCCTTCCGATAACACAACCTGCAGAAATTCATTCACAGCATCTCCACTCACCTCCCAATAACACAACCTGCAGAAACACATCCTCAGCATCTTCATTCACCTCCCAATAAAACAACCTGCAGAAACCCATCCTCAACATCTCCACTCACCTCCCAATAACACAACCTGCAGAAACCCATCCTCAACATCTTCACTCACCTGCCAATAACACAACCTGCAGAAAACCATCCTCAGCATCTCCAGTCACCTCTCAATAACACAACCTTTTGAAACCATCCTCAGCATCTCCACTAACCTTCCAATAACACAACCTGTGAAAACCATCCTTCACTCACCTCCCAATAACACAACCTGCGGAAACCATCCTCAGCAGCTTCACTAACCTCCCAATCACACAACATGCAGAAACCCATCCTCAGCATCTCCACTAACCTTCCAATAACACAACCTGCAGAAACCCATCCTTCATTCACCTCCCAATAACACAACCTGCAGAAACCCATCCTCAGCATCTTCACTCACCTCACAATGACAGAACCTGCAGAAACCCATCCTCAGCATCTTCAATGAACTTCCAATAACATAAAATGCAGAAACCCATCCTCAGCATCTTCACTCACCTCCCAGTAACACAACCTGCAGAAACCCATCCTCAGCATCTTCACTCACCTCCCAATAACACAACCTGCAGAAACCCATCCTCAGCAACTTCACTCACCTCCCAATAACACAACCTGCAGAAACCCATCCTCAGCATCTCCACTCACCTCCCAATAACACAACCTGCAGAAACCCAAGCTCATCATCTTCAATAACCTTCCAATCACACAACCTGCAGAAACCCATCCTCAGCATCTCCACTATCTTCCCAATAATGCAACCTGCAGAAAACCAGCCTCAGCATGTCCACTCACCTCCCAATAACACAACCTGCAGAAACCTAACCTCAGCATCTCCAGTCACCTTTCAATAACTCAACCTGCAGAAACCCATCCACAGCATCTTCACTCACATCCCAATAACGCAATCTGCAGAAACACATCCACAGCATCTCCACTCACATCCCAATAACACAACCTACAGAAACACATCCTCAGCATCTTCACTCACCTCCCAATAACACAACCTGCAGATACCCATACTCAGCATCTCCACTAACCTCCCAATAACATTACCTACAGAAACACATCCTCAGCATCTTCAATAACCTTCCAATAACACAACCTGCAGAAATTAATTCTCAGCATCCCCACTCACCTCCCAATAAAACAACCTGCAGAAACACATCCTCAGCATCTTCATTCACCTCCCAATAAAACAACCTGCAGAAACCCATCCTCAACATCTCCACTCACCTCCCAATAACACAACTTGCAGATACCCATCCTCAGCATCTTCACTCACCTCCCAATAACACAATCTGCAGAAACCCATCCTCATTATCTTCAATAACCTTCCAATAACACAACCTGCAGAAACCCATCCTCAGCATCTCCACTAAATTCCCAATAATGCAACCTGCAGAAACCCTTCCTCAGCATCTCCACTCACCGCCCAATAACACAACCTGCAGAAACCCATCCTCAGCATCTTCACTCACCTCCCAACAACACAATCTGCAGAAACACATCCACAGCATCTCCACTCACCTCCCAATAACCCAAACTGAAGAAACCCATCCTCTGCTTCTTCACTCACCTCCCAATAACACAACCTGCAGAAACCCATCCTCAGCATCTCCACTAACCTTTCAATAACACAACCTGCAAAAACCCATCCTCAGCATCCCCACTAACCTCCCAATAACACTACCTACAGAAACACATCCTCAGCATCTTCAATAACCTTCCAATAACACAACCTGCAGAACTTAATTCTCAGCATCTCCACTCACCTCCCAATAACACAACCTGCAGAAACACATCCTCAGCATCTTCATTCACCTCCCAATAACACAACCTGCAGAAACCCATCCTCAGCATCGACACTCACCTCCCAATAACACAACCTGCAGAAACACATCCCATTCATCTTCAATAACCTTCCAATAACACAACCTGCAGAAACACATCCTCAGCATCTTCATTCACCTCCCAATAATGCAACCTGCAGAAACCCATCCTCAGCATCTCCACTCACCGCCCAATAACACAACCTGCAGAAACCCATCCTCAGCATCTCCAGTAACCTTTCAATAATACAACCTGCAGAAACCCATCCTCAGCATCTTCACTCACCTCCCAACAACACAATCTGCAGAAACACATCCACAGCATCTCCACTCACCTCCCAATAACCCAATCTGAAGAAACCCATCCTCTGCATCTTCACTCACCTCCCAATAACACAACCTGCAGAAACCCATCCTCAGCATCTCCACTAACCTTTCAATAACACAACCTGCAAAAACCCATCCTCAGCATCCCCACTAACCTCCCAATAACACTACCTACAGAAACACATCCTCAGCATCTTCAATAACCTTCCAATAACACAACCTGCAGAACTTAATTCTCAGCATCTTCACTCACCTCCCAATAACACAACCTGCAGAAACACATCCTCAGCATCTACATTCACCTCCCAATAACACAACCTGCAGAAACCCATCCTCAGCATCGACACTCACCTCCCAATAACACAACCTGCAGAAACCCATCCCATTCATCTTCAATAACCTTCCAATAACACAACCTGCAGAAACCCATCCTCAGCATCTCCACTAACTTCCCAATAATGCAACCTGCAGAAACCCATCCTCAGCATCTCCACTCACCGCCCAATAACACAACCTGCAGAAACCCATCCTCAGCATCTCCAGTAACCTTTCAATAATACAACCTGCAGAAACCCATCCTCAGCATCTTCACTCACCTCCCAACAACACAATCTGCAGAAACACATCCACAGCATCTCCACTCACCTCCCAATAACCCAATCTGTAGAAACCCATCCTCTGCATCTTCACTCACCTCCCAATAACACAACCTGCAGAAACCCATCCTCAGCATCTTCACTAACCTTCCAATAACACAACCTGCATAAAATCATTCTCAGCATCTTCACTCACCTCCCAATAACACAACCTGCAGAAACACATCCTCAGCATCTTCACTCACCTCTCAATAACACAACCTGCAGAAACACATCCTCAACATCTCAACTCACCTCCCAATAACACCGGGGCAGCACGGTAGCATAGTGGTTAGCACAATTGCTTCACAGCTCCAGAGTCCCAGGTTCGATTCCGGCTTGGGTCACTGTCTTTGCGGAGTCTGCACATCCTCCCCGTGTGTGCGTGGGTTTCCTCCGGGTGCTCCGGTTTCCTCCCACAGTCCAAAGATGTGCAGGTTAGGTGGATTGGCCATAATAAAATTGCCCTTAGTGTCCAAAATTCCCCTTAGTGTTGGGTGGGGTTACTGGGCTATGGGGTTAGGGGGAGGTGTTGACCTTGGGTAGGGTGCTCTTTCCAAGAGCCGGTGCAGACTCGATGGGCCGAATGGCCTCCTTCTGCACTGTAAATTCTATGATAATCTATGATAAACACAACCTGCAGAAACCCATTCTCAGCATCTTCACTCAACTTCCAATATCACAACCTGCCGAAACCCATCCTCAGCATCTTCACTAACCTCCCAATAACATAACCTGCAGAAACCTATCCTTCACTCACCTCCCAATAACACAACCACCAGAAACCACCCTCAGCATCTTCACTAACCTTCCAATAACGCAACCTGCAGAAACCCATCCTCAGCAATTTCACTCACCTTCCAATCACACAAAATGCAGAAACCCATCCTCAGCATCTCCACTAACCTTCCAATAACACAACCTGCAGAACCCCATCCTTCACTCACCTCCCAAGAACACAACCTGCAGAAACCCATCCTCAGCATCATCAATAACCTTCCAATAACAAAACCTGCAGAAACCCACCCTCAGCATCTTCACGCAACTCCCAACAACACAACCTGCAGAAACCCATCCTCAGCATCTCCACTCATCACCCAAGTACACAACCTGCACAGACCCATTCTCAGCAACTTCACTCACCTTCCTACAACACAACCTGCTGGAACCCATCCTCAGCAACATCAATAACCTTCCAATAACAAAACCTGCAGAAACCCACCCTCAGCATCTTCACGCAACTCCCAACAACACAACCTGCAGAAACCCATCCTCAGTATCTCCACTCATCTCCCAAGTACACAGCCTGCACAGACCCATTCTCAGCAACTTCACTCACCGCCCAATAACGCAACCTGCAGAAACCCATCCTCAGCATCTTCACTCACCTCTCAATAACACAACCTGCAGAAACCCATCCTCAGCATCTTCACTCACCTCCCAATAACACAACCTGCAGAAACCCATCCTTCATTCACCACCAAATAACACAACCTGCAGAAACCCATCCTCAGCATCTTGACTCACCTCCCAATAACAGAACCTGCAGAAACCCATCCTCAGCATCTTCAATGAACTTCCAATAACACAAACTGCAGAACCCCATCCTCAGCATCTCCAGTCACCTCTCAATAACACAACCTGCTGAAACCCATCCTCAGCATCTCCAATAACCTTCCAATAACACAACCTGCGGAAAACCATCCTTCACTCACCTCCCAATAACACAACCTGCGGAAACCATCCTCAGCAGCTTCACTAACCTCCCAATAACGCAACCTGCAGAAACCCATCCTCCGCAACTTCACTCACCTTCCAATCACACAACATGCAGAAACCCATCCTCAGCATCTCCACTAACCTTCCAATAACACAACCTGCAGAAACCCATCCTTCATTCACCTGCCAATAACACAACCTGCAGAAACCCATCCTCAGCATCTTCACTCACCTCCCAATAACACAACCTGCAGAAACCCATCCTCAGCATCTTCACTCACCTCCCAATAACACAACCTGCAGAAACCCATCCTCAGCAACTTCACTAACCTCCCAATAACACAACATGCAGAAACCCATCCTCAGCATCTCCACTCACATACAAATAACACAACCTGCAGAAACCCATCGTCAGCATCTCCACTAACCTCCCAATAACACAACCTACGGAAACCCATCCTCAGCATCTTCACTAACCTTCCAATAACACAACCTGCAGAAAATCATTCTCAGCATCTTCACTCACCTCCCAATAACACAACCTGCAGAAACACATCCTCAGCATCTTCACTCACCTCTCAATAACACAACCTGCAGAAACACATCCTCAACATCTCAACTCACCTCCCAATAACACCGGGGCAGCACGGTAGCATAGTGGTTAGCACAATTGCTTCACAGCTCCAGAGTCCCAGGTTCGATTCCGGCTTGGGTCACTGTCTGTGCGGAGTCTGCACATCCTCCCCGTGTGTGCGTGGGTTTCCTCCGGGTGCTCCGGTTTCCTCCCACAGTCCAAAGATGTGCAGGTTAGGTGGATTGGCCATAATAAAATTGCCCTTAGTGTCCAAAATTCCCCTTAGTGTTGGGTGGGGTTACTGGGCTATGGGGATAGGGGGAGGTGTTGACCTTGGGTAGGGTGCTCTTTCCAAGAGCCGGTGCAGACTCGATGGGCCGGATGGCCTCCTTCTGCACTGTAAATTCTATGATAATCTGTGATAAACACAACCTGCAGAAACCCATCCTCAGCATCTTCACTCAACTTCCAATATCACAACCTGCAGAAACCCATCCTCAGCATCTTCACTAACCTCCCAATAACATAACCTGCAGAAACCCATCCTTCACTCACCTCCCAATAACACAACCTGCAGAAACCTAACCTCAGCATCTCCAGTCACCTTTCAATAACTCAACCTGCAGAAACCCATCCTCAGCATCTTCACTCACATCCCAATAACGCAATCTGCAGAAACACATCCACAGCATCTCCACTCACATCCCAATAACACAACCTACATAAACACATCCTCAGCATCTTCACTCACCTCCCAATAACACAATCTGCAGAAACACATCCTCAGCATCTTCATTCTCCTCCCAATAACACAACCTGCAGAAACCCATCCTCAGCATCGACACTCACCTCCCAATAACACAACCTACAGAAACACATCCCATTCATCTTCAATAACCTTCCAATAACACAACCTGCAGAAACACATCCTCAGCATCTTCATTCACCTCCCAATAATGCAACCTGCAGAAACCCATCCTCAGCATCTCCACTCACCGCCCAATAACACAATCTGCAGAAACCCATCCTCAGCATCTCCAGTAACCTTTCAATAATACAACCTGCAGAAACCCATCCTCAGCATCTTCACTCACCTCCCAACAACACAATCTGCAGAAACACATCCACAGCATCTCCACTCACCTCCCAATAACCCAATCTGAAGAAACCCATCCTCTGCATCTTCACTCACCTCCCAATAACACAACCTGCAGAAACCCATCCTCAGCATCTCCACTAACCTTTCAATAACACAACCTGCAAAAACCCATCCTCAGCATCCCCACTAACCTCCCAATAACACTACCTACAGAAACACATCCTCAGCATCTTCAATAACCTTCCAATAACACAACCTGCAGAACTTAATTCTCAGCATCTTCACTCACCTCCCAATAACACAACCTGCAGAAACACATCCTCAGCATCTACATTCACCTCCCAATAACACAACCTGCAGAAACCCATCCTCAGCATCGACACTCACCTCCCAATAACACAACCTGCAGAAACCCATCCCATTCATCTTCAATAACCTTCCAATAACACAACCTGCAGAAACCCATCCTCAGCATCTCCACTAACTTCCCAATAATGCAACCTGCAGAAACCCATCCTCAGCATCTCCACTCACCGCCCAATAACACAACCTGCAGAAACCCATCCTCAGCATCTCCAGTAACCTTTCAATAATACAACCTGCAGAAACCCATCCTCAGCATCTTCACTCACCTCCCAACAACACAATCTGCAGAAACACATCCACAGCATCTCCACTCACCTCCCAATAACCCAATCTGTAGAAACCCATCCTCTGCATCTTCACTCACCTCCCAATAACACAACCTGCAGAAACCCATCCTCAGCATCTTCACTAACCTTCCAATAACACAACCTGCATAAAATCATTCTCAGCATCTTCACTCACCTCCCAATAACACAACCTGCAGAAACACATCCTCAGCATCTTCACTCACCTCTCAATAACACAACCTGCAGAAACACATCCTCAACATCTCAACTCACCTCCCAATAACACCGGGGCAGCACGGTAGCATAGTGGTTAGCACAATTGCTTCACAGCTCCAGAGTCCCAGGTTCGATTCCGGCTTGGGTCACTGTCTTTGCGGAGTCTGCACATCCTCACCGTGTGTGCGTGGGTTGCCTCCGGGTGCTCCGGTTTCCTCCCACAGTCCAAAGATGTGCAGGTTAGGTGGATTGGCCATAATAAAATTGCCCTTAGTGTCCAAAATTCCCCTTAGTGTTGGGTGGGGTTACTGGGCTATGGGGTTAGGGGGAGGTGTTGACCTTGGGTAGGGTGCTCTTTCCAAGAGCCGGTGCAGACTCGATGGGCCGAATGGCCTCCTTCTGCACTGTAAATTCTATGATAATCTATGATAAACACAACCTGCAGAAACCCATTCTCAGCATCTTCACTCAACTTCCAATATCACAACCTGCCGATACCCATCCTCAGCATCTTCACTAACCTCCCAATAACATAACCTGCAGAAACCTATCCTTCACTCACCTCCCAATAACACAACCACCAGAAACCACCCTCAGCATCTTCACTAACCTTCCAATAACGCAACCTGCAGAAACCCATCCTCAGCAATTTCACTCACCTTCCAATCACACAAAATGCAGAAACCCATCCTCAGCATCTCCACTAACCTTCCAATAACACAACCTGCAGAACCCCATCCTTCACTCACCTCCCAAGAACACAACCTGCAGAAACCCATCCTCAGCATCATCAATAACCTTCCAAAAACAAAACCTGCAGAAACCCACCCTCAGCATCTTCACGCAACTCCCAACAACACAACCTGCAGAAACCCATCATCAGCATCTCCACTCATCTCCCAAGTACACAACCTGCACAGACCCATTCTCAGCAACTTCACTCACCTTCCTACAACACAACCTGCAGGAACCCATCCTCAGCAACATCAATAACCTTCCAATAACAAAACCTGCAGAAACCCACCCTCAGCATCTTCACTCACATCCCAATAACGCAATCTGCAGAAACACATCCACAGCATCTCCACTCACATCCCAATAACACAACCTACATAAACACATCCTCAGCATCTTCACTCACCTCCCAATAACACAACCTGCAGATACCCATACTCAGCATCTCCACTAACCTCCCAATAACATTACCTACAGAAACACATCCTCAGCATCTTCAATAACCTTCCAATAACACAACCTGCAGAAATTAATTCTCAGCATCCCCACTCACCTCCCAATAACACAACCTGCAGAAACACATCCTCAGCATCTTCATTCACCTCCCAATAAAACAACCTGCAGAAACCCATCCTCAACATCTCCACTCACCTCCCAATAACACAACCTGCAGAAACCCATCCTCAGCATCTACATTCACCTCCTAATAACACAACCTGCAGAAACCCATCCTCATTATCTTCAATAACCTTCCAATAACACAACCTGCAGAAACCCATCCTCAGCATCTCCACTAAATTCCCAATAATGCAACCTGCAGAAACCCATCCTCAGCATCTCCACTCACCGCCCAATAACACAACCTGCAGAAACCCATCCTCAGCATCTCCAGTAACCTTTCAATAATACAACCTGCAGAAACCCATCCTCAGCATCTTCACTCACCTCCCAACAACACAATCTGCAGAAACACATCCACAGCATCTCCACTCACCTCCCAATAACCCAATCTGAAGAAACCCATCCTCTGCATCTTCACTCACCTCCCAATAACACAACCTGCAGAAACCCATCCTCAGCATCTCCACTAACCTTTCAATAACACAACCTGCAAAAACCCATCCTCAGCATCCCCACTAACCTCCCAATAACACTACCTACAGAAACACATCCTCAGCATCTTCAATAACCTTCCAATAACACAACCTGCAGAACTTAATTCTCAGCATCTCCACTCACCTCCCAATAACACAACCTGCAGAAACACATCCTCAGCATCTTCATTCACCTCCCAATAACACAACCTGCAGAAACCCATCCTCAGCATCTACACTCACCTCCCAATAACACAACCTGCAGAAACCCATCCCATTCATCTTCAATAACCTTCCAATAACACAACCTGCAGAAACCCATCCTCAGCATCTCCACTAACCTTTCAATAACACAACCTGCAAAAACCCATCCTCAGCATCCCCACTAACCTCCCAATAACACTACCTACAGAAACACATCCTCAGCATCTTCAATAACCTTCCAATAACACAACCTGCAGAACTTAATTCTCAGCATCTCCACTCACCTCCCAATAACACAACCTGCAGAAACACATCCTCAGCATCTTCATTCACCTCCCAATAACACAACCTGCAGAAACCCATCCTCAGCATCTACACTCACCTCCCAATAACACAACCTGCAGAAACCCATCCCATTCATCTTCAATAACCTTCCAATAACACAACCTGCAGAAACCCATCCTCAGCATCTCCACTAACTTCCCAATAATGCAACCTGCAGAAACCCATCCTCAGCATCTCCACTCACCGCCCAATAACACAACCTGCAGAAACCCATCCTCAGCATCTCCAGTAACCTTTCAATAATACAACCTGCAGAAACCCATCCTCAGCATCTTCACTCACCTCCCAACAACACAATCTGCAGAAACACATCCACAGCATCTCCACTCACCTCCCAATAACCCAATCTGAAGAAACCCATCCTCTGCATCTTCACTCACCTCCCAATAACACAACCTGCAGAAACCCATCCTCAGCATCTCCACTAACCTCCCAATAACACAACCTACGGAAACCCATCCTCAGCATCTTCACTAACCTTCCAATAACACAACCTGCATAAAATCATTCTCAGCATCTCAACTCACCTCCCAATAACACCGGGGCAGCACGGTAGCATAGTGGTTAGCACAATTGCTTCACAGCTCCAGAGTCCCAGGTTCGATTCCGGCTTGGGTCACTGTCTGTGCGGAGTCTGCACATCCTCCCCGTGTGTGCGTGGGTTTCCTCCGGGTGCTCCGGTTTTTTCCCACAGTCCAAAGATGTGCAGGTTAGGTGGATTGGCCATGATAAAATTGCCCTTAGTGTTGGGTGGGGTTACTGGGCTATGGGGATAGGGGGAGGTGTTGACCTTGGGTAGGGTGCTCTTTCCAAGAGCCGGTGCAGACTCGATGGGCCGGATGGCCTCCTTCTGCACTGTAAATTCTATGATAATCTATGATAAACACAACCTGCAGAAACCCATCCTCAGCATCTTCACTCAACTTCCAATATCACAACCTGCAGAAACCCATCCTCAGCATCTTCACTAACCTCCCAATAACATAACCTGCAGAAACCCATCCTTCACTCACCTCCCAATAACACAACCTGCAGAAACCTAACATCAGCATCTCCAGTCACCTTTCAATAACTCAACCTGCAGAAACCCATCCTCAGCATCTTCACTCACATCCCAATAACGCAATCTGCAGAAACACATCCACAGCATCTCCACTCACATCCCAATAACACAACCTACATAAACACATCCTCAGCATCTTCACTCACCTCCCAATAACACAACCTGCAGATACCCATACTCAGCATCTCCACTAACCTCCCAATAACATTACCTACAGAAACACATCCTCAGCATCTTCAATAACCTTCCAATAACACAACCTGCAGAAATTAATTCTCAGCATCCCCACTCACCTCCCAATAACACAACCTGCAGAAACACATCCTCAGCATCTTCATTCACCTCCCAATAAAACAACCTGCAGAAACCCATCCTCAACATCTCCACTCACCTCCCAATAACACAACCTGCAGAAACCCATCCTCAGCATCTACATTCACCTCCTAATAACACAACCTGCAGAAACCCATCCTCATTATCTTCAATAACCTTCCAATAACACAACCTGCAGAAACCCATCCTCAGCATCTCCACTAAATTCCCAATAATGCAACCTGCAGAAACCCATCCTCAGCATCTCCACTCACCGCCCAATAACACAACCTGCAGAAACCCATCCTCAGCATCTCCACTCACCTCCCAATAACACAACCTGCAGAAACCCATCCTCAGCATCTTCACTCACCTCCCAACAACACAATCTGCAGAAACACATCCACAGCATCTCCACTCACCTCCCAATAACCCAATCTGAAGAAACCCATCCTCTGCATCTTCACTCACCTCCCAATAACACAACCTGCAGAAACCCATCCTCAGCATCTCCACTAACCTCCCAATAACACAACCTACGGAAACCCATCCTCAGCATCTTCACTAACCTTCCAATAACACAACCTGCATAAAATCATTCTCAGCATCTTCACTCACCTCCCAATAACACAACCTGCAGAAACACATCCTCAGCATCTTCACTCACCTCTCACTAACACAACCTGCAGAAACACATCCTCAACATCTCAACTCACCTCCCAATAACACCGGGGCAGCACGGTAGCATAGTGGTTAGCACAATTGCTTCACAGCTCCAGAGTCCCAGGTTCGATTCCGGCTTGGGTCACTGTCTTTACGGAGTCTGCACATCCTCCCCGTGTGTGCGTGGGTTTGCTCCGGTTTCCTCCCACAGTCCAAAGATGTGCAGGTTAGGTGGATTGGCCATAATAAAATTGCCCTTAGTGTCCAAAATTCCCCTTAGTGTTAGGTGGGGTTACTGGGCTTTGGGGATAGGGGGAGGTGTTGACCTTGGGTAGGGTGCTCTTTCCAAGAGCCGGTGCAGACTCGATGGGCCGAATGGCCTCCTTCTGCACTGTAAATTCCATGATAATCTATGATAAACACAACCTGCAGAAACCCATCCTCAGCATCTCCACTCATCTCCCAAGTACACAACCTGCACAGACCCATTCTCAGCAACTTCACTCACCTTCCTACAACACAACCTGCAGGAACCCATCCTCAGCAACATCAATAACCTTCCAATAACAAAACCTACAGAAACCCACCCTCAGCATCTTCACGCAACTCCCAACAACACAACCTGCAGAAACCCATCCTCAGTATCTCCACTCATCTCCCAAGTACACAGCCTGCACAGACCCATTCTCAGCAACTTCACTCACCGCCCAATAATGCAACCTGCAGAAACCCATCCTCAGCATCTTCACTCACCTCCCAATAACACAACCTGCAGAAACCCATCCTCAGCATCTCCAGTAACCTTTCAATAATACAACCTGCAGAAACCCATCCTCAGCATCTTCACTCACCTCCCAACAACACATTCTGCAGAAACACATCCACAGCATCTCCACTCACCTCCCAATAACCCAATCTGAAGAAACCCATCCTCTGCATCTTCACTCACCTCCCAATAACACAACCTGCAGAAACCCATCCTCAGCATCTCCACTAACCTTTCAATAACACAACCTGCAAAAACCCATCCTCAGCATCCCCACTAACCTCCCAATAACACTACCTACAGAAACACATCCTCAGCATCTTCAATAACCTTCCAATAACACAACCTGCAGAACTTAATTCTCAGCATCTCCACTCACCTCCCAATAACACAACCTGCAGAAACACATCCTCAGCATCTTCATTCACCTCCCAATAACACAACCTGCAGAAACCCATCCTCAGCATCTACACTCACCTCCCAATAACACAACCTGCAGAAACCCATCCCATTCATCTTCAATAACCTTCCAATAACACAACCTGCAGAAACCCATCCTCAGCATCTCCACTAACCTTTCAATAACACAACCTGCAAAAACCCATCCTCAGCATCCCCACTAACCTCCCAATAACACTACCTACAGAAACACATCCTCAGCATCTTCAATAACCTTCCAATAACACAACCTGCAGAACTTAATTCTCAGCATCTCCACTCACCTCCCAATAACACAACCTGCAGAAACACATCCTCAGCATCTTCATTCACCTCCCAATAACACAACCTGCAGAAACCCATCCTCAGCATCTACACTCACCTCCCAATAACACAACCTGCAGAAACCCATCCCATTCATCTTCAATAACCTTCCAATAACACAACCTGCAGAAACCCATCCTCAGCATCTCCACTAACTTCCCAATAATGCAACCTGCAGAAACCCATCCTCAGCATCTCCACTCACCGCCCAATAACACAACCTGCAGAAACCCATCCTCAGCATCTCCAGTAACCTTTCAATAATACAACCTGCAGAAACGCATCCTCAGCATCTTCACTCACCTCCCAACAACACAATCTGCAGAAACACATCCACAGCATCTCCACTCACCTCCCAATAACCCAATCTGAAGAAACCCATCCTCTGCATCTTCACTCACCTCCCAATAACACAACCTGCAGAAACCCATCCTCAGCATCTCCACTAACCTCCCAATAACACAACCTACGGAAACCCATCCTCAGCATCTTCACTAACCTTCCAATAACACAACCTGCATAAAATCATTCTCAGCATCTCAACTCACCTCCCAATAACACCGGGGCAGCACGGTAGCATAGTGGTTAGCACAATTGCTTCACAGCTCCAGAGTCCCAGGTTCGATTCCGGCTTGGGTCACTGTCTGTGCGGAGTCTGCACATCCTCCCCGTGTGTGCGTGGGTTTCCTCCGGGTGCTCCGGTTTCCTCCCACAGTCCAAAGATGTGCAGGTTAGGTGGATTGGCCATAATAAAATTGCCCTTAGTGTCCAAAATTCCCCTTAGTGTTGGGTGGGGTTACTGGGCTATGGGGATAGGGGGAGGTGTTGACCTTGGGTAGGGTGCTCTTTCCAAGAGCCGGTGCAGACTCGATGGGCCGGATGGCCTCCTTCTGCACTGTAAATTCTATGATAATCTATGATAAACACAACCTGCAGAAACCCATCCTCAGCATCTTCACTCAACTTCCAATATCACAACCTGCAGAAACCCATCCTCAGCATCTTCACTAACCTCCCAATAACATAACCTGCAGAAACCCATCCTTCACTCACCTCCCAATAACACAACCTGCAGAAACCTAACCTCAGCATCTCCAGTCACCTTTCAATAACTCAACCTGCAGAAACCCATCCTCAGCATCTTCACTCACATCCCAATAACGCAATCTGCAGAAACACATCCACAGCATCTCCACTCACATCCCAATAACACAACCTACATAAACACATCCTCAGCTTCTTCACTCACCTCCCAATAACACAACCTGCAGATACCCATACTCAGCATCTCCACTAACCTCCCAATAACATTACCTACAGAAACACATCCTCAGCATCTTCAATAACCTTCCAATAACACAACCTGCAGAAATTAATTCTCAGCATCCCCACTCACCTCCCAATAACACAACCTGCAGAAACACATCCTCAGCATCTTCATTCACCTCCCAATAAAACAACCTGCAGAAACCCATCCTCAACATCTCCACTCACCTCCCAATAACACAACCTGCAGAAACCCATCCTCAGCATCTACATTCACCTCCTAATAACACAACCTGCAGAAACCCATCCTCATTATCTTCAATAACCTTCCAATAACACAACCTGCAGAAACCCATCCTCAGCATCTCCACTAAATTCCCAATAATGCAACCTGCAGAAACCCATCCTCAGCATCTCCACTCACCGCCCAATAACACAACCTGCAGAAACCCATCCTCAGCATCTCCAGTAACCTTTCAATAATACAACCTGCAGAAACCCATCCTCAGCATCTTCACTCACCTCCCAACAACACAATCTGCAGAAACACATCCACAGCATCTCCACTCACCTCCCAATAACCGAATCTGAAGAAACCCATCCTCTGCATCTTCACTCACCTCCCAATAACACAACCTGCAGAAACCCATCCTCAGCATCTCCACTAACCTTTCAATAACACAACCTGCAAAAACCCATCCTCAGCATCCCCACTAACCTCCCAATAACACTACCTACAGAAACACATCCTCAGCATCTTCAATAACCTTCCAATAACACAACCTGCAGAACTTAATTCTCAGCATCTCCACTCACCTCCCAATAACACAACCTGCAGAAACACATCCTCAGCATCTTCATTCACCTCCCAATAACACAACCTGCAGAAACCCATCCTCAGCATCTACACTCACCTCCCAATAGCACAACCTGCAGAAACCCATCCCATTCATCTTCAATAACCTTCCAATAACACAACCTGCAAAAACCCATCCTCAGCATCCCCACTAACCTCCCAATAACACTACCTACAGAAACACATCCTCAGCATCTTCAATAACCTTCCAATAACACAACCTGCAGAACTTAATTCTCAGCATCTCCACTCACCTCCCAATAACACAACCTGCAGAAACACATCCTCAGCATCTTCATTCACCTCCCAATAACACAACCTGCAGAAACCCATCCTCAGCATCTACACTCACCTCCCAATAACACAACCTGCAGAAACCCATCCCATTCATCTGCAATAACCTTCCAATAACACAACCTGCAGAAACCCATCCTCAGCATCTCCACTAACTTCCCAATAATGCAACCTGCAGAAACCCATCCTCAGCATCTCCACTCACCGCCCAATAACACAACCTGCAGAAACCCATCCTCAGCATCTCCAGTAACCTTTCAATAATACAACCTGCAGAAACCCATCCTCAGCATCTTCACTCACCTCCCAACAACACAATCTGCAGAAACACATCCACAGCATCTCCACTCACCTCCCAATAACCCAATCTGAAGAAACCCATCCTCTGCATCTTCACTCACCTCCCAATAACACAACCTGCAGAAACCCATCCTCAGCATCTCCACTAACCTCCCAATAACACAACCTACGGAAACCCATCCTCAGCATCTTCACTAACCTTCCAATAACACAACCTGCATAAAATCATTCTCAGCATCTTCACTCACCTCCCAATAACACAACCTGCAGAAACACATCCTCAGCATCTTTACTCACCTCTCACTAACACAACCTGCAGAAACACATCCTCAACATCTCAACTCACCTCCCAATAACACCGGGGCAGCACGGTAGCATAGTGGTTAGCACAATTGCTTCACAGCTCCAGAGTCCCAGGTTCGATTCCGGCTTGGGTCACTGTCTTTACGGAGTCTGCACATCCTCCCCGTGTGTGCGTGGGTTTGCTCCGGTTTCCTCCCACAGTCCAAAGATGTGCAGGTTAGGTGGATTGGCCATAATAAAATTGCCCTTAGTGTCCAAAATTCCCCTTAGTGTTAGGTGGGGTTACTGGGCTTTGGGGATAGGGGGAGGTGTTGACCTTGGGTAGGGTGCTCTTTCCAAGAGCCGGTGCAGACTCGATGGGCCGAATGGCCTCCTTCTGCACTGTAAATTCTATGATAATCTATGATAAACACAACCTGCAGAAACCCATCCTCAGCATCTCCACTCATCTCCCAAGTACACAACCTGCACAGACCCATTCTCAGCAACTTCACTCACCTTCCTACAACACAACCTGCAGGAACCCATCCTCAGCAACATCAATAACCTTCCAATAACAAAACCTACAGAAACCCACCCTCAGCATCTTCACGCAACTCCCAACAACACAACCTGCAGAAACCCATCCTCAGTATCTCCACTCATCTCCCAAGTACACAGCCTGCACAGACCCATTCTCAGCAACTTCACTCACCGCCCAATAACGCAACCTGCAGAAACCCATCCTCAGCATCTTCACTCACCTCCCAATAACACAACCTGCAGAAACCCATCCTCAGCATCTTCACTCACCTCCCAATAACACAACCTGCAGAAACCCATCCTTCATTCACTTCCAAATAACACAACCTGCAGAAACCCATCCTCAGCTTCTTGACTCACCTCCCAATAACAGAACCTGCAGAAACCCATCCTCAGCATCTTCAATGAACTTCCAATAACACAAACTGCAGAACCCCATCCTCAGCATCTCCAGTCACCTCTCAATAACACAACCTGCTGAAACCCATCCTCAGCATCTCCACTAACCTTCCAATAACACAACCTGCGGAAAACCATCCTTCACTCACCTCCCAATAACACAACCTGCGGAAACCATCCTCAGCAGCTTCACTAACCTACCAATAACGCAACCTGCAGAAACCCATCCTCCGCAGCTTCACTCACCTTCCAATGACACAACCTGCAGAAACCCATCCTCAGCATCTCCACTAACCTTCCAATAACACAACCTGCAGAAACCCATCCTTCATTCACCTGCCAATAACACAACCTGCAGAAACCCATCCTCAGCATCTTCACTCACCTCCCAATAACACAACCTGCAGAAACCCATCCTCAGCATCTTCACTCACCTCCCAATAACACAACCTGCACAAACCCATCCTCAGCAACTTCACTCACCTCCCAATAACACAACATGCAGAAACCCATCCTCAGCATCTCCACTCACCTCCCAATTACACAACCTGCAGAAACCCATCCTCAGCATCTCCACTAACCTCCCAATAACACAACCTAAGGAAACCCATCCTCAGCATCTTCACTAACCTTCCAATAACACAACCTGCAGAAAATCATTCTCAGCATCTTCACTCACCTCCCAATAACACAACCTGCAGAAACACATCCTCAGCATCTTCACTCACCTCTCAATAACACAACCTGCAGAAACACATCCTCAACATCTCAACTCACCTCCCAATAACACCGGGGCAGCACGGTAGCATAGTGGTTAGCACAATTGCTTCACAGCTCTAGAGTCCCAGGTTCGATTCCGGCTTGGGTCACTGTCTGTGCGGCGTCTGCACATCCTCCCCGTGTGTGCGTGGGTTTCCTCCGGGTGCTCCGGTTTCCTCCCACAGTCCAAAGATGTGCAGGTTAGGTGGATTGCCCATAATAAAATTGCCCTTAGTGTCCAAAATTCCCCTTAGTGTTGGGTGGGGTTACTGGGCTATGGGGATAGGGGGAGGTGTTGACCTTGGGTAGGGTGTTCTTTCCAAGAGCCGGTGCAGACTCGATGGGCCGAATGGCCTCCTTCTTCACTGTAAATTCTATGATAATCTATGATAAACACAACCTGCAGAAACCCATCCTCAGCATCTTCACTCAACTTCCAATATCACAACCTGCAGAAACCCATCCTCAGCATCTTCACTAACCTCCCAATAACATAACCTGCAGAAACCCATCCTTCACTCACCTCCCAATAACACAACCTCCAGAAACCACCCTGAGCATCTTCACTAACCTTCCAATAACGCAACCTGCAGAAACCCATCCTCAGCAATTTCACTCACCTTCCAATCACACAAAATGCAGAAACCCATCCGCAGCATCTCCACTAACCTTCCAATAACACAACCTGCAGAACCCCATCCTTCACTCACCTCCCAATAACACAACCTGCAGAAACCCATCCTCAGCATCATCAATAACCTTCCAATAACAAAACCTGCAGAAACCCACCCTCAGCATCTTCACGCAACTCCCAACAACACAACCTGCAGAAACCCATCCTCAGAATCTCCACTCATCTCCCAAGTACACAACCTGCACAGACCCATTCTCAGCAACTTCACTCACCTTCCTACAACACAACCTGCAGGAACCCATCCTCAGCAACATCAATAACCTTCCAATAAAAAACCTGCAGAAACCCACCCTCAGCATCTTCACGCAACTCCCAACAACACAACCTGCAGAAACCCATCCTCAGTATCTCCACTCATCTCCCAAGTACACATCCTGCACAGACCCATTCTCGGCAACTTCACTCACCGCCCAATAACGCAACCTGCAGAAACCCATCCTCAGTATCTTCACACAACTTCCAATAACTCAACCTGCAGGAACCCATCCTCAGTATCTTCACTCAACTTACAATAACACAACCTTCAGAAACCCATCCTCTGTAACCTTCCAATAACACAACCTGCAGAAACCCATCCTCAGCATCTTCAGTCACCTCTCAATAACACAACCTGCTGAAACCCATCCTCAGCATCTCGACTAACCTTCCAAAAACACAAACTGCAGAAACCCATCCTCAGCATCTTCAGTAACCTTCCAATAACACAACCTGCAGAAACCCATCCTCAGCATCTCCAGTCACCTCTCAATAACACAACCTGCTGAAACCCATCCTCAGCATCTCCACTAACCTTCTAATAACACAACCTGCGGAAAACCATCCTTCACTCACCTCCCAATAACACAACCTGCAGAAACCCATCCTCAGCATCTCCACTCACCTCCCAATAACACAACCTGCAGAAACCCATCTTCAGCATCTCCAGTAACCTTTCAATAACACAACCTGCAGAAACCCATCCTCAGCATTCCCACTAACCTCCCAATAACACTACCTACAGAAACACATCCTCAGCATCTTCAATAACCTTCCAATAACACAACCTGCAGAAATTAATTCTCAGCATCTCCACTCACCTCCCAATAACACAACCTGCAGAAACACATCCTCAGCATCTGCATTCCCCTCCCAATAAAACAACTTGCAGAAACCCATCCTCAGCATCTCCACTAACCTCCCAATAACACAACCTGCAGAAACCCATCCTCAGAATCGTCATTCACCTCCCAATAACACAACCTGCATAGACCCATCCTCAGCATCTCCACTCACCTCCCAATAACACAACCTGCTGAAACCCATCCTCAGCATCTCCACTAACCTACCAATAACACAACCTCCGGAAACCCATCCTTCATTCACCTCTCAATAACACAACCTGCGGAAACCATCCTCAGCAGCTTCACTGACCTCCCAATAACGCATCCTGCAGATAATCATCCTCAGCAACCTCACTCACCTTCCAATCACACAACCTGCAGAAACCCATCCTCAGCATCGTCACTCACCTCCCAATAACACAACCTGCAGAAACCCATCCTCAGCAACTTCACTCACCTCCCAATAACACAACCTGCAGAAAACCATCCTCAGCATCTCCACTCACCTCCCAATAACACAACCAGCAGAAACCCATCCTCAGCATCTCCACTAACCTCCCAATAACACAACCTACGGAAACCCATCCTCAGCATCTTCACTAACCTTCCAATAACACAACCTGCAGAAAATCATTCTCAGCATCTTCACTCACCTCCCAATAACACAACCTGCAGAAACACATCCTCAGCATCTTCACTCACCTCTCAATAACACAACCTGCAGAAACACATCCTCAACATCTCAACTCACCTCCCAATAACACCGGGGCAGCACGGTAGCATAGTGGTTAGCACAATTGCTTCACAGCTCCAGAGTCCCAGGTTCGATTCCGGCTTGGGTCACTGTCTGTGCGGAGTCTGCACATCCTCCCCGTGTGTGCGTGGGTTTCCTCCGGGTGCTCCGGTTTCCTCCCACAGTCCAAAGATGTGCAGGTTAGGTGGATTGCCCATAATAAAATTGCCCTTAGTGTCCAAAATTCCCCTTAATGTTGGATGGGGTTACTAGGCTATGGGGATAGGGGGAGGTGTTGACCTTGGGTAGGGTGCTCTTTCCAAGAGCCGGTGCAGACTCGATGGGCCGAATGGCGTCCTTATGCACTGTAAATTCTATGATAATCTATGATAAACACAACCTGCAGAAACCCATCCTCAGCATCTTCACTCAACTTCCAATATCACAACCTGCAGAAACCCATCCTCAGCATCTTCACTAACCTCCCAATAACATAACCTGCAGAAACCCATCCTTCACTCACCTCCCAATAACACAACCTCCAGAAACCACCCTCAGCATCTTCACTAACCTTCCAATAACGCAACCTGCAGAAACCCATCCTCAGCAATTTCACTCACCTTCCAATCACACAAAATGCAGAAACCCATCCTCAGCATCTCCACTAACCTTCCAATAACACAACCTGCAGAACCCCATCCTTCCTCACCTCCCAAGAACACAACCTGCAGAAACCCATCCTCAGCATCATCAATAACCTTCCAATAACAAAACCGGCAGAAACCCACCCTCAGCATCTTCACGCAACTCCCAACAACACAACCTGCAGAAACCCATCCTCAGCATCTCCACTCATCTCCCAAGTACACAACCTGCACAGACCCATTCTCAGCAACTTCACTCACCTTCCTACAACACAACCTGCAGGAACCCATCCTCAGCAACATCAATAACCTTCTAATAAAAAACCTGCCGAAACCCACCCTCAGCATCTTCACGCAACTCCCAACAACACAACCTGCAGAAACCCATCCTCAGTATCTCCACTCATCTCCCAAGTACACAGCCTGCACAGACCCATTCTCAGCAACTTCACTCACCGCCCAATAACGCAACCTGCAGAAACCCATCCTCAGTGTCTTCACTCAACTTCCGATAACACAACCTGCAGGAACCCATCCTCAGTATCTTCAGTAACCTTCCAATAACACAACCTGCAGAAACCCATCCTCAGCATCTTCAGTCACCTCTCAATAACACAACCTGCTGAAACCCATCCTCAGCATCTCCACTAACCTTCTAATAACACAACCTGCGGAAAACCATCCTTCACTCACCTCCCAATAACACAACCTGCAGAAACCCATCCTCAGCATCTCCACTCACCTCCCAATAACACAACCTGCAGAAACCCATCTTCAGCATCTCCAGTAACCTTTCAATAACACAACCTGCAGAAACCCATCCTCAGCATTCCCACTAACCTCCCAATAACACTACCTACAGAAACACATCCTCAGCATCTTCAATAACCTTCCAATAACACAACCTGCAGAAATTAATTCTCAGCATCTCCACTCACCTCCCAATAACACAACCTGCAGAAACACATCCTCAGCATCTTACTTTCCCCTCCCAATAAAACAACTTGCAGAAACCCATCCTCAGCATCTCCACTAACCTCCCAATAACACAACCTGCAGAAACCCATCCTCAGCATCTCCACTCACCTCCCAATAACACAACCTGCTGAAACCCATCCTCAGCATCTCCACTAACCTACCAATAACACAACCTCCGGAAACCCATCCTTCATTCACCTCTCAATAACACAACCTGCGGAAACCATCCTCAGCAGCTTCACTGACCTCCCAATAACGCATCCTGCAGATAATCATCCTCAGCAACCTGACTCACCTTCCAATCACACAACATGCAGAAACCCATCCTCAGCATCTCCACTAACCTCCCAGTAACACAACCTGCAGAAACCCATCCTCAGCATCTTCACTCACCTCCCAATAACGGAACCTGCAGAAACCCATCTTCAGCATCTTCACTCACCTCTCAATAACACAACCTGCAGAAACCCATCCTTCATTCACCTCCCAATAACACAACCTGCAGAAACCCATCCTCAGCATCTTGACTCACCTCCCAATAACAGAACCTGCAGAACCCCATCCTCAGCATCTCCAGTCACCTCTCAATAACACAACCTGCTGAAACCCATCCTCAGCATCTCCACTAAACTTCCAATAACACAACCTGCGGAAAACCATCCTTCACTCACCTCCCAATAACACAACCTTTGGAAACCATCCTCAGCAGCTTCACTAACCTCCCAATAACGCAACCTGCAGAAACCCATCCTCAGCAACTTCACTCACCTTCCAATCACACAACATGCAGAAACCCATCCTCAGCATCTCCACTAACCTTCCAATAACACAACCTGCAGAAACCCATCCTCAGCATCTTCACTCACCTCCCAATAACAGAACCTGCAGAAACCCATCCTCAGCATCTCCAATGAACTTCCAATAACACAAAATGCAGAAACCCATCCTCAGCATCTTCACTCACCTCCCAATAACACAACCTGCAGAAACCCATCCTCAGCATCTTCACTCACCTCCCAATAACACAACCTGCAGAAACCCATCCTCAGCAACTTCACTCACCTCCCAATAACACAACCTGCAGAAACCCATCCTCAGCATCTCCACTCACCTCCCAATAACACTGGGTGTTATTAATAATTGGTACTGCTTAACCACTTCCTTACCTTGCAGGTCAGCTGTTCGGGAGAGAGAGGGAGCCAGGACCTTGGAAACAGCGCGGGAGTTTCAAAAAGCGCGGGAGCTGCGAGGCAGAGGGGACAGTTTAAAAGGGCGCGCTGTGGGTGAGGTAAGTCCTGCTTAACCACTTCCTTACCTTGCAGGTCAGCTGTTCGGGAGAGAGAGGGAGCCAGGACCTTGGAAACAGCGCGGGAGTTTCAAAAAGCGCGGGAGCTGCGAGGCAGAGGGGACAGTTTAAAAGGGCGCGCTGTGGGTGAGGTAAGTACTGCTTAACCACTTCCTTACCTTGCAGGTCAGCTGTTCGGGAGAGAGAGGGAGCCAGGACCTTGGAAACAGCGCGGGAGTTTCAAAAAGCGCGGGAGCTGCGAGGCCGAGGGGACAGTTTAAAAGGGCGCGCTGTGGGTGAGGTAAGTACTGCTTAACCACTTCCTTACCTTGCAGGTCAGCTGTTCGGGAGAGAGAGGGAGCCAGGACCTTGGAAACAGCGCGGGAGTTTCAAAAAGCGCGGGAGCTGCGCGGCAGGGGGGACAGTTTAAAAGGGCGCGCTGTGGGTGAGGTAAGTACTGCTTAACCACTTCCTTACCTTGCAGGTCAGCTGTTCGGGAGAGAGAGGGAGCCAGGACCTTGGAAACAGCGCGGGAGTTTCAAAAAGCGCGGCAGCTGCGAGGCAGAGGGGACAGTTTAAAAGGGCGCGCTGTGGGTGAGGTAAGTACTGATTAACCACTTCCTTACCTTGCAGGTCAGCTGTTCGGGAGAGAGATCAGTTTTGGGAGCAGGCCTATTGGCTGACTGTAAATCAGGAAGGATACAAAGGGTGTGGCTGAAGTGCCTTTAGAAACAGAGTGCTGAAGGCAAACAGAGTGTATCTGAGTTTGGGTAAGGCTGAGTTCGGGTAAGAGTGGAGTGACAAAAAAAAAAAAATCAAGTTAATTAAGTAAATTAATTAACTAGTTAAGGGAATTTGGTGCTCACCTGAAGGAGGTGCAGAGAAGCAGACCTGTGAGGGAGTCTCTGGAGCAACTACATCACAGCCAGCAGGTAAGTGATTGGCTTGAAACTGATAAGTGATTTCTCTCTCTCTTTGACTTTCTCTTAGCTGTGTAGTGTAGTTCAAATTTAACTTCAGGTTTAAGTCATGGCAGGAGAGCTCAGACCCGTGTCATGCTCCTCTTGTGAGATGTGGCAAGTCAGGGACCCTTCTGGTGTCCCTGACTCCTTCATCTGCAAGAAGTGTGTCCAACTGCAGCTCCTGTTAGACCGCTTGACGGCTCTGGAGCTGCGGATGGACTCACTTTGGAGCATCCGCGATGCTGAGGAAGTTGTGGAAAGCACATTCAGTGAGTTGGTCACACCGCAGATTAAAGTTACTGAGGCAGATAGGGAAAGGGTGACCAACAGACAGAGGAAGAGTAGGAAGGCAGTGCAGGGATCCCCTGCGGTCATCTCCCTCCAAAACAGATTTACCGTTTTGGAAACTGTTGGGGGAGATGGCTCACCAGGGGAAGGTGGCAGCAGCCAGGCTCATGGCACCGTGGCTGGCTCTGCTGCACAGAAGGGCGGGAAAAAGAGTGGCAGAGCTATAGTGATAGGGGATTCAATTGTAAGGGGAATAGACAGGCGTTTCTGCGGACGCAAACGAGAATCCAGGTTGGTATGTTGCCTCCCTGGTGCAAGGGTCAAGGATGTCTCGGAGCGGCTGCAGGGCATTCTGGAGGGGGAGGGTGAACAGCCAGCTGTCGTGGTGCATATAGGCACCAACGATATAGGTAAAAAACGGGATGAGGTCCTACAAGCTGAATTTATGGAGTTAGGAGTTAAACTAAAAAGTAGTACCTCAAAGGTAGTAATCTCAGGATTGCTACCAGTGCCACGTGATAGTCAGAGTAGGAATGACAGGATAGCTAGGATGAATATGTGGCTTGAGAGATGGTGCAAGAGGGAGGGTTTCAAATTCCTGGGACATTGGGACCGATTCTGGGGGAGGTGGGACCTGTACAAATCGGACGGTCTGCATCTGGGTGGGACCGGAACCAATGTTCTCGGGGGGGTGTTTGCTAGTGCAGTTGGGGAGGGTTTAAACTAATGTGCCAGGGGGATGGGAACCGATGTAGGAAGTCAGTGGGGACAGAAACAAAAGGCAGGAAGGGAGAGTGTGTAAAGCATGACCAGAGAAAGCAGGGAAGAGAGCAAGGAAGGTCTACATTAAACTGCATTTATTTCAATGCAAGGGGCCTGACGGGCAAAGCGGATGAACTCAGGGCATGGACGGGCACATGGGACTGGGATATTATAGCTATGACTTAAACATGGCTAAGGGAGGGGCAGGACTGGCAGCTCAATGTTCCGGGGTACAGATGCTATAGAACGGATAGAACAGGAGGTAAGAGAGGAGGGGGAGTGGCGTTTTTGATTAGGGAGAACATCACGGCAGTACTTAGAGGGGATATATCCGAGGGTTCGCCCACTGAGTCTATATGGGTGGAACTGAAAAATAAGAAGGGAGAGATCACCTTGGTAGGACTGTACTACAGGCCCCCAAATAGTCAGCGGGAAATTGAGGAGCAAATATGTAAGGAGATTACAGATAGCTGCAAGTATAATAGGGTGGTAGTAGTAGGGGACTTTAACTTTCCCAACATTGACTGGGACAGCCATCGCATTAGGGGCTTGGATGGAGGGAAATTTGTTGAGTGTATTCAGGAGGAATTTCTCATTCAGTATGTGGATGGACCGACTAGAGAGGGGGCAAAACTTGACCTCGTCTTGGGAAATAAGGAAGGGCAAGTGATAGAAGTGCTAGTGAGGGATCACTTTGGGACAAGTGACCATAATTCCATTAGTTTTAAGATAGCTATGGAGAATGATAGGTCTGGCCCAAGAGTTAAAATTCTTAATTGGGGCAAGGCCAATTTTGATGGTATCAGACAGGAACTTGCAGAGGTAGATTGGGGGAGACTATTGGCAGACAAAGGGACGGCTGGTAAATGGGAGGCTTTTAAAAATGTGTTAACCAGGGTGCAGGGTAAGCACATTCCCTTTAGAGTGAAGGGCAAGGCTGGTAGAAGTAGGGAACCCTGGATGACTCGAGATATTGAGACTCTGGTCAAAAAGAAGAAGGAGGCATATGACGTACATAAGCAACTGGGATCAAGTAGATCCCTTGAAGAGTATAGAGATTGTCGAAATAGAGTTAAGAGGGAAATCAGGAGGGCAAAAAGGGGACATGAAATTGCTTTGGCAAATAATGCAAGGGACAATCCAAAGAGATTCTACAGATACATAAAGGGGAAAAGAGTAACTAGGGACAGAGTAGGGCCTCTTAAGGATCAACAGGGGCATCTATGTGCAGAGCCACAAGAGTTGGGTGAGATCCTGAATGAATATTTCTCATCGGTATTCACGGTGGAGAAAGGCATGGAGGTTAGGAAACTAAGGGAAATAAATAGTGATGTCTTGAGAAGTGTGCATATTACAGAGGAGGAGGTGCTGGAAGTCTTAAAGCGCATCAAGGTAGATAAATCCCCGGGACCTGATGAAATGTATCCCAGGATGTTGTGGGAGGCTAGGGAGGAAATTGCGGGTCCCCTAACCGAGATATTTGAATCATCGGCAGCCACAGGTGAGGTGCCTGAAGATTGGAGAGTGGCGAATGTTGTGCCCTTGTTTAAGAAGGGCAGCAGGGAAAAGCCTGGGAACTACAGACCGGTGAGCCTAACGTCTGTAGTAGGTAAATTGCTAGAAGGTATTCTGAGAGACCGGATCTACAAGCATTTAGAGAGGCAAGGACTGATTCGGGGCAGTCAGCATAGCTTTGTGCGTGGAAAATCATGTCTCTCAAATTTGATTGAGTTTTTTGAGGGAGTGACCAAGAAGGTAGATGAGGGCAGTGCAGTAGACGTTGTCTACATGGACTTTAGCAAAGCCTTTGACAAGGTACCGCATGGTAGGTTGTTGCAGAAGGTTAAAGCTCACGGGATCCAGGGTGAGGTTGCCAAATGGATTCAAAATTGGCTGGACAACAGAAGGCAGAGGGTGGTTGTAGAGGGTTGTTTTTCAAACTGGAGGCCTGTGACCAGTGGTGTGCCTCAGGGATCGGTGCTGGGTCCACTGTTATTTGTGATTTATATTAATGATTTGGATGAGAATTTAGGAGGCATGGTTAGTAAGTTTGCAGATGACACCAAGATTGGTGGCACAGTGGATAGTGAAGAAGGTTATCTAGGATTGCAACGGGATCTTGATCAATTAGGCCAGTGGGCCGACGAATGGCAGATGGAGTTTAATTTAGATAAATGTGAGGTGATGCATTTTGGCAGATCGAATCAGGCCAGGACCTACTCAGTTAATGGTATGGCGTTGGGGAGAGTTATAGAACAAAGAGATCTAGGAGTACAGGTTCATAGCTCCTTGAAGGTGGAGTCGCAGGTGGACAGGGTGGTGAAGAAGGCATTCGGCATGCTTGGTTTCATTGGTCAGAACATTGAATATAGGAGTTGGGACGTCTTGTTGAAGTTGTACAAGACATTGGTACGGCCACACTTGGAATACTGTGTGCAGTTCTGGTCACCCTATTATAGAAAGGATATTATTAAACTAGAAAGAGTGCAGAAAAGATTTACTAGGATGTTGCCGGGACCTGATGGTTTGAGTTATAAGGAGAGGCTGGATAGACTGGTACTTTTTTCCCTGGAGCGTAGGAGGCTTAGGGGTGAACTTATAGAGGTCTATAAAATAATGAGGGGCATAGATAAGGTAGATAGTCAACATATTTTCCCAAAGGTAGGGGAGTCTAAAACTAGAGGGCATAGGTTTAAGGTGAGAGGGGAGAGATTCAGAAGGGCCCAGAGGGGCAATTTCTTCACTCAGAGGGTAGTGAGTGTCTGGAATGGGCTGCCAGAGGTAGTAGTAGAAGCGGGTACAATTGTGTCTTTCAAAAAGCATTTAGATGGTTACATGGGTAAGATGGGTATAGAGGGTTATGGGCCAAGTGCGGGCAACTGGGACTAGCTTAATGGTAAAAACTGGGCGGCATGGACTGGTTGGGCCGAACGGCCTGTTTCCATGCTGTAAACTTCTTTGATTCTATGATTCTATAACACAATCTGCAGAAACCCATCCTCATCATCTTCAATAACCTTCCAATAACACAACCTGCAGAAACCCATCCTCAGCATCTCCACTATCTTCCCAATAATGCAACCTGCAGAAACCCATCCTCAGCTTCTCCACTCACCTCCCAATAACACAACCTGCAGAAACCTATCCTCAGCATCTCCAGTCACCTTTCAATAACTCAACCTGCAGAAACGCATCCTCAGAATCTTCACTCACCTCCCAATAACACAACCTGCAGATACCCATCCTCAGCATCTCCACTAACCTCCCAATAACATTACCTACTGAAACACATCCTCAGCATCTTCAATAACCTTCCAATAACACAACCTGCAGTAACCCATCCTTCACTCACCTCCCAATAACACAACCTGCAGAAACCCATCCTCAGCATCTTGAATAACCTTCCAATAACACAACCTGCAGAAACCCATCCTCAGCATCTCCACTAACCTCCCAATAACACAAACTGCAAAAACCCAGCCACAGCATCTCCACTAACCTCCCAATAACACTACCTACAGAAACACATCCTCAGCATCTTCAATAGCCTTCCAATAACACACCCTGCAGAAATTAATTCTCAGCATCTCCACTCACCTCCCAATAACACAACTTGCAGAAACACACCCTCAGCATCTTCACTCACCTCCCAATAACACAACCTGCAGAAATCCATCCTCAGCATCTACACTCACCTCCTAATAACACAACCTGCAGAAAACCATTCTCAGCATCTCCACTAAATTCCCAATAATGCAACCTGCAGAAACCCATCCTCAGCATCTTCAATAACCTTCCAATAACACAACCTGCAGAAACCCATCCTCAGCAACTCCACTAAATTCTCAATAATGCAACCTGCAGAAACCCATCCTCAGCATCTCCACTAACCTCCCAATAACACTACCTACAGAAACACATCCTCAGCATCTTCAATAGCCTTCCAATAACACAACCTGCAGAAATTAATTCTCAGCATCTCCACTCACCTCCCAATAACACAACCTGCAGAAACACATCCTCAGCATCTTCATTCCCCTCCCAATAAAACAACTTGCAGAAACCCATCCTCAGCATCTCCACTAACCTCCCAATAACACAAACTGCAGAAACCCATCCTCAGCATCTTCACTCTCCTCCCAATAACACAACCTGCAGAAACCCATCCTCAGCATCTCCACTCACCTCCCAATAACACAACCTGCTGAAACCCATCCTCAGCAACTCCACTAACCTACCAATAACACAACCTCCGGAAACCCATCCTTCATTCACCTCTCAATAACACAACCTGCGGAAACCATCCTCAGCAGCTTCACTAACCTCCCAATTACGCATCCTGCAGAAAGCCATCCTCAGCAACCTCACTCACCCTACAATCACACAACATGCAGAAACCCATCCTCAGCATCTCCACTAACCTTCCAATAACACAACCTGCAGAAACCCATACTCACTCACCTCCCAGTAACACAACCTGCAGAAACCCATCCTCAGCATCTCCACTCACCTCCCAATAACACAACCTGCAAAAACCCATCCTCAGCATCTTGAATAACCTCCCAATAACACAACCTGCAGAAACCCATCCTCAGCATCTCCACTAACCTCCCAATAACACAAACTGCAAAAACCCAGCCTCAGCATCTCCACTAACCTCCCAATAACACTACCTACAGAAACACATCCTCAGCATCTTCAATAGCCTCCCAATAACACAACCTGCAGTAATTCATTCTCAGCATCTCCACTCACCTCCCAATAACACAACCTGCAGAAACACATCCTCAGCATCTTCATTCACCTCCCAATAAAACAACCTGCAGAAACCCATCCTCAACATCTCCACTCACCTCCCAATAACACAACCTGCAGAAACCCATCCTCAGCATCTCCAGTCACCTCTCAATAACACAACCTGCTGAAACCCATCCTCAGCATCTCCACTAACATTCCAATAACACAACCTGCGGAAAACCATCCTTCACTCACCTCCCAATAACACAACCTGCGGAAACCATCCTCAGGAGCTTCACTAACCTCCCAGTAACGTAACCTGCAGAAACCCATCCTCAGCAACTTCACTCACCTTACAATCACACAACATGCAGAAACCCATCCTCAGCATCTCCACTAACCTTCCAATAACACAACCTGCAGAAACCCATCCTTCATTCACCTCCCAATAACACAACCTGCAGAAACCCATCCTCAGCATCTTCACTCACCTCCCAATAACAGAAACTGCAGAAACCCATCCTCAGCATCTTCAATGAACTTCCAATAACACAAAATGCAGAAACCCATTCTCAGCATCTTCACTCACCTCCCAGTAACACACCCTGCAGAAACCCATCCTCAGCATCTTCAATAACCTTCCAATAACACAACCTGCAGAAACCCATCCTCAGCATATCCACTATCTTCCCAATAACGCAACATGCAGAAAACTACCCTCAGCATCTCCAGTCACCATTCAATAACTCAACCTGCAGAAACGCATCCGCAGCATCTTCACTCACCTCCCAATAACACAACCTGCAGATACCCATCCTCAGCATCTCCACTAACCTCCCAATAACATTACCTACAGAAACACATCCTCAGCATCTTCAATAACCTTCCAATAACACACCCTGCAGAAATTAATTCTCAGCATCTCCACTCACCTCCCAATAACACAACCTGCAGAAACACATCCTCAGCATCTTCACTCACCTCCCAATAACACAACTTGCAGAAACCCATCCTCAGCATCTCCACTCACCTCCCAATAACACAACTTGCAGAAACCCATCCTCAGCATCTTCACTCACCTCCCAATAACACAACCTGCAGAAATCCATCCTCAGCATCTACACTCACCTCCTAATAACACAACCTGCAGAAAACCATTCTCAGCATCTCCACTAAATTCCCAATAATGCAACCTGCAGAAACCCATCCTCAGCATCTTCAATAACCTTCCAATAACACAACCTGCAGAAACCCATCCTCAGCATCTCCACTAACCTCCCAATAACACTACCTACAGAAACACATCCTCAGCATCTTCAATAGCCTTCCAATAACACAACCTGCAGAAATTCATTCTCAGCATCTCCAGTCACCTTTCAATAACTCAACCTGCAGAAACCCATCCTCAGCATCTTCACTCACATCCCAATAACGCAATCTGCAGAAACACATCCACTGCATCTCCACTCACATCCCAATAACACAACCTACAGAAACAAATCCTCAGCATCTTCACTCACCTCCCAATAACACAACCTGCAGAAACCCATCCTCAGCATCTACATTCACCTCCTAATAACACAACCTGCAGAAACCCATCCTCATTATCTTCAATAACCTTCCAACAACACAACCTGCAGAAACCCATCCTCAGCATCTCCACTAAATTCCCAATAATGCAACCTGCAGAAACACATACTCAGCATCTCCACTCACCTCCCCATAACACAACCTGCAGAAACCCATCCTCAGAATCTCCAGTAACCTTTCAATAATACAACCTGCAGAAACCCATCCTCAGCATCTCCACTAACCTCCCAATAACACAACCAACGGAAACCCATCCTCAGCATCTTCACTAACCTTCCAATAACACAACCTGCAGAAAATCATTCTCAACATCTCCACCCACCTCCCAATAACACAACCTGCAGAAACCCATCCTCAGCATCTTCACTCACCTCCCAATAACACAACCTGCAGAAACCCATCCTCAGCATCTCCAGTCACCTCTCAATAACACAACCTGCTGAAACCCATCCTCAGCATCTCCACTAACCTTCCAATAACACTACCTGCGGAAAACCATCCTTCACTCACCTCCCAATAACACAACCTGCGGAAACCATCCTCAGCAGCTTCACTAACCTCCCAATAACGCAACCTGCAGAAACCCATCCTCAGCAACTTCACTCACCTTCCAATCACACAACATGCAGAAACCCATCCTCAGCATCTCCAATAACCTTCCAATAACACAACCTGCAGAAACCCATCCTCAGCATCTTCACTCACCTCCCAATGACAGAACCGGCAGAAACCCATCCTCAGCATCTTCAATGAACTTCCAATAACACAAAATGCAGAAACCCATCCTCAGCATCTTCACTCACCTCCCAGTAACACAACCTGCAGAAACCCATCCTCAGCATCTTCACTCACCTCCCAATAACACAACCTGCAGAAACCCATCCTCAGCAACTTCACTCATCTCCCAATAACACAACCTGCAGAAACCCATCCTCAGCATCTCCACTCACCTCCCAATAACACAACCTGCTGAAACCCATCCTCAGCAACTCCACTAACCTACCAATAACACAACCTCCGGAAACCCATCCTTCATTCACCTCTCAATAACACAACCTGCGGAAACCATCCTCAGCAGCTTCACTAACCTCCCAATTACGCATCCTGCAGAAAGCCATCCTCAGCAACCTCACTCACCCTACAATCACACAACATGCAGAAACCCATCCTCAGCATCACCACTAACCTTCCAATAACACAACCTGCAGAAACCCATACTCACTCACCTCCCAGTAACACAACCTGCAGAAACCCATCCTCAGCATCTCCACTCACCTCCCAATAACACAAACTGCAAAAACCCAGCCTCAGCACCTCCACTAACCTCCCAATAACACTACCTACAGAAACACATCCTCAGCATCTTCAATAGCCTTCCAATAACACAACCTGCAGTAATTCATTCTCAGCATCTCCACTCACCTCCCAATAACACAACCTGCAGAAACACATCCTCAGCATCTTCATTCACCTCCCAATAAAACAACCTGCAGAAACCCATCCTCAACATCTCCACTCACCTCCCAATAACACAACCTGCAGAAACCCATCCTCAGCATCTCCAGTCACCTCTCAATAACACAACCTGCTGAAACCCATCCTCAGCATCTCCACTAACATTCCAATAACACAACCTGCGGAAAACCATCCTTCACTCACCTCCCAATAACACAACCTGCGGAAACCATCCTCAGGAGCTTCACTAACCTCCCAATAACGTAACCTGCAGAAACCCATCCTCAGCAACTTCACTCACCTTACAATCACACAACATGCAGAAACCCATCCTCAGCATCTCCACTCACCTTCCAATAACACAACCTGCAGAAACCCATCCTTCATTCACCTCCCAATAACACAACCTGCAGAAACCCATCCTCAGCATTTTCACTCACCTCCCAATAACAGAAACTGCAGAAACCCATCCTCAGCATCTTGAATGAACTTCCAATAACACAAAATGCAGAAACCCATTCTCAGCATCTTCACTCACCTCCCAGTAACACACCCTGCAGAAACCCATCCTCAGCATCTTCAATAACCTTCCAATAACACAACCTGCAGAAACCCATCCTCAGCATATCCACTATCTTCCCAATAATGCGACCTGCAGAAACCCATCCTCAGCATCTCCACTCACCTCCCAATAACGCAACCTGCAGAAAACTACCCTCAGCATCTCCAGTCACCATTCAATAACTCAACCTGCAGAAACGCATCCGCAGCATCTTCACTCACCTCCCAATAACACAACCTGCAGATACCCATCCTCAGCATCTCCACTAACCTCCCAATAACATTACCTACAGAAACACATCCTCAGCATCTTTAATAACCTTCCAATAACACGCCCTGCAGAAATTAATTCTCAGCATCTCCACTCACCTCCCAATAACACAACCTGCAGAAACACATCCTCAGCATCTTCATTCACCTCCCAATAAAACAACCTGCCGAAACACATACTGAACATCTCCACTCACCTTCCAATAACACAACTTGCAGAAACCCATCCTCAGCATCTTCACTCACCTCCCAATAACACAACCTGCAGAAATCCATCCTCAGCATCTACACTCACCTCCTCATAACACAACCTGCAGAAAACCATTCTCAGCATCTCCACTAAATTCCCAATAATGCAACCTGCAGAAACCCATCCTCAGCATCTTCAATAACCTTCCAATAACACAACCTGCAGAAACCCATCCTCAGCATCTCCACTAAATTCTCAATAATGCAACCTGCAGAAACCCATCCTCAGCATCTCCACTAACCTCCCAATAACACTACCTACAGAAACACATCCTCAGCATCTTCAATAGCCTTCCAATAACACAACCTGCAGAAATTCATTCTCAGCATCTCCACTCGCCTCCCAATAACACAACCTGCAGAAACCGATCCTCAGCATCTCCATTCACCTTTCAATAACTCAACCTGCAGAAACCCATCCTCAGCATCTTCACTCACCTCCCAATATCACAACCTGCAGAAACCCATCCTCAGCATCTACATTCACCTCCTAATAACACAACCTGCAGAAACCCATCCTCATTATCTTCAATAACCTTCCAACAACACAACCTGCAGAAACCCATCCTCAGCATCTCCACTAAATTCCCAATAATGCAACCTGCAGAAACACATCCTCAGCATCTCCACTCACCTCCCCATAACACAACCTGCAGAAACCCATCCTCAGCATCTCCAGTAACCTTTCAATAATACAACCTGCAGAAACCCATCCTCAGCATCTCCACTAACCTCCCAATAACACAACCAACGGAAACCCATCCTCAGCATCTTCACTAACCTTCCAATAACACAACCTGCAGAAAATCATTCTCAACATCTCCACCCACCTCCCAATAACACAACCTGCAGAAACCCATCCTCAGCATCTTCACTCACCTCCCAATAACACAACCTGCAGAAACCCATCCTCAGCATCTCCAGTCACCTCTCAATAACACAACCTGCTGAAACCCATCCTCAGCATCTCCACTAAACTTCCAATAACACTACCTGCGGACAACCATCCTTCACTCACCTCCCAATAACACAACCTGCGGAAACCATCCTCAGCAGCTTCACTAACCTCCCAATAACGCAACCTGCAGAAACCCATCCTCAGCAACTTCACTCACCTTCCAATCACACAACATGCAGAAACCCATCCTCAGCATCTCCAATAACCTTCCAATAACACAACCTGCAGAAACCCATCCTCAGCATCTTCACTCACCTCCCAATGACAGAACCGGCAGAAACCCATCCTCAGCATCTTCAATGAACTTCCAATAACACAAAATGCAGAAACCCATCCTCAGCATCTTCACTCACCTCCCAGTAACACAACCTTCAGAAACCCATCCTCAGCATCTTCACTCACCTCCCAATAACACAACCTGCAGAAACCCATCCTCAGCAACTTCACTCACCTCCCAATAACACAACCTGCAGAAACCCATCCTCAGCATCTCCACTCACCTCCCAATAACACAAACTGCAGAAACCCATCCTCATCATCTTCAATAACCGTCCAATAACACAAACTGCAGAAACCCATCCTCAGCATCTCCACTATCTTCCCAGTAATGCAACCTGCAGAAACCCATCCTCAGCATCTCCACTCACCTCCCAATAACACAACCTGCAGAAACCTATCCTCAGCATCTCCAGTCACCTTTCAATAACTCAACCTGCAGAAACCCATCCTCAGCATCTTCACTCACATCCCAATAACGCAATCTGCAGAAACACATCCACTGCATCTCCACTCACTTCCCAATAACACAACCTACAGAAACACATCCTCAGCATCTTCCCTAACCTTCCAATAACACAACCTGCAGAAACCCATCCTCAGCATCTACATTCACCTCCTAATAACACAACCTGCAGAAACCCATCCTCATTATCTTCAATAACCTTCCAATAATGCAACCTGCAGAAACCCATCATCCGCATCTCCACTCACCTCCCAATAACACAACCTGCAGAAACCCATCCTCAGCATCTTCACTCACCTCCCAATAACACAACCTGCAGAAACACATCCTCAGCATCTCCACTCACCTCCCCATAACACAACCTGCAGAAACCCATGCTCAGCTTCTCCAGTAACCTTTCAATAATACAACCTGCAGAAACCCATCCTCAGCATCTCCACTAACCTCCCAATAACACAACCAACGGAAACCCATCCTCAGCATCTTCACTAACCTTCCAATAACACAACCTGCAGAAAATCATTCTCAGCATCTTCACTCACCTCCCAATAACACAACCTGCAGAAACACATCCTCAGCATCTTCACTCACCTCTCAATAACACAACCTGCAGAAACACATCCTCAACATCTCAACTCACCTCCCAATAACACCGGGGCAGCACGGTAGCATAGTGGTTAGCACACGTGCTTCACAGCTCCAGAGTCCCAGGTTCGATTCCGGCTTGGGTCACTGTCTGTGCGGAGTCTGCACATCCTCCCCGTGTGTGCGTGGTTTTCCTCCGGGTGCTCCGGTTTCCTCCCACAGTCCAAAGATGTGTAGGTTAGGAGGATTGGCCATAATAAAATTGCCCTTAGTGTCCAAACTTCCCCTTAGTGTTGGGTGGGGTTACTGGGCTATGGGGATAGGGGGAGGTGTTGACCTTGGGTAGGGTGCTCTTTCCAAGAGCCGGTGCAGACTCGATGGGGCGAATGGCCTCCTTCTGCATTGTAAATTCTATGATAATCTATGATAAACACAACCTGCAGAAACCCATCCTTAGCATCTTCAATAATCTTCCAATAACAAAACCTGCAGAAACCCATCCTCAGCATCTTCACTCACCTTCCAATAACACAACCTGCTGAAACCCATCCTCAGCATCTCTACTCCCCTCCCAGTAACACAACCTGCAGAAACCCATCCTCAGCATCTCCGCTCACCTCCCAATAAAACAACCTGCAGAAACCCATCCTCAGTATCTTCACACACCTTCCAATTACACAACCTGCAGAAACCCATCCTCAGCATCTCCACTCACCTCCCAATAACACAAGCTGCATAAACCCATCCTCAGCATCTCAACTCACCTCCCAATAACACAACCTGCAGAAACCCATCCTCAGCATCTCAATTCACCTCCCAATAACACAACCTGCAGAAATCCATCCTCAGCATCTTCAATAACCTTCCAATAACATAACCTGCAGAAACCCATCCTCAGAATCTTCAGTAACCTTCCAATAACACAACCTGCAGAAACCCATCCTCAGCAACTTCACTCACCTTCCAATCACACAACAGGCAGAAACCCATCCTCAGCATCTCCACTAACCTTTCAATAACACACCTGCAGAAACCCATCCTTCACTCACCTCCAAGTAACACAACCTGCAGAAACCCATCCTCCGCCTCTTCACTCACCTCCCAATAACACAACCTGCAGAAACCCATCCTCAGCAACTTCACTCACGTTCCAAAAACACAACCTGAAGAAACCCATCCTCAGCATCTCCACTCACCTCCCAATAACACAACCTGCAGAAACCCATCCTCATCATCTTCAATAACCATCCAATAACACAACCTGCAGAAACTCATCCTCAGCATCTCCACTAACTTCCCAATAATGCAACCTGCAGAAACCCATACTCAGCATCTCCACTCACCTCCCAATAACACAACTGCAAAAATCTATCCTCAGCATCTCCAGTCACCTTTCAATAACTCAACCTGCAGAAACCCATCCTCAGCATCTTCACTCACATCCCAATAACACAATCTGCAGAAACACATCCACAGCATCTCCACCCTCCTCCCAATAACACAACCTACAGAAACCCATCCTCAGCATCTTCACTCACCTCCCAATAACACAACCTGCAGAAACCCATCCTCAGCATCTCCACTAACCTCCCAATAACACTATCTACAGAAACACATCCTCAGCATCTTCAATAACCTTCCAATAACACAACCTGCAGAAATTAATTCTCAGCATCTCCACTCACCTCCCAATAACACAACCTGCAGAAACACATCCTCAGCATCTTCAGTCACCTCCCAATAAAACAACCTGCAGAATCCCATCCTCAACATCTCCACTCACCTCGAATAACACAACCTGCAGAAATCGATCCTCAGCACCTTCAGTAACCTTCCAATAACACAACCTGCAGAAACCCATCCTCAGCATCTCCAGTCACCTCTCAATAACACAACCTGCTGAAACCCATCCTCAGCATCTCCACTAACCTTCCAATAACACAACCTGCGGAAAACCATCCTTTACTCACCTCCCAATAACACAACCTGCGGAAACCATCCTCAGCAGCTTCACTAATCTCTCAATAACGCAACCTGCAGAAACCCATCCTCAGCAACTTCACTCACCTCCCCATAACACAACCTGCAGAAACCCATCCTCATCATCTTCAATAACCTTCCAATAACACAACCTGCAGAATCCCATCCTCAGCATCTCCACTAAATTCCCAATAATGCAACCTGCAGAAACACATCTTCAGCAACTTCACTCACCTTCCAATCACACAACATGCAGAAACCCATCCTCAGCATCTCCACTAACATTCCAATAACACACCTGCAGAAACCCATCCTTCACTCACCTCCCAGTAACACAACCTGAAGAAACCCATCCTCAGCATCTCCACTAACTTCCCAATAATGCAACCTGCAGAAAACCATACTCAGCATCTCCACTCACCTCCCAATAACACAACTGCAGAAATCTATCCTCAGCATCTCCAGTCACCTTTCAATAACTCAACCTGCAGAAACCCATCCTCAGCATCTTCACTCACATCCCAATAACACAATCTGCAGAAACACATCCACAGCATCTTGAATAACCTTCCAATAACACAACCTGTAGAAATTAATTCTCAGCATCTCCACTCACCTCCCAATAACACAACCTGCAGAACCACATCCTCAGCATCTTCAGTCACCTCCCAATAAAACAACCTGCAGAATCCCATCCTCAACATCTCCACTCACCTCGAATAACACAACCTGCAGAAATCCATCCTCAGCATCTTCAGTAACCTTTCAATAACACAACCTGCTGAAACCCATCCTCAGCATCTCCACTAACCTTCCAATAACACAACCTGCTGAAACCCATCCTCAGCATCTCCACTAACCTTCCAATAACACAACCTGCGGAAAACCATCCTTTACTCACCTCCCAATAACACAACCTGCGGAAACCATCCTCAGCAGCTTCACTAATCTCTCAATAACGCAACCTGCAGAAACCCATCCTCAGCAACTTCACTCACCTCCCCATAACACAACCTGCAGAAACCCATCCTCATCATCTTCAATAACCTTCCAATAACACAACCTGCAGAATCCCATCCTCAGCATCTCCACTAAATTCCCAATAATGCAACCTGCAGAAACACAACCTCAGCATCTCCACTCACCTCCCAATAACTCAACCTGCAGAAACCCATCCTCAGCATCTCCAGTAACCTTTCAGTAACACAACCTGCAGAAACCCATCCTCAGCATCCCCACTAACCTCCCAATAACACTACCTACGGAAACACATCCTCAGCATCTTCAATAACCTTCCAATAACACAACCTGCAGAAATTAATTCTCAGCATCTCCACTCACCTCCCAATAACACAACCTGCAGAAACCAATTCTCAGCAGCTGCACTCACCTCCCAATAACACAACTTGCAGAAACCCATCCTCAGCATCGTCACTCACCTCCCAATAACACAACCTGCAGAAACCCATCCTAAGCATCTCCAGTAACCTTTCAATAACACAACCTGCAGAAACCCATCCTCAGCATCCCCACTAATCTCCCAATAACACTACCTACAGAAACACATCCTCAGCATCTTCAATAACCTTCCAATAACACTATCTCCAGAAACACATCCTCAGCATCTTCAATAACCTTCCAATAACACAACCTGCAGAAATTAATTCTCAGCATCTCCACTCACCTCCCAATAACACAACCTGCAGAAACACATCCTCAGCATCTTCAGTCACCTCCCAATAAAACAACCTGCAGAATCCCATCCTCAACATCTCCACTCACCTCGAATAACACAACCTGCAGAAACCCATCCTCACCATCTCCACTAACTTCCCAATAATGCAACTAGCAGAAACCCATCCTCAGCATCTCCACTCACCTCCCAATAACACAACCTGCAGAAACCCATCCTCAGCATCTCCAGTAAGCTTTCAATAATACAACCTGCAGAAACCCATCCTCAGCATCTTCACTCACCTCCCAACAACACAATCTGCAGAATCCCATCCACAGCATCTCCACTCACCTCCCAATAACCCAATCTGAAGAAACCCATCCTCAGCATCTTCACTCACCTTCCAATTACACAACCTGCAGAAACCCATCCTCAGCATGTCCACTCACCTCCCAATAACACAACCTGCAGAAACTCATCCTCAGCATCTCCACTCACCTCCCAATAACACACCCTGCAGAAACCCATCCACAGTATCTTCACACAACTTCCAATTACACAACCTGCAGAAACCCATCCTCAGCATCTTCACTCACCTCTCAATAACACAACCTGCAGAAACACATCCTCAACATCTCAACTCACCTCCAAATAACACCGGGGCAGCACGGTAGCATAGTGGTTAGCACAATTGCTTCACAGCTCCAGAGTCCCAGGTTCGATTCCGGCTTGTGTCACTGTCTGTGCGGAGTCTGCACATCCTCCCCGTGTGTGCGTGGGTTTCCTCCGGGTGCTCCGGTTTCCTCCCACAGTCCAAAGATGTGCATGTTAGGTGGATTTGCCATAATAAAATTGCCCTTATTGTCCAAAATTCCCCTTAGTGTTGGGTGGGGTTACTGGGCTATGGGGATAGGGGGAGGTGTTGACATTGGGTAGGGTTCTCTTTCCAAGAGCCGGTGCAGACTCGATGGGCCGAATGGCCTCCTTCTGCACTGTAAATTCTATGATAATCTATGATAAACACAACCTGCAGAAACCCATCCTCAGCATCTTCACTCACCTCCCAATAACACAACCTGCAAAAACCCATCCTTCACTCACCTCCCAATAACACAACCTGCAGAAACCACCCTCAGCATCTTCACTAACCTTCCAATAACGCAACCTGCAGAAACCCATCCTCAGCAATTTCACTCACCTTCCAATCACACAAAATGCAGAAACCAATCCTCAGCATCTCCACTATCCTTCCAATAACACAACCTGCAGACACCCATCCTTCATTCACCTCCCAACAACACAACCTGCAGAAACCCATCCTCAGCATCTTCACTCACCCCCCAATAACACAACCTGCAGAAACCCATCCTCAGCATCTTCAATAATCTTCCAATAACAAAACCTGCAGATACCCACACTCAGCATCTTCACGCAACTCCCAACAACACAACCTGCAGAAACCCATCCTCAGCATCTCCACTCATCTCCTAAGTACACAACCTGCACAGAGCCATTCTCAGCAACTTCACTCACCGCCCAATAACACAACCTGCAGGAACCCATCCTCAGTATCTTCACTCAACTTCCAATATCACAACCTGCAGAAACCCATCCTCAGCATCTTCACGAACCTCCCAATAACACAACCTGCAGAAAACCCATCCTCAACATCTCCACTCACCTCCCAATAACACAACCTGCAGAAACCCATCCTCAGCATCTTCACTCACCTTCCAATAACACAACCTGCTGAAACCCATCCTCAGCATCTCTACTCCCCTCCCAGTAACACAACCTGCAGAAACCCATCCTCAGTATCTTCACACACCTTCCAATTACACAACCTGCAGAAACCCATCCTCAGCATGTCCACTCACCTCCCAATAACACAACCTGCAGAAACTCATCCTCAGCATCTCCACTCACCTCCCAATAACACACCCTGCAGAAACCCATCCACAGTATCTTCACACACCTTCCAATTACACAACCTGCAGAAACCCATCCTCAGCATCTCCACTCACCTTCCAATAACACAACCTGCAGAAACCCATCCTCAGCATCTCCACTCACCTTCCAATAACACAACCTGCAGAAACCCATCCTCACCATCTCCACTAACTTCCCAATAATGCAACTAGCAGAAACCCATCCTCAGCATCTCCACTCACCTCCCAATAACACAACCTGCAGAAACCCATCCTCAGCATCTCCAGTAAGCTTTCAATAATACAACCTGCAGAAACCCATCCTCAGCATCTTCACTCACCTCCCAACAACACAATCTGCAGAATCCCATCCACAGCATCTCCACTCACCTCCCAATAACCCAATCTGAAGAAACCCATCCTCAGCATCTTCACTCACCTTCCAATTACACAACCTGCAGAAACCCATCCTCAGCATGTCCACTCACCTCCCAATAACACAACCTGCAGAAACTCATCCTCAGCATCTCCACTCACCTCCCAATAACACACCCTGCAGAAACCCATCCACAGTATCTTCACACAACTTCCAATTACACAACCTGCAGAAACCCATCCTCAGCATCTTCACTCACCTCTCAATAACACAACCTGCAGAAACACATCCTCAACATCTCAACTCACCTCCAAATAACACCGGGGCAGCACGGTAGCATAGTGGTTAGCACAATTGCTTCACAGCTCCAGAGTCCCAGGTTCGATTCCGGCTTGTGTCACTGTCTGTGCGGAGTCTGCACATCCTCCCCGTGTGTGCGTGGGTTTCCTCCGGGTGCTCCGGTTTCCTCCCACAGTCCAAAGATGTGCATGTTAGGTGGATTTGCCATAATAAAATTGCCCTTATTGTCCAAAATTCCCCTTAGTGTTGGGTGGGGTTACTGGGCTATGGGGATAGGGGGAGGTGTTGACATTGGGTAGGGTTCTCTTTCCAAGAGCCGGTGCAGACTCGATGGGCCGAATGGCCTCCTTCTGCACTGTAAATTCTATGATAATCTATGATAAACACAACCTGCAGAAACCCATCCTCAGCATCTTCACTCACCTCCCAATAACACAACCTGCAAAAACCCATCCTTCACTCACCTCCCAATAACACAACCTGCAGAAACCACCCTCAGCATCTTCACTAACCTTCCAATAACGCAACCTGCAGAAACCCATCCTCAGCAATTTCACTCACCTTCCAATCACACAAAATGCAGAAACCAATCCTCAGCATCTCCACTATCCTTCCAATAACACAACCTGCAGACACCCATCCTTCATTCACCTCCCAACAACACAACCTGCAGAAACCCATCCTCAGCATCTTCACTCACCCCCCAATAACACAACCTGCAGAAACCCATCCTCAGCATCTTCAATAATCTTCCAATAACAAAACCTGCAGATACCCACACTCAGCATCTTCACGCAACTCCCAACAACACAACCTGCAGAAACCCATCCTCAGCATCTCCACTCATCTCCTAAGTACACAACCTGCACAGAGCCATTCTCAGCAACTTCACTCACCGCCCAATAACACAACCTGCAGGAACCCATCCTCAGTATCTTCACTCAACTTCCAATATCACAACCTGCAGAAACCCATCCTCAGCATCTTCACGAACCTCCCAATAACACAACCTGCAGAAAACCCATCCTCAACATCTCCACTCACCTCCCAATAACACAACCTGCAGAAACCCATCCTCAGCATCTTCACTCACCTTCCAATAACACAACCTGCTGAAACCCATCCTCAGCATCTCTACTCCCCTCCCAGTAACACAACCTGCAGAAACCCATCCTCAGTATCTTCACACACCTTCCAATTACACAACCTGCAGAAACCCATCCTCAGCATGTCCACTCACCTCCCAATAACACAACCTGCAGAAACTCATCCTCAGCATCTCCACTCACCTCCCAATAACACACCCTGCAGAAACCCATCCACAGTATCTTCACACACCTTCCAATTACACAACCTGCAGAAACCCATCCTCAGCATCTCCACTCACCTTCCAATAACACAACCTGCAGAAACCCATCCTCAGCATCTCAACTCACATCCCAATAACACAACCTGCAGAAACCCATCCTCAGCATCTCAACTCACCTCCCAATAACACAACCTGCAGAAATCCATCCTCAGCATCTTCAATAACCTTCCAATAACACAAACTGCAGAAAAGCATCCTCAGCAAGTTCACTCACCTTCCAATCACACAAAATGCAGAAACCCATCCTCAGCATCTCCACTAACCTCCCAATAACACAACCTGCAGAAACCCATCCTTCACTCACCTCACAAGAACACAACCTGCACAGACCCATTCTCAGCAACTTCACTCACCGCCCAATAACACAATCTGCAGGAACCCATCCTCAGTATCTTCACTCAACTTCCAATAACACAACCTGCAGAAACCCTTCCTCAGCATCTTTACTCACCTCCCAATAACACAACCTGCAGAAACCCATCCTCAGCATCCCCACTAACCTCCAAATAACACTACCTACAGAAACACATCCTCAGCATCTTCAATAACCTTCCAATAACACAACCTGCAGAAATTAATTCTCAGCATTTCCACTCACCTCCCAATAACACAACATGCAGAAACACATCCTCAGCATCTTCATTCACCTCCCAATAAAACAAATTGCAGAAACCCATCCTCAGCATCTCCACTAACCTAACAATGACACAACCTGCTGAAACCCATCCTCAGCATCTCCACTCACCTCCCAATAACACAACCTGCAGAAACCCATCCTCAGCATCTACACTCACCTCCCAATAACACAACCTGCAGAAACCCAACCCATTCATCATCAATAACCTTCCAATAACACAACCTGCAGATACCCATCCTCAGCATCTCCACTAACTTCCCAATAATGCAACCTGCAGAAACCCATCCTCAGCATCTCCACTCACCTCCCAATAACACAACCTGCAGAAACCCATCCTCAGCATCTCCAGTAACCTTTCACTCATACAACCTGCAGAAACCCATCCTCAGCATCTTCACTCACCTCCCAACAACACAATCTGCAGAAACACATCCACAGCATCTCCACTCAACTCCCAATAACCCAACCTGAAGAAACCCATCCTCAGCATCTTCACTCACCTCCCAACAACACAATCTGCAGAAACACATCCACAGCATCTCCACTCAACTCCCAATAACCCAACCTGAAGAAACCCATCCTCAGCATCTTCACTCACCTCCCAATAACACAACCTGCAGAAACCCATCCTCAGCATCTACACTCACCTCCCAATAACACAACCTGCAGAAACACATCCCATTCATCTTCAATAACCTTTCAATAACACAACCTGCAGAAACCCATCCTCAGCATCTCCACTAACTTCCCAATAATGCAACCTGCAGAAACCCATCCTCAGCATCTCCACTCACCTCCCAATAACACAACCTGCAGAAACCCATCCTCAGCATCTCCAGTAACCTTTCAATAATACAACCTGCAGAAACCCATCCTCAGCATCGTCACTCACCTTCCAAGAACACAATCTGCAGAATCCCATCCACAGCATCTCCACTCACCTTCCAATAACCCAATCTGAAGAAACCCATCCTCAGCATCTTCACTCACCTCCCAATAACACAACCTGCAGAAACCCATCCTCAGCATCTCCACTAACCTCCCTATAACACAACCTGCAGAAACACATCCTCAGCATCTTCACTCACCTCTCAATAACACAACCTGCAGAAACACATCCTCAACATCTCAACTCACCTCCAAATAACACCGGGGCAGCACGGTAGCATAGTGGTTAGCACAATTGCTTCACAGCTCCAGAGTCCCAGGTTCGATTCCGGCTTGGGTCACTGTCTGTGCGGAGTCTGCACATCCTCCCCGTGTGTGCGTGGGTTTCCTCCGGGTGCTCCGGTTTCCTCCCACAGTCCAAAGATGTGCATGTTAGGTGGATTTGCCATAATAAAATTGCCCTTATTGTCCAAAATTCCCCTTAGTGTTGGGTGGGGTTACTGGGCTATGGGGACAGGGGGAGGTGTTGACATTGGGTAGGGTGCTCTTTCCAAGAGCCGGTGCAGACTCGATGGGCCGAATAGCCTCCTTCTGCACTGTAAATTCTATGATAATCTATGATAAACACAACCTGCAGAAACCCATCCTCAGCATCTTCACTCAACTTCCAATATCACAACCTGCAGAAACCCATCCTTCACTCACCTCCCAACAACACAACCTGCAGAAACCCATCCTCAGCATCTTCACTCACCCCCCAATAACACAACCTGCAGAAACCCATCCTCAGCATCTTCAATAATCTTCCAAGAACAAAACCTGCAGATACCCACACTCAGCATCTTCACGCAACTCCCAACAACACAACCTGCAGAAACCCATCCTCAGCATCTCCACTCATCTCCCAAGTACACAACCTGCACAGAGCCATTCTCAGCAACTTCACTCACCGCCCAATAACACAACCTGCAGAAACCCATCCTCAGCATCTTCACGAACCTCCCAATAACACAACCTGCAGAAAACCCATCCTCAGCATCTCCACTCACCTCCCAATAACACAACCTGCAGAAACCCATCCTCAGCATCTTCACTCAACTTCCAATTACACAAACTGCAGAAACCCATCCTCAGCATCTCCACTCACCTCCCAATAACACAACCTGCAGAAACTCATCCTCAGCATCTCCACTCACCTCCCAATAACACACCCTGCAGAAACCCATCCTCAGTATCTTCACACACCTTCCAATTACACAACCTGCAGAAACCCATCCTCAGCATCTCCACTCACCTTCCAATAACACAACCTGCAGAAACCCATCCTCAGCATCTCAACTCACATCCCAATAACACAACCTGCAGAAACCCATCCTCAGCATCTCAACTCACCTCCCAATAACACAACCTGCAGAAATCCATCCTCAGCATCTTCAATAACCTTCCAATAACACAACCTGCAGAAAACCATCCTCAGCAATTTCACTCACCTTCCAATCACACAAAATGCAGAAACCCATCCTCAGCATCTCCACTAACCTCCCAATAACACAACCTGCAGAAACCCATCCTTCACTCACCTCACAAGAACACAACCTGCAGAAACCCATCCTCAGCATCTTCACTCACCCCCCAATAACTCAACCTGCAGAAACCCATCCTCAGCATCTCCACTCATCTCCCAAGTACACAACCTGCACAGACCCATTCTCAGCAACTTCACTCACCGCCCAATAACACAACCTGCAGGAACCCATCCTCAGTATCTTCACTCAACTTCCAATAACACAACCTGCAGAAACCCATCCTCAGCATCTTCACTCACCTCCCAATAACACAACCTGCAGAAACCCATCCTCAGCATCCCCACTAACCTCCAAATAACACAACCTACAGAAACAAATCCTCAGCATCTTCAATAACCTTCCAATAACACAACCTGCAGGAACCCATCCTCAGTATCTCCACTCACCTCCCAATAACACAACATGCAGAAACACATCCTCAGCATCTTCATTCACCTCCCAATAAAACAAATTGCAGAAACCCATCCTCAGCATCTCCACTAACCTAACAATGACACAACCTGCAGAAACCCATCCTCAGCATCTCCACTCACCTCCCAATAACACAACCTGCAGAAACCCATCCTCAGCATCTACACTCACCTCCCAATAACACAACCTGCAGAAACCCAACCCATTCAGCATCAAAAACCTTCCAATAACACAACCTGCAGATACCCATCCTCAGCATCTCCACTAAATTCCCAATAATGCAACCTGCAGAAACCCATCCTCAGCATCTCCACTCACCTCCCAATAACACAACCTGCAGAAACTCATCCTCAGCATCTCCACTCACCTCCCAATAACACACCCTGCAGAAACCCATCCTCAGTATCTTCACACACCTTCCAATTACACAACCTGCAGAAACCCATCCTCAGCATCTCCACTCACCTTCCAATAACACAACCTGCAGAAACCCATCCTCAGCATCTCAACTCACATCCCAATAACACAACCTGCAGAAACCCATCCTCAGCATCTCAACTCACCTCCCAATAACACAACCTGCAGAAAACCATCCTCAGCAATTTCACTCACCTTCCAATCACACAAAATGCAGAAACCCATCCTCAGCATCTCCACTAACCTCCCAATAACACAACCTGCAGAAACCCATCCTTCACTCACCTCACAAGAACACAACCTGCAGAAACCCATCCTCAGCATCTTCACTCACCCCCCAATAACACAACCTGCAGAAACCCATCCTCAGCATCTCCACTCATCTCCCAAGTACACAACCTGCACAGACCCATTCTCAGCAACTTCACTCACCGCCCAATAACACAACCTGCAGAAACCCATCCTCAGCATCTACACTCACCTCCCAATAACACAACCTGCAGAAACCCAACCCATTCAGCATCAAAAACCTTCCAATAACACAACCTGCAGATACCCATCCTCAGCATCTCCACTAACTTCCCAATAATGCAACCTGCAGAAACCCATCCTCAGCATCTCCACTCACCTCCCAATAACACAACCTGCAGAAACCCATCCTCAGCATCTCCAGTAACCTTTCACTCATACAACCTGCAGAAACCCATCCTCAGCATCTTCACTCACCTCCCAACAACACAATCTGCAGAAATACATCCACAGCATCTCCACTCAACTCCCAATAACCCAACCTGAAGAAACCCATCCTCAGCATCTTCACTCACCTCCCAATAACACAACATGCAGAAACACATCCTCAGCATCTTCATTCACCTCCCAATAAAACAAATTGCAGAAACCCATCCTCAGCATCTCCACTAACCTAACAATGACACAACCTGCAGGAACCCATCCTCAGCATCTACACTCACCTCCCAATAACACAACCTGCAGAAACTCATCCTCAGCATCTCCACTCACCTCCCAATAACACACCCTGCAGAAACCCATCCTCAGTATCTTCACACACCTTCCAATTACACAACCTGCAGAAACCCATCCTCAGCATCTCCACTCACCTTCCAATAACACAACCTGCAGAAACCCATCCTCAGCATCTCAACTCACATCTCAATAACACAACCTGCAGAAACCCATCCTCAGCATCTCAACTCACCTCCCAATAACACAACCTGCAGAAATCCATCCTCAGCATCTTCAATAACCTTCCAATAACACAACCTGCAGAAAACCATCCTCAGCAATTTCACTCACCTTCCAATCACACAAAATGCAGAAACCCATCCTCAGCATCTCCACTAACCTCCCAATAACACAACCTGCAGAAACCCATCCTTCACTCACCTCACAAGAACACAACCTGCAGAAACCCATCCTCAGCATCTTCACTCACCCCCCAATAACACAACCTGCAGAAACCCATCCTCAGCATCTCCACTCATCTCCCAAGTACACAACCTGCACAGACCCATTCTCAGCAACTTCACTCACCGCCCAATAACACAACCTGCAGGAACCCATCCTCAGTATCTTCACTCAACTTCCAATAACACAACCTGCAGAAACCCATCCTCAGCATCTACACTCACCTCCCAATAACACAACCTACAGAAACCCATCCTCAGCATCCCCACTAACCTCCAAATAACACTACCTACAGAAACACATCCTCAGCATCTTCAATAACCTTCCAATAACACAACCTGCAGGAACCCATCCTCAGTATCTTCACTCAAGTTCCAATAACACAACCTGCAGAAACCCATCCTCAGCATCTTTACTCACCTCCCAATAACACAACCTGCAGAAACCCATCCTCAGCATCCCCACTAACCTCCAAATAACACTACCTACAGAAACACATCCTCAGCATCTTCAATAACCTTCCAATAACACAACCTGCAGAAGTTAATTCTCAGCATCTCCACTCACCTCCCAATAACACAACATGCAGAAACACATCCTCAGCATCTTCACTCACCTCCCAATAACACAACCTGCAGAAACCCATCCTCAGCATCTCCACTAACCTCCCAATAACACAACCTACGGAAACCCATCCTCAGCATCTTCACTAACCTTCCAATAACACAACCTGCAGAAAATCATTCTCAGCATCTTCACTCACCTCCCAATAACACAACCTGCAGAAACACATCCTCAACATCTCTACTCACCTCCCAGTAACACAACCTGCAGAAACACATCCTCAGCATCTTCACTCACCTCGCAATAACATAACCGGCAGAAACCCATCCTTCACTCACCTCCCAAGAACACAACTTGCAGAAACCCATCCTCAGCATCTTCACTCACCTCCCAATAACACAACCTGCAGAAACTCATCCTCAGCATCTTCAATAACCTTCCAATAACAAAACCTGCAGAAACCCACCCTCAGCATCTTCACGCAACTCCAAACAACACAACCTGCAGAAACCCATCCTCAGCATCTCCACTCATCTCCCAAGTACACAACCTGCACAATTCCATTCTCAGCAACTTCACTCACCGCCCAATAACACAACCTGCAGGAACCCATCCTCAGTATCTTCAGTAACCTTCCAATAACACAACATGCAGAAACCCATCCTCAGCATCTCCAGTCACCTCTCAATAACACAACCTGCTGAAACCCATCCTCAGCATCTCCACTAACCTCCCAATAACACAAACTGCAGAAACCCATCCTCAGCATCTTCAGTAACCTTCCAATAACACAACCTGCAGAAACCCATCCTCAGCATCTCCAGTCACCTGTCAATAACACAACCTGCTGAAACCCATCCTCAGCATCTCCACTAACCTTCCAATAACACAACCTGCGGAAAACCATCCTTTATTCACCTCCCAATAACACAACCTGCGGAAACCATCCTCAGCAGCTTCACTAATCTCTCAATAACGCAACCTGCAGAAACCCATCCTCAGCAACTTCACTCACCTTCCAATCACACAACATGCAGAAACCCATCCTCAGCATCTCCACTAATCTTCCAATAACACAACCTGCAGAAACCCATCCTTCTCTCACCTCCCAATAACATAACCTGCAGAAACCCATCCTCAGCATCTTCACTCACCTCCCAATAACAGAACCTGCAGAAACCCATCCTCAGCATCTTCAATGAACTTCCAATAACACAACCTGCAGAAATTAATTCTCAGCATCCCCACTCACCTCCCAATAACACAACCTGCAGAAACACATCCTCAGCATCTTCATTCACCTCCCAATAAAACAACCTGTTGAAACCCATCCTCAACATCTCCACTCACCTCCCAATAACACAACTTGCAGAAACCCATCCTCAGCATCTACACTCATCTCCTAATAACACAACCTGCAGAAACCCATCCTCATCATCTTCAATAACCTTCCAATCACACACCTGCAGAAACCCATCCTCAGCATCTCCACTAAATTCCCAATAATGCAATCTGCATAAACACATCCTCAGCATCTCCACTCACCTCCCAATAACACAACCTGCAGAAACCCATCCTCAGCATCTCCAGTAACCTTTCAATAACACAACCTGCAGAAACCCATCCTCTGCAATCCCACGAACCTCCCAATAACACTACCGACAGAAACACATCCTCAGCATCTTCAATAACCTTCCAATAACACAACCTGCAGAAATTAATTCTCAGCATCTCCACTCACCTCCCAATAACACAACCTGCAGAAACACATCCTCAGCATCTTCACTCACCTCCCAATAACACAACCTGCAGAAACCCATCCTTCACTCACTTCCCAATAACACAACTGCAGAAACCCATCCTCAACATCTCCACTCACCTCCAATAACACAACCTGCAGAAATCCATCCTCAGCATCTTCACTCACCTCCCAATAACACAACCTGCAGAAACCCATCCTCAGCATTTACACTCAGCTCCCCATAACACAACCTGCAGAAACCCAACCTCATCATCTTCACTAAATTCCCAATAATGCAACCTGCAGAAACACATCCTCAGCATCTCCACTCACCTCCCAATAGCTCAACCTGCAGAAACCCATCCTCAGCATCTCCAGTAACCTTTCAGTAAAACAACCTGCAGAACCCCATCCTCAGCATCCCCACTAACCTCCCAATAACACTACCTACAGAAACACATCCTCAGCATCTTCAATAACCTTCCAATAACACAACCTGCATAAATTAATTCTCAGCATCTCCACTCACCTCCCAATAACACAACCTGCAGAAACCCATCCTCAGCATGTCCACTAACTTCCAAATAATGCAACCTGCAGAAACCCATCCTCAGCATCTCCACTTACCTCCCACTAACACAACCTGCACAGACCCATTCTCAGCAACTTCACTCACCGCCCAATGACACAACCTGCAGTGACCCTTCCTCAGTATCTTCACTCAACTTCAAATAACACAACCTGCAGAATCCCATCCTCAGCATCTTCACTCACCTTCCAATAACACAACCTGCAGAAACCCATCCTCAGCATCTTCACTCACCTTCCAATAACACAACCTGCAGAAACCCATCCTCAACATCTCAACTCACCTCCCAATAACACAACCTGCAGAAACACATCCTCAGCATCTTCACTCACCTCTCAATAACACAACCTGCAGAAACCCATCATCAACATCTCAACTCACCTCCCAATAACACAACATGCAGAAACCCATCCTCAGCATCTTCACTCAGCTCCCAATAACACAACCTGCAGAAACCCATCCTCATCATCTCCAGTCACCTCCCAATAACACAACCTGCAGAAACCTATCCTCAGCATCTCCACTAACATTCCAATAACATAACCTGCAGAAACCCATCCTTCACTCAGCTCCCAATAACACAACCTGCAGAAACCACCCTCAGCATCTTCACTAAACTTCCAAGAACGCAACCTGCAGAAACCCATCCTCAGCAATTTCACTCACCTTCCAATCACACAACATGCAGAAACCCATCCTCAGCATCTCCACTAACCTTCCAATAACACAACCTGCAGTAACCCATCCTTCACTCACCTCCCAAAAACACAACCTGCAGAAACCCATCCTCAGCATCTTCACTCACCTCCCAATAACACAACCTGCAGAAACCCATCCTCAGCATCTTCAATAACCTTCCAATAACAAAACCTGCAGAAACCCATCCTCAGCATCTTCAATAACCTTCCAATAACAAAACCTGCAGAAACCCATCCTCAGCAACTCCACTCATCTCCCAAGTACACAACCTGCACAGACCCATTCTCAGCAACTTCACTCACCGCCCAATGACACAACCTGCAGTGACCCATCCTCAGTATCTTCACTCAACTTCAAATAATACAACCTGCAGAATCCCATCCTCAGCATCTTCACTCACCTTCCAATAACACAACCTGCAGAAACCCATCCTCAGCATCTTCACTCACCTTCCAATAACACAACCTGCAGAAACCCATCCTCAGTATCTCCACTAAACTTCCAATAACACAACTGCAGAAACCCATCCTCAGCATCTTCACACACCTCTCAATAACACAACTTGCAGAAACCTATCCTCAGCATCTCCACTAACCTCCCAATACCACAACCTACAGGAACCCATCCTCAGCATCTTCACTAACCTTCCAATAACACAACCTGCAGAAAATCATTCTCAGCATCTCCACTCACCTCCCAATAACACAACCTGCAGAAACACATCCTCAGCATCTTTACTCACCTCTCAATAACACAACCTGCAGAAACCCATCCTCAACATCTCAACTCACCTCCCAATAACACAACCTGCAGAAACCCATCCTCAGCATCTTCACTCAGCTCCCAATAACAACCTGTAGAAACCCATCCTCATCATCTCCAGTCACCTCCCAATAACACAACCTGCAGAAACCTATCCTCAGCATCTCCACTAACCTTCCAATAACACAACCTGCACAAACCCATCCTTCACTCACCTCCCAATAACACAACCTGCAGAAACCACACTCAGCATCTTCACTAACCTTCCAATAACGCAACCTGCAGAAACCCATCCTCAGCAATTTCACTCACCTTCCAATAACACAACCTGCAGAAACCCTTCCTCAGCATCTTCACTCACCTCCCAATAACACAACCTGCAGAAACCCATCCTCAGCATCTTCAATAACCTTCCAACAACACAACCTGCAGAAACCCATCCTCAGCATCTCCACTCATCTCCCAAGTACACAACCTGCACAGACTCATTCTCAGCAACTTCACTCACCGCCCAATAACACAACCTGCAGGGACCCATCCTCAGTATCTTCACTCAACTTCCAATAACACAACCTGCAGAAACCCATCCTCAGCATCTCCACTAAACTTCCAATAACACAACTGCAGAAACCCATCCTCAGCATCTTCAATAACCTTCCAATAACACAACCGGCAGAAACCCATCCTCAGCATATTCACTCACCTCCAAAATAACATAACGTGCAGGAACCCATCCTCAGCATCTTCACTCATCTCCCAATAACACAAACTGCAGAAACCCATCCTCAGCATCTCCACTAACCTCCCAATAACACAACCTGCAGAAACCCATTCTCAGCATCTCCACTCACCTCACAGTAACACAACCTGCAGAAACCCAACCTCAGCATCTCTACTCACCTCCCAGTAACAGAACCTGCAGAAACCCATCCTCACCATCTCCACTCACCTCCCAATAACACAACCTGCAGAAACCCATCCTCAGCATCTTCACTCACCTTCCAATTACACCACCTGCAGAAACCCATCCTCAGCATCTCCACTCACCTCCCAATAACACAACCTGCAGAAACCCATCCTCAGCATCCTCACTCACCTCCCAAAAGCACAACCTGCAGAAACCCATCCTCAGCATCTTCACTCACCTTCCAATAACAAAACCTGCAGAAACCCACCCTCAGCATCTTCACGCAACATCCAACAGCACAACCTGCAGAAACCCATCCTCAGCAACTCCACTCATCTCCCAAGTGCACAGCCTGCACAGACCCCTTCTCAGCAACTTCACTCACCGCCCAATAACACAACCTGCAGCGACCCATCCTCAGTATCTTCACTCAACTTCCAATAACACAACCTGCAGAAAACCCATCCTCAGCATCTCCACTCACCTCCCAATAACACAACCTGCAGAAAACCATCCTCAGCATCTTCACTCACCTTCCAGTAACGCAACCTGCAGAAACCCATCCTCAGCATCTCCACTAAACTTCCAATAACACAACTGCAGAAACCCATCCTCAGCATCTTCAATAACCTTCCAATAACACAACCTGCAGAAACCCATCCTCAGCATCTCCACTCACCTCCCAATAACACAACCTGCAGAAACCTATCCTCAGCATCTCCAGTCACCTTTCAATAACTCAACCTGCAGAAACCCATCCTCAGCATCTTCACTCACATCCCAATAACACAATCTGCAGAAACACATCCACAGCATCTCCACTCACCTCCCAATAACACAACCTACAGAAACCCATCCTCAGCATCTTCACTCACCTCCCAATAACACAACCTGCCGAAACACATCCTCAGCATCTCCACTAACCTGCCAATAACACTACCTACAGAAACACATCCTCAGCATCTTCAATAACCGTCCAACAACACAACCTGTAGAAATTAATTCTCAGCATCTCCACTCATATCCCAATTATGCAACATGCAGAAACACATCCTCAGCAACTCCACTCACCTCCCAATTACACAAGCTGCAGAAACCCATCCTCAGCATCTTTAATAACCTTCCAATAACACAACCGGCAGAAACCCATCCTCAGCATCTTCACTAACCTTCCAATAACACAACCTGCAGAAACCCATCCTCAGCATCCCCGCTCATCTCCCAATAACACAACCTGCAGAAACCCATCCTCAGCATCTTCACTCACCTCGAAATAACACAACGTGCAGGAACCCATCCTCAGCATCTTCACTCATCTCCCAATAACACAAACTGCAGAAACCCATCCTCAGCATCTCCACTAACCTCCCAATAACACAACCTGCAGAAACTCATTCTCAGCATCTCCACTCACCTTCCAGTAACACAACCTGCAGAAACCCAACCTCAGCATCTCCACTCACCTCCCAATAACACAACCTGCAGAAACCCATCCTCGGCATCTTCACTCACCTTCAAATTACACAACCTGCAGAAACCCATCCTCAGCATCTCCACTCACCTCCCAATAACACAACCTGCAGAAACCCATCCTCAGCATCTCCACTCACCTCCCAATTACACAACCTGCAAAAACCCATCCTCAGCATCTCCAGTAAACTTTCAATAACACAACCTGCAGAAACCCATCCTCAGCATCCCCACTAACCTCCCAATAACACTACCTACAGAAACACATCCTCAGCATCTTCAATAATCTTCCAATAACACAACCTGCAGAAATTAATTCTCAGCATCTCCACTCACCTCCCAGTAACACAACGTGCAGGCACCCATCCTCAGCATCTTCACTCATCTCCCAATAACACAAACTGCAGAAACCCATCCTCAGCATCTCCACTAACCTCCCAATAACACAACCTGCAGAAACCCATTCTCAGCATCTCCACTCACCTGCCAGTAACACAACCTGCAGAAACCCAACCTCAGCATCTCTACTCAAATCCCAGTAAAACAACCTGCAGAAACCCATCCTCAGCATCTCCACTCACCTCCCAATAACACAACCTGCAGAAACCCATCCTCAGCATCTTCACTCACCTTCCAATTACACAACCTGCAGAAACCCATCCTCAGCATCTCCACTCACCTCCCAATAACACAACCTGCAGAAAACCATCCTCAGCATCCTCACTCACCTCCCAAAAGCACAACCTGCAGAAACCCATCCTCAGCACCTTCACTCACCTTCCAATAACAAAACCTGCAGAAACCCACCCTCAGCATCTTCACGCAACTCCCAACAACACAACCTGCAGAAACCCATCCTCAGCAACTCCACTCATCTCCCATGTACACAGCCTGCACAGACCCCTTCTCAGCAACTTCACTCACCGCCCAATAACAGAACCTGCAGGGACCCATCCTCAGTATCTCCACTCACCTCCCAATAACACAAACTGCAGAAACCCATCCTCAGCATCTCCACTAAATTCCCAATAATGCAACCTGCAGAAACACATCTTCAGCATCTCCACTCACCTCCCAATTACACAAACTGCAAAAACCCATCGTCAGCATCTCCAGTAAACTTCCAATAACACAACCTGCAGAAATTAATTCTCAGCATCTCCACTCACCTCAAAATAACACAACCTGCAGAAACACATCCTCAGCATCTTCATTCACCTCCCAATAAAACAACCTGCAGAAACCCATCGTCAGCATCTCCACTCACCTCCCAATAACACAACCTGCAGAAACCCATCCTCATCATCTCCACTAACCTCCCAATGACACAACCTGCAGAAACCCATCCTCAGCATCTCCACTCACCTCCCAATAACACAACCTGCAGAAACCCATCCTCAGCATCTCCACTCACCTCCCAATAACACAACCTGCAGAAAACCATCCTCAGCATCTTCACTCACCTTCCAGTAACGCAACCTGCAGAAACCCATCCTCAGCATCTCCACTAAATTTCCAATAACACAACTGCAGAAACCCATCCTCAGCATCTTCAATAACCTTCCAATAACACAACCTGCAGAAACCCATCCTCAGCATCTCCACTCACCTCCCAATAACACAACCTGCAGAAACCTATCCTCAGCATCTCCAGTCACCTTTCAATAACTCAACCTGCAGAAACCCATCCTCAGCATCTTCACTCACATCCCAATAACACAATCTGCAGAAACACATCCACAGCATCTCCACTCACCTCCCAATAACACAACCTACAGAAACCCATCCTCAGCATCTTCACTCACCTCCCAATAACACAACCTGCCGAAACACATCCTCAGCATCTCCACTAACCGCCCAATAACACTACCTACAGAAACACATCCTCAGCATCTTCAATAACCTTCCAACAACACAACCTGCAGAAATTAATTCTCAGCATCTCCACTCATATCCCAATTACACAACCTGCAGAAACACATCCTCAACATCTTCATTCACCTCCCAATAACACAACCTGCAGAAACCCATCCACAACATCTCCACTCACCTCCAATAACACAACCTGCAGAAATCCATCCTCAGCATCTTCACTCACCTCCCCATAACACAACCTGCAGAAACCCATCCTCAGAATCTACACTCACCTCCCCATAACACAACCTGCAGAAACCCATCCTCATCATCTTCAATAACCTTCCAATAACACAACCTGCAGAAACCCATCCTCAGCATCTCCACTAAATTCCCAATAATGCAACATGCAGAAACACATCCTCAGCAACTCCACTCACCTCCCAATTACACAAGCTGCAGAAACCCATCCTCAGCATCTTCAATAACCTTCCAATAACACAACCGGCAGAAACCCATCCTCAGCATCTTCACTAACCTTCCAATAACACAACCTGCAGAAACCCATCCTCAGCATCCCCGCTCATCTCCCAATAACACAACCTGCAGAAACCCATCCTCAGCATCTTCACTCACCTCGAAATAACACAACGTGCAGGAACCCATCCTCAGCATCTTCACTCATCTCCCAATAACACAAACTGCAGAAACCCATCCTCAGCATCTCCACTAACCTCCCAATAACACAACCTGCAGAAACTCATTCTCAGCATCTCCACTCACCTTCCAGTAACACAACCTGCAGAAACCCAACCTCAGCATCTCCACTCACCTCCCAATAACACAACCTGCAGAAACCCATCCTCGGCATCTTCACTCACCTTCAAATTACACAACCTGCAGAAACCCATCCTCAGCATCTCCACTCACCTCCCAATAACACAACCTGCAGAAACCCATCCTCAGCATCTCCACTCACCTCCCAATTACACAACCTGCAAAAACCCATCCTCAGCATCTCCAGTAAACTTTCAATAACACAACCTGCAGAAACCCATCCTCAGCATCCCCACTAACCTCCCAATAACACTACCTACAGAAACACATCCTCAGCATCTTCAATAATCTTCCAATAACACAACCTGCAGAAATTAATTCTCAGCATCTCCACTCACCTCCCAGTAACACAACGTGCAGGCACCCATCCTCAGCATCTTCACTCATCTCCCAATAACACAAACTGCAGAAACCCATCCTCAGCATCTCCACTAACCTCCCAATAACACAACCTGCAGAAACCCATTCTCAGCATCTCCACTCACCTGCCAGTAACACAACCTGCAGAAACCCAACCTCAGCATCTCTACTCAAATCCCAGTAAAACAACCTGCAGAAACCCATCCTCAGCATCTCCACTCACCTCCCAATAACACAACCTGCAGAAACCCATCCTCAGCATCTTCACTCACCTTCCAATTACACAACCTGCAGAAACCCATCCTCAGCATCTCCACTCACCTCCCAATAACACAACCTGCAGAAAACCATCCTCAGCATCCTCACTCACCTCCCAAAAGCACAACCTGCAGAAACCCATCCTCAGCACCTTCACTCACCTTCCAATAACAAAACCTGCAGAAACCCACCCTCAGCATCTTCACGCAACTCCCAACAACACAACCTGCAGAAACCCATCCTCAGCAACTCCACTCATCTCCCATGTACACAGCCTGCACAGACCCCTTCTCAGCAACTTCACTCACCGCCCAATAACAGAACCTGCAGGGACCCATCCTCAGTATCTCCACTCACCTCCCAATAACACAAACTGCAGAAACCCATCCTCAGCATCTCCACTAAATTCCCAATAATGCAACCTGCAGAAACACATCTTCAGCATCTCCACTCACCTCCCAATTACACAAACTGCAAAAACCCATCGTCAGCATCTCCAGTAAACTTCCAATAACACAACCTGCAGAAATTAATTCTCAGCATCTCCACTCACCTCAAAATAACACAACCTGCAGAAACACATCCTCAGCATCTTCATTCACCTCCCAATAAAACAACCTGCAGAAACCCATCGTCAGCATCTCCACTCACCTCCCAATAACACAACCTGCAGAAACCCATCCTCATCATCTCCACTAACCTCCCAATGACACAACCTGCAGAAACCCATCCTCAGCATCTCCACTCACCTCCCAATAACACAACCTGCAGAAACCCATCCTCAGCATCTCCACTCACCTCCCAATAACACAACCTGCAGAAAACCATCCTCAGCATCTTCACTCACCTTCCAGTAACGCAACCTGCAGAAACCCATCCTCAGCATCTCCACTAAATTTCCAATAACACAACTGCAGAAACCCATCCTCAGCATCTTCAATAACCTTCCAATAACACAACCTGCAGAAACCCATCCTCAGCATCTCCACTCACCTCCCAATAACACAACCTGCAGAAACCTATCCTCAGCATCTCCAGTCACCTTTCAATAACTCAACCTGCAGAAACCCATCCTCAGCATCTTCACTCACATCCCAATAACACAATCTGCAGAAACACATCCACAGCATCTCCACTCACCTCCCAATAACACAACCTACAGAAACCCATCCTCAGCATCTTCACTCACCTCCCAATAACACAACCTGCCGAAACACATCCTCAGCATCTCCACTAACCGCCCAATAACACTACCTACAGAAACACATCCTCAGCATCTTCAATAACCTTCCAACAACACAACCTGCAGAAATTAATTCTCAGCATCTCCACTCATATCCCAATTACACAACCTGCAGAAACACATCCTCAACATCTTCATTCACCTCCCAATAACACAACCTGCAGAAACCCATCCACAACATCTCCACTCACCTCCAATAACACAACCTGCAGAAATCCATCCTCAGCATCTTCACTCACCTCCCCATAACACAACCTGCAGAAACCCATCCTCAGAATCTACACTCACCTCCCCATAACACAACCTGCAGAAACCCATCCTCATCATCTTCAATAACCTTCCAATAACACAACCTGCAGAAACCCATCCTCAGCATCTCCACTAAATTCCCAATAATGCAACATGCAGAAACACATCCTCAGCAACTCCACTCACCTCCCAATTACACAAGCTGCAGAAACCCATCCTCAGCATCTTCAATAACCTTCCAATAACACAACCGGCAGAAACCCATCCTCAGCATCTTCACTAACCTTCCAATAACACAACCTGCAGAAACCCATCCTCAGCATCCCCGCTCATCTCCCAATAACACAACCTGCAGAAACCCATCCTCAGCATCTTCACTCACCTCGAAATAACACAACGTGCAGGAACCCATCCTCAGCATCTTCACTCATCTCCCAATAACACAAACTGCAGAAACCCATCCTCAGCATCTCCACTCACCTTCCAGTAACACAACCTGCAGAAACCCAACCTCAGCATCTCTACTCACCTCCCAGTAACACAACCTGCAGAAACCCATCCTCAGCATCTCCAGTAAACTTTCAATAACACAAACTGCAGAAACCCATCCTCAGCATCTCCACTCACCTTCCAGTAACACAACCTGCAGAAACCCAACCTCAGCATCTCTACTCACCTCCCAGTAACACAACCTGCAGAAACCCATCCTCAGCATCTCCACTCACCTCCCAATAACACAACCTGCAGAAACCCATCCTCGGCATCTTCACTCACCTTCAAATTACACAACCTGCAGAAACCCATCCTCAGCATCTCCACTCACCTCCCAATAACACAACCTGCAGAAACCCATCCTCAGCATCTCCACCCACCTCCCAATTACACAACCTGCAAAAACCCATCCTCAGCATCTCCAGTAAACTTTCAATAACACAACCTGCAGAAACCCATCCTCAGCATCCCCACTAACCTCCCAATAACACTACCTACAGAAACACATCCTCAGCATCTTCAATAATCTTCCAATAACACAACCTGCAGAAATTAATTCTCAAAATCTCCACTCACCTCCCAGTAACACAACGTGCAGGCACCCATCCTCAGCATCTTCACTCATCTCCCAATAACACAAACTGCAGAAACCCATCCTAAGCATCTCCACTAACCTCACAATAACACAACCTGCAGAAACCCATTCTCAGCATCTCCACTCACCTCCCAGTAACACAACCTGCAGAAACCCAACCTCAGCATCTCTACTCAAATCCCAGTAAAACAACCTGCAGAAACCCATCCTCAGCATCTCCACTCACCTCCCAATAACACAACCTGCAGAAACCCATCCTCAGCATCTTCACTCACCTTCCAATTACACAACCTGCAGAAACCCATCCTCAGCATCTCCACTCACCTCCCAATAACACAACCTGCAGAAAACCATCCTCAGCATCCTCACTCACCTCCCAAAAGCACAACCTGCAGAAACCCATCCTCAGCACCTTCACTCACCTTCCAATAACAAAACCTGCAGAAACCCACCCTCAGCATCTTCACGCAACTCCCAACAACACAACCTGCAGAAACCCATCCTCAGCAACTCCACTCATCTCCCAAGTACACAGCCTGCACAGACCCCTTCTCAGCAACTTCACTCACCGCCCAATAACAGAACCTGCAGGGACCCATCCTCAGTATCTCCACTCACCTCCCAATAACACAAACTGCAGAAACCCATCCTCAGCATCTCCACTAAATTCCCATTAATGCAACCTGCAGAAACACATCCTCAGCATCTCCACTCACCTCCCAATTACACAAACTGCAAAAACCCATCGTCAGCATCTCCAGTAAACTTCCAATAACACAACCTGCAGAAATTAATTCTCAGCATCTCCACTCACCTCAAAATAACACAACCTGCAGAAACACATCCTCAGCATCTTCATTCACCTCCCAATAAAACAACCTGCAGAAACCCATCCTCAGCATCTCCACTCACCTCCCAATAACACAACCTGCAGAAACCCATCCTCATCATCTCCACTAACCTCCCAATGACACAACCTGCAGAAACCCATCCTCAGCATCTCCACTCACCTCCCAATAACACAACCTGCAGAAACCCATCCTCAGCATCTACACTCACCTCCCAATAACACAACCTGCAGAAACCCATCCTCATCATCTTAAATGACCTTCCAATAACACAACCTGCAGAAACCCATCCTCAGCATTTCCACTAACTTCCCAATAATGCAACCTGCAGAAACCCATCCTCAGCATCTCCATTCACCTCCCAATAACACAACCTGCAGAAACCCATCCTCAGCATCTCCAGTAACCTTTCAATAATACAACCTGCAGAAACCAATCCTCAGCATCTTCACTCACCTCCCAACAACACAATCTGCAGAAACACATCCACAGCATCTCCACTCACCTCCCAATAACACAACCTGCAGAAACCCATCCTCAGCATCTTCACTCACCTCCCAATAACACAACCTGCAGAAACCCATCATCAGCATCTCCACTAACCTCCCAATAACACAAGCTGCAGGAACCCATCATCAGCATCTTCACTAACCTTCCAATAACACAACCTGCAGAAAATCATTCTCAGCATCTCCACTCACCTTCCAATAACACAACCTGCAGAAACACATCCTCAGCATCTTCACTCACCTCCCAACAACACAATCTGCAGAAACACATCCACAGCATCTCCACTCACCTCCCAATAACACAACCTGCAGAAACCCATCCTCAGCATCTTCACTCACCTCCCAATAACACAACCTGCAGAAACCCATCCTCAGCATCTCCACTAACCTCCCAATAACACAAGCTACAGGAACCCATCATCAGCATCTTCACTAACCTTCCAATAACACAACCTGCAGAAAATCATTCTCAGCATCTCCACTCACCTCCCAATAACACAACCTGCAGAAACATATCCTCAGCATCTTCACTCACCTCTCAATAACACAACCTGCAGAAACCCATCCTCAACATCTCAACTCACCTCCCAATAACACAACCTGCAGAAACACATCCTCAGCATCTTCACTCACCTCTCAATAACACAACCTGCAGAAACCCATCATCAACATCTCAACTCACCTCCCAATAACACAACATGCAGAAACCCATCCTCAGCATCTTCACTCAGCTCCCAATAACACAACCTGCAGAAACCCATCCTCATCATCTCCAGTCACCTCCCAATACCACAACCTCAGAAACCTATCCTCAGCATCTCCACTAACATTCCAATAACATAACCTGCAGAAACCCATCCTTCACTCACCTCCCAATAACACAACCTGCAGAAACCAACCTCAGCATCTTCACTAACCTTCCAATAACGCAACCTGCAGAAACCCATCCTCAGCAATTTCACTCACCTTCCAATCACACAACATGCAGAAACCCATCCTCAGCATCTCCACTAACCTTCCAATAACACAACCTGCAGTAACCCATCCTTCACTCACCTCCCAAGAACACAACCTGCAGAAACCCATCCTCAGCATCTTCACTCACCTTCCAATAACACAACCTGCAGAAACCCACCCTCAGCATCTTCACTAACCTTCCAATAACACAACCTGCAGAAACCCATCGTCAGCAACTCCACTGATCTCCCAAGTACACAACCTGCACAGACCCATTCTCAGCAACTTCACTCACCGCCCAATGACACAACCTGCAGGGACCCATCCTCAGCATCTTCACTCACCTTCCAATAACACAACTTGCAGAAACCCATCCTCAGCATCTTCACTCACCTTCCAATAACACAACCTGCAGAAACCCAACCTCAGTATCTCCACTAAACTTCCAATAACACAACTGCAGAAACCCATCCTCAGCATCTTCACTCACCTCCCAATAACACAACTTGCAAAAACCCATCCTCAGCATCTCCACTAACCTCCCAATACCACAACCTACAGGAACCCATCCTCAGCATCTTCACTAACCTTCCAATAACACAACCTGCAGAAAATAATTCTCAGCATCTCCACTCACCTCCCAATAACACAACCTGCAGAAACACATCCTCAGCATCTTCACTCACCTCTCAATAACACAACCTGCAGAAACCCATCCTCAACATCTCAACTCACCTCCCAATAACACAACCTGCAGAAACCCATCCTCAGCATCTTCACTCAGCTCCCAATAACACAACCTGTAGAAACCCATCCTCATCATCTCCAGTCACCTCCCAATAACACAACCTGCAGAAACCTATCCTCAGCATCTCCACTAACCTTCCAATAACACAACCTGCAGAAACCCATCCTTCACTCACCTCCCAATAACACAACCTGCAGAAACCACACTCAGCATCTTCACTAACCTTCCAATAACGCAACCTGCCGAAACCCATCCTCAGCAATTTCACTCACCTTCCAATAACACAACCTGCAGAAACCCTTCCTCAGCATCTTCACTCACCTTCCAATAACACAACCTGCAGAAACCCATCCTCAGCATCTTTAATAACCTTCCAACAACACAACCTGCAGAAACCCATCCTCAGCATCTCCACTCATCTCCCAAGTACACAACCTGCGGAAAATAATTTTTAGCATCTCCACTCACCTCCCAATAACACGACCTGCAGGAACACATCCTCAGCATCTTCACTCACCTTCCAATAACACAACCTGCAGAAACCCATCCTTCACTCACCTCCCAAGAACACAACCTGCAGAAACACATCCTCAGCATCCTCACTCACCTCCCAATAACAACCTGCAGACACCCATCCTCAGCATCTTCACTCACCTTCCAATAACACAACCTGCTGAAACCCATCCTCAGCATCTCTACTCCCCTCCCAGTAACACAACCTGCAGAAACCCATCCTCAGCATCTCCACTAACCTTCCAATAACACAACCTGCAGAAACCCTTCCTTCACTCACCTCCCAATAACACAACCTGCAGAAACCCATCCTCAGCATTTTCACTCCCCTTCCAATCACACAAGCTACAGGAACCCATCCTCAGCATCTCCACTAACCTTCCAATAACACAACCTGCAGAAAATCATTCTCAGCATCTCCACTCACCTCCCAATAACACGACCTGCAGGAACACATCCTCAGCATCTTCACTCAGCTCCTAATAACACAACCTGCAGAAACCCATCCTCATCATCTCCAGTCACCTCAAAATTACACAACCTGCAGAAACCTATCCTCAGCATCTCCACTAACCTTCCAATAACACAACCTGCAGAAACCCTTCCTTCACTCACCTCGCAATAACACAACCTGCAGAAACCCATCCTCAGCAATTTCACTCCCCTTCCAATCACACAACATGCAGAAACCCATCCTCAGCATCTCCACTAACCTTCCAATAACACAACCTGCAGAAACCCATCCTTCACTCACCTCCCAAGAACACAACCTGCAGAAACACATCCTCAGCATCTTCACTCACCTCCCAATAACAACCTGCAGAAACCCATCCTCAGCATCTTCAATAACCTTCCAATAACAAAACCTGCAGAAACCCATCCTCAGCATCTCCACTCACCTCCCAATAACACAACCTGCAGAAACCCATCCTCAGCATCCTCACTCTCCTCCCAAAAGCACAACCTGCAGAAACCCATCCTCAGCATCTTCAATAACCTTCCAATAATAAAACCTGCAGAAACCTACCCTCAGCATCTTCACGCAACTCCCAACAACACAACCTGCAGAATCCCATCCTCAGCAACTCCACCCATCTCCCAATAACACTACCTACAGAAACCCATCCTCAGCATCTCCACTAAACTTCCAGTAACACAACTGCAGAACCCATCCTCAGCATCTTCACTATCCTCCCAATAACACAAGCTGCAGTAACCCATCCTCGGCATCTTCAATAACCTTCCAATAACACAACCTGCAGAAACCCATCCTCGGCATCTTCACTCACATCTCAATAACACAATCTGCAGAAACACATCCACAGCATCTCCACTCACCTCACAATAACACAACCTGCAGAAACCCATCCTCAGCATTTTCACTCCCCTTCCAATCACACAAGCTACAGGAACCCATCCTCAGCATCTCCACTAACCTTCCAATAACACAACCTGCAGAAAATCATTCTCAGCATCTCCACTCACCTCCCAATAACACGACCTGCAGGAACACATCCTCAGCATCTTCACTCAGCTCCTAATAACACAACCTGCAGAAACCCATCTTCATCATCTCCAGTCACCTCAAAATTACACAACCTGCAGAAACCTATCCTCAGCATCTCCACTAACCTTCCAATAACACAACCTGCAGAAACCCTTCCTTCACTCACCTCGCAATAACACAACCTGCAGAAACCCATCCTCAGCAATTTCACTCCCCTTCCAATCACACAACATGCAGAAACCCATCCTCAGCATCTCCACTAACCTTCCAATAACACAACCTGCAGAAACCCATCCTTCACTCACCTCCCAAGAACACAACCTGCAGAAACACATCCTCAGCATCTTCACTCACCTCCCAATAACAACCTGCAGAAACCCATCCTCAGCATCTTCAATAACCTTCCAATAACAAAACCTGCAGAAACCCATCCTCAGCATCTCCACTCACCTCCCAATAACACAACCTGCAGAAACCCATCCTCAGCATCCTCACTCTCCTCCCAAAAGCACAACCTGCAGAAACCCATCCTCAGCATCTTCAATAACCTTCCAATAATAAAACCTGCAGAAACCTACCCTCAGCATCTTCACGCAACTCCCAACAACACAACCTGCAGAATCCCATCCTCAGCAACTCCACCCATCTCCCAATAACACTACCTACAGAAACCCATCCTCAGCATCTCCACTAAACTTCCAGTAACACAACTGCAGAACCCATCCTCAGCATCTTCACTATCCTCCCAATAACACAAGCTGCAGTAACCCATCCTCGGCATCTTCAATAACCTTCCAATAACACAACCTGCAGAAACCCATCCTCGGCATCTTCACTCACATCTCAATAACACAATCTGCAGAAACACATCCACAGCATCTCCACTCACCTCACAATAACACAACCTACAGAAACCCATCCTCAGCATCTTCACTCACCTCCCAATAACACAACCTGCAGAAATTAAATCTCAGCATCTCCACTCATCTCCCAATAACACAACCTGCAGAAACACATCCTCAGCATCTTCACTCACCTTTCAATAACACAACCTGCTGAAACCCATCCTCAGCATCTCCTCTCACCTCCCAATAACACAACCTGCAGAAACCCATCCTCAGCATCTTCACACATCTTCCAATTACACAACCTGCAGAAACCCATCCTCAGCATCTCCACTCACCTCCCAATAACACAACCTGCAGAAGCCCATCTTCAGCATCCTCACTCTCCTCCCAAAAGTACAACCTGCAGAAATCCATCCTCAGCATCTTCAATAACCTTCCAATAACACAACCTGCAGAAACCCATCCTCAGCATCTTCAGTAACCTTCCAATAACACAACCTGCAGAAACCCATCCTCAGCATCTCCACTAACCTTCCAATTACACAACCTGTGGAAAACCATCCTTCACTCACCAACCAATAACACAACCTGCAGAAACCCATTCTCAGCATCTTCACTCACCCCCCAATAACAGAACCTGCATCAACCCATCCTCAGCATCTTAAATGAACTTCCAATAACACAACCTGCAGAAACCCATCCTCAGCATCTTCACTCACCTCCCAGTAACACAACCTTCAGAAACCCATCCTCAGCCTCTTCATTCACCTCCCAATAACACAACATGCAGAAACACATCCTCAGCAACTTCACTCACCTTCCAAAAACACAACCTGCAGAAACCCATCCTCAGCATCTCCACTCACCTCCCAATAACACAACCTGCAGAAACACATCCTCAGCATCTTCACTCACCTCTCAATAACACAACCTGCAGAAACACATCCTCAACATCTCAACTCACCTCCCAATAACACAACCTGCAGAAACCCATCCTCAGCATCTCCACTAACCTTCCAATAACACAACGTGCAAAAACCCATCCTTCACTCACCTCCCAAGAACACAACCTGCAGAAACCCATCCTCAGCATCTTCAATAACCTTCCAATAACAAAACCTGCAGAAACCCACCCTCAGCATCTTCACGCAACTCCAAACAACACAACCTGCAGAAACCCATCCTCAGCATCTCCACTCACCTCCCAATAACACAACCTGCAGAAAATCCATCCTCAGCATCTCCACTCACCTCCCAATAACACAACCTGCAGAAACCCATCCTCAGCATTTTCACTCACCTTCCAATAACACAAACTGCTGAAACCCATCCTCAGCATCTCTACTCCCCTCCCAGTAACACAACCTGCAGAAACCCATCCTCAGCATCTCCAGTCACCTCTCAATAACACAACCTGCTGAAACCCATCCTCAGCATCTCCAATAACCTTCAATTACACAACCTGCGGAACAACATCCTTCACTCACCACCCAATAACACAACCTGCGGAAACCATCCTCAGCAGCTTCACTAACCTCTCAATAACGCAACCTGCAGAAACCCATCCTCAGCAACTTCACTCACCTTCCAATCACACAACATGCTGAAACCCATCCTCAGCATCTCCACTAACCTTCCAATAACACAACCTGCAGAAACCCATCGTTCACTCACGTCCCAATAACACAACCTGCAGAAACCCATCCTCAGCATCTTCACTCACCTTCCAATAACACAACTGCAGAAACCTATCCTCAGCATCTCCAGTCACCTTTTAATAACTCAACCTGCAGAAACTCATCCTCAGCATCTTCACTCACATCCCAATAACACAATCTGCAGAAACACATCCACAGCATCTCCACTCACCTCCCAATAACACAACCTACATAAACCCATCCTCAGGATCTTCACTCACCTCCCAATAACACAACCTGCAGAAACCCATCCTCAGCATCTCCACTAACCTCCCAATAATACTTTCTACAGAAACACATCCTCAGCATCTTCAATAACCTTCCAATAACACAACCTGCAGAAATTAATTCTCAGCATCTCCTCTCACCTCCCAATAACACAACCTGCAGAAACACATCCTCAGCATCTTCATTCACCTCCCAATAAAACAACCTGCAGAAACCCATCCTCAGCATCGCCACTCACCTTCCAATAACACAACCTGCATAAACCCATCCTCAACATCTCCACTCACCTCCAATAACACAACCTGCAGAAGCCCATCCTCAGCATCTACACTCACCTCCCCATAACACAACCTGCAGAAACCCATCCTCATCATCTTCAATAACCTTCCAACAACACAATCTGCAGAAACCCATCCTCAGCATCTCCACTAAATTCCCAATAATGCAACCTGCAGAAACACATCCTCAGCATCTCCACTCACCTCCCAATAACACAACCTGCAGAAACCCATCCTCAGCATCTTCAATAACCTTCCAATAACACAACCTGCAAAAATTAATTCTCAGCATCTCCACTCACCTCCCAATAACACAACCTGCAGAAACCCATCCTCAGCATCTCCACTAACCTCCCAATAACACAACCTGCAGAAACCCATCCTCAGCATCTCCACTCACCTCCCAATAACACAACCTGCAGAAACCCATCCTCAGCATCTCCAGTAACCTTTCAATAATACAACCTGCAGAAACCAATCCTCAGCATCTTCACTCACCTCCCAACAACACAATCTGCAGAAACGCATCCACAGCATCTCCACTCACCTCCCAATAACCCAACCTGCAGAAACCCATGCTCAGCATCTTCACTCACCTCCCAATAACACAACCTGCAGAAACCCATCCTCAGCAGCTCCACTAACCTCCCAATAATACAACCTACAGGAACCCATCCTCAGCATCTTCACTAACCTTCCAATAACACAACCTGCAGAAAATCATTCTCAGCATCTCCACTCACCTCCCAATAACACAATCTGCAGAAACACATCCTCAACATCTTCACGAACCTCTCAATAACGCAACCTGCAGAAACCCATCCTCAGCAACTTCACTCACCTTCTAATCACACAACATGCAGAAACCCATCCTCAGCATCTCCACTAACCTTCCAATAACACAACCTGCAGAAACCCATTCTTCACTCACCTCCCAATAACTCAACCTGCAGAAACCCATCCTCAGCATCTTCACTCACCTCCCAATAACAGAACCTGCAGAAACCCATCCCCAGCATCTTCAATGAACTTCCAATAACACAACCTGCAGAAACCCATCCTCAGCCTCTTCACTCACCGCCCAATAACACAACCTGCTGAAACACATCCTCAGCAACTTCACTCACCTCCCAATAACACAACCTGCTGAAACCCATCCTCATCATCTTCAATAACCTTCCAATAACACAACCTGCAGAAACCCATCCTCAGCATCTCCACTAACCTGCCAATGACACTTTCTACAGAAACACATCCTCAGCATCTTCAATAACCTTCCAATAACACAACCTGCAGAAATTAATTCTCAGCATCTCCACTCACCTCCCAATAACACAACCTGCAGAAACACATCCTCAGCATCTTCATTCACCTCCCAGTAAAACAACCTGCAGAAACCCATCCTCAACATCTCCACTCACCTCCAATAACACAACCTGCAGAAATCCATCCTCAGCATCTTCACTCCCCTCCCAATAACACAACCTGCAGAAGCCCATCCTCAGCATCTACACTCACCTCCCCATAACACAACCTGCAGAAACCCATCCTCATCATCTTCAATAACCTTCCAATAACACAACCTGCAGAAACCCATCCTCAGCATCTCCACTAAATTCCCAATATTGCAACCTGCATAAACACATCCTCAGCATCTCCACTCACCTCCCAATAACACAACCTGCAGAAACCCATCCTCAGCATCTCCAGTAACCTTTCAGTAACAAAACCTGCAGAAACCCATCCTCAACATCCCCACTAACCTCCCAATAACACTACCTACAGAAACACATCCTCAGCATCTTCAATAACCTTCCAATAACACAACATGCAGAAATTAATTCTCAGCATCTCCAATCAGCTCCCGATAACACAACCTGCAGAAACACATCCTCAGCATCTTCATTCACCTCCCAATAACACAACCTGCAGAAACCCATCCTCAGCATCTACACTCACATCCCAATAACACAACCTGCAGAAACCCATCCTCATCATCTTAAATAACCTTCCAATAACACAACCTGCAGAAACCCATCCTCAGCATTTCCACTAACTTCCCAATAATGCAACCTGCAGAAACCCATCCTCAGCATCTCCACTCATCTCCCAATAACATAACCTGCAGAAACCCATCCTCAGCATCTCCAGTAACCTTTCAATAATACAACCTGCAGAAACCAATCCTCAGCATCTTCACTCACCTCCCAACAACACAATCTGCAGAAACACATCCACAGCATCTCCACTCACCTCCCAAAAACCCAACCTGCAGAAACCCATCCTCAGCATCTTCACTCACCTCCCAATAACACAACCTGCAGAAACCCATCCTCAGCATCTCCACTAACCTCCTAATAACACAACCTACAGGAACCCATCCTCAGCATCTTCACTAACCTTCCAATAACACAACCTGCAGAAAATCATTCTCAGCATCTCCACTCACCTCCCAATAACACAACCTGCAGAAACACATCCTCAGAATCTTCACTCACCTCTCAATAACACAACCTGCAGAAACCCATCCTCAACATCTCAACTCACCTCCCATTAACACAACCTGCAGAAACCCATCCTCAGCATCTTCACTCAGCTCCCGATAACACAACCTGCAGAAACCCATCCTCATCATCTCCAGTCACCTCCCAATGACACAACCTGCAGAAACCTATCCTCAGCATCTCCACTAACCTTCCAATAAAACAACCTGCAGAAACCCATCCTTCACTCACCTCCCAATAACACAACCTGCAGAAACCCATCCTCAGCAATTTCACTCACCTTCCAATCACACAACATGCAGAAACCCATCCTCAGCATCTCCACTAACCTTCCAATAACACAACCTGCAGAAACCCATCCTCAGCAATTTCACTCACCTTCCAATCACACAACATGCAGAAACCCATCCTCAGCATCTCCACTAACCTTCCAATATCACAACCTGCAGAAACCCATCCTCAGCATCCCCACTAACCTCCCAATAACACTACCTACAGAAACACATCCTCAGCATCTTCAATAACCTTCCAATAACACAACATGCAGAAATTAATTCTCAGCATCTCCACTCACCTCCCAATAACACAACCTGCAGAAACACATCCACAGCATCTTCATTCACCTCCCAATGACACAACCTGCAGAAACCCATCCTCAGCATCTCCACTCACCTCCCAATAACACAACCTGCAGAAACCCATCCTCAGCATCTAAACTCACATCCCAATAACACAACCTGCAGAAACCCATCCTCATCATTTTAAATAACCTTCCAATAACACAACCTGCAGAAACCCATCCTCAGCATTTCCACTAACTTCCCAATAATGCAACCTGCAGAAACCCATCCTCAGCATCTCCACTCACCTCCCAATAACACAACCTGCAGAAACACATCCACAGCATCTTCATTCACCTCCCAATGACACAACCTGCAGAAACCCATCCTCATCATTTTAAATAACCTCCCAATAACACAACCTGCAGAAACCCATCCTCAGCATCTCCAGTAACCTTTCAATAATACAACCTGCAGAAACCAATCCTCAGCATCTTCACTCACCTCCCAACAACACAATCTGCAGAAACACATCCACAGCATCTCCACTCACCTCCCAATAACACAACCTGCAGAAACCCATCCTCAGCATCTCCACTCACCTCCCAACAACACAACCTGCAGAAACCCATCCTCAGCATCTCCACTAACCTCCCAATAACACAACCTGCAGAAACCCATCCTCAGCAATTTCACTCACCTTCCAATCACACAACATGCAGAAACCCATCCTCAGCATCTCCACTAACCTTCCAATAACACAACCTGCAGAGACCCATCCTCAGCATCCCCACTAACCTCCCAATAACACTACCTACAGAAACACATCCTCAGCATCTTCAATAACCTTCCAATAACACAACATGCAGAAATTAATTCTCAGCATCTCCACTCACCTCCCAATAACACAACCTGCAGAAACACATCCACAACATCTTCATTCACCTCCCAATAACACAACCTGCAGAAACCCATCCTCAGCATCTAAACTCACATCCCAATAACACAACCTGCAGAAACCCATCCTCATCATCTTAAATAACCTTCCAATAACACAACCTGCAGAAACCCATCCTCAGCATTTCCACTAACTTCCCAATATTGCAACCTGCTGAAACCCATCCTCAGCATCTCCACTCACCTCCCAATAACACAACCTGCAGAAACCCATCCTCAGCATCTCCAGTAACCTTTCAATAATACAACCTGCAGAAACCAATCCTCAGCATCTTCACTCACCTCCCAACAACACAATCTGCAGAAACACATCCACAGCATCTCCACTCACCTCCCAATAACACAACCTGCAGAAACCCATCCTCAGCATCTCCACTCACCTCCCAATAACCCAACCTGCAGAAACCCATCCTCAGCATCTTCACTCACCTCCCAACAACACAACCTGCAGAAACCCATCCTCAGCATCTCCACTAACCTCCCAATAACACAACCTGCAGAAACCCATCCTCATCAATTTCACTCACCTTCCAATCACACAACATGCAGAAACCCATCCTCAGCATCTCCACTAACCTTCCAATAACACAACCTGCAGAGACCCATCCTCAGCATCCCCACTAACCTCCCAATAACACTACCTACAGAAACACATCCTCAGCATCTTCAATAACCTTCCAATAACACAACATGCAGAAATTAATTCTCAGCATCTCCACTCACCTCCCAATAACACAACCTGCAGAAACACATCCACAACATCTTCATTCACCTCCCAATAAAACAACCTGCAGAAACCCATCCTCAGCATCTCCACTAACCTCCCAATGACACAACCTGCAGAAACCCATCCTCAGCATCTCCACTCACCTCCCAATAACACAACCTGCAGAAACCCATCCTCAGCATCTAAACTCACATCCCAATAACACAACCTGCAGAAACCCATCCTCATCATCTTAAATAACCTTCCAATAACACAACCTGCAGAAACCCATCCTCAGCATTTCCACTAACTTCCCAATAATGCAACCTGCAGAAACCCATCCTCAGCATCTCCACTCACCTCCCAATAACACAACCTGCAGAAACCCATCCTCAGCATCTCCAGTAACCTTTCAATAATACAACCTGCAGAAACCAATCCTCAGCATCTTCACTCACCTCCCAACAACACAATCTGCAGAAACACATCCACAGCATCTCCACTCACCTCCCAATAACCCAACCTGCAGAAACACATCCACAGCATCTCCACTCACCTCCCAACAACACAACCTGCAGAAACCCATCCTCAGCATCTCCACTAACCTCCCAATAACACAACCTACAGGAATCCATCCTCAGCATCTTCACTAACCTTCCAATAACACAACCTGCAGAAAATCATTCTCAGCATCTCCACTCACCTCCCAATAACACAACCTGCAGAAACACATCCTCAGAATCTTCACTCACCTCTCAATAACACAACCTGCAGAAACCCATCCTCAGCATCTCCACTAACCTGCCAATGACACTTTCTACAGAAACACATCCTCAGCATCTTCAATAACCTTCCAATAACACAACCTGCAGAAATTAATTCTCAGCATCTCCACTCACCTCCCAATAACACAACCTGCAGAAACACATCCTCAGCATCTTCATTCACCTCCCAATAAAACAACCTGCAGAAACCCATCCTCAACATCTCCACTCACCTCCAATAACACAACCTGCAGAAATCCATCCTCAGCATCTTCACTCCCCTCCCAATAACACAACCTGCAGAAGCCCATCCTCAGCATCTACACTCACCTCCCCATAACACAACCTGCAGAAACCCATCCTCATCATCTTCAAAAACCTTCCAATAACACAACCTGCAGAAACCCATCCTCAGCATCTCCACTAAATTCCCAATATTGCAACCTGCAGAAACACATCCTCAGCATCTCCACTCACCTCCCAATAACACAACCTGCAGAAACCCATCCTCAGCATCTCCAGTAACCTTTCAGTAACAAAACCTGCAGAAACCCATCCTCAACATCCCCACTAACCTCCCAATAACACTACCTACAGAAACACATCCTCAGCATCTTCAATAACCTTCCAATAACACAACATGCAGAAATTAATTCTCAGCATCTCCACTCAGCTCCCGATAACACAACCTGCAGAAACACATCCTCAGCATCTTCATTCACCTCCCAATAACACAACCTGCAGAAACCCATCCTCAGCATCTACACTCACATCCCAATAACACAACCTGCAGAAACCCATCCTCATCATCTTAAATAACCTTCCAATAACACAACCTGCAGAAACCCATCCTCAGCATTTCCACTAACTTCCCAATAATGCAACCTGCAGAAACCCATCCTCAGCATCTCCACTCATCTCCCAATAACGTAACCTGCAGAAACCCATCCTCAGCATCTCCAGTAACCATTCAATAATACAACCTGCAGAAACCAATCCTCAGCATCTTCACTCACCTCCCAACAACACAATCTGCAGAAACACATCCACAGCATCTCCACTCACCTCCCAAAAACCCAACCTGCAGAAACCCATCCTCAGCATCTTCACTCACCTCCCAATAACACAACCTGCAGAAACCCATCCTCAGCATCTCCACTAACCTCCTAATAACACAACCTACAGGAACCCATCCTCAGCATCTTCACTAACCTTCCAATAACACAACCTGCAGAAAATCATTCTCAGCATCTCCACTCACCTCCCAATAACACAACCTGCAGAAACACATCCTCAGAATCTTCACTCACCTCTCAATAACACAACCTGCAGAAACCCATCCTCAGCATCTCCACTAACCTGCCAATGACACTTTCTACAGAAACACATCCTCAGCATCTTCAATAACCTTCCAATAACACAACCTGCAGAAATTAATTCTCAGCATCTCCACTCACCTCCCAATAACACAACCTGCAGAAACACATCCTCAGCATCTTCATTCACCTCCCAATAAAACAACCTGCAGAAACCCATCCTCAACATCTCCACTCACCTCCAATAACACAACCTGCAGAAATCCATCCTCAGCATCTTCACTCCCCTCCCAATAACACAACCTGCAGAAGCCCATCCTCAGCATCTACACTCACCTCCCCATAACACAACCTGCAGAAACCCATCCTCATCATCTTCAAAAACCTTCCAATAACACAACCTGCAGAAACCCATCCTCAGCATCTCCACTAAATTCCCAATATTGCAACCTGCAGAAACACATCCTCAGCATCTCCACTCACCTCCCAATAACACAACCTGCAGAAACCCATCCTCAGCATCTCCAGTAACCTTTCAGTAACAAAACCTGCAGAAACCCATCCTCAACATCCCCACTAACCTCCCAATAACACTACCTACAGAAACACATCCTCAGCATCTTCAATAACCTTCCAATAACACAACATGCAGAAATTAATTCTCAGCATCTCCACTCAGCTCCCGATAACACAACCTGCAGAAACACATCCTCAGCATCTTCATTCACCTCCCAATAACACAACCTGCAGAAACCCATCCTCAGCATCTACACTCACATCCCAATAACACAACCTGCAGAAACCCATCCTCATCATCTTAAATAACCTTCCAATAACACAACCTGCAGAAACCCATCCTCAGCATTTCCACTAACTTCCCAATAATGCAACCTGCAGAAACCCATCCTCAGCATCTCCACTCATCTCCCAATAACATAACCTGCAGAAACCCATCCTCAGCATCTCCAGTAACCTTTCAATAATACAACCTGCAGAAACCAATCCTCAGCATCTTCACTCACCTCCCAACAACACAATCTGCAGAAACACATCCACAGCATCTCCACTCACCTCCCAAAAACCCAACCTGCAGAAACCCATCCTCAGCATCTTCACTCACCTCCCAATAACACAACCTGCAGAAACCCATCCTCAGCATCTCCACTAACCTCCTAATAACACAACCTACAGGAACCCATCCTCAGCATCTTCACTAACCTTCCAATAACACAACCTGCAGAAAATCATTCTCAGCATCTCCACTCACCTCCCAATAACACAACCTGCAGAAACACATCCTCAGAATCTTCACTCACCTCTCAATAACACAACCTGCAGAAACCCATCCTCAACATCTCAACTCACCTCCCATTAACACAACCTGCAGAAACCCATCCTCAGCATCTTAACTCAGCTCCCGATAACACAACCTGCAGAAACCCATCCTCATCATCTCCAGTCACCTCCCAATGACACAACCTGCAGAAACCTATCCTCAGCATCTCCACTAACCTTCCAATAAAACAACCTGCAGAAACCCATCCTTCACTCACCTCCCAATAACACAACCTGCAGAAACCCATCCTCAGCAATTTCACTCACCTTCCAATCACACAACATGCAGAAACCCATCCTCAGCATCTCCACTAACCTTCCAATAACACAACCTGCAGAAACCCATCCTCAGCAATTTCACTCACCTTCCAATCACACAACATGCAGAAACCCATCCTCAGCATCTCCACTAACCTTCCAATATCACAACCTGCAGAAACCCATCCTCAGCATCCCCACTAACCTCCCAATAACACTACCTACAGAAACACATCCTCATCATCTTCAATAACCTTCCAATCACACAACATGCAGAAATTAATTCTCAGCATCTCCACTCACCTCCCAATAACACAACCTGCAGAAACACATCCACAGCATCTTCATTCACCTCCCAATGACACAACCTGCAGAAACCCATCCTCAGCATCTCCACTCACCTCCCAATAACACAACCTGCAGAAACCCATCCTCAGCATCTCCACTCACCTCCCAATAACACAACCTGCAGAAACCCATCCTCAGCATCTAAACTCACATCCCAATAACACAACCTGCAGAAACCCATCCTCATCATCTTAAATAACCTTCCAATAACACAACCTGCAGAAACCCATCCTCAGCATTTCCACTAACTTCCCAATAATGCAACCTGCAGAAACCCATCCTCAGCATCTCCACTCACCTCCCAATAACACAACCTGCAGAAACCCATCCTCAGCATCTCCAGTAACCTTTCAATAATACAACCTGCAGAAACCAATCCTCAGCATCTTCACTCACCTCCCAACAACACAATCTGCAGAAACACATCCACAGCATCTCCACTCACCTCCCAATAACACAACCTGCAGAAACCCATCCTCAGCATCTCCACTCACCTCCCAATAACCCAACCTGCAGAAACCCATCCTCAGCATCTTCACTCACCTCCCAACAACACAACCTGCAGAAACCCATCCTCAGCATCTCCACTAACCTCCCAATAACACAACCTGCAGAAACCCATCCTCAGCAATTTCACTCACCTTCCAATCACACAACATGCAGAAACCCATCCTCAGCATCTCCACTAACCTTCCAATAACACAACCTGCAGAGACCCATCTTCAGCATCCCCACTCACCTCCCAATAACACTACCTACAGAAACACATCCTCAGCATCTTCAATAACCTTCCAATAACACAACATGCAGAAATTAATTCTCAGCATCTCCACTCACCTCCCAATAACACAACCTGCAGAAACACATCCACAACATCTTCATTCACCTCCCAATAAAACAACCTGCAGAAACCCATCCTCAGCATCTCCACTAACCTCCCAATGACACAACCTGCAGAAACCCATCCTCAGCATCTCCACTCACCTCCCAATAACACAACCTGCAGAAACCCATCCTCAGCATCTAAACTCACATCCCAATAACACAACCTGCAGAAATCCATCCTCATCATCTTAAATAACCTTCCAATAACACAACCTGCAGAAACCCATCCTCAGCATTTCCACTAACTTCCCAATAATGCAACCTGCAGAAACCCATCCTCAGCATCTCCACTCACCTCCCAATAACACAACCTGCAGAAACCCATCCTCAGCATCTCCAGTAACCTTTCAATAATACAACCTGCAGAAACCAATCCTCAGCATCTTCACTCACCTCCCAACAACACAATCTGCAGAAACACATCCACAGCATCTCCACTCACCTCCCAATAACACAACCTGCAGAAACCCATCCTCAGCATCTCCACTCACCTCCCAACAACACAACCTGCAGAAACCCATCCTCAGCATCTCCACTAACCTCCCAATAACACAACCTGCAGAAACCCATCCTCAGCAATTTCACTCACCTTCCAATCACACAACATGCAGAAACCCATCCTCAGCATCTCCACTAACATTCCAATAACACAACCTGCAGAGACCCATCCTCAGCATCCCCACTAACCTCCCAATAACACTACCTACAGAAACACATCCTCAGCATCTTCAATAACCTTCCAATAACACAACATGCAGAAATTAATTCTCAGCATCTCCACTCACCTCCCAATAACACAACCTGCAGAAACACATCCACAACATCTTCATTCACCTCCCAATAAAACAACCTGCAGAAACCCATCCTCAGCATCTCCACTCACCTCCCAATAACACAACCTGCAGAAACCCATCCTCAGCATCTAAACTCACATCCCAATAACACAACCTGCAGAAACCCATCCTCATCATCTTAAATAACCTTCCAATAACACAACCTGCAGAAACCCATCCTCAGCATTTCCACTAACTTCCCAATAATGCAACCTGCTGAAACCCATCCTCAGCATCTCCACTCACCTCCCAATAACACAACCTGCAGAAACCCATCCTCAGCATCTCCAGTAACCTTTCAATAACACAACCTGCAGAAACCCATCCTCAGCATCTTCACTCACCTCCCAACAACACAATCTGCAGAAACACATCCACAGCATCTCCACTCACCTCCCAATAACACAACCTGCAGAAACCCATCCTCAGCATCTCCACTCACCTCCCAATAACCCAACCTGCAGAAACCCATCCTCAGCATCTCCAGTAACCTTTCAATAATACAACCTGCAGAAACCAATCCTCAGCATCTTCACTCACCTCCCAACAACACAACCTGCAGAAACCCATCCTCAGCATCTAAACTCACATCCCAATAACACAACCTGCAGAAACCCATCCTCATCATCTTAAATAACCTTCCAATAACACAACCTGCAGAAACCCATCCTCAGCATTTCCACTAACTTCCCAATAATGCAACCTGCAGAAACCCATCCTCAGCATCTCCACTCACCTCCCAATAACACAACCTGCAGAAACCCATCCTCAGCATCTCCAGTAACCTTTCAATAATACAACCTGCAGAAACCAATCCTCAGCATCTTCACTCACCTCCCAACAACACAATCTGCAGAAACACATCCACAGCATCTCCACTCACCTCCCAATAACCCAACCTGCAGAAACACATCCACAGCATCTCCACTCACCTCCCAACAACACAACCTGCAGAAACCCATCCTCAGCATCTCCACTAACCTCCCAATAACACAACCTACAGGAATCCATCCTCAGCATCTTCACTAACCTTCCAATAACACAACCTGCAGAAAATCATTCTCAGCATCTCCACTCACCTCCCAATAACACAACCTGCAGAAACACATCCTCAGAATCTTCACTCACCTCTCAATAACACAACCTGCAGAAACCCATCCTCAACATCTCAACTCACCTCCCATTAACACAACCTGCAGAAACCCATCCTCATCATCTTCAATAACCTTCCAATAACACAACCTGCAGAAACCCATCCTCAGCATCTCCACTAACCTGCCAATGACACTTTCTACAGAAACACATCCTCAGCATCTTCAATAACCTTCCAATAACACAACCTGCAGAAATTAATTCTCAGCATCTCCACTCACCTCCCAATAACACAACCTGCAGAAACACATCCTCAGCATCTTCATTCACCTCCCAATAAAACAACCTGCAGAAACCCATCCTCAACATCTCCACTCACCTCCAATAACACAACCTGCAGAAATCCATCCTCAGCATCTTCACTCCCCTCCCAATAACACAAACTGCAGAAGCCCATCCTCAGCATCTACACTCACCTCCCCATAACACAACCTGCAGAAACCCATCCTCATCATCTTCAATAACCTTCCAATAACACAACCTGCAGAAACCCATCCTCAGCATCTCCACTAAATTCCCAATATTGCAACCTGCAGAAACACATCCTCAGCATCTCCACTCACCTCCCAATAACACAACCTGCAGAAACCCATCCTCAGCATCTCCAGTAACCTTTCAGTAACAAAACCTGCAGAAACCCATCCTCAACATCCCCACTAACCTCCCAATAACACGACCTACAGAAACACATCCTCAGCATCTTCAATAACCTTCCAATAACACAACATGCAGAAATTAATTCTCAGCATCTCCACTCAGCTCCCGATAACACAACCTGCAGAAACACATCCTCAGCATCTTCATTCACCTCCCAATAACACAACCTGCAGAAACCCATCCTCAGCATCTACACTCACATCCCAATAACACAACCTGCAGAAACCCATCCTCATCATCTTAAATAACCTTCCAATAACACAACCTGCAGAAACCCATCCTCAGCATTTCCACTAACTTCCCAATAATGCAACCTGCAGAAACCCATCCTCAGCATCTCCACTCATCTCCCAATAACATAACCTGCAGAAACCCATCCTCAGCATCTCCAGTAACCTTTCAATAATACAACCTGCAGAAACCAATCCTCAGCATCTTCACTCACCTCCCAACAACACAATCTGCAGAAACACATCCACAGCATCTCCACTCACCTCCCAAAAACCCAACCTGCAGAAACCCATCCTCAGCATCTTCACTCACCTCCCAATAACACAACCTGCAGAAACCCATCCTCAGCATCTCCACTAACCTCCTAATAACACAACCTACAGGAACCCATCCTCAGTATCTTCACTAACCTTCCAATAACACAAACTGCAGAAAATCATTCTCAGCATCTCCACTCACCTCCCAATAACACAACCTGCAGAAACACATCCTCAGAATCTTCACTCACCTCTCAATAACACAACCTGCAGAAACCCATCCTCAACATCTCAACTCACCTCCCATTAACACAACCTGCAGAAACCCATCCTCAGCATCTTCACTCAGCTCCCGATAACACAACCTGCAGAAACCCATCCTCATCATCTCCAGTCACCTCCCAATGACACAACCTGCAGAAACCTATCCTCAGCATCTCCACTAACCTTCCAATAAAACAACCTGCAGAAACCCATCCTTCACTCACCTCCCAATAACACAACCTGCAGAAACCCATCCTCAGCAATTTCACTCACCTTCCAATCACACAACATGCAGAAACCCATCCTCAGCATCTCCACTAACCTTCCAATAACACAACCTGCAGAAACCCATCCTCAGCAATTTCACTCACCTTCCAATCACACAACATGCAGAAACCCATCCTCAGCATCTCCACTAACCTTCCAATATCACAACCTGCAGAAACCCATCCTCAGCATCCCCACTAACCTCCCAATAACACTACCTACAGAAACACATCCTCAGCATCTTCAATAACCTTCCAATAACACAACATGCAGAAATTAATTCTCAGCATCTCCACTCACCTCCCAATAACACAACCTGCAGAAACACATCCACAGCATCTTCATTCACCTCCCAATGACACAACCTGCAGAAACCCATCCTCAGCATCTCCACTCACCTCCCAATAACACAACCTGCAGAAACCCATCCTCAGCATCTAAACTCACATCCCAATAACACAACCTGCAGAAACCCATCCTCATCATCTTAAATAACCTTCCAATAACACAACCTGCAGAAACCCATCCTCAGCATTTCCACTAACTTCCCAATAATGCAACCTGCAGAAACCCATCCTCAGCATCTCCACTCACCTCCCAATAACACAACCTGCAGAAACCCATCCTCAGCATCTCCAGTAACCTTTCAATAATACAACCTGCAGAAACCAATCCTCAGCATCTTCACTCACCTCCCAACAACACAATCTGCAGAAACACATCCACAGCATCTCCACTCACCTCCCAATAACACAACCTGCAGAAACCCATCCTCAGCATCTCCACTCACCTCCAAACAACACAACCTGCAGAATCCCATCCTCAGCATCTCCACTAACCTTCCAATAACACAACCTGCAGAAACCCATCCTCAGCATCCCCACTAACCTCCCAATAACACTACCTACAGAAACACATCCTCAGCATCTAAACTCACATCCCAATAACACAACCTGCAGAAACCCATCCTCAGCATCTCCACTCACCTCCCAATAACACAACATGCAGAAATTAATTCTCAGCATCTCCACTCACCTCCCAATAACACAACCTGCAGAAACACATCCACAACATCTTCATTCACCTCCCAATAAAACAACCTGCAGAAACCCATCCTCAGCATCTAAACTCACATCCCAATAACACAACCTGCAGAAACCCATCCTCATCATCTTAAATAACCTTCCAATAACACAACCTGCAGAAACCCATCCTCAGCATTTCCACTAACTTCCCAATAATGCAACCTGCAGAAACCCATCCTCAGCATCTCCACTCACCTCCCAATAACACAACCTGCAGAAACCCATCCTCAGCATCTCCAGTAACCTTTCAATAATACAACCTGCAGAAACCAATCCTCAGCATCTTCACTCACCTCCCAACAACACAATCTGCAGAAACACATCCACAGCATCTCCACTCACCTCCCAATAACACAACCTGCAGAAACCCATCCTCAGCATCTCCACTCACCTCCCAATAACCCAACCTGCAGAAACCCATCCTCAGCATCTTCACTCACCTCCCAACAACACAACCTGCAGAAACCCATCCTCAGCATCTCCACTAACCTCCCAATAACACAACCTGCAGAAACCCATCCTCAGCAATTTCACTCACCTTCCAATCACACAACATGCAGAAACCCATCCTCAGCATCTCCACTAACCTTCCAATAACACAACCTGCAGAGACCCATCCTCAGCATCCCCACTAACCTCCCAATAACACTACCTACAGAAACACATCCTCAGCATCTTCAATAACCTTCCAATAACACAACATGCAGAAATTAATTCTCAGCATCTCCACTCACCTCCCAATAACACAACCTGCAGAAACACATCCACAACATCTTCATTCACCTCCCAATAAAACAACCTGCAGAAACCCATCCTCAGCATCTCCACTAACCTCCCAATGACACAACCTGCAGAAACCCATCCTCAGCATCTCCACTCACCTCCCAATAACACAACCTGCAGAAACCCATCCTCAGCATCTAAACTCACATCCCAATAACACAACCTGCAGAAACCCATCCTCATCATCTTAAATAACCTTCCAATAACACAACCTGCAGAAACCCATCCTCAGCATTTCCACTAACTTCCCAATAATGCAACCTGCAGAAACCCATCCTCAGCATCTCCACTCACATCCCAAAAACACAACCTGCAGAAACCCATCCTCAGCATCTCCAGTAACCTTTCAATAATACAACCTGCAGAAACCAATCCTCAGCATCTTCACTCACCTCCCAACAACACAATCTGCAGAAACACATCCACAGCATCTCCACTCACCTCCCAATAACCCAACCTGCAGAAACACATCCACAGCATCTCCACTCACCTCCCAACAACACAACCTGCAGAAACCCATCCTCAGCATCTCCACTAACCTCCCAATAACACAACCTACAGGAACCCATCCTCAGCATCTTCACTAACCTTCCAATAACACAACCTGCAGAAAATCATTCTCAGCATCTCCACTCACCTCCCAATAACACAACCTGCAGAAACACATCCTCAGAATCTTCACTCACCTCTGAATAACACAACCTGCAGAAACCCATCCTCAACATCTCAACTCACCTCCCATTAACACAACCTGCAGAAACCCATCCTCAGCATCTTCACTCAGCTCCCGATAACACAACCTGCAGAAACCCATCCTCATCATCTCCAGTCACCTCCCAATAACACAACCTGCAGAAACCTATCCTCAGCATCTCCACTAACCTTCCAATAACACAACCTGCAGAAACCCATCCTTCACTCACCTCCCAATAACACAACCTGCAGAAACCCATCCTCAGCAATTTCACTCACCTTCCAATCACACAACATGCAGAAACCCATCCTCAGCATCTCCAGTAACCTTCCAATAACACAACCTGCAGAAACCCATCCTCAGCAATTTCACTCACCTTCCAATCACACAATATGCAGAAACCCATCCTCAGCATCTCCACTAACCTTCCAATAACACAACCTGCAGAGACCCATCCTTCACTCACCTCCCAAGAACACAACCTGCAGAAACCAATCCTCAGCATCTTCACTCACCTCCCAATAACACAACTTGCAGAAACCCATCCTCAGCATGTTCAATAACCTTCCAATAACAAAACCTGCAGAAACCCACCCTCAGCATCTTCACGCAACTCCCAACAACACAACCTGCAGAAACCCATCCTCAGCATCTCCACTCATCTCCCAAGTACACAACCTGCACAGACCCATTCTCAGCAACTTCACTCGCCGCCCAATAACACAACCAGCAGGGACCCATCCTCAGCATCTCCACTAAACTTCCAATAACACAACTGCAGAAACCCATCCTCAGCATCTTCACTATCCTCCCAATAACATAAGCTGCAGAAACCCATCCTCAGCATCTTCAATAACCTCCCAATAACACAACCTGCAGAAACCCATCCTCAGCATCCTCACTCTCCTCCCAAAAGCACAACCTGCAGAAACCCATCCTCAGCATCTTCAATATCCTTCCAATAACACAACCTGCAGAAACCCATCCTCAGCTTCTCCACTCACCTCCCAATAACACAACCTGCAGAAACCTATCCTCAGCATCTCCAGTCACCTTTCAATAACTCAACCTGCAGAAACCCATCCTCAGCATCTTCATTCACATCCCAATAACACAATCTGCAGAAACGCATCCACAGCATCTCCACTCATCTCCCAATAACACAAGCGACAGAAACCCATCCTCAGCATCTTCACTCACCTCCCAATAACACAACCTGCAGAAACCCATCCTCATCACCTTCAATAACCTTCTAATCACACAACCTGCAGAAACCCATCCTCAGCATCTCCAGTAAATTCCCAATAATGAAAACTGCAGAAACACATCCTCAGCATCTCCACTCACCTCCCAATTACACAACCTGCTGAAACCCATCCTCAGCATCTCCAGTAACCTTTCAATAACACAACCTGCAGAAACCCATCCTCAGCATCTCCACTCACCTCCCAATTACACAACCTGCTGAAACACATCCTCAGCATCTCCACTCACCTCCCAATTACACAACCTGCTGAAACCCATCCTCAGCATCTTCAATAATCTTCCAATAACACAACCTGCAGAAATTAATTCTCAGCATCTCCACTCACCTCCCAATAACACAACCTGCAGAAACACATCCTCAGCATCTTCATTCACCTCCCAATAAAACAACCTGCAGAAACCCATCCTCAGCATCTCCACTAACCTCCCAATGACACAACCTGCAGAAACCCATCCTCAGCATCTCCACTCACCTCCCAATAACACAACCTGCAGAAACCCATCCTTAGCATCTACACTCACCTCCCAATAACACAACCTGCAGAAACACATCCTCGTCATCTTAAATAGCCTTCCAATAACACAACCTGCAGAAACCCATCCTCAGAATCTCCACTCACTTCCCAATAATGCAACCTGCAGAAACCCATTCTCAGCATCTCCACTCACCTCCCAATAACACAACCTGCAGAAACCCATCGTTAGCATCTCCAGTAACCTTTCAATAATACAACCTGCAGAAACCCATCCTCAGCATCTTCACTCACCTCCCAACAACACAATCTGCAGAAACACATCCACAGCATCTCCACTCACCTCCCAAAAACCCAACCTGCAGAAACCCATCCTCAGCATCTTCACTCACCTCCCAATAACACAACCTGCAGAAACCCATCCTCAGCATCTCCACTAACCTCCCAATAACACAACCTACAGGAACCCATCCTCAGCATCTTCACTAACCTTCCAATAACACAACCTGCAGAAAATCATTCTCAGCATCTCCACTCACCTCCCAATAACACAACCTGCAGAAACACATCCTCAGAATCTTCACTCACCTCTCAATAACACAACCTGCAGAAACCCATCCTCAACATCTCAACTCACCTCCCATTAACACAACCTGCAGAAACCCATCCTCAGCATCTTCACTCAGCTCCCGATAACACAACCTGCAGAAACCCATCCTCATCATCTCCAGTCACCTCCCAATAACACAACCTGCAGAAACCTATCCTCAGCATCTCCACTAACCTTCCAATAACACAACCTGCAGAAACCCATCCTTCACTCACCTCCCAATAACACAACCTGCAGAAACCCATCCTCAGCAATTTCACTCACCTTCCAATCACACAACATGCAGAAACCCATCCTCAGCATCTCCAGTAACCTTCCAATAACACAACCTGCAGAAACCCATCCTCAGCAATTTCACTCACCTTCCAATCACACAACATGCAGAAACCCATCCTCAGCATCTCCACTAACCTTCCAATAACACAACCTGCAGAGACCCATCCTTCACTCACCTCCCAAGAACACAACCTGCAGAAACCAATCCTCAGCATCTTCACTCACCTCCCAATAACACAACTTGCAGAAACCCATCCTCAGCATCTCCACTAACCTCCCAATAACACAATCTACAGGAACCCATCCTCAGCATCTTCACTAACCTTCCAATAACACAACCTGCAGAAAATCATTCTCAGCATCTCCACTCACCTCCCAGTAACACAACCTACAGAAACACATCCTCAGCATCTTCACTCACCTCTCAATAACACAACCTGCAGAAACCCATCCTCAACATCTCTACTAACCTTCCAATAACACAACCTGCAGAAACCCATCCTTCACTCACCTCCCAATAACACAACCTGCAGAAAACCATCCTCAGCAATTTCACTCACCTTCCAATCACACAACCTGCAGAAACCCACCCTCAGCATCTGTACTCACCTGCCAGTAAGACAATCTGCAGAAACCCATCCTCAGCATCTCCACTCACCTCCCAATAACACAACCTGCAGAAACCCATCCTCAGCATCTTCACTCACCTTCCAATTACACAACCTGCAGAATCCCACCCTCAGCATCTTCACGCAACTCCCACCAACACAACCTGCAGAAACCCATCCTCAGCATCTACACTCATCTCCCTAGTACACAACCTGCACAGACCCATTCTCAGCAACTTCACTCACCGCCCAATAACACAACCTGCAGGGACCCATCCTCAGCATCTTCACTCAACTTCCAATTACACAACCTGCAGAAACCCATCCTCAGCATCTCCACTCACCTCCCAATAACACAACCTGCAGAAACCCATCCTCAGCATCCTCACTCACCTCCCAAAAGCACAACCGCAGAAACTCATCCTCAGCATCTGCAATAACCTTCCAATAACACAACCTGCAGAAACCCATCCTCAGCATCTTCAGTTACCTTCCAATAACACAACCTGCAGAAACCCATTCTCAGCAACTTCTCTCGCCGCCCAATAACACAACCAGCAGGGACCCATCCTCAGCATCTCCACTAAACTTCCAATAACACAACTGCAGAAACCCATCCTCAGCATCTTCACTATCCTCCCAATAACATAAGCTGCAGAAACCCATCCTCAGCATCTTCAATAACCTCCCAATAACACAACCTGCAGAAACCCATCCTCAGCATCCTCACTCTCCTCCCAAAAGCACAACCTGCAGAAACCCATCCTCAGCATCTTCAATATCCTTCCAATAACACAACCTGCAGAAACCCATCCTCAGCTTCTCCACTCACCTCCCAATAACACAACCTGCAGAAACCTATCCTCAGCATCTCCAGTCACCTTTCAATAACTCAACCTGCAGAAACCCATCCTCAGCATCTTCATTCACATCCCAATAACACAATCTGCAGAAACGCATCCACAGCATCTCCACTCATCTCCCAATAACACAAGCGACAGAAACCCATCCTCAGCATCTTCACTCACCTCCCAATAACACAACCTGCAGAAACCCATCCTCATCACCTTCAATAACCTTCTAATCACACAACCTGCAGAAACCCATCCTCAGTATCTCCAGTAAATTCCCAATAATGCAAACTGCAGAAACACATCCTCAGCATCTCCACTCACCTCCCAATTACACAACCTGCTGAAACCCATCCTCAGCATCTCCAGTAACCTTTCAATAACACAACCTGCAGAAACCCATCCTCAGCATCTCCACTCACCTCCCAATTACACAACCTGCTGAAACACATCCTCAGCATCTCCACTCACCTCCCAATTACACAACCTGCTGAAACCCATCCTCAGCATCTTCAATAATCTTCCAATAACACAACCTGCAGAAATTAATTCTCAGCATCTCCACTCACCTCCCAATAACACAACCTGCAGAAACACATCCTCAGCATCTTCATTCACCTCCCAATAAAACAACCTGCAGAAACCCATCCTCAGCATCTCCACTAACCTCCCAATAACACAACCTGCAGAAACCCATCCTTAGCATCTACACTCACCTCCCAATAACACGACCTGCAGAAACACATCCTCGTCATCTTAAATAGCCTTCCAATAACACAACCTGCAGAAACCCATCCTCAGAATCTCCACTCACTTCCCAATAATGCAACCTGCAGAAACCAATTCTCAGCATCTCCACTCACCTCCCAATAACACAACCTGCAGAAACCCATCGTTAGCATCTCCAGTAACCTTTCAATAATACAACCTGCAGAAACCCATCCTCAGCATCTTCACTCACCTCCCAACAACACAATCTGCAGAAACACATCCACAGCATCTCCACTCACCTCCCAAAAACCCAACCTGCAGAAAACCATCCTCAGCATCTTCACTCACCTCCCAATAACACAACCTGCAGAAACCCATCCTCAGCATCTCCACTAACCTCCCAATAACACAACCTACAGGAACCCATCCTCAGCATCTTCACTAACCTTCCAATAACACAACCTGCAGAAAATCATTCTCAGCATCTCCACTCACCTCCCAATAACACAACCTACAGAAACACATCCTCAGCATCTTCACTCACCTCTCAATAACACAACCTGCAGAAACCCATCCTCAACATCTCAACTCACCTCCCAATAACACAACCTGCAGAAACACATCCTCAGCATCTTCACTAACCTTCCAATAACACAACCTGCAGAACGCATCCTCAGCATCTCTACTAACCTTCCAATAACACAACCTGCTGAAACCCATCCTTCACTCACCTCCCAATAACACAACCTGCAGAAACCCATCCTCAGCAATTTCACTCACCTTCCAATCACACAACCTGCAGAAACCCACCCTCAGCATCTGTACTCACCTGCCAGTAAGACAATCTGCAGAAACCCATCCTCAGCATCTCCACTCACCTCCCAATAACACAACCTGCAGAAACCCATCCTCAGCATCTTCACTCACCTTCCAATTACACAACCTGCAGAATCCCACCCTCAGCATCTTCACGCAACTCCCAACAACACAACCTGCAGAAACCCATCCTCAGCATCTACACTCATCTCCCAAGTACACAACCTGCACAGACCCATTCTCAGCAACTTCACTCACCGCCCAATAACACAACCTGCAGGGACCCATCCTCAGCATCTTCACTCAACTTCCAATTACACAACCTGCAGAAACCCATCCTCAGCATCTCCACTCACCTCCCAATAACACAACCTGCAGAAACCCATCCTCAGCATCCTCACTCACCTCCCAAAAGCACAACCGCAGAAACTCATCCTCAGCATCTGCAATAACCTTCCAATAACACAACCTGCAGAAACCCATCCTCAGCATCTTCAGTTACCTTCCAATAACACAACCTGCAGAAACCCATCCTCAGCATCTCCACTCACCTCCCAATAACAAAACCTGCAGAAACCCATCCTCAGCATCTCCACTAACCTCCCAGTAACACAACCTGCAGAAACCCATCCTCAGCATCTTCAGTTACCTTCCAATAACACAACCTGCAGAAACCCATCCTCAGCATCTCCACTCACCTCCCAATAACAAAACCTGCAGAAACCCATCCTCAGCATCTCCACTAACCTCCCAGTAACGCAACCTGCAGAAACCCATCCTCAGCATCTCCACTAACCTCCCAGTAATACAACCTGCAGAAACCCATCCTCAGCATGTTCACTCACCTCCCAATAACACAACCTGCGGAAACCCATCCTCAGCATCTCCACTCACCTTCCAATTACACAACCTGCAGAATCCCACCCTCAGCATCTTCACGCAACTCCCAACAACACAACCTGCAGAAACCCATCCTCAGCATCTCCACTCATCTCCCAAGTACACAACCTGCACAGACCCATTCTCAGCAATTTCACTCACCGCCCAATAACACAACCTGCAGGGACCCATCCTCAGCATCTCCACTCATCTCCCAAGTACACAACCTGCACAGACCCATTCGCAGCAACTTCACTCACCGCCCAATAACACAACCTGCAGGGACCCATCCTCAGCATCTTCACTCAACTTCCAATTACACAACCTGCAGAAACCCATCCTCAGCATCTCCACTCACCTCCCAATAACACAACCTGCAGAAACCCATCCTCAGCATCTTCAGTTACCTTCCAATAACACAACCTGCAGAAACCCATCCTCAGCATCTCCACTCACCTCCCAATAACAAAACCTGCTGAAACCCATCCTCAGCATCTCCACTAACCTCCCAGTAACACAACCTGCAGAAACCCATCCTCAGCATCTTCAGTTACCTTCCAATAACACAACCTGCAGAAACCCATCCTCAGCATCTCCACTCACCTCCCAATAACAAAACCTGCAGAAACCCATCCTCAGCATCTCCACTAACCTCCCAGTAACACAACCTGCAGAAACCCATCCTCAGCATCTCCACTAACCTCCCAGTAATACAACCTGCAGAAACCCATCCTCAGCATGTTCACTCACCTTCCAATAACACAACCTGCAGAAACCCATCCTCAGCATCTCCACTCACCTCCCAATAACAAAACCTGCAGAAACCCATCCTCAGCATCTCCACTAACCTCCCAGTAATACAACCTGCAGAAACCCATCCTCAGCATGTTCACTCACCTCCCAATAACACAACCTGCAGAAACCCATCCTCAGCATCTCCACTCACCTTCCAATAACACAACCTGCAGAAAACCATTCTCAGCCTTTTCACTCACCTCCCAATTACAGAATTGTAAAAGTGATGAAAAATAACTCATTTCCACATTCATTGAAAATGGACATGGGCTTGGTCTAATTTGATGAGTGAGACTGTGAAGAATTGCAATAACTGAATGAGAATTCAGATAGTGTGATGCTCCCAGACTGGTAACCAATCTACATCAGTGAGCACAGGGATGATAGGTGACTGGAATTGGTTGAGGGTTAGGACCCAGACTGGGAACCAATCTACATCAGTGAGCACAGGGATGATGGGTGACTGGGATTGGGTGAGAGTTAGGATATGGCAGTAGAGTTGGAGATGAGCTGCGCTTCATGAAGATTTGTATCAGAAATTGTGTGACAGAATATCATTGGATTAGTCGAGTGTGGATTTAACAAAGACACAGATGATTATTTATTCTGCAGCTGAGATGAAGCAGAGGTGGCGATGGCAAGTGAGCAGGATTGGGAATGGAGAGAGCGTCTGGGTATAATAACTTTACTGTCAAAGGGAGAGCAGGGATTGTGAACAGCCTCCGATATTAACCAGAGAGCGAGTGGAGTTACTGGATAGGGAATGACCTCAGCGACTGGAATCGATGTTGATATTTATAGCTAAAGGCACAGAGCTTCAACCTAAGGAAGTGTTATTACCATTATTCCAGATGTTGGTCAGATCGCACCTGGAGCATTGCACAGTTCTGGCCCCTGATTTGAGGAAAGATGTCGGGGCTTTAGAGGCAGTTCATAGGAGGTTGACTAGAGTGATCGCAGAGATGAGGGCTTTGTCTTATCAAGAGAGTTGTTAAGAAGGAATAGAGATCAAATTGGTCTTTATAAGATGATAAAAGGTGTGGGTAAAGTGAAAGTGGAGCCGATGCTTCCTCTTGTGGGGCGATCTAGAACGAGAGGTCAGGATCTCAGGATAACAGGCAGCAAATGTGAATCAGAGCAGAGGAGAAACTACTTCTCCCAATGGGATGTGAATCTTGGAATTCGCTATCCAGAGTGCGGGGCATGCTGGGACAGTGAGTACATTTAAGGAGCAGTTATATAGATTTTGAATTGGGAATAGGGTTGAGAATTTTGGATAATGGTCAGGGCGGCAGCGTTAAGCCGAGGATGAGATCAGCCAAGACCGAATGACGGAGCAGACGCGAGGGGCCAAATAGCCTCATTCTGCTCCTGGACCTGAGAACTTACAAACTTCTGAAATGAAGAACGTGGATTCAATCTTTCCAAGATGCAAATGACCAGAGCAATAATACACTTAAAGTGGTTTATACAATAAATAACTGGACAGGGAGACTTACCAGGGACACCGACAACAGCCAGGAGGGGATAGTAACCCGCCTGAATTATCATCAGTGCGCCGTAGATCCGCATTTGTAAAGGCGGCCAAGACATATAGTTAATACCCCAGGATAAACTCCTGTCTATTGCTGTAACGTTCCTGTGGGTAGTTCCCAGATTCTGATCCATTGCTGTAACGTTCCTGTGGGTAGTTCCCAGATTCTGATCCATTGCTGTAACGTTCCTGTGGGTATTCCCCAGATTCTGATCCATTGCTGTAACGTTCCTGTGGGTAGTTCCCAGATTCTGATCCATTGCTGTAACGTTCCTGTGGATAGTTCCCAGATTCTGATCCATTGCTGTAACGTTCCTGTGGATAGTTCCCAGATTCTGATCCATTGCTGTAACGTTCCTGTGGGTAGTTCCCAGATTCTGATCCATTGCTGTAACGTTCCTGTGGATAGTTCCCAGATTCTGCTCCATTGCTGTAACGTTCCTGTGGGTAGTTCCCAGATTCTGCTCCCTCCTCTCGGCCTCTCTGGAGCCGCTGACCTCTGGCAGTGTTGGAATTGACGCTCCCGCTGACAGTTTGGGATAACTCAATGAAAGGAATCGCTTATTAATAGCAGAGACAAACCCTCCAGTGACACGGTTAGATCCATAGAGACTGACATTAATCACAGTCACTAAACAAACAGGCTCAGTTAACCCCTTTCAATCCAATACTTTTTCTATCTCAATGAAATAGAAGATTAGCCGGGTCTGGATCGGTTGTGTGACAGTGACTGAGGGATGGAGTGTGGAAATAGTGGACACACTGAACCTGATACTCAATCCTCATTGATATCTGAGTGGTTCCAGGGGACTGGGGCATTTTCACTGTCCCATCCTGTTTATAAAAGGAGAGAGAGGGATACACCCTGGAGTGACAGAGCAGTCAGTATAATGTAAGTCACCAGGACATTTCTCGGGGTCAGACTGGGCAACAGGAATATTGCTCCTTCGCGAGGAAATGGTGTTATGTGACCAGAAACACGGCGATATTCGTGGGAAATCACATCGCATGTTGTTATTGCAGTTATATTTCAAAATAACTGGAGGATTAATGAGGGAACTGATATGAATTTATGTACTGGAACATATTGTGATCAAATGTCATTTATTAGAGTTGTTATCGAGTCCCAAAGCCGTGGATTAAAGGGTCTGTGACAGTGAGAATGTGATATTGGCTAAGAAACAGAAAGCAGAGAGAAGCGGTGAATGATAGTTGTTCAGAGAGGAGGGGAGGAGACACTGATGTTCACTCGGGGTCCACATGAGGACAATTACTCTTCAAGATACAATTCACTGCGATAGACTTCAATGGAAAGAATTTCAACATTCACAAATGACAGACACTCAGCAATGACACAGTGAGCAGGGTAGCAGCAATCTTCAGCAGCATGTTCCCAGATCTGTGAAAGGGAGGGTCACGGGGAAAGTAAATTTAAATCACTGTCGTGTGGGTGATGCATTAGGGAGGAGGGCAGAGGACAGGAAATATAAACTAAACGGGACAAGTTTAAAAAGAGTACAGGAAGGGAGCGGGTACATGCCCACACTTTGCACTGGAAGGTCATGGTGATAAGATTGGAAAAACCTCAGAAGATATTTAACTTGATCAATAGAGGCGGAGACTCCTAAAAGAAGGATGTTAGGATCATAGAGTCATCGAGGTCCAGAGTACAGAAAGGTCATTCGGCCCACCTGGACTGGGCAGGTCAAAAACAACCACCTGAGTATTTGAATCCCACTTTCTAATACTTTGCCAATAGCCTATAGAGTTATAACCAGGTTTATAGACAGGACCATAGCTGAGGAATTGCTTCTTGATCTGCCGCTAAATATACAAAAGGATGTGAGGATCTTGGAGACAAAACAAAGGGTATTTAATGGATTGTTGTCAGGGATGGAGGATTTCAGTTGAATATGGGGATTAGGGAACTGGAATTGTAATCTGCAGATCAGTTTAAGGTAAAGAGCAATTTCACAGAGGACTCCAAATTAGGAAGGGGTTTAGAGAGAGTGAGAAGAAAGGGTTCCACTGGAGTGTGTGTGTGGGCTGGCCGGCAGTGGCCTGGAGTGTGTGCGTGGGCTGGCCGGGAGTGGCCTGGAGTGTGTGTGTGGGCCGGGAGTGACCTGGAATGTGTGTGTGGGCTGGCCGGGAGTGGCCTGGAGTGTGTGTGTGGGCTGGCCGGGAGTGGCCTGGCCTGGAGTGTGTGTGTGGGCTGGCCGGGAGTGGCCTGGAGTGTGTGTGTGGGCTGGCCGGGAGTGGCCTGGAGTGTGTGTGTGGGCTGGCCGGGAGTGGCCTGGTCTGGAGTGTGTGCGTGGGCTGGCCGGGAGTGGTCTGGAGAGTGTGTGTGGGCTGGCCGGGAGTGGCGTGGAGCATTGTGTGGGCTGGCCGGGAGTGGCCTGGAGTGTGTGTGTGGGCAGGCCGGGAGTGGCCTGGAGTGTGAGTGTGGGCTGGTCGGGAGTGGCCTTGCCTGGTGTGTGTGTGGGATGGCCGGGAGTGGGCTGGCCTGGAGTGGGCTGGAGTGTGTGTGGTGGCTGGCCGGGAGTGGCCTGGAGTGTGTGTGTGGGCTGGCCGGGAGTGGCCTGGAGTGTGTGTGGGCTGGCCGGGCCTGGCCTGGAGTGTGTGCGTGGGCTGGCCGGGAGTGGCCTGAAGTGTGTGTGTGGGCTGGCCGGGAGTGACCTGGAGTGTGTGTGTGGACTGGCCGGGAGTGACCTGGAGTGTGTGTGTGGGCTGGCCGGGAGTGGCCTGGAGTGTGTGTGTGGACTGGCCGGGAGTGTCCTGGAGTGTGTGTGTGGGCTGGCCGGGAGTGACCTGGAGTGTGTGTGTTGGGTGGCCGGGAGTGGCCTGGAGTGCGTGTGTCCCCGGGTGGTTATTCTTTATTTACAGTGGTCCCTGGGTGGTTTATCTTTATTTACAGTGGTCCCTGGGTGGTTTATCTTTATTTACAGTGGTCCCCGGGTGGTTTATCTTTATTTACAGTGGTCCCTGGGTGGTTTATCTTTATTTACAGTGGTCCCCGGGCGGTTTATCTTTATTTACAGTGTTCCTGGGTGGTTTATCTTTATTTACAGTGGTCCCTGGGTGGTTTATCTTTATTTACAGTGGTCTCTGGGTGGTTTATCTTTATTTACAGTGGTCCCTGGGCTGTTTATCTTTATTTACAGTGGTCCCTGGGTGGTTTATCTTTATTTACAGTGGTCTCTGGGTGGTTTATCTTTATTTACAGTGGTCCCTGGGCTGTTTATCTTTATTTACAGTGGTCTCTGGGTGGTTTATCTTTATTAACAGTGGTCTCTGGGTGGTTTATCTTTATTTACAGTGGTCCCTGGGCTGTTTATCTTTATTTACAGTGGTCTCTGGGTGGTTTATCTTTATTTACAGTGGTCCCTGGGTGGTTTATCTTTATTTACAGTGGTCCCTGGGTGGTTTATCTTTATTTACAGTGGTCCCTGGGTGGTTTATCTTTATTTACAGTGGGCCCTGGGTGGTTTATCTTTATTTACAGTGGTCCCTGGGTGGTTTATATTTATTTACAGTGGGCCCTGGGTGGTTTATCTTTATTTACAGTGGGCCCTGGGTGGTTTTTCTTTATTTACACTGGTCCCTGGGTGGTTTACCTTTATTTACAGTGGGCCCTGGGTGGTTTATCTTTATTTACAGTGGGCCCTGGGTGGTTTATCTTTATTTACAGTGGTCCCTGGGTGGTTTATCTTTATTTACAGTGGTCCCTGGGTGGTTTATCTTTATTTACAGTTGTCTCTGGGTGGTTTATCTTTATTTACAGTTGTCCCCGGGTGGTTTATCTTTATTTACAGTGGTCCCTGGGTGGTTTATCTTTATTTACAGTGGTCCCTGGGTGGTTTATCTTCATGTACACTGGTCCCTGGGTGGTTTATCTTTATTTACAGTGGTCACTGGGTGGTTTATCTTTATTTACAGTGGTTCCCTGGTGGTTTATCTTTATTTAAAGTGGTCCCTGGGTGGTTTACCTTTATTTACAGTGGTCTCTGGGTGGTTTATCTTTATTTACAGTGGCCCCTGAGTGGTTTACCATTATTTACAGTGGTCCCCGTGTGGTTTATCTTTATTTACAGTGGTCCCTGGGTGGTTTATCTTTATTTACAGTGGTCCCTGGGTGGTTGATCTTTATTTACAGTGGTCCACGGGTGGTTTATCTTTATTTACAGTGGTCCCTGGGTGGTTTATATTTATTTACAGTGGTCCCTGGGTGGTTTATCTTTATTCACAGTGGATCCCCGGGTTGTTTATCTTTATTTACAGTGGACGCTGGGTGGTTTATCTTTATTTACAGTGGTCCCAGTGTGGTTTATCTTTATTTACAGTGGTTCCCGGGTGGTTTATCTTTATTTACAGTGGTCCCTGGGTGGTTTTTCTTTATTTACACTGGTCCCTGGGTGGTTTACCTTTATTTACAGTGGGCCCTGGGTGGTTTATCTTTATTTACAGTGGTCCCTGGGTGGTTTATCTTTATTTATAGTGGTCCCTGGGTGGTTTATCTTTATTTACAGTTGTCTCTGGGTGGTTTATCTTTATTTACAGTGGTCCCCGGGTGGTTTATCTTTATTTACAGTGGTCCCTGGGTGGTTTATCTTTATTTACAGTGGTCCCTGGGTGGTTTATCTTCATGTACACTGGTCCCTGGGTGGTTTATCTTTATTTACAGTGGTCACTGGGTGGTTTATCTTTATTTACAGTGGTTCCCTGGTGGTTTATCTTTATTTAAAGTGGTCCCTGGGTGGTTTACCTTTATTTACAGTGGTCTCTGGGTGGTTTATCTTTATTTACAGTGGCCCCTGAGTGGTTTACCATTATTTACAGTGGTCCCCGTGTGGTTTATCTTTATTTACAGTGGTCCCTGGGTGGTTTATATTTATTTACAGTGGTCCCTGGGTGGTTGATCTTTATTTACAGTGGTCCACGGGTGGTTTATCTTTATTTACAGTGGTCCCTGGGTGGTTTATATTTATTTACAGTGGTCCCTGGGTGGTTTATCTTTATTTACAGTGGTCCCCGGGTTGTTTATCTTTATTTACAGTGGACGCTGGGTGGTTTATCTTTATTTACAGTGGTTCCCGGGTGGTTTATCTTTATTTACAGTGGTCCCTGGGTGGTTTATCTTTATTTACACTGGTCCCTGGGTGGTTTATCTTTATTTACAGTGGTCCCTGGGTGGTTTATCTTGATTTACAGAGGTCCCCGCTTGGTTTTTCTTTATTTACAGTGGTCCCTGGGCTGTTTATCTTTATTTACAGTGGTCCCTGGGTGGTTTATCTTTATTTACAGTGGTCCCTGGGTGGTTTATCTTTATTTACAGTGGTCCCTGGGTGGTTTATCTTGATTTACAGAGGTCCCCGGTTGGTTTATCATTATTTACAGTGATCCCTGGGTGGTTTATCTTTATTTACAGTGGTCCCTGGGTGGTTTATCTTTATTTACAGAGGTACTCGGTTGGTTTATCTTTATTTACAGTGGTCCCTGTGTGGTTTATCGTTATTTACATTGGTCCCCGGATGGTTTATCTTAAACAACAGTGGTCCCTGGGTGGTTTATCTTTATTTACAGTGGTCTCTGGGTGGTTTATCTTTATTTACAGTGGTCCCTGGGTGGTTTTTCTACATTTACAGTGGTCCTCGTGTGGTTTAACTTTATTTACAGTGGTCTCTGCGTGGTTTATTTTTATTTCCAGTGGTCTCTGGGTGGTTTATCTTTATTTACAGTGGTCCCTGGGTGGTTTATCTTTATTTACAGTGGTCCCTGGGTGGTTTATCTTTATTTACAGTGGTCCCTGGGTGGTTTATCTTTATTTACAGTGGTCTCTGGGTGGTTTATCTTTATTTACAGTGGTCCCTGGGCTGTTTATCTTTATTTACAGTTGTCCCTGGGTGGTTTTTCTTTATTTACTGTGGTCTCTGGGTGGTTTATCTTTATTTACAGTGGTCCCTGGGTGGTTTATCTTTATTTACAGTGGTCCCTGTGTGGTTTATCTTTATTTACAGTGGTCCCTGGGTGGTTTATCTTTATTTACAGTGGTCTCTGGGTGGTTTATCTTTATTTACAGTGGTCCCTGGGCTGTTTATCTTTATTTACAGTTGTCCCTGGGTGTTTTATCTTTATTTACAGTGGTCTCTGGGTGGTTTATCTTTATTTACAGTGGTCCCTGTGTCGTTCTTCTTTATTTACTGTGGTTCCCGGCTGGTTTATCTTTATTTACAGTGGTCCCCGGTTGGTTTTTCTTTATTTACACTGGTCCCTGGGTGGTTTATCTTTATTTACAGTGGTCCCGGGTGGTTTATCTTTATTTACAGTGGTCCCTGGGTGGTTTATCTTTATTTACAGTGTTCCCTGGGTGGTTTATATTTATTTACAGTGGTCCCTGGGTGGTTGATCTTTATTTACAGTGGTCCCCGGGTGGTTTATCTTTATTTACAGTGGTCCCTGGGTGGTTTATATTTATTTACAGTGGTCCCTGGGTGGGTTATCTTTATTTACAGTGGTCCCCGGGTTGTTTATCTTTATTTACAGTGGACCCTGGGTGGTTTATCTTTATTTACAGTGGTCCCAGTGTGGTTTATCTTTATTTACAGTGGTTCCCGGGTGGTTTATCTTTATTTACAGTGGTCCCTGGGTGGTTTATCTTTATTTACACTGGTCCCTGGGTGGTTTATCTTTATTTACAGTGGTCCCTGGGTGGTTTATCTTGATTTACAGAGGTCCCCGGTTGGTTTTTCTTTATTTACAGTGGTCCCTGGGCTGTTTATCTTTATTTACAGTGGTCCCTGGGTGGTTTATCTTTATTTACAGTGGTCCCTGGGTGGTTTATCTTTATTTACAGTGGTCCCTGGGTGGTTTATCTTCATTTACAGAGGTCCCCGGTTGGTTTATCATTATTTACAGTGGTCCCTGGGTGGTTTATCTTTATTTACAGAGGTACCCGGTTGGTTTATCTTTATTTACAGTGGTCCCTGTGTGGTTTATCGTTATTTACATTGCTCCCCGGATGGTTTATCTTAATTTACAGTGGTCCCTGGGTGGTTTATCTTTATTTACAGTGGTCTCCGGGTGGTTTATCTTTATTTACAGTGGTCTCTGGGTGGTTTATCTTTATTTACAGTGGTCTCTGGGTGGTTTATCTTTATTTACAGTGGTCCCTGGGTGGTTTTTCTACATTTACAGTGGTCCTCGTGTGGTTTAACTTTATTTACAGTGGTCTCTGCGTGGTTTATTTTTATTTCCAGTGGTCTCTGGGTGGTTTATTTTTATTTACAGTGTTCCCTGGGTGGTTTATCTTTATTTACAGTGGTCCCTGGGTGGTTTATCTTTATTTACAGTGGTCCCTGGGTGGTTTATCTTTATTTACAGTGGTCTCTGGGTGGTTTATCTTTATTTACAGTGGTCCCTGTGTCGTTTTTCTTTATTTACTGTGGTTCCCGGCTGGTTTATCTTTATTTACAGTGGTCCCCGGTTGGTTTTTCTTTATTTACACTGGTCCCTGTGTGGTTTATCTTTATTTACAGTGGGTCCTGGGTGGTGTATCTTTATTTACAGTGGTCCCCGTGGTTTATCTTTATTTACAGTTGTCCCCGGGTGGTTTTTCTTTATTTACAGTGTTCCCTGGGCTGTTTATCTTTATTTACAGTGGGCCCTGGGTGGTTTATCTTTATTTACAGTGGTCCCTGGGTGGTTTATCTTTATTTACAGTGGTCCCCGGTTGGTTATTCTTTATTTACACTGGTCCCTGGGTGGTTTCTCTTTATTTACAGTGGTCCCTGGGTGGTTTATCTTTATTTACAGTGGTTCCCGGGTGATTTATCATTATTTACAGTGGTTCTCTGGTGGTTTATCTTTATTGACAGTGGTCTCTGGTTGGTTTATCTTTATTTACAGTGGTCCCCGGGTGGTTTATCTTTATTTACAGTGGTTCCCGGCTGGTTTATCTTTATTTACAGTGGTCCCCGGTTGGTTTTTCTTTATTTACACTGGTCCCTGTGTGGTTTATCTTTATTTACAGTGGGTCCTGGGTGGTGTATCTTTATTTACAGTGGTCCCCGTGGTTTATCTTTATTTACAGTTGTCCCCGGGTGGTTTTTCTTTATTTACAGTGGTGCCTGGGTGGTTTATCTTTATTTACAGTGGTCCCTGTGTCGTTTTTCTTTATTTACTGTGGTTCCCGGCTGGTTTATCTTTATTTACAGTGGTCCCCGGTTGGTTTTTCTTTATTTACACTGGTCCCTGGGTGGGTTATCTTTATTTACAGTGGTCCCGGGTGGTTTATCTTTATTTACAGTGTTCCCTGGGCTGTTTATCTTTATTTCCAGTGGGCCCTGGGTGGTTTATCTTTATTTACAGTGGTCCCTGGGTGGTTTATCTTTATTTACAGTGGTCCCCGGTTGGTTATTCTTTATTTACACTGGTCCCTGTGTGGTTTATCTTTATTTACAGTGGTCCCCGGGTGGTTTATCTTTATTTACAGTGGTTCTCTGGTGGTTTATCTTTATTGAAAGTGGTCTCTGGTTGGTTTATCTTTATTTACAGTGGCCCCCGGGTGGTTTATCTTTATTTACAGTGGTTCCCGGGTGATTTATCATTGTTTACAGTGGTCTCTGGGTGGTTTATCTTTATTTACAGTGGTCCCTGGGTGGTTTATCTTTATTTACAGTGGTCTCTGGGTGGTTTATCTTTATTTACAGTGGTTCCCTGGTGGTTACTCTTTATTTACAGTGGTCCCTGGGTGGTTTACCTTTATTTACAGTGGTCTCTGGGTGGTTTATCTTTATTTACAGTGGCCCCTGAGTGGTTTATCTTTATTTACAGTGGTCCCCGTGTGGTTTATCTTTATTTACAGTGGTCCCTGGTTGGTTTATCTTTATTTACAGTGGTCCCCGGGTGGTTTTTCTTGATTTACACTGGTCCCTGGGTGGTTTATATTTATTTACAGTGGTCCCTGCGTGGTTTATCTTTATTTACAGTGGTCCCCGGGTGGTTTATCTTTATTTACAGTGGTCCCTGGGTGGTTTACCTTTATTTACAGAGGTCTCTGGGTGGTTCATCTTTATTTACAGTGGCCCCTGAGTGGTTTACCATTATTTACAGTGGTCCCCGTGTGGTTTATCTTTATTTACAGTGGTCCCTGGGTGGTTTATCTTTATTTACAGTGGTCCCTGCGTGGTTTATCTTTATTTACAGTGGTCCCTGGGTGGTTTATCTTTATTTACAGTGGTCTCTGGGTGGTTTATCTTTATTTACAGTGGTTCCCTGGTGGTTTCTCTTTATTTACAGTGGTCCCCGGGTGGTTTACCTTTATTTACAGTGGTCTCTGGGTGGTTTATCTTTATTTACAGTGGCCCCTGAGTGGTTTATCTTTATTTACAATGGTCCCCGTGTGGTTTATCTTTATTTACAGTGGTCCCTGGTTGGTTTATCTTTATTTACAGTGGTCCCCGGGTGGTTTTTCTTTATTTACACTGGTCCCTGGGTGGTTTATATTTATTTACAGTGGTCCCTGCGTGGTTTATCTTTACTTCCAGTGGTCCCCGGGTGGTTTATCTTTATTTACAGTGGTCCCTGGGTGGTTTATCTTTATTTGCAGTGGTCCCTGGGTGGTTTATCTTCATGTACTCTGGTCCCTGGGTGGTTTATCTTTATTTACAGTGGTCCCTGGGTGGTTTATCTTTATTTACAGTGGTTCCCTGGTGGTTTATCTTTATTTACAGTGGTCCCTGGGTGGTTTACCTTTATTTACAGTGGTCTCTGGGTGGTTTATCTTTATTTACAGTGGCCCCTGAGTGGTTTACCATGATTTACAGTGGTCCCCGTGTGGTTTATCTTTATTTACAGTGGTCCCTGGGTGGTTTATCTTTATTTACAGTGGTCCCCGGGTGGTTTATCTTTATTTACAGTGGTCCCTGGGTGGTTTATCTTTATTTACAGTGGTCCCTGGGTGGTTTATATTTATTTACAGTGGTCCCTGGGTGGTTTATCTTTATTTACAGTGGTCCCCGGGTTGTTTATCTTTATTTACAGTGGACCCTGGGTGGTTTATCTTTATTTACAGTGGTCCCAGTGTGGTTTATCTTTATTTACAGTGGTTCCCGGGTGGTTTATCTTTATTTACATTGGTCCATGGGTGGTTTATCTTTATTTACACTGGTCCCTGGGTGGTTTATCTTTATTTACAGTGGTCCCTGGGTGGTTTATCTTGATTTAAAGAGGTCCCCGGTTGGTTTTTCTTTATTTACAGTGGTCCCTGGGCTGTTTATCTTTATTTACAGTGGTCCCTGGGTGGTTTATCTTTATTTACAGAGGTCCCCGGTTGGTTTATCTTTATTTACAGTGGTCCCTGAGCTGTTTATCTTTATTTACAGTGGTCCCTGGGTGGTTTATCTTCATTTACACTGGTCCCTGGGTGGTTTAGTTTTATTTACAGTGGTCCCTGGGTGGCTTATCTTTATTTACAGTGGTCCCTGGGTGGTTTATCTTTATTTTCAGTGGTCCCTGTGTGGTTTATCGTTATTTACATTGGTCCCCGGATGGTTTATCTTAATTTACAGTGGTCCCTGGGTGGTTTATCTTTATTTTCAGTGGTCCCTGGGTGGTTTATCTTTATTTACAGTGGTCCTCGTGTGGTTTAACTTTATTTACAGTGGTCTCTGCGTGGTTTATTTTTATTTCCAGTGGTCTCTGGGTGGTTTATCTTTATTTACAGTGGTCCCTGGGTGGTTTATCTTTATTTAGTGTGGTCCCTGGGTGGTTTATCTTTCTTTACAGTGGTCCCAGGGTGGTTTGTCTTTATTTACAGTGGTCTCTGGGTGGTTTATCTTTATTTACAGTGGTCTCTGGGTGGTTTATCTTAATTTACAGTGGTCTCTGGGTGGTTTATCTTTATTTACAGTGGTCACTGGGTGGTTTATCTTTATTTACAGTGGTCCCCGGGTCGTTTATCTTTATTTACAGTGATCTCTGGGTGGTTTATCTTTATTTACAGTGGTCACCGGGTGGTGTATCTTTATTTACAGTGGTCTCTCGGTGGTTTCTCTTTATTTACAGTGGTCCCCGGGTGGTTTATCTTTATTTACAGTGGTTCCCGGGTGGTTTATCTTTATTTACAGACACATATCTGGAACGTGGGACAGCTCATAGGGTCATTGAAGTTTACAGAGTGGAAATAGGCCCTTCGGCCTAACTTGTCCATACCGTCTAGTTTTTACTACCCAAAGCCTGTCCAAGTGCCCTCATTTGGTCATATTCCTCTATACCCATCTTCTCCATATAACTCTCTAAATGCTTTTTGAAAGGCAACACTATAGGCGCCTCTACTACTGCCTCTGCCGGCTCGTTACAGATACTCACCACCCTCTGTGTGAAACAATTGTGCCTCTGTACCCTTTTGTTTCTCTCCTCATTCAACTTAAACATATGCACTCTAGTTTTGGATTCCAGTACCTCTGGGAAAATCTACCTCATCTATGCCCCTCATTATTTTTTAGCCGTTGTCAAGATCACCGCTAGCCTCCAATAAAAATGATCCAGTCTATCCAGCCGCTCCTTATAACTCAAATTTTCAAGACCGGAAGAAGGCGAGCAAATCATTTATGCCCTCTTTCTATATTATGGTGACCAGAACTGTACACAATATTCCAATTGTGCCCTTCCCAATGTCGCGTACAGCTTCAACAAGACGTCCCATCTTCTGGATTCAACTTCTGACCATGTCTCTGTAGAATAGTAACAATGGGCACAGACACAGTAATTGAGGAACAAAGTCAGTGTTGTGAATTTCCAATTATTCATTATGTTAACAGTCGTGTAAAACGCAAAAAAGTCGCAAAATGTGTCTGACTGCAATAAGATGTAGAAGAATGTCTTGCTCTGAGACCCACGGCAAAACAAATCTTCACCCAATGTCAATAGAAACAGAAGAGAAACAAAGGAGAGTGGTAAAGAGAGAAAGGAGGAGAGAGCGTTTACTGCCGGATACATTGGACGCCACTACATTCCACCTGACTGCAGCAAGCACATTGTTTCTATCTTCCAGGATTCATGCTGTTAGAAATACCTTCGATCCAGTTTCCTGTGAAGCAGAAGTTACATGATTCAGTCTACCTTTAGAATTACGAACAGGGGTAGGACGGTGGCGCAGTGGCTAGCACTGCTGCCTTATGGCGTCGTGTTCTCAGGTTCGATCCAGGCTCTGGGTCACTTTTTGTGTGGAGTTTGCACATTCTCCCCGTGTTTGCGTGGTTTATGCCCCCGCAACCCAATTATGTGCAGAGTAGGTGGATTAGTCACGCTAAATTGCGCCTTAATTGGAAAAAATGAATTGGGTACCCTATATTTTTGTTTCGAGAATGGAGAACAGTTCATCCCGGGCCCCAGGAATTCAAAGCACCAGTGTATTAAACAGATAACTTTTACTGGATGTGAGAGTTGCTGGTTAGGACAGAATTTACTGTCCATCCCTAGTTGCCCTTCAGAAGGTGGTGGTGAGCTGCTTTCTTGAAGCGTTGCAGTCCGTGAGGTTTGGGTACACCCAACGTGCTTTTATGGAGGAAGCAAAATTATTTTTCCCCGTTACCGTGTAGGAACGTTAATATGGTTCCTAGTGGGAGCGGTGAGTGATTTGGAGGGGAAGATCCCGTTGGTGATTGTCCCAAGTAGGGGCTTGTCTCGTTCTTCAAAATCTTAGTGGTCGTACGTCTGGAAGGTACTGCCGAAGGAACAATTGCCTGAAGAACTTTGTTGAGTTATTGCGGTGCATTTTGGGATGTCTGTGGCGGAGGGATTGAATGCCTGTGGCAGGAGGAGCAATCAAGCGCATTGCTTGGTCCTGGATGCTTTCGAACTACCTGAGTGTTCTTGGAGGTCTGGGGAACAGCGTTTCACGTGGAAAAGAATGGATTAATCAATTTGCCTGCGTAGACAATCTTGTTCCGAAATTTAAGGAAATGTATAATCGATAATGGTCCATGCTCTTTTCCTGGATTTAGGTTGTGAGGAATTGACAGAGAGTGATAGGTCAGATATACTGAGCTGGAATCGAACTTGGGTTTCCGCAGCGTGTGATCAGAAAGTAAGCACGTGGCACAAGCCTCTTTTCAAAACAGATCAATGCAACCTCTAAACAAAATGAACCTACTTCTAATTATAAATGTGCTGCTGCATTTTTTAAGCAACACACATGTTTTGGAAATTTTAAAAGCGCCAGTCAGCGCCCACAGTGAGACAGGTTCGAACTTATAATTAAATTGATGCTGTGAAGTAACCAGTGAGCTAAAGCTGACGTCGTTATAAGCATGGGCACATTTTATATAAAGGATTACTGTGATCCTACTCGCCGTGGTCGGTAACATTGACGGAAACTCCAGGTGTTGGTGCACATCATCGTACAGCCAGACGTGACCAAAAACTTGAAAGTGCGTGAAGTACCGAAGGAGGACATTCACTCCGTTTAACCTCAGCGGCTCTTTACATTAGCGGTTCATTCAATCCCACTCGATCGACCTTTCCCAAAAGGCATGCATTTCGTTCCTGCCGTTTCTCGCATTGAAATTTGAAAGCCACTGTTATATCTGCCTCCACCAATCTCACAGGCAGTGCAGACCAGATAATTGAACTGTCTCCCAGGACATTGAAATAATTGTTGGAAACATGTAACTTTAAAATCTTATCTCGCAGATATCTTCATCTGCGAGTGCTGTGGCAACTGAAACTGATAGGAAATTACAACATAGGCAGACGACAAGGCCACTCACTCCTGCCCCAACATTCAGTTTGATCACAGCTGAGCTTCTGCCTCAATGTCAATTCCTGCCTGTTCCTCAGATACTTTCATTCCCTCAAAGTTCACTGTCGATCAGAAAAATCGAGGCAGACACCCACAGCAAAATTTTAAACCGATTTGGACATATAGATGGAGTACTCCAATCTGCAGCGACACAGATCTGGAAGGTGGGACAGGTCATAGGGTCATAGAAGTTTACAGCATGGAAATAGGCCCTTCGGCCAAACTTGTCAATGCCGCCCAGTTTTTACTACACAAACCCTGTCCAATTGCCCACATTTGGTCATATTCCTCTATACACATCTTCTCAATATAACTATCCAAATGCTTTTTAAAGGCAGAATTGTAGACGCCTCTATTACTGCCTCTGCCAGCTCGTTCCAGACACTCACCACCCTCTGTGTGAAACAATTGTCTCTCTGAACCCATTTGAATCTCTCCCCTCACACGTTAAACCTATGCCCTCTAGTTTTGGATTCCACTACATTGGCGAAAATCTACTTCATCTATGCTCCTCATTATTTTATAGCCGACGTCAAGATCGCCCCCAGCCTCCAAGAAAAATGTTCCCGTCTATCCAGCCGCTCCTTATAACTCAAATTCTCTAGTCCGGTAGCAGCCGAGCAAATCTTTTCTGCCCTCTTTCTATATTACGTTGACGAGAAGTGTACACAGTATTCCAAGTGTGTCCTTCACAATGTCTTGTACAACTTCAGCAAGACATCCCAGCTCCTGTATTCAATTATCTGACCATGTAACTAGATCATAGTAACAATGGGCACAGCCACAGTAACTGTGGAACAAAGAGATTCCTTCAGCGTTGTGAATTTCCAATTGTTCATCATGTTTACAGTGCTGCAAAAAGCAAAAAAGTCGCAGAATGTGTCTGAGTGGAATAAGATGTAGAACAATATCTTGCTCAAGAGACTCACAGCAAATCACACCTTCAGCCGATACCGATCGAAACAAGACAGAAACAGAAACCAGTGAAACAATTGTTCCTCTGGACCCTTTTGTATCAACCCCCTCTCACCTTAAACCTATGCCCTCTAGTTTGGGATTCCATTACCTTTGGCAACATCTACCTGGTCTATGCCCCTTATTGCTTCTGTGGGGCTGTTTCGCACAAGGCTAAATCGCTGGTTTTTAGCAGACCAGCAGCAAGGTTCGATTCCCATAACAGCCTCCCCGAACAGGCGCCGGAATGTGGCTACCAGGGTCTTCTCACAGTAACTGCAGTTGTAGCCTACTTGTGACAATCAGGGGTTTTCATTTCATTTTACAGCCGTCGTCAAGATCACCCCTAGCCTCCAAGAAAAATGTTCCAGTATATCCAGCCTATCCTATTAACTCTAACCATCAAGTCCCGTAGCAGCCTAGCAAACCTTTTCTGCATTCCTTCGCTCTAAATAATATCCTTTCTATATTCCAGAACTGTACACAGTATTCCAAGTGTGTCCTTCCCAATGTCTTGTGCAACTTCGGCATGACGTCCAAACTCCTGTTTTCAATTATCTGGCCATGTATCTGTATAATAGTAATAATGGGCACAGACACAGTAATTGTGGAGCAAAGAGCATCCTTCAGTGTTGTGAATTTCCAATTATTCACAGTGGTTTCAAAAAGCAACAAAGTCACAGCATGCGCCTGCCTAGAAAAAGGTGGAGAGAATATCTTGCTCAAGAGTCCCACAGCAAATCAAATCGTCACCCGATACAAATAGGAACAAAACAGAAACAGAATAAAGGAGAGTGGTAAAGAGAGAAAGGGGGGAGAGAGCGTTTAATGCTGGATTACATTGCACATCACTCCCTTCCAACTTACTGCAGCAAGCACATTGTTTCTGTCTTCCAGGATGCATGCTGTTAGAAAAACCTTCGATCCAGTTTCCTCTGAAGCAGAAGTTACATGATTCATTCCACGGTTAGAATGAAAAAAACAGGGACAGCGTGATGGCGCAGTGGTTTGCACTGCTGCTTCGCGGCACCGAGTTTTCAGGTTCTATCGCGTCTCTGGGTCACTGTCCGTGTGGAGTTTGCACATTATCCCCGTTTTTGCGTTGGTTTCTACCCCACTACCGAAAGATCCGCAGTGTATGTGGGCTGGCCAGCTTAAATTGCCCCATAGAAAAATGAATTGTTTACTCTCTATATTTTATTTAAGAATGGAGAACAGTTCATCCCAGGGCCCAGAAATTCAAAGCACCACTGCATTAAAAAGATCACTTTTACTGGATATGACAGTTGCTGGTTAGGACAGAAATTATTGTCCATCCCTAGTTTCCCTTCAGAAAGTGAGCTGCTTTCTTGAATCGTTGAAGATCCTGGAGTTTGTATACACAAAACGTGCTTCTAGGGACGAAGCTAAATGATTTATTTCCCCGTTGCCATGGAGGAACGTTTATATGGTTCCAAGTGGGAGTGGTGAGTGATTTCGTGGGGAAATTACAGTCGGTGATTGTCCCAAGTAGGGGCTTTTCTAGTTCTTCAAAATGATAGTGGTCGTAGGTATGAAAGGTGCTGTCTAAGGGACAATAGCCTGAGGACATTTGTTGAGTTATTGCGGTGCATTCTGGGATGGCTGTTGGAGGGATTGAATGCTTGTGCAGGAGGAGCAATCAAGCGCACTGCTTGGTCCCGGATGCTTTCGAACACCCTGAACGTTCTTGGAGATCTGGGGAACAGCGCTTCACTTGGACAAAAAATAGATTAATCAATTTGCCTGCGGAATCAATCTTGTTCTGAAATTTCCCAAAATGTACAATAGATAATTGTTAATGCTCTTTTCCAAATTTTATATTGTGACTAATTGACAATGTGTGATAGGACAGTTATTGCACAGAGCTGGAATCGAACTTGGGTTTCCGCAGTGTGAGATCAGAAAGTAAACACGTGGCACAAGCATCTTTTTGAATCAGATTAATGTAACCTCGAAACAAAATACACCAACTTCCAATTATAAATGTGCTGCTGCTTTTATTTATGAAACACACATGTTTTGCAAATAATAAAAACGCCAAGCAGCGCCCATGGTGCGACAGGACCGAACTTACAATTGAGTTGATGTTGTGAAGTAACCAGTGAGCTGATGCTGACGCTGGCTTCAAGCACGGACACATTGTAGGAACGGACTCCCGTGATCCTACTCGCCGTGGTCGGTAACATTCTTGGGAAACTCAACGTGTTGGTGCACATCATCTCACAGCCAAATGTGACCAAAAACTTAAAAGTATGTGAAATACCGACGGAGGACATTCATTCCGTTTAACCTCAGCGGCTCTTTAGATTAGCAGATCATTCAATCAAACTCGACCATTCTTTCCCTCGACGCATGCATTTGATTGCTGACGTTTCTCGCATTGAAATTTGAATGCAACTGTGTATCTGCCTCCACCAATCTCACAGGCAGTGCAGACCAGATAATTGAACTGTCTCCCAGGACATTGAAATAATTGTTGGACACATGTAACTTAAAAATCTTATCTCGCAGATATCTTCATCTGCGAGTGCTGTGGCAACTGGAACTGATAGCAAATGACAACATAGGGAGACTATGCGGATAATCATCCCTGCACCAACATTCAGTTTAATCACAGCTGAGCTTCTGCCTCAATGAAATTGGCTGCCTGTTCTGAAGATATTTGCATTCCCTCAAAGTTCACTGTCGATAAGAAAAATCGAGGCAGACACCCACAGCAAAATTTCAAACCGATTTGGACATATAGATGGAGTACGCCAATCTGCAGCGACACAGATCTGGAAGGTGGGACAGGTGAGAGAGCCATCGAAGTTCACCGCATGGAAATAGGTGCTTTGGCCTAACTTGTCCATGCCTCCCAGTTTTTACTACACAAAGCCTGCCCGATTGCCCACATTTGGTCTTATTCCTCTATACCCATCTTCTCCACATAATTATCAAAATAATTTTTAAAAGACAGAATTGTAGACGGCTGTACTACTGCCAATATTTCAAACACTCACCAACCTCAGTGCGAAAATATGTTCACCTGGACCCTTTTGTATCTCTCCCCTCGCAACTTAAACCTTTGCCCTCTAGGTTTGGATTCCATTACCTTTGGGAACATCTACAATATCTATGCTCCGCATTATTTTATTGTCGCCGTCATGATCACTCCGAGCCTCCAAGAAAAATGTTCGAGCCAATCGAGACTCTCCTCATACCTCAAACCATCAAGTCCGGCAGTAACCTAGAAAATCTTTTCTGCCCTCATTCTAGGTTAATAACATCCTTTCTATATTAGGGTGACCAGAACTGTACACAGTATTCCACGTCTGTCCTTCCCAATGTCTTGTTCAAGTTAAGCAAGATCTCCAAACTCCTGTATGAATTATCTTACCATGTATGTGTATAATAGTAATAATGGCGACAGACACAGTAATTGCGGAACAAAGAGCCGCTTCTATGTTGTGAATTTCCAATTATTTATCATGTTTGCAGAGGTTAAAAATAACAACAAAGTTGCAGAATGTGTCTGACTGGAAAAAATGTAGAAGAATATCTTGATCAAGAGACTCACAGCAAATCAAATCTTCACCCGATACTAATAGAAACAAAACAGAACAGAATAAAGGAGAGTGGCAAAGAGATAAAGGGGGAGAGAGCGTTTAATGCTGGAGTACATTGCGCACCACTACCTTCCACCTTACTGCAGCAAGCACATTGTCTCTGTCTTCCAGGATTCATGCTCTTAGAAATACATTAGTTCCAGTTTCCTCTGAAGGAGAGGTTACATGATTCATTCCACCGTTGGAACGACAAACAGAGACAGCACAATGGCCCAGTGGTTAGCACTGCTGCCTCACGACGCCGTGTTCTCAAGTTCGAGCTCGGCTCTGGGTCACTGTCAACAAAAAAACAAAGAAAGGTACAGCACAGGAACAGGCCCTTCGGCCCTCCAGGCCCGTGCCGACCATGCTGCCCGACTAAACTACAATCTTCTACACGTCCTGGGTCCGTATCCCTATATTCCCATCCTATTCATGCATTTGTCAAGATGCCCCTTAAATGTCACTATCGTCCCTGCTTCCACCACCTCCTCCGGTAGCGAGTTCCAGGCACCCACTACCCTCTGTGTAAAGAAACTTGCCTCGTTCATCTACTCTGAACCTTGCCCTTCTGTCGGTGTGGAGTTTGCACATTGGCCCCGTATTTGCGTTGGATTCTCCCCCACAAGCAAAGATGTGCATGATAGGTGGATTGGCCACACGAAATTGCCCCTTATTTGAAAAAAATGAATTGAATACTCTCTGTTTATTTTTAAAGAATGCAGAACAGTTCATCCCAGGCCCCAGAAATTCAAAGCATCAATGCATTAAAAAGATCACTTTTACTGGATGTGAAAGTTGCTGGTTAGGACAGAATTTATTGCCCATTCCCAGTTGCACTTCAGAAGGTGGTGGTGAGCTGCTGTTTTGAAACGTTGCAGGCCGTGAGGTTTGGGTACACCCAACGTGCTTTTATGGAGGAAGCTAAATGATTTTTTCTCCGTGACCGCGAAGGTACGTTTTTTGGGTCCGAGTGGGAGTGGTGAGTGATTTTGGTGGGAAATTCCAGTTGGTGATTGTCCCAAGTAATGGCTTGTCTAGTTCTTCAAAATGATAGTGGTCGTAGGTATGGAAGGTGCTGTCTAAGGGACAATTGCCTGAGGAAATTTGTTGCGTTATTGCGGTGCATTTTGGGATGGCTGTTGGAGGGATTGAATGCCTGTGGCAGGAGGAGCAATCAAGCGCACTGCTTGGTCCGGGATGCTTTCGAACTCCATGAGCGTTCTTGAAGATCTGGGGAACAGTGTTTCAGTTGGACAAAAAATGGATTAATCAATTTGCCTGCGGAACCAATTGTGTTCTGAAATTTCAAAAAATGTATAATAGATGATTGTTAAAGCTCTTTTCCACAATTTACGTTGTGAGTAATTGACAATGTGTGATAGGTCAGTTATTGTACAGAGCTGGAATCGAACTCGGGTTTTCGAAGTGTGAGATCAGAAAATAAAGACGTGGCATAAGGATCTTTTTCAAACAGGTTAATGTTAGCTCGAAACAAAATACACCAACTTCCAACTGTAAATGCCTGCTGCTTTTATTTATGCAACACACATGTTTTGGAAATATTAAAAACGCCAGGCAGCGCCCATGGTGAGACAGGTCCGAACCTACAATTAAGTTGATGCTGTGAAGTAACCAGTGAGCTAAAGCTGACGCTGGTTTAAAGCATGGACACATTGTAGAAAAGGATTACCCTTATCCTACTCGCCGTGGTGCGTCACATTCAGGGAAAAATCCAGGTGTTGATGCACATCATCTCACAGTCAGACGTGACCAAAAACATAAAAGTGCGCGGTGAAGTACCGAAGGAGGACATTCATTCCGTTTAACATCAGATTAACATTTTAGATTAGCAGATCATTGAATCCCACTCGACCGACCTTTTCCCAGAGGTATGCATTTGATTGCTGTCGTTTCTGGCTTTGACATTTGAAAGCCACTGTTGTATCTGCCTCCACCAATCTCACAGGCATTGCAGACCAGATAATTGAACTGTATCCCAGGACTTTGAAATAATTGTAGGAAACATGTAACTTAAAAATCTAATCTCGCAGATATCTTCATCTGCGAGTGCTGTGGCAACTGGAACTGATCGCAAATGACAACATATGAAGACTATGCGGATAATCATTCCTGCCCCAACATTCAGTTTAATCACAGCTGAGTTTCTGCATCAATGTAATTTGCTGCCTGTTCCTCAGATACTTTCATTCCCTCAAAGTTCACTGTCGATAAGAAAAATCGAGGCAGACACCCACAGCAAAATTTCAAACCCATTTGGACATGTAGATGGAGTACTCCAATCTGCAGCGACACAGATCTGGAAGGTGGGACAGGTGATAGATTCATCGAAGTTCACCGCATGGAAATAGGTGCGTCGGTCTAACTTGTCCATGCCTCCCAGTTTTTACTGCACAAAGCCTGCCCGATTGCCCACATTTGGTCATATTCCTCTGTACCCATCTTCTCCACATAAATATCTAAACACTTATTAAAATGCAGAATTGTAGACGGCTGTACTACTGCCAATATTTCAAACACTCACCACCCTCAGTGCGAAAGAAATGTTCACCTGGACCCTTTTTTATCTCTCCCCTCGCACCTTAAACCTTTTCCCTCTAGGTTTGCATTCCATTACCTGTGGGAACATCTACAATATCTAGGCCCCGTATTATTTTATAGTCGCCTTCATGATCACTCCAAGGCTCCAAGAAAAATGTTCGAGCCTATCGAGCCTCTCCTTATAACTCAAACCATCAAGTCGGGTAGCAACCTAGCAAATCTTTTCTGCCCTCATTCTAGGTTAATAACATCCTTTCTATATTAGGGTGACCAGAACTGTGCACAGTATTCCAAGTGTATCCTTCCCAATGTCTTGTTCAAGTTAAGCAAGATCTCCAAACTCCTGTATTCAATTATCTGTCCATGTATCTGAATAATAGTAATAATGGCGACAGACACAGTAATTGCGGAACAAAGAGCCGCTTCTATGTTGTGAATTTCCAATTATTCATCATGTTTGCAGAGGTTAAAAAAAACAACAAAGTCGCAGAATGTGTCTGACTGGAAAAAATATAGAAGAATATCTTGCTTATGAGACTCACAGCTAATCAAATCTTCTCCCGATACTAATAGAAACAAAACAGAAACAGAATAAAGGAGAATGGTAAAGAGATAAAGGGGGAGAGAACGTTTACTGCTGGAGTACATTGCACACCACTCCCTTCCACCTTACTGCAGCAAGCACATTGTTTCTATCTTCCAGGATTCATGCTCTTAGAAATACCTTCAATCTCGTTTCCTCGGAAGTAGAAGTTACATGATTCATTCCACCGTTAGACCGACAAACGAGACAGCACAATGGCCCAGTGGTTAGCACTGCTGCCTCACGACGCCGTGTTCTCAAGTTCGATCTCGGCTCTGGGTCACTGTCAACAAAGAACAAAGAACAAAGAAATGTACAGCACAGGAACAGGCCCTTCGGCCCTCCAAGCCCGTGCCGACCATGCTGCCCGACTAAACTACAATCTGCTGCACGTCCTGGGTCCGTATCCCTCTATTCCCATCCTATTCATGTATTTGTCAAGATGCCCCTTAAATGTCACTATCGTCCCTGCTTCCCCCACCTCCTCCCGTAGCGAGTTCCAGGCACCCACTACCCTCTGTGTAAAAAAACTTGATTCGTTCATCTACTCTAAACCTTGCCCTTCTGTCCGTGTGGAGTTTGCACATTGGCCCCGTATTTGCGTTGGTTTGTCCCCCACAACCAAAGATGTGCATGATCGGTGGATTGGCCCCCAAAAATTGCCGCTTATTTGAAAAAAAAATGAATTGTGTACTCTATATATTTTTTTTAAGAATACAGAACAGTTCATCCCAGGCCCCAAAAATTCAAAGAATCAATGCATTAAAAAGATCACTTTTACTGGATGTGAAAGTTGCTGGTTAGGACAGAATGTATTGCCCATTCCCAGTTGCCCTTCAGAAGGTGGTGGTGAGCTCCTTTCTTGAAACGTTGCAGTCCGTGAAGATTGGGTACACCCAACACGCTTTTATGGAGGAAGCTAAATGATTTTTTCCTCCGTTACCACGATGGAACGTTTATATGGGTCCAAGTGGGTGGTGAGTAATTTTGATGGGAAATTCCAGTTGGTGATTTTCCCAAGTAGGGGCTTGCCTTGTTCTTCAAAATGATAGTGGTCGTAAGTATGGAAGGTGCTGTCGAAGGGACAATTGCCTGAGGACATTTGTTGAGTTGTTGCGGTGCATTTTGGGATGGCTGTTGGAGGGATTGAATGCCTGTGGCAGGAGGAGCAATCAAGCGCACTGTTTGGTCCGGGATGTTTTCGAACTCCCCGAGCGTTCTTGGAGATCTGGGGAACAGCATTTCACTTGGACAAAAAATGGATTAATCAATTTGCCTGCGTAACCAATCTTGTTCTGAAATTTCACAAAATGTATAATAGATCATTGTTAATGCTCTTTTCCACAATTTCCGTTGTGAGTATTTTGACAATGTGTGATAGGTCAGTTATTGTACAAAGCTGGAATCGAACTTGGGTTTCCGCAGTGTGAGATCAGAAAGTAAAGACGTGGCAAGAGCATCTTTTCCAAAAAGGTTAATGTTAGCTCTAAACAAAATACACCAACTTCCAATTTTAAAAGTGCTTCTGCTTTTATTTTGCAACACACATGTTTTGGAAATACAAAAAACGCCCGGCAGCGCCCACGATGGGACAGGTTCGAACTTACTATTAAGTTGATGCTGTGAAGTAACCAGTGAGCTAAAGCTGACGCTGGCTTAAAGCACGGACACATTGTAGAAAAGGATTACCGTGATCCTACTCGCCGTGGTGGGTAATATTCAGGGAAAAATCCAGGTGTGGGTGCACATCATCTGACAACCAGATGTGACCAAACACTTAAAAGTGCGTGAAGTATCGTCGGAGGACATTCATTCCATTTAACCTCAGCGTTCTTTAGATTAGCAGATCATTCAATCCCGCTCGACCGACCTTTCCCCAGAGACATGCATTTGATTGCTGACGTTTCTCGCATTGACATTTGAAAGCCACTGTTGTATCTGCCTCCACCAATCTCACAGGCAGTGCGGACAAGATAATTGAACTGTCTCCCAGAACATTGAAATAATTGTTGGAAACATGTAACTTGAAAATCTTACCTCGCAGATATCTTCATCTACGAGTGCTGTGGCAACTGGAACTGTAAGCAAATGACAACATCGGGAGACGACACGACCACTCACTCCTGTCCCAACATTCAGTTTGATCACAGTTGAGCTTCTGACTCGATGTCATTTCCTGCCTGTTCCGCAGATACTTTCATTCACTCAAAGTTCTCTGTCGATAAGCAAAATGGAGGCAGACACCCACAGTCAAAATTTCAAACCGATTTGGACATATAGATGGAGTGCTCGAATCTGCAGCGATACAGATCTGGAAGGTCATCGGGTCATCGAAGTTTACATCATGGAAATAGCCCCTTCGGCCTAACTTGTCCATGCCGCCCGGTTTTTACTATACAAAGCCTGCCCGATTGCCCACATTTGGTCTTATTCCCCTTTACCCATCTTCTCCATATAAATATCTAAATGCTTTTTAAAAGGCAGGATTGTAGACGCTTCTACTACTGCGTCTGCCAGCTCGTTCCAGACACTCACCACCCACTGCGTGAAACAATTGTTCATCTGGACCCTTTTGTATCACTTCCCTCTCACCTTAAACCTATGCCCTCTAGTTTTGGATTCCATTACCTTTGGGAACATCTACCTGATCTTTTCCCCGCATTATTTTACAGCCGTCGTCAAGATCACCCCTAGTCTCCAAGAAAAATATTCCAGTCTATCCAGCCGCTCCTATTAACTCTAACCATCAAATCCGGTAGCAGCATAGCAAACCTTTTCTGCATTCCTTCTCCCTAAATAATATTCTTACTATATTCCAGAACTGTACACAGTATTCCAAGTGTGTCCTTCCCAATGTCTTGTACAACTTCAGAAGACGTCGAAACTCCTGTTCTCAATTATCTGGCCATGTATCTGTGATAGTAATAATGGGCACAGACACAGTAATTGTGGAACAAAGAGCCTCCTTCAGCGTTGTGAATTTCCAATTGTTTATCATGTTTACAGTGGTGCAAAAAGCAAAAAAGTCGCAGAATGTGTCTGACTGGAATAAGATGTAGAAGAATATCTTCAAGAGACCCACAGCAAATCACACGTTCACCCGATACTGATCGAAACAAAACAGAAACAGAATAAAGGAGAGTGTTAAAGAGAGAAAGGAGGAGAGAGCGTTTACTGCTGGATACATTGCTCACCACTACCTTCCACCTTCCTGCAGCAAGCACATTGTTTCTGTCTTCCAGGATTCATGCTGTTATAAATACCTTCGATCCAGTTTCCTCTGAAGCAGAAGTTACATGATTCATTCCACCGTTAGAATGACAAACGGGCAGCACGATTGCGCAGTGGCTAGCACTGCTGCCTCACGGCGTCGAGTTCTCAGCTTCGATCCTGGCTGAGGGTCGCTGCCTTTGTGGACTTTGCACAATTTCCCCGTGTTTGCGTGGGTTATGTCCCCACGACCCAATGATGTGCAGAGTAGGTGGATTGGTCACGCTAAATTGCGCCTTAATTGGAAAAAATGAATTGGGTACCCGATATTTTTGTTTCAAGAATGGAGAACAGTTCATTCCAGGCCCTAGGAATTCAAAGCAGCAATGCTTTAAAACGATAATTTTTACTGGATGTGAGAATTGCTGGTTAGGACAGAATTCATTGTCCATGCCTAGTTGCCCTTAAGAAAATGGTGGTGAGCTGCTTTCTTGAAGCGTTGCAGGCCGTTGAGGTTTGGGTACACCCAACGTGCCTTTATGGAGGAAGCAAATTTATTTTTCCCCCGTTACCTTGCAGCAACCTTAATATTGTTCCGAGTGGGAGTGGTGAGTGATTTGGAGGAGAAGATCCAGTTGGTGAATTTCCCAAGTAGGGGCTTTTCTAGTTCTTCAAAATGTTAGTGGTCGTACGTCTGGAATGTGCTGTCGAAGGAACAATTGCCTGAGGAACTTCGTTGAGTTATTGCGGTGCATTGTGGGATGGCTGTGGCGGAGGGATTGAATGCTTGTGGCAGGAGGAGCAATCAAGCGCATTGCTTGGTCCTGGATGCTTTCGAACCGACTGAGTGTTCTTGGAGATCTGGGGATCAGCGTATCACGTAGAAAAGAATGGATTAATCAATTTGCCTGCGTAGACAATCTTGTTCCGAAATTTTAAAAATGTATAATAGATAATCGTTCATGCTCTTTTCCTGCATTTAGATTGTGAGTAATTGACAGAGTGTGACAGGTCAGTTATTGGACAGAGTTGGAACCGAACTTGAGTTTTTGCAGTGTGAGGTCAGAAACTAAACACGTGGCACAAGTCTCTTTTCAAAACAGATCAATGCAACCTCGAAACAAAATACACCTACTTCTAATTATAAAGGCGCTGCTGCTTTTATTTATGCAACACACAGGTTTTGGAAATATTAAAACCGCCAGACAGCGCCCACGGTGAAACAGGTTCGTACTTACAATTAAATTAAAGCTGTGAAGTAACCAGTGAGCTAAAGCTGACGCTACCTTCAAATATGGAAGGGTTACCGTGATTATACTCGCCGTTGTGAGTAATATTAAGGGGAAACTCCAGCCGTTGATGCACATCACCTCACAGCCAGACGTGACCAAAAACATAAAAGTGCGTGAAGTACCGACGGAGGACATTCATTCTGTTTAAGCTCAGCGGCTCTTTAGATCAGCGATTCATTCAATCCCACTCGATCGACCTTTCCACAGAGGCATGCATTTGATTCCTGTCGTTTGTGGCATTGACATTTGAAAGCCACTGTTGTATCTACCTCCACCAATCTCACAGGCAGTGCCGACCAGATAATTGAAATGTATCCCAGAACATTGATTCATTATTCGAAAGACGTAACTTAACAATCTTATCTCGCAGTTATATACAACTGCGAGCTGCGAGTGCTGTGCCAACTGGAACTAATAGCAAATTATAACATTGGGAGACTACACGGCCACTCACTCCTGCCCCAACATTCAGTTTGATCGCAGCTGAGCTTCTGCCTCAATGTCAGTTGCTGCCTGATCCTCACACACTTTAATTCCCTCAGAGTTCACTGTCGATCAGAAAAATCGGGCAGACACCCACAGCAAAATTCCAAACCGATTTGGATATTCGATGATGTGCTCGAATCTGCAGCGACACAGATCTGGAAGGTGGGACAGGTCATAGGGTCATCGACGTTTACAGCATGGAAACAGGCCCTTCGGCCGAACGTGGCCATGCCGCCCAGTTTTTACTACACAAAGCCTGTCCAATTGCCCACATTTGGTCATATTCCTCTATACCCATGTTCTCCATATCATTATGTAAATGCTTTTTAAAAGCCAGAATTGTAGAAGCCTCCATTGCTGCCTCTGCCAGCTCGTTCCAGACACTCAACACCCTCTGTGTGATACAATTGTTCACCTGGACCCTTTTGAATCTCTCCTCTCTCACCTTAAATCTATGCCCTCTAGTTTTGGATTCCACTAACCTTGGGAAAATCTACTTCATCTATGCCCCTCATTATTTCATAGCCGACATCAAGATCACCCCTAGTCTCCAAGAAAAATGTTCCTGTCTATTCAACCGCTCCGTTTAACTCAAAACATCAAGTCCGGTAGCAGCCCAGCAAATCTTTTCTGATCTCTTTCTAGGTTAATAATATCCTTTCTATATTGGGGGTGACCAGAACTGTATATAGTATTCCAAGTGTGTCCTGCCCAATGTCCTGTACAACGTCAGCAAGACGTCCCAACTCCTGTCTTCAATAATCTGACCATTTATCTGTATAATAGTAATAATGGGCAGACACAGTAATTGTGGAACAAAGAGCCTCCTTCAGTGTTGTGAATTTCCAATTATTCATCATGTTTGCTGTGGTTGCGAAAAGCAACAAAGTCGCAATATGTGTCTGACTGGAAAAAATGTAGAAGAATATCTTGCTCAAGAGACACACAGCTAATAAGATCTTCAGCCGATATCAATAGAAACAAAACAGAAACAGTATAAAGGAGAATGGGAAAGAGAGACAGGGGGAGAGAGCGTTTAATGCTGGAGTATATTGCACACCACTCCCTTCCACCTTACTGCAGAAAGCACATTGTTTCTAGCTGCAAGGGTACATTCTGTTCGAAATTCATTAGATTCACGTGCCTCTGAAGCAGGAGTTACATGATTCATTCCACCGTTAGAATTACCAACAGGGACAGCAGGATGGCCCAGTGGTTAGCACTGCTGCCTTATGCCGCTGCGTTCTCAGGTTCGATTCCGTCTCTGGGTCACTGTCCGTGTGCAGTTTGCACATGCTCCCCGCTTTTGCGTGGGTTTCCCCTACACAAGCAAAGATGTGCAGGGTAGGTGGATTGGCTGAACGAAATTGCCGTTTAATTGGAAAAAAGGAATTGGGTACTTTATATTTATTTTTATGGCCCCAGAAATGCAAAGCACCAATTCTTTAAAAATATCACTTTTACTGGATATGAGAGTTGCTGGTTGGGACAGAATTTATTGCCCATCCCTGGTTGCCCTTCAGAAGGTGATGATGAGCTGCTTTCTTGAATCGTTGCAGGCCGTGAGGTTTGGGTACACACACGTGCTTTAAGGGAGGAAGCTAAAAAAAAACCATTACCGTGAAGGAACGTTAATCAGTTTCCCAGTGGGAGTGGTGAGTAATTTGGTGAGTCTACTCCTTCAAAATGACAGTGGTCGTAGTTCTGGACGGGGCTGTCGAAGGAACAATTACCTGAGGAACTTTGTTGAGTCATTGCGGTGCATTTTGGGACGTTTGTGGGGAGGGATTGAATGCCTGTGGCAGGAGGAGCAATCAAGCGCTCTGCTTGGTCCGGGATGCTTTCGAACTACCTGAGTGTTCTTGGAGATCTGGGGAACAGCGTTTCACGTGGAAAAAAATGGATTAATCAATGTGCCTGCGTAAACAATCTTATTCCGATATTTCAAAAAATGTATAATAGATAATCGTTAATGCTCTTTTCCTCCATTTAGGTAGTGAGTAATTGGCAAAGTGTGACAGGTCAGTTATTGTACAGAGCTGGAATCGAACTCGGGTTTCCGCAGCGCGAGCCCATAAAGTAAACACGTGGCATAGGCTGCTTTTTAAAACAGATCAATGCAGCCAGTAACAAAATACACCTACTTCTAATTATAAATGTGCTGCTGCTTTTATTTATGCACCACACATGTTTTGGAAATATAAAAAACGCCACGCAGCGCCCACGGTGAGACAGGTCTGAACTTACAATTAAGTTAATGCTGTGAAGTAACGAGTGAGCTAAAGCTGACGCTGACATCAATCGCCGACACATTGTATATAAAGGATTACCGTGATCAAACTCGCCGTGGTGGGTACCATTGAGGGGAAACTCCAGCTGTTGATGCACTTCACCTCACAGCCAGACGTGACCAAAAATGTAAAAGTGCGTGAAGTACCGACCGAGGACATTCATTCCGTTTAACCTCAGCGGCTCTTTAGATTAGCGGATCATTCAATCCCACTCGACCGACCTTTCCCCACAGGCATGCATTTGATTGCTGTTGTTTCTCGCATTCAAATTTGAAAGTCACTGTTGTATCTGCCTCCGCCAATCTCACAGGCAGTGCAGAACAGGTAATTGAAATGTATCCCAGAACATTGAAATAATTGTTGGAAAGATGTAACTTAGAAATCTGATCTCGCAGTTATATTCATCTGCGAGTACTGTGGCAACTGGAACTGATAGCAAATGACAACATCGCGAGACGACACGGCCATCACTCCTACCCAACATTCAGTTCCAACATGTCCACTTATCGCTCTGAAAACTCACAATCGAAGCAGAAATGTAAAAGAGAGAACAAGGAAATCCTCAGTAAAATTAATGAAAGTGGCCCTTGCACTGGTCAGAAGTTGAGCAAAGACAAAAGTGCTCCTGAGGCCCCTCAGATGAGGCCAAGTCAGAGAGGCTGCATTGAACAGCAGGGGACAAAGACCAATTGAACATTAGACTAGTTCACGAGTTCAAAGTATTTAGGAGGGTTTGGGGGTAGGGGACGGAGGAGCGAGCTGGTGCTGAGTATGAAAGTCCCGGCCTGGGGACTGGGGAACAGTTTGTTTATCGATGTCAGAAACGTGTTAATGTTTACAGGCAGGACGGTGGGATTTGGAGGATATGGGAAGGAGTGGTAGGGTGTCAACACCCTAATGGAGCACGACTCTTCTCACCCTGAATTCCACATATTGCCACCTTTTTAGGCATTTTTCCTCCAAACTACACAACTCCTCACCTCTTCAAATCAAGGTTTGAGTACCTCCCGTATCCCTTAAAATTGTTGTGATTGATTTGATTTATTGTCTAATGCACCGACGAACAGTGAAAACTATTTTTCTGCCGCCAAGGGAACGTGCACAGTACATACATTTTGAAATATTTACCTACTCCTTCTGATACCCATGAGTAAACGTTATCCACAAAAGTACATTTTTTTAAGAACCTGGCACCTTCTTATCAATCACCTCTTGAGCAGGCTGTACATTCTTTTTCAACTCCTTCGCTTCAATTCGGGCTTCCTTTACCACTTCAACAAACCCCACTGGCTTATTAGTACTTCAGCCTTCCCTGTGTTTTCTTTAACCCCAACACTGACCTAGTCTATTACAGTAAAAATATCTGAAACGTTTCATTTCTCTCCATCCTCCTGAAGTGCTTTTTCAAACTGACGTACACTACCCTTATTATCTCCCTTCAGATCCCCTGTACCTTTGCGACTTGAGTATTTCTCTTTCCACAGCTTACATCCACCACAGGATGAAACTGATGGCAGAAACCAAATTTCATTTATGAACCAGTTTAAGAACTATTTATGCTGCTAATCTCGCAGCTTTAACGCTTTGCTCTTCCACATGAGTTCTCATCACTGATTGGATCTTTAATCTCCTCCAAAATTATTATTTCTCTGAGAGCTTGACACGTTTCGTCTATTTTGAAAACTCGGATCTACCTATCAAAGTCAATCGGTTTGACCCCCGTCAACTGTGTATGTTTGACCAGGGTCTTTGCTTACATTTCTGAACCTTTGTCTGTAGGCTTCAGGCGCTATTCATATGCACCTATGATCGATTTATTCACCTCCACAAAAGTCCCCTCAGAGCGATGCAAACACTTCACTAGCTCTACCTACCAACTTTGTTTGAATCAGTCATGCCCACATGACTGTGGCTATTTGATTTGTTTATCCACCTTCTCAAATGAAATTAAAAATTCTCCTATATCCTTCTGATTACACCTTGGCAATGCTTGGACATATTTAAATAGATACCCATCGAAACTTAGACTATGACGCTTTTGCTCTTTCTCACTATTCTCATTACTATCCTCAGACAGTACGTTTCACTTTACCTCCGGTAATTTTCACTGAAATTCACGTTTCAATGCATGCCTCTGATGTTCAATGGCTCTCTTTTTCTTTTCTCTCTCTTTTTCTCCTGATCTGCAACTCTCTTTCTCTCGCATTTACTCTGCTTGGGACGTTCGTTATTTTTCCTTTTCCTCTCTCTCCTTTTCTTTTTGTTCTGCTGGGGCAAATCTTTCTTTCTCCCTCATTTGAAATTCAAGTTGCTTTACCTTTTTTCATGCTCAATATGCTTTGTCTGCAATTGTATTTTTGCCATTTTCACTGATATTGACTGTGTCGAAGGCAATTTTAAATGCTAAGCTACCGCCACATTCCATACCTTGTCACGCAATATTAACCATAATGTGTGTGCTAAATCTAACAGCCTTTTTCGTAGCCTCCATTTGTAAGGTACTGCGCGTGACCTTTTCCACTCCCAAAAGCACTGATCCTCTGAAAGAGCCATTGTCCACAACCCACTCCATATTTCAACTTGAATTCAATGCCTGAAAAGCAAACTGAAATATGCTCGCCACTCACAGTCTTTAAGTACACTGAACCAACTCGAATCACGAAAGATATATTTTTATCCCAAGATCCCCCAATTCTGTTCAGGGCCAGGGCTTAGAAACCCCAAAGTATATTATGACCCCTGAGCTAAAACTTTGATATTTAATTTGGCTGGGATGAGCACAAGAGCCTTCCCTTTAGGTGTGATTCTAGTCATCCTAGACACTTTATTCAAAATAAACTTTATTCCAAGAATTTAGTGAACTTGTATATATAAAGACACAACAAGAATTTTTTTTTCAACTTAGAGTACCCAATTCATTTTTTCCAATTAAGGGGCAATTTAGTGTGAACAATCCACATAGCCTGCAAATATTTTGGGTTGTGGGGGCGAAACCCACGCAAATACGGGGAGAATGTGCAAACTCCACACGTACAGTGACCCAGAGCCGGGATCAAACCTTGGACCTCGGCATCGTGACGCTGCAGGGCTTACTGTCAATTCTGTCAATTAACCTGTCAAGGTTAATTCCAGCACCTTATATTTTTAAGGTTAGTGGCGCAGTATTTAGCACTGCTGCCTCAAGGCGCCGAGGTCCCATGTTCGATCCCGGCTCTGGGTCACTGCCTATGTTGAGTTTGCACATTCTCCCCGTGTTTGCGTAGGTTTCGTGCTGCCCTTACACCACAAGAATTGTTATCAATTACAAACATAAAGACATCACACAGCTACAGTAATCTATGTATAACACTTAATGATCCACTCATTAACTTTTCCAATTCAAAAACAAAATCCCATAAATCCAAAACCCCTTTTCAAGGGCGTGACCAATCACTCTGCATTCTCACTTGAATGAGACTGGCTTTCCCTGAGATTGTAATTTCGCTGTACCAGCAGACATAATTCCTTCCGGAAAGGAAACTATTTCTTTGAAGTGACCAAAACAGGTAGCTATAATCAATGGTTGTTTTTCTGGAACAACTAGTTAGAATGAAAATAGAGAGAGAGAGAGACAGGCCTAAACACTTCTTTTCTCAATCTGCAGTCAACAGCAGTCAAAACTGAAAGAGAAAATAAGAAAAAAATTCATCCACCGCTCTGCTCCAGACACAAAATGACATCACTGAAGCTACGAGTTATGACCACAACCTTTCTTAAAGCGACACTCCCATGACACTTTCCACAGGGGGCCCTGGAGGATTTTCCTCCATGATCACATTGCTGCTTGTGTAATCTTACTGGGCAATCAAAATGCCTACTGTTATTTTGTACATATTTGCGTAGAAACAGAGAGAGCGACAGAGAGAAATTCGCTAATCAGATACTCTGAACTTAATTTTAAAAGTTCAAATATTTAGGGGCGCTTCCTGTGCACAAGATGCCTGCAGAATTCCCCAAATTAAAAGCAGGATGCTAGATTATTGATTTATTGATTCGTTGATTTATTTGGTGCATTGAAGCATTGATTGAGTGCATAGCTATAAAATTGAATTCTTCTAAAGGCCATGAATGTGGAAAGATAGACATTGTTTCAGATAATGAAGAATCTATTGCATGTCTGCAGAAATTGAGACATAGTTTCATGAAATGTTGCGTAAAAGTTTAATGTATTCAATGGACCATAGAATTCCAGTACATTAAGTAACGCAAATGTATTAAGTACTTGGCAACAGCAAGGTTAATTCCAGCACCGTATCTTTTTAAGGTTAGTGACGCAGTATTTAGCACTGCTGCCTCAAGGCGCCGAGGTCCTAAGTTCGATCCCGGCTCTGGGTCACTGCACATTCTCCCCGTGTTTGCGTAGGTTTCGCCCCGACAAAATCCAAAGATCTGCAGGATAGGTGGATTGGCCATACCAAATTGGCCCTTAATGGAATAAAGTAAAATGGGCAATCCAGTTAAAAAAAAAAATCTTTGTCAGATTGGCGTACGGAGCTGGAGCACATAGACACTGAATTAATTTGATGGGCATCGGTAAATCTGACGCAATGACCAATGTTTGACTAATAAATCATTTTCTAAGTGACATATTTATTTGAACAAATCAGTAGGTCTCAGCTGTCCATTTGAATCCAATGAGAGTGACTGAGGGATCAGACCATCAATAAGACCTTCTTGCAGAATAAGACGCCTTAGTTCAGTTTTTTTCTGAATGTTTTTAGGAATTTATAAATCTTCTATGGATTTCTGTTTGAGGTAATTTTCTTTATATTTTACTTGTGCTTTTGTGGAACTGTATTAGCTCTGCTCTGTCCAGTTTATGTATTATGTTGTTCAACATTTTTGATTCAAATTTTATGCAAGTGTATCAAGGTGAATGATTCGCAAATCAATTGTAATTTGGACACCTCCAATCAACATGACCTTTGACTCATATTTGACCATAGAACAAGATATCGTATAATTTGGCGAACCCTCCAGGAGAACAAAGGGGACGAAATCAATCAACACATTAAAGCATCGGCGGCGAATTGGCAGAACCGAGGTCAATTAGTGAGTTCTTCCAGTGAGCCAGAGGAGACACAGCCAGAGTGAGACGGCAGAGTGAGTTTGGGAATTTGAATTTAGGTGGGAATTCGAAGCTGGGTGGGGAGGAGGTGCTTTTTATCCCTGGAAAGTGACGGGTAGGTAGTTTTTCTGTTTGCTTTTTCTTTTCATTGGTATATTTACTTATTTTTTCTTCGTTGTTTTTTTTTGGAGGGGGGGGAAATTGTAGTTGTTGAAGTTAACCGAAGGTTTAAGACATGGCAGGAGATCTCAGACCCGTGTCATGCTCCTCGTGTGCGATGTAGGAGCTCAGGGACACGTCCACTGTCCCTGGCTCCTTCACGTGCAAGAAGTGTGTCCAGTTGCAGCTCCTGTTGGACCGCTTGACGGCTCTGGAGCTGCGGATGGACTCACTATGGAACGTCCGCGATGCTGAGGATGTCGTGGATAGCACGTTTAGCGAGTTGGTTACACTGCAGGTGAAAGGTACTGAGGGAGATAGAAAATGGGTGACCAAAAGACAGAGCAAGAGTAGGAAGGCAGTGCAGGTGCCCCCTGCGGTCATCTCCCGGCAAAAAAGATATACCACTTTGGATACTGTTAAGGGAGATGGCTCACCAGGAGAAGGCAGCAGCAGCCAGGTTCATGGCACGGTGGCTGGCTCTGCTGCGCAGAAGGGCAAGAAGAAGAATGGCAGGTCTATTGTGATAGAGGACTCAATCGTAAGGAGAATAGACAGGCAGTTCTGCGGACGCAATCGAGACTCCAGGATGGTATGTTGCCTCCCTGGTGCAAGGGACAATGATGTCTAGGAGCGGCTGCAGGACATTCTTGGGGGTGGGGGTGGGGTGTGGGGGAGGGGGGCGGGGAGGGTGAACAACCAGCTGTCATGGTGCACATAGGCACCAACGATATAGGTAAACAACGGGACGAGGTCCTACTAGCTGAATTCAGGGAGTTAGGAGTTAAATAAAAAGTACGCCCTCAAAGGTAGTAATCTCAGGATTGCTACCAGTGCCACGAGCTAGTCAAAGTAGGAATGCCAGGATAGATAGGATGAATGCGTGGTTCGAGAGATGGCGCAAGAGGGAGGGATTCTAATTCCTGGGGCATTGGAACCGGTTCTGGGGGAGGTGGGACCAGCACAAACCGGACGTCTGCTCCTGGGCAGGACTGGAACCGATGTCCTAGGGGGGGTATTTGCTAGAGCTGTTGGGGAGAGTTTAAACTAATGTGGCAAGGGGATGGGAACCGATGCAGAAAGTGGGAAGGTCGTAAAACAGGGACAGAAACAAAAGGCAGTAAGGGGGGGAAGGGTAAGGCAGAGAAACCATAGTCCAAAATCAAAACGGGCGACAGTACAAGGTACAGCGACTGAGGGGAGCTCAGTGAATAGAACCAGGATTACTCAAAGGAATAAAACTGGAAGTAAAAACATTAATGGTAAACGACACGGCAGGTTGTTACACGAAGATATGAGTTCAACGACAAGGAAAGTTAGGAGAAAAGTTAAGAGGAAATATAATTTAGGAGAGGTTACTGATCGAGGTGTTATGATTCAGAACAGAGGTTAAAAAAAACAACATAAGTGTACTTTACCTGAATGCCCGTAGTATTCGGAATAAGGTAAATGAGTTGACGGCACAAATCATCGTGAATGACTATGTGGCCATTACTGAAACTTAGTGGCCATTACTGAAACATGGTTAAAGGATGGTCACGACTGGGAGTTAAATATCCGAGGGTATCAAACTATTCGGAAGGACAGAGTAAATGGTAAGGGAGGTGGTGTATCTTGTTAATTAAGGATGACATCCGGGCAATAATAAGGGATGACATCGGCGCTATGGAGGATAAGGTTGAATCCATTTGGGTGGAAATCAGGAATAGTATGGCGAAAAAGTCACTGATAGGAGTAGTCTATAGGCCACCGAATAGTAACATTATGGTGGGGCAGGCAATAAACAAAGAAATAACTGATGCATGTAGAAATGGTACAGCAGTTATCATGGGGGATTTTAATCTACATGTCGATTGGTTTAACCAGGTCGGTCAAGGCAGCCTTGAGGAGGAGTTTATAGAATGTATCCGCGATAGTTTCCTAGAACAGTATGTAATGGAACCTACAAGGGAACAAGCGGTCCTAGATCGGGTACTGTGTAATGAGACAGGATTGATTCAGGATCTCATGGTTAGAGATCCTCACGGAAGGAACGATCACAATATGGTGGAATTTAAAATACAGATGGAGGATGAGAAGGTAAAATCAAACACTAGTGGTTTGTGCTTAAACAAAGGAGATAACAATGGGATGAGAGAACAACTAGCTCAGATAGACTGGGAGCAAAGACTTGATGGTGAAACTGTTGAGGAACAGTGGAGAACCTTCCAAGCGATTTTTCACAGTGCTCAGCAGAGGTTTATACCAACAAAAAGGAAGGACAGTAGAAGGAGGGAAAATCGACCGTGGATATCTGAGGAAATAAGGGAGAGTATCAAATTGAAGGAAAAAGCATACAAAGTAGCAAATATTAGTGGGACTCTAGAGGACTCGAAATATTTAGGGGCAGCAGAAAGCTACTAAAAAAGCTATAAAGAAGAGTAAGATAGATTATGACAGTAAACTTGCCCAGAATATAAAAACAGATAGTAAAAGTTTCTACAAATATACAAAACAAAAAACAGTGGCTAAGGCAAATATTGGTCCTTTAGAGGATGAGAAGGGAGATTTAATCATGGGGATGAGGAAATGGCTGAGGAACTGAACAGGTTTTTGGGTCGGTCTTCACAGTGGAAGACACAAATAACATGCCAGTGATTGATGGAAATGAGCCTATGACAGGTGAGGACCTTGAGAGGATTGTTATCACTGAGGAGGTAGTGATGGGCAAGGTAATGGGGTTAAAGGTAGGCAAGTCTCCTGGCCCTGATGGAATGCATCCCAGAGTGCTAAAAGAGATGGCTAGGGAAATTGCAAATGCACTAGTGATAAGTTAACAAAATTCACTAGAGTCTGGAGTGGACCCAGCGGAATGGAAATTAGCAAACGTGACACTACTGTTTAAAAAAGGAGGTAGGCGGAAAGCGGGTAATTATAGGCCAGTGAGCTTAACTTCGGTAGTAGGGAAGATGCTGGAATATATCATCAAGGAAGAAATAGCGAGGCATCTGGATGGAAATTGTCCCATTGGCAGATGCAGCATGGGTTCATAAAGGGCAGGTCGTGCCTAACTAATTTAGTGGAATTTTTTGAGGACATTACCAGTGCGGTAGGTACGGGGAGGCAATGGATGTGGTATATCTGGATTTCCAGAAAGCCCTTGACAAGGTGCCACACAAAAGGTTGCTTCATCAGATAAAGATGCATGGCATTAAGAGGAAAGTACTAGCATGGAAAGAGGATTGGTTAATTAATAGAATGCAAAGAGTGGGTATTAATGGGTGTTTCTCTGGTTGCAATCAGTAGTTCGTGGTGTCCCTCAGGGATCAGTGTTGGGCCCACAATTGTTCACAATTTACACAGACGATTTGGAGTTGAGGACCAAGGGCAATGTGTCCAAGTTTGCAGACGACACTAAGATGAGTGGTAAAGCAAAAAGTGGAGAGGATACTGGGTCTGCAGAGGGATTTGGATAGGCTAAGGGAATGGGCTAGGGTATGGCAGATGGAATACAGCGTTGACAAATGTGAGGTTATCCATTTTGGTAGGAATAACAGCAAAAGGGATTATTATTTAAATGATAAAATATTAAAACATGCTGCTGTGCGGAGAGACCTGGGTGTGCGAGTGCATGAGTCGCAAAAAGTGGTTTACAGGTGCAACAGGTGATTAAGAAGGCAAATGGAATTGTGTCCTTCATTGCTAGAGGGATGGAGTTTAAGACTAGGGAGGTTATGCTGCAATTGTATAAGGTGTTATCATATCATAGATTATCATAGAATTTACAGTGCAGAAGGAGGCCATTCGTCCCGTCGAGTCGAGTTAGTGAGACTACACCTTGAGTATTGTTTTCAGTTTTGGTCTCCTTACTTGAGAAAGGACGTACTGGCACTGGAGGGTGTGCAGAGGAGATTCACTAGGTTGATCCCAGAACTGAAGGGGTTGGATTACGAGGAGAGGTTGAGCAGACTGGGACTGTATCCGTTGGAATTTAGAAGGATCAGGGGGGATCTTATAGAAACATATAAAATTATGAAGGGAACAAATAGAATAGATGCGGGCAGGTTGTTTCCACTGGCGGGTGAGAGCAGAACTAGGGGGCATAGCCTCAAAATAAGGGGAAGTAGATTTAGAACTGAGTTTAGGAGGAACCTCTTCACCCAAAGGGTTGTGAATCTATGGAATTCCTTGCCGAATGAAGCAGTAGAGGCTCCTTCATTAAATGTTTTTTAGAGAAAGATGGATTTTTTTTGAAGAATAAAGGGATTAAGGGTTATGGTGTTCGGGCCGGAAAGTGGAGCTGAGTCCACAAAAGATCAGCCATGACCTCATTGAATGGTGGAGCAGGCTCGAGGGGCTAGCTGGCCTACTCCTGCTCCTAGTTCTTCTGTTCTTCTGTCAGAGAACCTCACATTTGCGGCCGTGCACAGTCGGGTGACTCCATGCGGTCTCCTGAAGAACGCGTCAGTGGCGCAAATGGCTCAAATTTCAGATGGTATATATGGATCCTACGGCGGTATGTGTATGTATATATACATATATGTAGTACCATCTTTTCGACTAAGGAAATACCTGAGATTTGAGGCCCGGGTGAGAAATACTGTTTCGGAGTTGAAATAACAGCCGAGAATCTGCCCACAGCCTCTAGGGGTGGGCAACACCCACCAGAGATTTCCGTTGAATAAATGTTTCGGTTGGCAAAAAGTTACAGAGAACAGCAGCTTGATTTGAACAAAATCGGTACAGAAACTGAATAGAAGTGTTTTAAACACGATGCTTCTGAGCAACAATGGTCCACCGATGATATAACAAAACTTTGGAAAAATGCTTCCAGTATGAGAGAGAAAGATCCAATGAAATGATCCTTGATCATAACAAGTCATATCCGATGGAGAAAGGAACATATAGAAAGTACAAAGTACGACAATGAGATGGAAAAACAGAAGGATCAACTACGGGCAGTCTGTGAAGAGTTAGATAGAGACAAGCCCAACCTCGAAAAATTAGAAAACTTCGAATCGAAAATGTGAGATTTAAATGTAAAGTACAGGGGCTAAATTTAGAGAAAAGTGAATTACGATTTGAAAAAAAAAAATAACTTGGGGGAATGCAACTCTAAACTTGAAGTAGCTGAACTGCTGAATCAGAATTGGGAAGTAAAACATTGAACTCCTTACCCGTGAGGAACGACACATCAATGGGCCCTCAACATCCACACAGCCACATCCTGTAGGTCTGACTGCAGAAGCCCCGCCTTTGCAAGTCAGGCAATAGGGATCACCCCAACGTCAGACGGAGAGTCCCGATAGCAGATAAAGCAATTGCAAACGTAAGCTCTTCCATGGCAGTTTCATCCAGTTTAAAAGCAATGACAATTAAACCAAAAGTCTAAAAACGAAACCCTTAAATGGATCCTGGAATCTGAGTGGGAAACTTAATGGGAGTATTTAGAATCTAAAGGATCGTCAGAATCCGTCCTTGATTCTCTCACAGACATGACAAAGGAATTACTGAAAAATAAAAAATCGTAGTCTCAAAAGGCAAAAGGCATAAACTTAGCCTCTTTAAATTCGATCCGAGACAAGCTCGAGCTGTTAACAGCAATCTCTGCAGACGGGGTAGAAAATTACTCGAGCCAGTTAAGACCAACGGTTGGTTCATTAGCCAGCAGACGCGTACAGGAATGATAAACAGTCTAAAGAATTACCTAACCCCAGGGAGGGAAGAATGAGAACATGGAAAGGGCTCGAGCGCTGTAGACAAATCTACAATCTCACCGGTTGGCCGGAGTTCAACATTTGTTGATATTGATTTCTAAAAGAGAAAGCGTACTGTTGCCTAGAGATGTTAAATAAATACTAGGGGATGACGAACACAAGCTGAAAGGACGGTGGACTATCATTGAGAAATGGATGTTGAAATGCCACCCACCAAAGACTGATTGGACAAAAATTATTGCTTGTATTCAGAAGAAGACATATGAGGCATCAGAATATGAGCAAAGGTGTAGGAAAGTATGGGCGGAGCACCAAGGAATGGAATTGCCGAAGGGGCAGGAGATACATAATACTGATATTTAGTGTCACAAATAGGCTTACAGTAACACTGCAATGGAGATACTGTGATAAGCCCCTAGTCACCATACTCCGGAGCCTGTTCGGGTACACTCAGGCAGAATTCAGCAAGTCCAATTCACCTGACAAGCACGACTTTCGGGAATTGTGGAAGGAAACCGGAGCACCCGCAGGAAACCCCCGCAGCCAAAGGAAGAACGCGAAGACTCTGCACAGACAGTGACCCAAGCAGGGAATCGAATGTGGAATCTGGCGCTGTGAAGCAACAGTGCTAACCACTTCTTGGGAGGTTGAAGACTGCTTTTATTGTTGGTTTGAGAACGAATTTGCCCATTGCACTAGAATTGTGTTTCCCGAATGGTACCGACTATCAACAACTACTCGCTATTAGTAGGTCAAAGTGTTCACATTGACTGCGATATGGATGCTAAGATTCGTGCTTTCGACACAGAATTCCAGTCAACAAATACTGCTTTCCCTAATTCAAATGTATCACGGGAGTATAAATCCATGGAGGGGAAATGCCAGTATTGTGGAAAGGAAGGTGATTGTGTCAGGTGATGCCAAGGTAGTCAACAGGAGGGTCAAGTATATGACGTTACATGCGGAGAGACACTCTACAGGGTTGTCTACCCACCCCCTGCCTGTGGGGCTAAACAACATCCTCCCTTGTTGGGTTAACTGTATTCACCTTGTGGGGTCGGCACTGTTCCACCGGACCTATTCTCACTCTCAGGCCGTTAAAATTGCCTGCCGACTAATTCTACTTTTTGGCCATCTCCATATGCTGTCTGCTGCAACCAGTTTTCCAGCCTCCCACTCTCCCCTTTGTCTCCCCTCCTGTCTCCTCTTACCCGTATGTTTCACCCATACAGCACGCCCCTCGCCCTCCCCTCCGGATTTACGCCCTACCCACTACATCTCTGCCACCTTCTTTTGCCCTTTGTTTTCCCTGAATTTTTTTCTTTCCCCTCCCCTCTGCCAGGCACGCCGCAGCCTCCTCCTTCACTGTACTCCCCATACAACAGCTTACTCGCTGGTGTAGTGACTCCCCTCATGGCCAGTCTCCCCTATTTAAGGCCATAAGCCGCTCCACCCCCCCCCCCCCCCCCCCAGCCATCCCAACATTTCTGCTCTCAGTTGTCCCTGCCCCTCCCAAATCCCGACTCTCGCAACTCGGCTTCTAGCCCATGAGTGCTCTCAGTGCCTGCCTGGACTATTATCATGGACCAATCTGTTGGACTCCTCCGGGGCGTGGAAATACTGCTCTTTCCCTTTGTCAGTGATCCATATATTTCCAGGTGAAGTATGACATCTGTGTTAGCTTTTTTAAAGAGCGGAGATGTTGCTGTTAAATTCGGCCCGGCGCTTGGCCAGATCTTCCCCAAAGTCTTGGTACAAGCGGATGGAATGTCCCTCCCACTTTTCCTCTCTTTCACTTGTTGCTCTTTTTAACCTTAGTCTATTTGCTCTGTTTACGTCACCTTTGCTCATGAGTCGCCAGGTATCTTTATGATACCGCCACGTGGTTCAAGTTCAGGTTATGATTAATAATACAGCACACCGCTTAGTAAGGATTAAAACAATGGTCATTTATTATATACAACAAGCAATATTAATACCCTAATACTACTTTCTATATAATAAACCTATCACTACTGGCCAATACTTAACTTAGGAAGAGCCCACCAGGTCAGGAAACGAATGGCTTGTCCAATGAAATCTGGCCCGCGGGATTTAAAAGGCTGCTACAGGTCGGTGGCTAGGTGTCTCTACCGGATAGTGATCGCTGGATTCAAACTTACTATTACCGGTGGCTGGTCTTGCGAAGGTCTCGAGCAGGCGAAGATGAGCGAGGGAGAGATCTGAACTTGGACCTTCACTTTTATAGGGCCCAGGGGCTTCGCGCCTCCCGGGGCGGCCCTTGACCCTGAGACCCAAGTGATTGGATTCTGTCCCCAATCTCTGGGGTCGATGTGTCCAATGGTGAGGCGATTCCTCGATCGGGGGGTGGTCGCTCACCTGTCTTTGTTTCGGTCACTGCAGGCGCTGACAGGTCTGGCCCGGAATTCAATTGCTAATATGTTGCAATTGTTCCCGGGGATAGCCGATTTAACTGTGGATGTCTGAATAGATTGGCTGCAAACAGTCCTGAATGCAACTGTGAAAACCTGGGTTGATGGGCTGTTGATAGCCCTGAGTATCGATCTGGGCTACCTTCGCAGAGCCGAATATGCAAAATTGTCTGCAGCTGCCTGCTTGTGTCTTCTTGGCTGCTTTTCCCAGCAGTCTTTCGGGTTAGCCGTTTTAAACTGGGTTTTGGCCACATTAATCGGAACGCGGCCATTTTACATGGCTACACACTCAACTCAGGATCTGCGCTTTGTCCTGCACCTTGTGGAATTTGCCAATTATCGCCCGTGGAGGTTCCCCGGCTCTGGGCTACTGTCGAGGAGACGTGTCCACCGGGAGCTTGGCTAATACCTGATCACTGACCAACTTCCCGAGCATCAGCGATATGTATTCCGTGGGGTCCCTCCCCTCATACCTTCCGGCAGCTCCATGATTCTTGGGTTTTCACGTCGAGACCTGTCTTTCTGGTCGTCGGGCTTTTCTCTTAACCCACACTGCATCTTGATCAGTCTCGCCACCTCAGATTCGAGTGTCAGAATTCGATTCCCTTAGTCCGTGGCGGCCTTCGTGAGGTCTCTCGCCATCGAATCCTGGGTCACAAGCCAGCGCTCCCTTTTGGCCAAAACCTCGCCGAAAGTGGCCTCCCTGAGCTCCACTCCTATGACCAGAAGATTTTCTTCAGCATATTCCTGCGGCTTTGGAGCTTGGAGGTGAGGAAAACCAAAAGTCTGCCCATCAGCACATGGATCTGTGCTGCAAACTCTGTGGAGTCGGTCCTTCCTGGTCCCGTGCCACCTCGTGTGGCTGCAAACTGATGCTGAGATTTCCCTGTCCTCCTTCTTTCTCGCTCTTCCACCTTGCTATTTCCCATTCGTTTTAATCTATTTTTAGGGGGGTTTCTCGATCAGGTTTGGAGGAGTGAGACTGTGGTTGGGGGAGGGGGGGGGGGCGAGAGAGGGCGGGAAGGGTGGCTCGTGGATATGTTGGTACACGTTTGATGGGGTTAACAGGTAATATTCGAGGTATTCCTACGAGACCCACCTTATGTGTCACCTCATAGCTCAAGGCCACACCGGAATTCCAGAACATTCTTCAACTGCTGTCTGAACTGAGTCTGTGTCACGGCATAAATCGCAGTGTTTGTGCAGCAACTCAGGAGCTGCAGCATGAACGCAAATTCCAGGACATAAGCATCTAAATATACGTACCGATACCCCAGAACATACATCCGCCACCATATCGAATAAAACATTAACATTGACCATAACAGGATGAAATTGGCCGATATAACAAACAGTAAAATTATGGATTTCCTTCGGCTCTCCATCTCTGGGTCTCTGGGACTGTGCCCACTGCTGTGAGCCCGGAGTCTCCTGCGGGCCCTGCTGCTCAGGACAATGTGTCTCACGGTGAAAAAATTGAGCAGCAGAATCAGGGCAAATGGAACACACGGGGTTAGAATGTTGTGGAGGAGCTCGATTGCTGTCCATTCCGGAGAGACCATCACATCTTCTATGATATCACAAAACCAGGGGAAGTTCGCCAGCATATACAGACCTGTGAACATAAAGTACCAGAAAATATTCTTCAAACAGCTCAGCACAGTCGTTGTACCCACGACCACAGCCGCCGTTTTCTCGCTGCAGTATTTACTTTTCAGCTTCGGGCAACAAATGGCCACAAATCGATCAAAGGTGAAAGTGACGGTGAACCAGACAGAACAGTCAGTGGCTGCATAAAGCAGGGCGGCGTGGATATTACACACAGGGATGGACCGCAGGAAATAAAACTGCTTATCAAAGACAATGGGAATGTGTCTCAATATCAGGTCGAGAATAACGACCAGTAGATCTCCCACTGCCATGGCCAACAGGTAACAAGTGACACATTTGGACAGTCCACAGTTTTTTCTCTTCAGGATCATAATTGCGATGATGTTCACTGAAAGGAAGGAAAAAAAACAATGAAAATAAAAATACATCAGGCTGGGGCAGGCATTACCAGTTTGATTGACGTGGTGCTGACGAAGACAAACAAATGAACACAAGTACACAATCACAGGCACAGAGACACAGGCACACACACACAGACACACAGAAACAAATACACGGACACACGCGCACAAATTGACACAAATATACACCGACAGACATAGAGACACAGATAGACAGACACACAGAGTCAAAGTGATAGAGACTGAAATACACAAACTTACAGACACACAGAGATACAAATGCACAGACTCACATCCACAGAGACACAGATACACAGACTTACAGATATCGAGACTCAAATACACACACTTAGAATATAGAACATAGGCCAGTACAGGACAGAACAGGCCCTTCGGCCCTCGATGTTGTCCCGAGCATTGTACGAAACCAAGATCAAGGTATCCCACTCCCTGTCATTCTGGTGTGCTCCATGTGCCTATCCAATAAAAGCTTGAAAGTACCTAAATTTTCCGAACCCACTATCACAGCAGGCAGTCCGTTCCACACCCTAACCACTCTCTGAGTAAAGAACATACCTCGGACATCCCTCCTATATCTCCCACCTTGAATCTTATAGTTATGCCCTCTTGTAACATCTACATCCACCCGACGAAATTGTCTCTGAACGTCCACTCTATCTATCCCCCTCACTATCTTATAAACCTCTATTAAGTCGCCTCTCATCCTCCTCCGCTCCAAAGAGAAAAGCCCTAGCTCCCTCACCCTTTCCTCATAAGACCAAACCTGCAAACCAGGCAGCATCCTGGTAAATCTCCTTTGCACCGTTTCCAATGCTTCCACATTCTTCCTATAATGAGGTGACCGGAAACTGCACACAATACTCCAAATGTGGTCTCACCAGGGTAGTGTATAGTTGCAGCATAACCCCGCGGCTCGTAAACTCAAGCCCCCTGTTAATAAACGCTAACACAGTATAAGCCTTCTTCACGGCTCTATCCACTTGAGTGGCAACCTTCAGAGATCTGTGGACCTGAACCCCAAGATCTCTCTGTTCCTCCACATTCCTCAGAACCCTGCCGTTGACCCTGTAATCTGCATTCAATTATTTTCGACCAAAATGAATCACCTCGCACTTATCAGGGTAAAACTCCATCTGCCATTTTTCAGCCCAGCTCTGCATCCTATCAATGTCTCTTTGCAGCCTACAACAGCCCTCCACCTCAGCATGGTGTCACCAGCAAATTTACTTACCCACCCTTCAGCCCCCTCCTCCAAATCATTGATAAAAATCGCAAATAGCAAAGGACCCAGCACTGATCCTTGTGGTACTCCGCTGGTAACTGGTCTCCAGTCTGAAAGTTTTCCATCCACCACCACCCTCTGTCTTCTATGTGATAGCAAGTTACTTATCCAATTGGCCAAATTTTCCTCTATCCCACACCTCCTTACTTTCTTCATTGCCGACCATTTGGAACCTTATCAATCGCCTTACTAAAATCCATGTATACGACATCAACTGCTCTACCTTCACATACACACTTGGTTACCTCCTCAAACAATTCAATCAAATTTGTGAGGCATGACCTACCCTTCACAAATCCGTGTTGACTATCCCGGATTAAGCTGCATCTTTCCAAATGGTCATAAATCCTAGCCTTCAGGACATTTTCCATTATCTTCCCGACCACCGAAGTAAGACTAACTGGCCTATAATTACCAGGGTCATTCCTATTCCCTTTCTTGAAGAGAGGAACAACATTCGCCACTCTCCAGTCCTCTGGCACTATCCCCGTGGACAGCGAGGACACAAAGATCAAAGCCAAAATGCTCTGCAATCTCATCCCTTGCCTCCCAAAGAACGCTTGGGTATATCCCATCAGGCCCAGGGGACTTGTCGACCCTCAGGTTTTTCAAAATTGCTAATACATCCTTCCTCAGAACATCTACTTCTTCCAACCTACCCGCCTGAATCATACTCCCATCCTCAAAAACATGGACCCTCTCCTTTGTGACCAATGAAGAAAAGTATTCATTAAATGCCTCTCCTATTTCTTCTGACTCCAGGCACAAGTTCCCACTACTGTCCTTGACCGGCCCTACCCTCAACCTGGTCATTCTTTTATTTCGCACAAAATAGTAAAAAGCCTTGGGGGTTTCCTTGATCCAACTCGTCAAGGACTTCTCATGCCCCCTCCAAGCTCTCCGAATCCCTTTTTTCTGCTCATTCCTTGCTACGTTGGAACCCTCAAGCTACCCTACTAAACCTTGTTTTCTCATCCTCTCACACTCTTCCTTTTTCCTCCTGACAAGACATGCAACCACTTTTGTGAACCATGGTTCCCTCACACGGCCGTTTCCTCCCTGCCAGACAAGGACATGCCTATCAAGGACACGCAGCATTTGTTCCTTGAACAAGCTCCACTTTACATTTGTACCTTTCCCTGACAGTTTCTGTTCCCATCCTATGCTACCTAATTCTTGCCGAATCGCATCATTATTACGCCTGCCCCAATTATAAACCTTGCCCTGCCGTATGGCCCTATCCCTCTCCATTGCAATAGTGAAAGACACCGAATTGTTGTCACTATCTCCAAAGTGCTCTCCCACAAACAAATCTAACACTTGACCCGGTTCATTACCCAGTACCAAATCCAATGTGCCCCCCCCTTCTTGTCGGCCTATCCACATATTGTGTCAGGAAAGCCTCCTGCACACACTGTACAAAAACTGCCCCATCCGAACGGTTCGACCTATAGAGGTTCCAATCAATATTTGGAAAGTTAAAGTCACCCATGACAACTACCCTGAGACATCCACACCTATCCATAATCTGTTTTTCAATTTCTTCCTCCACATCTCTATTATTATTTGGGGGCCTATATAAATCTCCTAAAAATGTGACCGCTCCTTTCCTATTTCTAACGTCGGCCCATATTACCTCAGTAGCCAGATCCCCTTCAAACTGCCTTTCTGCAGCCGGTCAACTATCCTTGATTAACAATGCCACTCCTCCACCTCTTTTACCACCTTCCCTATTCTTACTGAAACATGAGCAATTCTGGAAAGCGTGAAAATAGATAAGTCACGTGGGCCGGATGGGATTTATCCTAGGATTCTCTGGGAATCTAGGGAGGAGATTGCTGAGCCTTTGGCCTTGATCTTTACGTAATCTTTGTCTACAGGAATAGTGCCTGAAGACTGGAGCATAGCAAATGTTGTCTCCTTCTTCAAGAAGGGGAGTAGAGATAACCCCGGTAACTATAGACCAGTGAGCCTTACTTCTGTTGTGGGCAAAATCTTGGAAAGCTTTATAAGAGCTAGGATGTATAATCATCTGGAAAGGAATAATTTGATTAGAGATAGTCAACACGGTTTTGTGAAGGGTAGGTCGTGCCTCACAAACCTTATAGAGTTCTTTGAGAAGGTGACCAAACAGGTGGATGAGGATAAAGCAGTTGATGTGGTGTATATGGATTTCAGTAAAGCGTTTGATAAGGTTCCCCATGGTAGACTACTGCAGAAAATACGGAGGGATGGGATTCCGGGTGATTTAGCAGTTTGGATCAGAAATTGGCTAGCTGGAAGAAGACAAAGGGTGGTGGTTGATGGGAAATGTTCAGACTGGAGTCCAGTTACCAGTGGTGTACCACAAGGAACTGTTTTGGGGCCACTGCTGTTTGTCATTTTTATAAATGAACTGGAGGAGGGGGTAGAAGGATGAATGAGTAAATTTGCAGATGACACTAAATTCGGTGGAGTTGGGGACAGTGCGGAAGGATGTTACAAGTTACAGAGGGACATAGATAAGCTGCAGCGCTGGGCTGAGAGGTGGCAAATGGAGTTTAATGCGGAAAAGTGTGAGGTGATTCATTTTGGAAGGAATAACAGGAAGACTGAGGACTGGGCTAATGTTAAGTTTCTTGGCAGTGTGGATGAGCAGAGAGATCGCGGTGTCCATGTACATAGATCCCTGAAAGTTGCCACCCAGGTTGAGGGGGTTGTTAAGAAGGCGTACGGTGTGTTAGCTTTTATTGGTAGAGGGATTGAGTTTAGGAGCCATGACGTCATGTTGCAGCTACACACCACTCTGGTGCGACCGCAGTTGGAGTATTGCGTGAAATTCTGGTCGCCGCATTTTAGGAAGGATGTGGAAACATTGGAAAGGGTGCAAAGGAGATTTACAAGAATGGAGGGAAGATCTTATGAGGAAAGGCTGAGGGACTTGATGCTGTTTCCGTTAGAGAGAAGAAGGTTAAGAGGGGACTTAATTGAGGCATACAAGATGATCAGAGGATTTGATTGGGTAGACAGTGAGAGCCTTTTTCCTCGGATGGTGATGTCTAGCACGAGGGGACATAACTTTAAATTGAGGGGAGATAGATATAAGACAGATGTCAGAGGTAGGTTCTTTACTCAGAGAGTAGCAAGGGCGTGGAATGCCCTGCCTGCAATAGTAGTGGACTCGCCAACACTAAAGACATTCAAATGGTCATTGGATAGACATATGGACAATAAGGGAATAGTGTAGATGGGCTTGAGAGTGGTTTCACAGGTTGGCGCAACATAGAACATAGAACAATACAGCGCAGTACAGGGCCTTCGGCCCACGATGTTGCACCGAAACAAAAGCCAGCTAACCTACACTTTGCCATTATCATCCATATGTTTATCCAATAAACTTTTAAATGCCCTCAATGTTGGCGAGTTCACTACTGTAGCAGGTAGGGCATTCCACGGCCTCACTACTCTTTGCGTAAAGAACCTACCTCTGACTTCTGTCCTATATCTATTACCCCTCAGTTTAAAGTTATGTCCCCTCATGCAAGCCATTTCCATCCGCGGGAGAAGGCTCTCACTGTCCAACCTATCCAACCCCCTGATCATTTTGTATGCCTCTATTCAGTCTCCTCTTAACCTTCTTCTCTCCAACGAAAACAACCTCAAGTCCATCAGCCTTTCCTCATAAGATTTTCCCTCCATACCAGGCAACATCCTGGTAAATCTCCTCTGCACCCGCTCCAAAGCCTCCACGTCCTTCCTATAATGCGGTGACCAGAACTGTACGCAATACTCCAAATGCGGCCGAGCAAGAGTTCTGTACAGCTGCAACATGACCTCCCGACTCCGGAACTCAATCCCTCTACCAATAAAGGCCAACACTCCATAGGCCTTCTTCACAACCCTATCAACCTGGGTGGCAACATTCAGGGATCTATGTACATGGACACCTAGATCCCTCTGCTCATCCACACTTTCAAGAACTTTACCATTAGCCAAATATTCCGCATTCCTGTTATTCCTTTCAAAGTGAATCACCTCACACTTCTCTACATTAAACTCAATTTGCCACATCTCAGCCCAGTTCTGCAGCTTATCTATATCCCTCTGTAACCTGCTACATCCTCCCACACTATCGACAACACCACCGACTTTAGTATCGTCTGCAAATTTACTCACCCACCCTTCTGCGCCTTCCTCTAGGTCATTGATAAAAATGACAAACAGCAACGGCCCCAGAACAGATCCTTGTGGTACTCCACTTGTGACTGTACTCCATTCTGAACATTTCCCATCAACCACCACCCTCTGTCTTCTTTCAGCTCGCCAATTTCTGATCCACATCTCTAAATCACCCTCAATCCCCAGCCTCCGTATTTTCTGCAATAGCCTACCGTGGGGAACCTTATCAAACGCTTTGCTGAAATCCATATACACCACATGAACTGCTCTACCCTCATCTACCTGTTCAGTCACCTTCTCAAAGAACTCAATAAGGTTTGTGAGGCATGACCTACCCTTCACAAAGCCATGCTGACTATCCCTGATCATATTATTCCTATCTAGATGATTATAAATTTTGTCTCTTATAATCCCCTCCAAGACTTTACCCACTACAGACGTGAGGCTCACCGGTCTATAGTTGCCGGGGATGTCTCTGCTCCCCTTTTTGAACAAAGGGACCACATTTGCTGTCCTCCAGTCCTCTGGCACTATTCCTGTAGCCAATGATGACATAAAAATCAAAGCCAAAGGTCCAGCAATCTCTTCCCTGGCCTCTCAGAGAATCCTAGGATAAATCCCACCAGGTCCCGGGGACTTATCTATTTTAAGCCTGTCCAGAATTGGCAACACCTCTTCCCTACGTACCTCAATGCAATCTATTCTATTAGCCTGGGGCTTAGCATTCTCCTCCACGACATTATCTTTTTCCTGAGTGAATACTGACGAAAAATATTCATTTAGTATCTCGCCTATCTCTTCAGACTCCACACACAATTTCCCATCCCTGTCCTTCATTGGTCCTACTCTTTCCCTAGTCATTCGCTTATTCCTGACATACCTATAGAAAGCTTTTGGGATTTCCTTGATCCTTCTTGCCAAATACTTCTCATGTCCCCTCCTTGCTCGTCTTAGCTCTCTCTTTAGATCCTTCCTCGCTACCTTGTAACTATCCATCGCCCCAACTGAATCTTCATACCTCATCTTCACATAGGCCTCCTTCTTCCTCTTAACAAGAGATTCCACTTCCTTGGTAAACCACGGTTCCCTCGCTCGACGCCTTCCTCCCTGCCTGACCGGTACATACTTATCAAGAAAACGCAGTAGCTGATCCTTGAACAAGCCCCACTTATCCAGTGTGCCCAACACTTGAAGCCTACTTCTCCACCTTAATACCCCCCCCCCCCCAAGTCACGTCTAATGGCATCATAATTTCCCTTCCCCCAGCTATAACTCTTGCCCTGCGGTGTATAGTTATCCCTTTCCATCTTTAACGTAAACGTCACCGAATTGTGGTCACTGTCCCCAAAGTGCTCTCCTACCTCCAAATCCAACACCTGGCCTGGTTCATTACCCAAAACCAAATCCAACGTGGCCTCGCCTCTTGTTGGCCTGTCAACATATTGTTTCAGGAAACCCTCCTGCACACACTGTACTGAAAACGACCCATCTATTATACTCGAACTATATCTTTTCCAGTCAATATCTGGAAAGTTAAAGTCTCCCATAATAACTACCCTGTTTCTTTCGCTATTATCCAGAATCATCTTCGCCATCCTTTCCTCTACATCCCTAGAACTATTAGGAGGCCTATAAAAAAACTCCCAACAGGGTGACCTCTCGTTTCCTGTTTCTAACTTCAGCCCATACTACCTCGGAAGAAGAGTCCCCATCTAGCATCCTCTCCGCCACCGTGATACTGCTCTTGACTAGCAGCGCCACACCTCCCCCTCTTTTGCCTCCTTCTCTGAGCTTACTAAAACACCTAAACTCCGGAACCTGCAACATCCATTCCTGTCCCTGCTCTATCCATGTCTCCGAAATGGGCACAACATCGAAGTCCCAGGTACCAACCCATGCTGCCAGTTCCCCTACCTTGTTTCGTATACTCCTGGCATTGAAGTAGACACACTTCAAACCACTTACCTGAACACTGGCCCCCTCCTGCGATGTCAAATCTGTGCTCCTGACCTCTATACTCTCATTCTCCCTTACCCTAAAACTACAATCCAGGTTCCCATGCCCCTGCTGCATTAATTTCACCCCCCCCCCCAAAGAGCACTAACAAATCCCCCCCCCCCCCAGGATATTTGTGCCCCTCAGGTTCAGATGTAGACCATCCTGTCTGTAGAGGTCCCACCTTCCCCAGAAAGAGCCCCGGTTATCCAGAAATCTGAATCCCTCCCGCCTGCACCATCCCTGTAGCCACGTGTTTGAATGCTCGCTCTCCCTATTCCTCATCTCACTATCACGTGGCACGGGCAACAACCCAGAGATAACAACTCTGTTTGTTCGCGTTCTGAGCTTCCATCCTAGCTCCCTGAAAGCCTGCCTGACATCCTTGTCCCCTTTCCTACCTATGTCGTTAGTGTCAATGTGGACCACGACTTGGGGCTGCTCCCCCTCCCCCTTAAGGACCCGGAAAACACGATCCGAGACATCACGTATCCTTGCACCTGGGAGGCAACATACCAAACTTGAGTCTCTCACGCTCCAACAAAATCTCCTATCTGTGCCCCTGACTATATAACATCGAGGGCCGAAGGGCCTGTACTGCGCTGTAATTTTCTATGTTCTATGTTCTATCTATACCCCGGAACGTCCAACAACCATTCAGTCCCTATTCTAATCATTTCACCGTAATGGCCACAACATCGTAGTCCCAAGTACCAATCCACGCTCCAAGTTCAGCTACCTTATTCCGGATGCTCCTTGCATTGAAGTAGACACACTTCAACCCTCCTTTCTGTGTGCCGGTACACGACTGCGACCTTGATACCATCCTCAGTACCTCACTACTCTCGACACTGGCTTCTGGAACACAGCTCGTTTTCCCAGACCCCTGGCAAATTAGTTTAATCCCCCCGCCCCCCCCCGAAGAGCCGTAGCTTACAGATACACGTACACACATGCGCAGGTTTGCTGAGACAGAGACCCAAATGCACACAATCACAGACAAAGAGCCAAAATGCACATAATTACAGAAACACAGGCAAAAATACACTCAAAGGCACAGAGAGACACAAATACGCACACTCACAGACACACAGCGACACACATACACGAACGCACATGCTGAAATGCACACTTTCACAGACACAAATGCACACACTCAGAGACACAACTACACATACTCACACTCACAGACACAGAGACACCATTACGAATGCTCACGAACACAAGAACACAAATACGCGCACTCACAAACGCAGGGAGAGGCTCATACACACTCACAGACACAGAGCGACAAATACACACACTCGCAGTCAGAGAGCTGAAATAAACACATTCGCAGACAGAGAGACACAAATAAACTCACTCACAGAGACACAGATACCCCCACAGAAAAACATGCCCACACACGAACTGCCACAGACACCCTTACACATACTCACACACACAAACATTCACAAGCACAAAAACGCTCAGAAAAACACATCGTAACACACATACTCACACCACCGCGCATCCATACTCTCCCTCTCTATCTTTACCTCTCTCTCTCTCTCACACACACAGGCACACACACCCTCACAAACCGACTGACTCAATTACAAATACACATACCCATAAACATATAAATCCCACCACACATACACCCACACACAAACACCATCAAATGCATTCACACACACGCATAAACCCACATACATACACACAGATGCCCTCACACACACGCACAGATACACCAATCCGCACCCACAGACGAACGCCCACTTCATAAACCCAGAGTAAACATCTTAACAACTATCAACGCAAATAAAACCACCTAATAAAACAGTACTCTCTAAGTATCTCTTAATCCTACCTTGCACCATCCATAAGACAAAAATAACCCTTATTCAGAAATACATCAGGTTTACCTTCACCACTTTGAAATCGCCAAATGAACATTCATCAGCTTGCAGAGATTAATGCACATCTTGCTGTGACTGCAGCTTCTCCAAATCTAAAACCAAACTAAACACACGCTGTAGCTGTGAGCCCAAAGCGAAAATAAAAGCAGACAGACAGCCCAGTAACATCCATACTCTGACATCACTGATCAACACCCATTTCTTAAAGGTACATCCACTACAGCTATTCAATAAACACCCATTTCTTAAAGGTACCCCCACATGACATATGTGTGTGAATGTATGTGCATGTGTGTGTTTCTGCATGTATATTTGCGTGTGAGTTTTTTGTTGGTGCTGGTGTGTGTGGGCGCACGTTTCTATGTGCGTGACTGTTTGTGTGTGTGGCTGCGTGCGTGCGTGATTGTGTGTGTTTGTGGGTGAGAGTTTGTCTGTGGGACAATGTACGAAAGTGTGATCGTCTGTGAGGAGGTTCGTCCGCATGAATGTCTGGGAGTATTTGTGTGTGTATCTGAGTGCGGGCGGGGCGTGTATGTGTGTGTGGCTGTGTATATGCGCGAGTGTTTGAATGTGCGCATCTGCCTGTGTGGTTACATGAATAACGTTTACTCATGTGTACCAGAAGGAGTAGGTAAAGAAGTCACAATTTTAAGAGATACGGGAGCTAGTCAATCTTTAATGGAAAGAGATGAGGAGTTATGTAGTTTGGGAAGAATGTTGCCAGAAAAGGTGGTAATATGTGAAATTCAGGGTGAGAAGTGTAGAATTCCATTATATAAGGTAAGGTTGGAAAGTCCAGTGAAGAGTGGTGAAGTGTAGTAGGAGTAATAGAGAAACTATCCTGTCCAGGAATACAGTTTTTCTTGGGTAACGATATAGCTGGATCGCAGGTGGGAGTGATGTCTACTGTGGTTGATAAGCCAGTGAAATTCAGACAACTGAAGAGTTGAAGGACGAATATCGTGGATGTGTCCGGATTGTGCAGTAACAAAGTCACAAATTAAGACAAGAGGAGAAATCAAACAGTGAAGATAAAGGTGAAGTGCAATTATCAGAACGGACTTTTGATCAGATGGTTGAAAAAGAACAAGAACAGGTGGAGGATAATTTTAATTCAGGAAAATTGGCGGAGGTACAACAGAAATATATAGAAATAAAACGGAAATTTGAGAAAGCATACACGGAAGAGGAATCTGTGGGTACACCGGGGTTTTAGTACCGTAAAAATAATGTCTTGATGAGAAAATGGAGACCTTTTCATATGCAGGCGGATGAAAAGTGGGAAGAAGTTCCATCAAGTGGTATTGCCAGTAGGGTATCGAAATGAGGTGTTGCGAATTGCGCCTGAGGTACCAGTGGGAAGTCATTTGGGAGTAAGGAAAACTCAAGCTAAAATACAAAACATTTTCATTGGACTGGACTTCATAAAGATGTCGTGAAATGTTGTCGATCAAGTGACAAGGAAACCTCAAGCAGTCATACAATCAGCGCCCTTAATACCCATTCCAGAATTTGAGGAACCCTTTACAAGGGTCTGAATTGATTACGAAGGGCCGCTTCCTAAAACGCAAAGTGGGAATCAATATCTTTTGACAATAATGAATGTGTCTACTAGGTATCCAGAGGCCATTCCAGTACGCAATATTACAGCTTCAATGATTGTGGAGGAGTTAGTTAAATGCTTTACAAGATATGGACTACCCACAGAAATACAATCGGATTAAGGATCAAGGTTATTCAAAGAAGTTATGGATGGCTCCTGAATAAAATAATTTAAATCAACTGCGTACCATCCAGAACCGCAGGGAGAGTTAGAAAGGTGCCATCAGACATAAAAGACAATGTTGAGGGCTTATTGTCAAGATTATCCAGAGGATTGAGATAAAGACATTTCCTTCGTACTGTTTGCAATTCGGGATGCACCTAATGAGTCAAGAACATTCAGTCCATTTGTACTAATTTTTGATCATGAAGTACGAGGACCACTTAAATTGATTAAGGAAAAAATGGTGTGTGAGAAATCGGAACTTACATTATTTGATTATTTGTCAAATTTGAGGGAACGATTCAATAGAAAATGAATATGAAATGAAAATCGCATATTGTCACAAGAAGGCTTCAAATTAAGTTACTGTGAAAAGCCCCTAGTCACCACATTCCGGCGCCTGTTCGGGAGGCTCGTATGGTAATTGAATCTGTACACTCTGAATCTGCGCGGTGAGAGATTTGGCCGCCCTGTAAGCGGAAGCATTGCCCAGCGGCAGCGGGGTCTGGATCTTTCTGTGTGCGCTTATCTTGATTACCACGGCAAATAGAGCAGGGGAATTAGCTTGGCAGCATTTAAAAGTTGCACAAAATGTGATGAGAAGTGGGTAGCGGACAAGTTCGGAGTTTTGCCAGTGGAGATAAGGTTTTAGTACTGTCAGCAGTGGCACGTGGACCTTTAAAAGCAAGGTTTTGTGGACCTTATCAGACTGAAAGGAATTTAAGTGAGTTGAATTATGTGGCAAGAAGGCCAGATAGAAGGAAAACTCACCGAGTGTGTCAGGTGAATATGCTTAAAAGGTACTTTGAAAGGGAAGGACAGAAAATGGAGATTTTAATAAATCTAAATCAAAATGAGGAACCAAACCCAGATGACTTTGAATTTGTCATACCTTAAATTAAATTGGAAATCGAGGAGGTTCTTAAAAATTGAGATAAATTGTTGAGTTACCTTCCAAAGGAAAAACGAACTGACCTGAAAGAGTTATTGATATCACATGGGCAAGTTTCTGGAGATAAGTTGGGAGGCACATGATGTAGATGTGGGAAATGTTGTTCCAATCAAACAACATTCAAAAAGACTTAACCCTTTAAAATTGGCACAAGTTAACAAGGCGATTGAAAGTATTCTTAAAAAGGCAAAATTAAAGTGGGTTGCAGCCAATGGAGCTCTCCCATAGTGATGGTACCAAAACCAGACGGTACGCAATGGTTGTGAGTGGACTATAGATAGAGTAATGCAGTTACATCAACGGACTCGATATTATCCCACGTTTGGAGGATTGCATTGAGAGAGTGGGACAATCAACTTTTATTTCCAAACTGAATGTACTGAAAGGTTACTGGCAGGTACCTTTATCCGAAAGGGCGAAGGAGATTTCAGCTTTTGTGACTCCAGATGGTAGCTACCAATTCAAAGTTATGCCATTTGGCATGAAAAACGCCCCTGCCACATTTGAACGGTGAACTACCAAAGTCATTTCAGGATTACCCAATAGTGCAGTAAACATCGACGATCAGGTAATTTTCAGCCAGAGATAGAAAGAACATTTAAAACAACTGATGGAGTACTTCGATCGACTTCAGGAGGCGGGTTTGGGGGTAAACCTAGGAAAAAGTGAATTTGGTCAAGCCCAAGTCACTTTCCCTGGCCATTCAGACGGACACGGATGAGTGGTCACACGGGATGTGAAAACAAAAATTATTGCGGAGGTTCCAATACCCACGTCACGAAGGGAAATAACGCAATTTCTTGGCATGAGTGGATTTGATCAAACATTTGTGCAAAGTGTTTGTAGTGTGGTTTCTCCACTGATAGATTTGCTAAAGAAACGTCTAAAATTTCAGTGGACAGCGGAGTTTCAACAGGCATTTGACTGCCTGAGAGCTGTGATAACCAATGCTCCTTTGTTGGAGAATTACAAAGGACTCTGTGATCAGATTGAACTAAAGTTTCTCACTTTAAAGAGAAATGCCGAGGCGTAGAGAAATGGATGGAGAGTGCCTTCATGTCGAAAGAGACTGTCAATCGAGAAGGATTCCAGTTGGTAGAAGAAGAACAAGAATGGAGAATGTTATTATAAATGTTTGCGTGTTTTGTTTTGTTATTTTCCATATTTCCTAAAGGAAAGTGAAAAGGTGAAAAATGAAACCATCTTGAAATTGCTGGTTTATTTTACTTTCTTGGGGAGAGGTCTCATGTGAGAGTACCTTTAAGAAATGGGTGGTTAGCGAATAGCTGTAGTGGATATACCTTTACGAAATGGGTGTTTGTCAGTGATGTCAGAGTGTGGGTGGGGCTGTGCTGTGTGTCTGTTTTTACTTTCGCTTTCGCCTCGCAGCTACAGGGTGTTTTTAGTTTCGTTTTAGATTTGGAGAAGCTGCAGTCACAGCAAGATGTGTATAAATCTCTGCAAGCTTATGAATGTTCATTTGGTGATTTCAAAGTGGTAACTGTTCTCAGTAGTGAAGTTAAACCTGACGTATTTCTGTAAAAAGAGTTCTTTGTGTCTTATGGATGTTGCAAGGAATGATTCAGAATTACTTAGAGAGTACTGTAGTCTTTACATAGAACATAGAACTGTCCACCAGAGTACAGTCCCTTCGGCCCACGATATTGTGCCGAACTGATCTGAAACTAAGATCAAATCAACCTACTCCCAATCATTCTAGTGCACTCCATATGCCTATCCAATAACCGCTTGAAAGTTCCTAAAGTGTCCGACTCCACGTCACCCAGCGACCTTCATGCGTCGGAGTAACGACATCCCTGTAGCATCTATTTGTAACCGACTCTGCCTCCCGAATGATCCTCAGTTCATCCAGCTCCAGCTCCAGTTCCCTAACTCGGCGTTTGGGGAGCTGGAGATGGGTGCAATTCCCGCAGGTGAACTTATCAGGGCCACTGACGGTGTCCCTCACCTCGAACATCCTGCAGGAGGAACACTACACTGCCCTCTCTGCCATCCCTTCCATTTATCCACTTGACAATTGCAGCGAGGAAAAAAAAGCTGAACTGATTTTCACACTCCCCGCAGTTTCGAGGTTGTGGAAGGGTGGAGAGAGGAAAGGGAAAGAAAAGCTTATCTCACCAGCTCACCACACAGCCCTTTGTTTTGTTTAGAAGTGGAGGCTTTGGAGGATTTCTTGGTGTTGATACTTAAAATGTTTACTGTGGATTTATAAAGTGTTACCTGGTTTCATAAATAAACAGTGTTTTAATTTAAAAGTACTGTAGGTTTCTGTTGCATCACCCCTGCAAAGTGGGCCCCTGTGCTCGCCATAACCACACTCCATTCAAAGTTGTGGGTCAGGTGAACTCCATGATACATTTTGGGGTTCTCTAAACCCTGGCCCATTACAACACTTACATGCCCACACCCAGAATGTATCCACAAATACCAACACACACACAGTCACGCACTTAACCTCTCATGCACACAATACACATCCACCCATATACACACATGTACATTTCCATATATTTGTACATACACACTTACCAACACGCCCAGATACAGACACAGGCAGACATACACCCACATCCAAACACTCACAGACATACAGCACCACACAGAAACATACGCAGTCATACACGTTCACCCATACCGATCATAAAGTCATCCACATGCACATCCCTAAATTCATGCACAAACACACAAACTGTCAGACATACATCTCTGTTCCCACAGATACCCAAATACAGACCCCACACACGCGCACAATCATGCACACCCCCATTCACCCAAAACCGAACACACACGTACCCACACACACAGACCCCCCCCCCCACACATACACTCCCACTCACATACCATTCATACAGAAACAGATACACACACAAACACACTCACCCACACCCACTCACATACCACCACATATATACACACAACCAAACAATCACATACATACCCAAGCGCGTGTACACACGCCAACGTACACACCCAAAACACACAAATACACACACACTCAAACACACACAGCCAATCACACGCAAACCCAGAGACTCACTCCCCACCCACACGCATACTCACCCACACAACACATGCTCAAGCCGAGAAACAGACAAGTAGCCATACTCACCCATAAACACACAAGAAAATGCACAGGACACCCTCACAGCCACCCACACACATTCACACCCGACACACACACAAGCAAACATGCACACTCACCCACGCTGCACACAAACACCCACATGCCCAGACTCACAAGTGCAACCACGTACACTCATACAAACATATTGACACCCATACCAAAGCACACCTGTAATCACAGACACATACACACTGAAACGGCCGCAAACACAGACCTAACTGGTTAATTACCGCCCCACCTGTCTGCTGCTGATCATTAGCGATATGATGGAACGGCTCAACAGCTGTGCAATGAAGCGGCACTTACTGAGCAGTAACCGGCTCACAGACGCTCAGTTTGAGTTGTGCCAGGGCCACTGACCTCGCCATAGCCTTTGTTCAAACATGCAGAACACACTTAAGTAAGAAGGGAGGTGACATCAAAGCAGCATTTGATCGAGTATGGGATCAAGAAGCCCGAGCAAAACTGGAATCAATGGGAATGAGGAAGACGCTCTGCTTTTGGAATCATACCTAGTAGGAGGGAAGATGGTTAAGACTCTTGGAGGTTATCCCACAATACCAAACAAGGAGAAAGAGCCACAGGGAGAGCTTTAGAGTCACACGTCACAGAAACAGGCCCTTCGGCCCACCATGTCTATGCTGACCATCAAATGCCTTGATAATTAGTCCAGTCAGAGCCATCTCCTTTGTCTTTGTACACGGTGACCATTGTTATATCACCGATGGCGTGAATCACCAATCTTTCCTCCCAACAGAGATTTCTCAATGACGCTGGATTTCCACTGTTATTTATTTCAGCAATAATTTCATACTTCCTGTGTATTCCCAAAGGAAAGATGGTCAATGGTCTGGTTCATCTGAATCATGGTGGTCTTACTGCCCAGCTCCTACGTTAAAGTCTAGAATGGAGCCGAGTGGGTCTAAGTGGTAACGCTCACCGTGTTTGCGGTCGTCCTTCACTCACCAATCCAGCTGCTTGCTGCGTTCAATGATGATCATCTATGTCTATCTCTTCAATGGGGCTAATTAGTTACTGTTTGACCCAATGCGTTCTTGGTTCCTTCATACATCCCTCTGACAGCCTCGGATTCAGCAGCATATTCGTTGTTGTTGCAGAGTTTTAACCAGTATTGATTGGTACATTGCTGAGCAATCTGCTGAGATCTGGCAAAACTGAGAACATCTCTATTTTGGTCGGGGGCGTATTTTAAGTTAACGGAAGCTCTCCTGCTGGTTAGGGTAACTAGCTCCATTTCAGTTCTATAATCCTTAAATCAATCAGCATTCCTCTGGTCTATTTTCCAGTATTCAGCGACTGCAGAGTTATAGACGATGTTGTGTAGATAGTCCCACTTTCACACCACTCTCTGATCTTGGATGTTGTGCGAACCAGCCGCAACCAGGATGTTGAGGAACTCCTGGCTCCGTTTGGACTCACTGGGGTGGTCAGTGTTGCCCCGAGGATGCGCTCTCTTCTTGGAGTTCAGTCATCACGATTGAAGTGTGTTTTGTTCTGTGAGACCGGCCCCATTCTCATTTGTTTCCTCTTGGATTTTGCTGTCGCAAGAATGTGTTGTGTTTCTCTATGCAGGATCCATATTGAGCGGGTCCAGTTACTTACACTTCGGTAGTCCACACCGAGCCGCGTAAATTCATTCTCGATCAGAGCTGTCATGTGTATATCATCAACGTGCAGAATGTTATTGGTCAGGCCAGGACACAGGGTCCTTATCATCCAGCTTGTGAAAGGAAAGACTGCTGATTGTCTTTGCGAAGTTTATCTTGCCTGGTGTACAGATTAACAACCTGCCTGTTCAGAGAGGACCCCTTAAGCTTCAATGATCCATTGGAACCAGGAGACCGCGATGAGGCAGCAGTAAAAGGACTGACGACTAAGGAAGGTAGCTATTCACTGAAACCTCATGTTTTCATCCACTGTTGACAGCAACCCCTGGTGTTCGAGCGCTGTGAGAGTTGATAACCGATATCTGCTTCTTCCTGTGTTGTGCCATCGGGAACGACAAAGCTGGCGTGTTCTCTCCAGGGTACAGGCCTGGGTAAGTAGTCTGGTGAACCTGAGTTGTCCAAGCATCAGGATCTCTCTCTCTGGCCATTGCTAGTATTGTTCCCAGGAAAGGGGGGAATCAGTGCTGTTTGGTACCAGGTCTGCTGCTGGGCTTGCAGAAATGCTGCCTGATGGATGACAGATTCCCAAATACAGGAATTCACTCCGCATTTTCTGTCATGACTTATTCACTTAGTCTACCTATCTCCCGAGAACCCCACACTGGAAATGTCCAGCAGTGTGCCTGCAAGGTTTATGGATCGAGATTTTCACAGAACAGGGACAACAGGGGCTGTGTCAGTGAAAGCTAGTGTCAGGGAGTGATATGGGTTTGTGATTAGGAACTGGGAGTTTGAGGGGTTGCCGGGTGCTATCAGTCTCTTTTTATATTTGAACAAGCAGAAACGTTCTGGGGGAATGACCAGAGAGTTGGGCAAATGGACGGAGGCATTTAATCAGATCTGTTAGTAAATTATTGATTTGACAGAGCACAGGGTGATAGAGGTCAGTGAGCACAAGGATGTTGGATGAATTGGATTTCGTCACAGATTGGGATATGGAGAGCAGAGTTCCAGGTCAGATTTGATTCTGCACTTTGTAACTCGGAGGCAGTTCAGCAGAGATTTGGAATAGTCAAGTCAGAAAATCACATTGTCAGCTGGGATGATCCAGAGGACGATATTCTGGAGGTGACTGTGGACATGATTAATGATCGGGTGGATATTGGGTCAGACGAAGGCTGAGGATTAAAGGCGAACAGAAGTGGTAATCAGTGGATCACAAATATAATCGCTGCATATGGGAACTGAGCAACAATTCCACGCGAAGCCAGAGGAGAGAGTGAAGAAAACAAGAACGATGAAACATTTAGCCGTGTTTTGTACAGTTAGTAACTGCATTCAGAAACTCAACTGAAACAACAGCAGCAAACAGGGCGGATTGAATGACAAGAACAGGAGTCTAGTTAAACACGGTTTATAGATTTAATATCTAGACAGGGAGACTTACCAGTAACACCAATAATAGCCAGGATCGGATAGTATCCCGCTTGAATAATCATAAGTACATCTTGAATCCTAGATGCTAATGAAATCCAATCTTGGGAAAGCCAAAAAAGACCCTGGTACAAACTCCTGTCCATTGTTGGAACGTCCCGATCGATTGTTCCCAGATTCTAATCCACTGTAGAAAATTCCAAATCTGTTGTTCTCAGATTCTGCTCCCTCCTCTCGGTCTCTCTGAAGCCGTTGATCTCTGTTAGTGTTGGATTTGATGCTTCCCCTAACAGTTTGTGATAACACATTGAAAGGAATCCTTATTAATAGAAGAGGGAACCCCTCCAGTGACACGATTAGAATCCAGGGAGACCGACATTAATTCCAGCCACAGAACAAGCAGGATCAGTTAACTCCTTTCAATCCAATTATTTTTATATCACAATGAACTCTTTCTGGAGTTTCTGAGGGTCAGTGTGGATGGAAAGGTGGAAATAATAGCGGGGGCAACAATAATATTTAAATCCTCCTTTGATATGTGAGCGGCCTCTCTCATATCACCGTTGTTGATCTTAGATGAGCTTATCATTACTAAGTGTTCACAGATGCTGCTGACGGCAAGGCTGCAGTTTGACCTCAACATTTGTTGAACTTTCTGTCTCATACAGAAAAATCTCAGTAAACTGCATCATATTGAACCACCTCTCCGCGTTGTGTGCAGCACACAATTAGCAAGAGACTTTACATAGGACGAGCGCCCAGTGTTTTTTCTAGTCATGTTGGGAGCAACTGTGACAGTTCCTTTAAGAGTTTCAGTTATAGAACATAGAACATAGAACATTGCAGCGCAGTACAAGGTCTTCGGCCCTCGATGTTCAGAGGCTGTTTAGCACAGGGCTAAATCGCTGGCTTTGAAAGCAGACCAAGGCAGGCCATGAAAACGGTTCAATTCACTTAACAGCCTCCCCGAACAGGCGCCGGAATGTGGCGACTAGGGGCTTTTCACAGAAACTTCATTTGAAGCCTACTTGTGACAATAAGCAATTTTCATTTCATTTCATTTTCATTTAATTTAATGTTGCGCCGATCTGTGAAACCACTCTAAAGCCCATCTACACTATTCCCTTATCGTCCATATGTCTATCCAATGAACATTTGAATGCCCTTAGTGTTGGAGAGTCCACTACTGTTGCACGCTGGGCATTCCACGCCGTTACTACTCGCTGAGTAAAGAACCTACCTCTGACATCTGTCTTATATCGATCTCCCCTCAATTTAAAGCTTTGTCCCCTCGTGCTAGACATCACCATCCGAGGAAAAAGGCTCTCACTGTCCACCCTATCCAATATTCTGATCGTATTGTATGCCTCAATTAAGGCACCTCTTAACCTTCTTCTCTCTAACGAAAACAGCCTCAAGTCCCTCAGCCTTTCCTCATAAGATCTTCCCTCCATATCAGGCAATAATCTGGTAAATCTCCTCTGCACCCTTTCCAATGCTTTCACATCCTTTCTATAATGCGGCGACAGAATTGCACGCAATACTCCAAATGCGGCCGCACCAGAGTTTTGTACAGCTGCAACATGACCTCATGGCTCCGAAACTCAATCCCTCTACCAATAAAAGCTAACACACCGTACGCCTTCCTAACAACCGTCTCAACCTGGGTGGCAACTTTCAGGGATCTATGTACATGGACACCGATATCTCTCTGCTCATCCACACTGCCAAGAATCTTACCATGAGACCAGTACTCTGTCTTCCTGTTATTCCTTCCAAAATAAATCACCTCACACTTTTCTGCATTAAACTCCATTTGCCACCTCTCAGCCCAGCGCTGCAGCTTATCTATGTCTCTCTGTAACTTGTAACATCCTACCGCACTGTCCACAGACTTTAGTGTCATCTGCAAATTTACTCACCCATCCTTCTACGCCCTCCTCCAGGTCATTTATAAAAATGACAAACAGCAGTGGCCCCAAAACAGGTCCTTGTGGTACACCACTAGTAACTGGACTCCAGTCTGAACATTTCCCATCAACCACCACCCTTTGTCTTCTTCCAACTAGCCAATTTCTGATCCAAACTGCTAAATCACCCTGAATCCCACGCCTCCGTATTTTCTGAAGTAGCATACCGTGGGGAACCTTATCAAACGCTTTACTGAAATCCATATACACCACATCAACTGCTTTGCCCTCAGCTACCTGTTTGGCCACCTTCTAAAAGAACTCAATAAGGGTTGTTGAGCACGACCTACCCTTCACAAAACCGTGTTGACTATCTCTAATCAAATTATTCCTTTCCAGATGATTATACATCCAATCTCTTATAAACCTTTCCAAGATTTTGCCCACACAGAAGTAAGGCTCACTGGTCTATAGTTACCGGGGTTGTCTCTACTCCCCTTCTTGAACAAGGGGACAACATTTGCTATCCTCCAGTCTTCTGGCACTATTCCTGTAGACAACGATGACTTAAAGATCAAAGCCAATCTCCTCCCTAGCTTCCCAGAGAATCCTAGGATAAATCCCATCCGGCCCAGGGGACTTATCTATTTTCACACTTTCCAAAATTGCTAACAGCTCCCCGTTATGAACCTCAAGCCATTCTAGTCTAGTAGCCTGAATCTCATTATGCTCCTCGGCAACATTGTCTTTTTCCTGTGTGAATACTGACGAAAAATATTCATTTAGCACCTCTCCTATCTCCTCGCACTCCAAGTACAACTTCCCATGACTGACCTTGACTGGCCCCACTCTTACACTAGTCATTCGTTTATTCCTGACATATCTATAGAAAGCATTAGGGAAATCCTTGATCCTACCTTCGAAAGACTTCTCATGTCCCCTCCTTGCTCTTCTTAGCTCTCTCTTTAGGTCCTTCCTAGTTAACTTGTAACTCTCGTGCGCCCTAACTGAACCTTCATGTCTCATCTTTACATAAGCCTCTTTCTTCCTCGTGACAAGTGTTTCGACTGCTTTAGTAAACCACGGTTCCCTTGCTCGACCACTTCCTCCCTGCCTGACAGGCACATACTTATCAAGGACACGCAGTAGCTGTTCCTTGAACAAGCTCCACATTTCCATTGTGCCCATCCCCTGCAGTTTTCCTCTCCATCCGCTGCATCCTAAGTCTTGCTTCATCGCATCATAATTACCTTTCCCCCAGATATAGCTCTTGCCCTGCTGAATATACCTATCCCTTTCCATCACTAAAGTAAACGTAATCGAATTGTGGTCACTATCACCAAAGTGCTCATCTACCTCCAAATCTAACACCTGTCCTGGTTCATTACCCAGTACCAAATCCAATATGACCTCGCCTCTCGTTGTCCTATCTAGATCCTGTGTAAGGAAACCCTCCTGCACACATTGGACAAAAGCAGACCGATCTCAATCACTCGAACTTTGGCGTTTCCAGTCAATATTTGGAAAGTTAAAGTCCCCCACAACTACCCTGTTGCTTTCGCTCCTATCCCGAATCATCTTTGCAATCCTTTCCTCTGCATCTCTGGAACTTTTCGGAGGTCTATCGAAAACCCCTAACAAGGTGACCCCATCTTTCCTGTCTCTAACCTCAGCCTATAGTACCTCAGTAGACGAGTCCTCATCAAACGTCCTTTCTGCCACCGTAATAGTTTCCTTGACTAACAATGCCACCCCTCCCCCTATTTTACCCCCTTCTCTGAGCTTACTGAAATATCTAAACCCCGGCACCTGCAACAACCATTCCTGTCCCTGCTCTATCCATGTCTGCGAAATTGTTACAACATCGAAGTCCCAGGTACCAACGCATGCCGCAAGTTCACCTACCCAATGCTCCTGGCATTGAAGAAGACACACTTTAAACCACCTTCCTGCCTGCCGGTACACTCCCGCAATTTTGAAACCTTACTCATGACCTCACTACTCTCAACCACCTGTATACTGGAGGTACAATTCAGGTTCCCAAGCCCCTGCTGAACTAGTTTAAACCCTCCCGAAGAGCATTAGCAAATTTCCCCGCCCAGGATATTGGTACCCCTCTGGTCCTCTTATGTTCAAAGCTATAATCCGGATGCAACAGTGACGGTGACAAGTGTTGTTTAAATTAAAAATATTGAATATTGAATGATGATTACAAGAAGAAAGACAGTATGACAAATACAGCTGATGGTATATATCATAAAGTTGCAGAACCGCAAGCCAGGGACCAATATCCTTGCAGAGATTTTCGCTCTTGCTGCTGTGGATAGTTTGATCTAGATTGACAGGGGGTGTAAATCTGAGCGGGCAGACGTTCGAGAGTGAAATATAGATAGGAATGAAAGACAGGAAAGGAGACATAAATGTAGAAGGAGGGAGAAACATGGCCTAACAACAAAGAAGGCATAATTAAGAAAACAGCTTGTAAACATTTTTTTTAAAGCCAAATCGAAACGCACAGTCTCTAAATACACGGCGCATTTGTAAGAAGGTAGAGAAATTAGGAGCATAACCTACGGATAACAAACACAAGGCGGCATGTTTGGTAAGGATAGATAAAAAGGAAAAGGTGTGGGTGATTATCTTCGTTGATAAAATCCATGCATGTGTAAAATACGGCATAGGCAATGATACTCCAAATGTACAATGAATCTGAGTGGAAGTAAATGGCAACAGGCAGCCGAAAGCCGAAAGCATTATTCGGAGTTGTCAGTACTGTCATCTGTCGTGTGAAGGTACGATCGCATTTGACAGTTAATTCGAGACGCGTGTAATCAGGATGCTACAGTAATCATTCGTGGCTTTAATCTACTCGGAGATTGAGCAATAATTCGGTATTGTCTGAACTCGTGGAGTGTGTACGAGATGATTACTGAGAACACAATGTAGATTAACCAACTATGGAATATCCTGGGCCAGATCGGTTTCTGAGACCAGGGGCTGGATTCTCCGATTGCCGACGCCGAAATTGTGTTCAGCGATTGGCCAGAGAATCCGGTTTTACTCCAACATCGTGGGCGGAGCCGTTTTGCGCATGCTCCAACCCCTCAAAAACAGCTTAGTCGAGGCGTACGCCTTTGGGACAGCCTCAGAACATCAGCTGAGGCCCTCCCCCGATGCTCCGCCTCGATGGGCCGACTTCACGATGGCGAGGGACACGTGTCCTCTCGACTTTCCTGATCCTGGCGTGGCGGTTGCAGACTGTGTCCAGCGGTGCCGCAGTCTGTGGGGTTGGGGGGTGGGGTAGCCGTTCCTGTGACAGATGGACTTCGGCGGGGGTTGAGGGTCTGATGAGGGATGGTCCGGGGCGGTGAGGGGGGGTTACAGGGGACACTATCTTGCGGGGTCCGCGGACGGCCGGCGCCATGTTGTACGGCAGGCTGCTGCAGGCCACCGCCGTGCGCATGTGTGGCCAGGAACCCGGCCCTTCTCCATCCTGATCTGCAGGTAAAGCCGGGGGTTTATGTGACGCGGCTGCTGGCCCCCCACTGGGCGGAGCATCGGTGCGGGGGCGGCGCCGAGATGTTGGTCGTACGATCCGAACCTAGCCGGAAAATCGGAGGCTCCGGCCCGAAGTGTTGCCGCCAACGGAGAATTCCGAACCTTTCCTGACAGAGAAACTAGCGCCACACCTGCACCGATTCTGCAGCTATTTCGGGTGCCGCGTGGTTCACCATGGGCTGAATTCTCCATTCTGGAGGCTAAGTGTTGATGCCTTTGGAAAACGGTGGAGTTTCCTGACGTCGAGATGGGGTTCACAACTGCAGCCATTCAACCGCCCCCAAGGGGCTAGCACGGGCGCAACGTGGAACGCCACGGTCCGTTAACAGAACGGCGGCCCATTCGCCGGTTCCATGATTGACTCCCTGGCGCGGCTGCAAAAAATGCATTCTCCCACTCCCACACACAAGCGTCGCAGCCAACATGGCCGCAAGGAGGGCAGCGCCGCGCTTCCGGGACGCCGAACTGCAGACTCACCTTGACACCGTGGAGGAGAGGAGGCTGATGGTGGATCCCGGGCCTGGACGGAGACCATCAGGCGTCATCGTTCGCCGAGCCTGGGCGGAGGTGGGAGCCGCCGTCATGGCCGTCGGGGAGGTGCCCCGGACTGGAGACCCTGCGCTGTGCCCCGGTACCAAACACCCTACCGCTACACACATGTGACGGCCGGACCGCCACCTTGATCCAAATATCTGCTGCACTGGCTGGGTACCCTGGCCACTGATGCCATCAAATTCCCAACCCTAGGGCTGCATGCGCCATGCCATCTAACACTGTTGCTCTTTGTGTTTGCCTCCCCCTCCCCGCCCCCCCCCCCCCAGGAAAACCGCCGTGCCCGAGCAGAGACACTAGACGAGGGAGGGCGCCAATGTGTAGGTAGGCGGCGCCCCACCCCCAGACAATGCCAGACACGGTGCCAACAAACGGCCGATCACCGACGGGGAGAGCAGCCGGAAAAACAGCCCTCTGCCCAAGACCAAGGACACCACGGAGTTTAGGTCAGAAGAGGACACAGACTTTCGTTTACAGCTGTCTCCAACACAGTCCACCATTTCAGAGACTATCACAACCCTCGAGGTCCTACTTTTGAGCTTACTGCCTAACTCACTGAACTCCTTCTACAGGACCTCAACACACTTCTTGCCTATGTCGATAGTACCTATCTGTACTATGACGTCCGGATGACGTTCGTTCAGAGACATTCCTTGATCCTGGGACCTGGGAGCCAACATATCATCCTGGAGTCTCGTTCACGTCCACAGAAGCGCCTATCTCTGGCCGTTACTCTAGAGTCCCCAATAACTATCAATATCCTGCACTTTTCCCTCCCCTGTTGAACAACAGAGCTAGTTGTGGTGCCACTTTCCTTAATTGCTTTTGAAGGTGTCTGGAGAGGAAATTGCTACTGAAGGAGGCTAGAGAGGAAATTGCTGAGGCCTTTCCAGAAATCTTTGGATCCTCGCTGTCTTCAGGTGATGTCCCGGAGGACTGGAGAACAGCCAATGTTGTTCCTTTGTTTAAGAAGGATAGCAAGCATAATGCAGTGAACTTCTGGCGGTGAGCCTTCCGTCAGTGGTAGGGAAATTACAGGAGAGAATTCTTCGTGACAGGACCTACTCTATTTTGAAGCAAATGAACGTATTCGTGAGTGGCAGCATGGTTTTGTGAAGGGGAGGTCGTGTCTCACTAACTTGATAGAGTTTTTCGAAGAGGTCACAAAGATGATTGATGCAGGTAGGGCAGTGGACGTTGTCTATATGGACTTCAGTAAGGCCTTTGACAAGGTCCCTCATGGTAGACTGGTACAAAAGGTGAAGTCATACGGGATCACGGGTGAGCTGGCAAGGTGGATAAAGATCTGGCTCGGCCATAGAAGGCAGAGAGTAGCAATGGAATGGTGCTTTTCTAATTGGAGGGCTGTGACCAGTGGTGTTCCACAGGGATCAGTGCTGGGACCTTTGCTCTTTGTAGTATATATAAATGATTTGGAAGAAAATGTAACTGGTCTGATTAGTAAGTTTGCAGACGACACAAAGGTTGGTGGAATTGCGGATAGCGATGAGGACTGTTAGAGGATACAGCAGGATTTAGATCGTTTGGAGACTTGGGCGGAGATATGGCAGATGGAGTTTAATCCGGACAAATGTGAGGTAATGCATTTTGGAAGGTCTAATGCAGGTAGAGAATGGTAGAACACTCAAGAGTATTGAAAGTCAGGGAGATCTAGGTGTACAGTTCCACAGGTCACTGAAAGGGGCAACTCAGGTGGAGAAGGTAGTCAAGAAGGCATTTGGCATGTTTGCCTTCATCGGCCGGGGCATTGAGTATAAGAATTGACAAGTCATGTTGCAGCAGTATAGAACCTTATTTAGGCCACACTTGGAGTGTAGTGTTCAATTCTGGTCGCCACACTACCAGAAGAATGTGGAGGCTTTAGAGAGGGTGCAGAAGAGATTTACCAGAATGTTGCCTGGTATGGAGGGCATTAGCTATGAGGAGCGGTTGAATAAACTCGGATTGTTCTCACTGGAACGATGGAGGTTGAGGGGCGACCTGATAGAGGTCCACAAAATTATGAGAGGCATAGACAGAATGAATAGTCAGAGGTTTTTCCCCACGGTAGAGGCGTCAATTACTGGGAGGCACAGTTTAAGGTGCGAGGGACTAGGTTTAGCGAGAAAATGTCGGAGGCAAGTTTTTTACACATAGGGCAGAGGGTGCCTGGAACTCGCTGCCGAAGGAGGTGGTGGAAGCAGGGGCGATAGTGACATTTAAGGGGCATCTTGACAAATAAATGAATAGGATGGGCATAGTGGGATGCGGACCCAGGAAGGGTAGAAGATTTTAGTTTAGACGGGCAGCATGTTCGGCACGGGTTTGGAGGGCCGAAGGGCATTTATTTGTCCTTTGTTATTTGTTCCCTTGATATGCTATCTCCCTCAACAGTATCCAAAACTGTATACCTATTAGAGGGCGCACAGCCACTGAGGATTTCTGCGCTGACTGCCTGCCCTTCCTCGCGTTCACACATCTGTTTACCTGGATCTTGGATGTGGGCACGCTTTCCGCAACCTGCATGCTCCTAAGTGCATCCAACTGCTGTTCCAACCGAACCACGCGCTCTGTGAGGATCTGTCATTGGTTATACTTGCTGCAGATGTAGTCGAACGGAACGCTGGCAGCGTCACAGATCTGCCACATCTCGCAGTTGGAGCACTGCACCGCGCTGAGTGTTATTTAAGCACTAGTTAATTAATTTAAAATAAATACTTGAATTATTGTTGGAATGAGTTAAAATTACCTCTGTTATTCTTTATGATCGTATCGGTCAATGTGCTTCCGGGCACATATCAAGCACTTTTCAGTGAAACGCGTTCCGTATTTATCAAAATATGCCTCCAACATAAGTTCTTCATTCTTTCTACAGTTGTTGCTATTCCATGATGATCCCTAACCTCAATAACTTGATTAATTACAAATTATGATACAGGTTTGGCACGATGTATAACCCGTCTTAAATAATTAACCGGTCCTTGATGTCTTACTTGTTCTTCTACTTCTTCAATGATGATGAGAATGGTTTCGAATTGGTTTCAAAACAAATCGTATCTTTGGAATTGAATAATACCGTCACTTTGAGTTTGATGCATCGGGGCAGCAAACTGGCCTCTTGCTTAGCGAACTCTTCTGCACTTTGATTGGCTGCTGGCGGGGGTCTATGACGAGTCTTTACCTTAATTACCTCATATTGTTCTCCGTAGGCGTTCCCGATTACATACTGTATTAATGTAGTTGACGGGGCAGGTTCTTCATCGATTAACACAAACCCTCCAGCTTCCTATATCGGCAAAAATTCAGTCAGTCCATTAGAAACATCCATGCTGTCTGATAAAATTTCATGTGGTTAGACGGTGCGGGGGGGGGGGGTTCCGGGTAGGTGACTATAAATGTTACTGCTGTTCATCAAACACTCTGAACGCCCGTGGCACTGGGCAGGTTCAATGTTCTTACCTCGAGAACCCACCCTTGATTGTTTTCCACATGATGGCCACATCCGATTTCCCTCACTCCATCCTCAATCGAGGATCCCATTATAAGTTATTTCCGTGGTTCTTTGTGTCTGTCTATTATTCTCTGGTTTCTACTGAGCAATAGGGCACTTCCCCTCCTTCCCTCTTTTTTCTTGGCAGAATTGGCCCCTTCGGACCAGGTTCTGCTACGAGCTGACATTTCATCTCTTCCCCGCCATTGCTGATGCCTGCAAGGAAAGTGGGTGTAATACTTCTGTCAACAGGAATGTGCTTCCCTTGTAACGTTATCTTTCATAGAGATTTGTGATCTGACTAAGAATTCCATCTCTTATGCGTCCATCTAATAATAATTGGAGAGGTGTCTGTTGTGCTAAAATGGTGTATTCAGGCCAATTGGAGAGCTGAAAAGTTGTTCTGCCCCGGAAACTGTCAGTATGTGGCGTTCAAATGTGGAAAATGCCTGTTCTATTGGGTAGAAGTGCCGCGACGCACAGACAGCCTGTCCCAGTCTCCCGGTACTTTCCTGTAGTAGACCAGCAGAGATAGAACTGTCCATCGCCGCTATTTGAATGTCAAAAGGGAATTCTGGATTATGGCTGGCGCCTGGGTCAATGTATTTTTTAGTTTACGAATGACCTGTGTGAACAGCTCAGTCCTATTCCAAGGGATGTTTTGTTTTTGGTAAATGAGACAACGGTGAAGCTTTTTGTCCCTAAACAGTGAATGTGGTTTCAGCAATATCGAAACAATCCTAAAAAACAATCTTAAGAATTTTAAATCGAGGGTAAAGGGAATTGTCAGGTGGTCTATAGCCTTTTCCTTTCTATGTCTCGATTCGTCCAGGTCACCATTGCGCCGAAGAATGCGACCCGGCTTTCCATGATCAGAGCGTGTTGGTTTAACGTTTTGTCCCAGGATGGCGAGAAGGCCAAGCAAATCATCGAGGATATCTGTGTCCCTCTCTCTGGATCTTTTGGAGGAGAAGGCCGTCGACGTACTGAATAAAAATTTGATGTTTGGAATATGGGAATCCCTGTGGCAAACATGTGCAGGTGTAGTGTTGACCCAAGAAAGTGAAGGGAAACTTACATTGCCATTCCCTTCTGAACGAAATTGACCAACATCCATTCCATGTATCTAAAACAGTAAAATGTCGGGCTCGTGAAGTGTTTTTTTAACCAAAACCTCGGAACTGCTCACAACTGCGGTGGAGGTCGATACTTAGGGGCCAGGATTCATCCGGCTTCTTTATTGGCCTGATAGGTGACTTCTTTGATGAGCGTACGGGAAGTTGGACTCTCTGCAACACTAATCCGGCAATTACTTTCGGCACATTATCTCCTGATAGCTTGGGGAAACCATTTGACTTCTGAGCTTGGGTCCAGCCCCTCTCTAGCGACCTCTGCTGACATTCCGCCCCTATTATATTGGTGTTGGGCTGAAACAGGCTGTCGATTCCAGAGCACATGTTGTGACGAGAGAAACCCTGACATTCTGCCTGGCTGAACGCACAGATGACCCACGGTACACATTTGGTCCATGTATTTTCACACAGAGATCGGGGATAGTGCGTTTAACTCTCCATTAATTTGTCAAACTATACAATTTGCTGTGTCAAAGGATAAATTAAACTTTCACCTTCGCTCGAAGCCGAGGATATCTTCTGTCCAAGGGATAAATCACTCAAGATAGCAGAATGGAAAATCAATATGGCTTTCAGTTTAAACTCTAAAGGGTCAGTTTCTCCACCTTGTTGCAAGTGCCGTTGAAACCGCTCAACATGATTTCCCTTTGAATGTACCATTCAATTCGGGGAGAGCTACTGGTGTTATGTGTGATGCGGGACCCTCCATTATCCGATAGACATTTGCTGGATGCCTCCTACCCAACCGTTCACTAGGCGCTCAATATTCTCACATTTGACGCTGCAGGACCATCCTGCAAAGGCCTGACACCGCCATTGATTTCAAGGCGGGGCGTGGGTAGATTGAGTTAGGAGCGAGCGCTCCTCAAAACTAAGAGATTTATCTTTCATGCATACTCGTTCCTTTTGATTTCTTTCAGGCCCGTCAGAGGACTGTAGAGGTTTCTCAGGACCTTTTGAATAATGATTAGGTTCGCGAGGGTTTTGGAAATAAGTGACGGAGTCGGTCACAATTATAATTCGGGCCGGTTGACGCTCGTCCTTGTCTTGTCAGTGGAGAGGGATGTGTCCTGCTTGTGGGCTCACCATGTCTCTTACCTGGACGGGTTTCTCGGGATAGGGAGAGGAATGTAGCTGTATTCTTATCTCTCTGTGTCCTCCGACATTTTCCCAGATTTCCCCATACGCCCGAGCCGGAGCAACAACATTTTGCCATTTTGGGGGAGATCCCTGTGGCCTGAGCTTCCCTTTTCCGTGCTCGGGATCTACAGTGGTGGAGTCATGTCGCAGCGTGTGTTGAATAGGAAGGTTCAACAGATTTCCAAGTTTTCTGACCATCATGGGTTGCATGTGAGACGAATGCATTAGTCAAACTCGTGTTATCTGTGGTGCGGGTGTCTTGTCAGAACGAATAATTTTGACCCGAGTTGTGATCTCTGGAAACTCACCACTGTTGGCATTACAGAGTTTGCTACAAAGTTTGTAATTCGCCCCTGCCTTGTTCATCTTGTTCACTGTACACATCTCAATTCCTCGGCGTCACTCTGATATCCATGGCTGATTGTTAGATTTTATTCATGTCTGAATAACATTGAAAATAGTTAACTGCACCTGCTTTCTCGCTGCTCAGGTTGTTATTATTCCCTGAAGGACATTAGTGAGCCAGCTGGGTTTTTACGGCAATCGATTTGTCTCATGGTCACCGTTCGGCATTTTTTTCTGTATATTTATTGGATTCAACCCCTCCAAATGCCCTGGTTGCATTCAAACCAAGAACCCCAGAGCATTTCCCTGCGTTCCTGAATTACGACTAACTGCTTTTGTCAGATAATGGAAATCGGATCAGCCTCCGTGGACGCAAATTGGTTCCCTTGAGAGATTCCAATTTTTAAATGAGAACGTGGAACACACAGTGCAGAAGTAGGCCGTTCGGCACATCGAGCCTGCAGCGACACGCTTAAGCCCTCCCTTGCACCCAATCCCCGTAACCCAATAACCCCTCCTAACCTTTTTGGAGACTAAGGGCAATTTAGCATGGCCCATCCACCTAACCTGCACGTCTTTCGACTGTGGGAGGAAACCGGAGCACCCGGAGGAAACCCACGCACACGCGGGGAGAACGTGCAGACTCCGCACAGACAGTGACCCAGTGGGTACTCGAACATGGGACTCCGTCGCTGTGAGGCCACAGTGCTATCCACTTGTCCTACCGTGCTGCCCACTTTCTTTAAACCAAGACTCCTTTCAAGGTGCTCCTTTCAATGTCTCTTCGGCAGCATCGCTTTGGCAACTGAGAGAGATCAGCGGCTCCAGAGGGTGGGAGGCGAGATATTGAAATGTGACATTCACAGCCTGGCATGTTACAACAATGGCTGTGACTGTGAGAACAATGGATTGGAATGATACAACAATGAGTCTGAGAACAGTCGGTAGGAATACTACATCAATGGATGAGAATCTGGAAGCAATCCTAGTTGACCAGAATCTGAGCACGAAAGACTGGAATGTTCCAACAGTAAACGGGAGTATATTCGGCGCGCTTTACCAAGTTTCTACATTTTATAAATGGATGTCATTGGGAAGACGGACCTATTTCGCACTCCAGATCATTTAGGCGGGTTACTATTCCTTTCTCGCTGGGTTCGATGACCCTGGTAAGAAACATTACGTGATATTAATTTTCCAATGCATTGTTAACCACGGGATTTTGTTGTCATTGATATTTGGATGTGAAAATGCATTTTGTGAAGTTCAATCTGAAACACCTTTACCTCTCCATCAATGTAGTTTCACTGATCTGTCAAATGTCTGAGTCTTAAAAGAAGATAGTTCACAATCTGGGAGGTAAGTCTCTCCTTTAAAACACTTGTCTTTGCAGGAGCGGGCCAGTCGATTTCAGAGGGAGCGGTGCGTTAGTGATTTCTGGGAGACCTTCACAGGAGCAGGCTAGTCAATTTCAGCGGTAAACACTTACCTGGTCCCGTTTTCGGTCCCTCTTTGCTGTTTCTTTTAATTTTAGTGTTTAAGGCGGGAACAGGAAGTTCGACCCGCGGACTTCTGGGAAGACCCTCACCAATAAATTCTGGTGGAGAGGAAACCCGAGACACGACACGTGTAGTGTCTCCCACCCGCCCTCCTCCTCTAACCTAATAATAAAACCCATTGGTGTGAGGTAAGTACCATATTTTATTATTATTATTATTTTTTAAACAAAAATTTAATTTAGATGTTAGCCAGATCTTGGTAGAAAGTTAGAGGGATGGCAGGGAAGGGAGTGCAATGTTCCTCCTGCAGGATGTTTGAGGTGATGGATGCCGTTAGTGTCCCTGCTGATTTTACCTGCAGGAAGTGCTGCCATCTCCAGCTCCTCCAAGACCGAGTTAGGGAACTGGAGCTGGTGTTGAAAGAACTTCGGATCATTCGGGAGGCAGAGGGAGTCATAGATAGCAGCTTCAGGGAATTAGTTACACCAAAGATTGGAGATAGATGGGTAAGAGGGACTGGGAAAAAGCAGTCAGTGCAGGGATCTCCTGCGGTCGTTCCCCTGAGAAATAAGTATGCCGCTTTGGATACTTGTGGGGGGGGGGGGGACGACTTACCAGGGGTAAGCAATGGGGTACGGGCCTCTGGCACGGAGTCTGTCCCTGTTGCTCAGAAGGGAAGGGGGGAGAGGAGCAGAGCATTAGTAACTGGGGACTCGATAGTCAGGGGCACAGATAGGAGATTTTGTGGGAGCGTGAGAGACTCACGTTTGGTATGTTGCCTCCCAGGTGCAAGGATATGTGATGTCTCGGATCGTGTTTTCTGGGTCCTTAGGGGGAGGGGGAGCAGCCCCAAGTCGTGGTCCACATTGACACTAACGACATAGGTAGGAAAGGGGACAAGGATGTCAGGCAGGCTTTCAGGGAACTAGGACAGAAGCTCAGAACTAGAACAAACAGAGTTGTTATCTCTGGGTTGTTGCCCGTGCCACGTGATAGTGAGAGGAGGAATAGGGAGAGAGAACAATTAAACACGTGGCTACGGGGATGGTGCAGGCGGGAGGGTTTCAGATTTCTGGATAACTGGGGCTCTTTCTGGGGAAGGTGGGTCCTCGACAGACAGGATGGTCTACATCTGAACCTGAGGGGCACAAATATCCTGGAGGGGGAGATTTGTTAGTGCTCTTTTTTTTTTGGGGGGGGGGTTAAACTAATGCACCAGGGGCATGGGAACCTGGATTGTAGTTATAGGGTAAGGGAGAATGAGAGTATAGAGGTCAGGAGCACAGATTTGACGTCGCAGGAGGGGGCCAGTGTTCAGGTAGGTGGTTTGAAGTGTGTCTACTTCAATGCCAGGAGTCTACGAAATAAGGTAGGGGAACTGGCAGCATGGGTTGGTACCTGGGACTTCGATGTTGTGGCCATTTGGGAGACATGGATAGAGCAGGGACAGGAATGGATGTTGCAGGTTCCGGGGTTTAGGTGTTTTAGTAAGCTCAGAGGCATGGGATTCAGGGTGATTTAGCAGTTTGGATCAGAAATTGGCTAGCTAAAAGAAGACAGAGGGTGGTGGTTGATGGGAAATGTTCAGAATGGAGTTCAGTTACAAGTGGAGTACCACAAGGATCTGTTCTAGGGCAGTTGCTGTTTGTCATTTTTATCAATGACCTAGAGGAAGGCGCAGAAGGGTGGGTGAGTAAATTTGCAGACGCTACTAAAGTCAGTGGTGTTGTCGATAGTGTGGACGGATGTAGCAGGTTACAGAGGGATATGGATAAGCTGCAGAGCTGGGCTGAGAGGTGGCAAATGGAGTTTAATGTAGAGAAGTGTGAGGTGATTCACTTTGGAAGGAATAACAGGAATGCAGAATATTTGGCTAATGGTAAAGTTCTTGGAAGTGTGGATGAGCAGAGGGATCTAGGTGTCCATGTACATAGATCCCTGAAAGTTGCCACCCAGGTTGATAGGGTTGTGAAGAAGGCCTATGGAATGTTGGCCTTTATTGTTAGAGGGATTGAGTTCCGGAGTCAGGAGGTCATGTTGCAGCTGTACAGAACTCTGTTACGGCCGCATTTGGGGTATTGCATACAGTTCTGGTCACCGCATTATAGGAAGGACGTGGAGGCTTTGGAGCGGGTGCAGAGGAGATTTACCAGGATGTTGCCTGGTATGGAGGGAAAATCTTATGAGGAAAGGCTGATGGACTTGAGGTTGTTTTCGTTGGAGAGAAGAAGGTTAAGAGGAGACTTAATAGAGGCATACAAAATGATCAGTGGGTTGGATAGGGTGGACAGTGAGAGCCTTCTCCCGCGTATGGAAATGGCTGGCACGAGGGGACATAGCTTTAAACTGAGGGGTAATAGATATAGGACAGAGGTCAGAGGTAGGTTCTTTACGCAAAGAGTAGTGAGGCCGTGGAATGCCCTACCTGCTACAGTAGTGAACTCGCCAACATTGAGGGCATTTAAAAGTTTATTGGATAAACATATGGATGATAATGGCATAGTGTAGGTTAGATGGCTTTTGTTTCGGTGCAACATCGTGGGCCGAAGGGCCTGTACTACGCTGTATCGTTAAAAAAAAATCTGTGCAATTGCTTTCACATTGAGGGGAGTCCAGACCCCACATCATCTCCAGTACCAAAACTGTATTTTATCACTTCCAGAATATCACTTCCCCAATTCTGCCTTCGAAAACCCCTTCACATATTCTCAAAATGTGTCTTTGTTACAGTAGGACTCGAGAACTCCAATGCCATCAGCTAAACACTTCAGGTTACCAAACGTTGTAGTGCACAGAACATCCATACATCTGTAATCTGATCTGTAAATCACAGAAAATCAGTTCAATCAACATTCTGATGCATGATGTAGAGGTAGCGGCGTTGGACGGGGGTTGGCAGAATAAGAAATCTTACAACAGCAGGTTAAAGTACAACATTTTTGTTTCGATACACTAGTTTTCGGAGCGCAGCTCCTTCCTTAGGTCCACCTCACCTCAGGAAGGAGCTGCGCTCCGAAAATAGTGACTCGAAACAGACCTGTTGGACTTTAACCTGGTGTTGTTAGACTTTATTCTGATGCAAGCATCCGTACATCTGTTCCCGTTCGCGCTGCTCATTGACTTTTTCCATATTCCTGCAACATCTATCCATTGACGGTTGTTCCTAGCTTATTTTGAAGTTTATTTATTTGTACATGTATCTCTTCTTGTTTGTTAGTGGGGGAGCATTTTGGAGAAAGTGACCACAATTCTGTGACTTTCACTTTAGTAATGGAGAGGGATAGGTACGTGCAACAGGGCAAGGTTTACAATTGGGGGAAGGGTAACTATGATGTTGTCAGACAAGAAGTGAAGTGCATAAGTTGGGAACATAGGCTGGCAGGGAAGGACACAAGTGAAATGTGGAACTTGTTCAAGGAACAGGTGCTACGTGTCCTTGATATGTATGTTCCTGTCAGGCAGGGAAGAGATGGTCGAGTGAGGGAACCATGGTTGACAAGAGAGGTTGAATGCCTTGTTAAGAGGAAAAAGGAGACTTACGTAAGGCTGAGGAAACAAGGTTCAGACAGGGCATTGGAGGGATACAAGATAGCCAGGAGGGAACTGAAGAAAGGGATTAAGAGAGCTAAGAGAGGGCATGAACAATCTTTGGCGGGTAGGATCAAGGAAAACCCCAAGGCCTTTTACAATATGTGAGAAATATGAGAATGACTAGCGTGAGGGTAGGTCCGATCAAGGACAGTAGCGGGAGATTGTGTATTGAGTCTGAAGAGATAGGAGAGGTCTTGAACGAGTACTTTTCTTCTGTATTTACAAATGAGAGGGGCGATATTGTTGGAGAGGACAGTGTGAAACAGATTGGTAAGCTCGAGGAAATACTTGTTAGGAAGGAAGATGTGTTGGGCATTTTGAAAAACTTGAGGATAGACAAGTCCCCCGGGCCTGACGGGATATATCCAAGGATTCTATGGGAAGCAAGAGATGAAATTGCAGAGCCGTTGGCAATGATCTTTTCGTCCTCACTGTCAACAGGGGTGGTACCAGGGGATTGGAGAGTGGCGAATTTCGTGCCCCTGTTCAAAAAAGGGACCAGGAATAACCCTGGGAATTACAGGCCAGTTAGTCTTACTTCGGTGATAGGCAAAGTAATGGAAAGGGTACTGAAGGATAGGATTCCTGAGCATCTGGAAAGACACTGCTTGATTAGGGATAGTCAGCACGGATTTGTGAGGGGTAGGTCTTGCCTTACAAGTCTTATTGAATTCTTTGAGGAGGTGACCAAGCATGTGGATGAAGGTAAAGCAGTGGATGTAGTGTACATGGATTTTAGTAAGGCATTTCATAAGCTTCCCCCTGGTCGGCTTATGCAGAAAGTAAGGAGGCATGGGATAGTGGGAAATTTGGCCAGTTGGATAATGAACTGGCTAACCGATAGAAGTCAGAGAGTGGTGGTGGATGGTAAATATTCAGCCTGGATCCCAGTTACCAGTGGCGTAACGCAGGGATCAATTCTGGGTCCTCTGCTGTTTGTGATTTTCATTAATGACTTGGATGAGGGTGTTGAAGGGTGGGTCAGTAAATTTGCAGACTATACGAAGATTGGTGGAGTTGTGGATAGTGAGGATGGCTGTTGTCGGCTGCAAAGAGACATAGATAGGATGCAGAGCTGGGCTGAGAAGTGGCAGAAGGAGTTTAACCCTAAAAAGTGTGAGGTTGTCCATTTTGGAAGGACACATATGAATGCGGAATACAGGGTTAACGGTAGAGTTATTGGCAATGTGGAGGAGCAGAGAGATCTTGGGGTCTATGTTCATACATCTTTGAAAGTTGCCACTCAAGTGGATAGAGCTGTGAAGAAGGCCTATGGTGTGCTCGCGTTCATTAACAGAGTTAATTTAAGAGCCGTGAGGTGATGATGCAGCTGTACAAAACTTTGGTCAGGCCACATTTGGAGTAATGTGTACAGTTCTGGTCGCCTCATTTTAGGAAGGATGTGGAAGCTTTGGAAAAAGTGCAAAGAAGATTTACGAGAATGTTGCCTGGAATTGAGAGTAGGTCTTACGATGAAAGGTTGAGGGTGCTAGGACTTTTCTCATTAGAACGGAGAAGGATGAGGGGCGACTTGATAGTGGTTTATAAGATGATCAGGGGAATAGATAGAGTAGACAGTGAGAGACTTTTTCCCCGGGTGGAACAAACCATTACAAGGGGACATAAATTTAAGGTGAAAGGTGGAAGATATAGGAGGGATATCAGAGGTAGGTTCTTTACCCAGAGAGTAGTGGGGGCATGGAATGCACTGCCTGTGAAGTAGTTGAGTGGGAAACATTAGGGACCTTCAAGCAGCTATTGGATAGGTACATGGATTACGGTAAAATGATATAGTGTAGATTTATTTGTTCTTAAGGGCAGCACGGTAGCATTGTGGATAGCACAATGCTTCACAGCTCCAGGGTCCCAGGTTCGATTCCGGCTTGGGTCACTGTCTGTGCGGAGTCTGCACGTCCTCCCCGTGTCTGCGTGGGTTTCCTCCGGATGCTCCGGTTTCCTCCCACAGTCCAAAGATGTGCAGGTTAGGTGAATTGGCCAATGATAAATTGCCCTTAATGTCCAAAATTGCCCTTGGTGTTGGGTGGAGATGTTGAGTTTGGGTAGGGTGCTCTTTCCAGGAGCCGGTGCAGACTCAAAGGGCCGAATGGCCTCCTTCTGCACTGTAAATTCAATGATAGAACATAGAACATAGAACAATACTGCGCAGTACAGGCCCTTCAGCCCACGATGTTGCACCGAAACAAAAGCCATCTAACCTACACTATGCCATTATCATCCATATGTTTATCCAATAAACTTTTAAATGCCCTCAATGTTGGCGAGTTCACTACTGTAGCAGGTAGGGCATTCCACGGCCTCACTACTCTTTGCGTAAATAACCTACCTCTGACCTCTGTCCGATATCTATTACCCCTCAATTTAAAGTTATGTCCCCTCGTGCCAGCCATATCCATCCGCGGGAGAAGGCTCACACTGTCCACCCTATTCAACCCCTGATCATTTTGTATGCCTCTATTAAGTCTCCTCTTAACCTTCTTCTCTCCAACGAAAACAACCTCAAGTCCATCAGCCTTTCCTCATAACATTTTCCCTCCATACCAGGCAACATCCTGGTAAATCTCCTCTGCACCCGCTCCAAAGCCTCCACGTCCTTCCTATAATGCGGTGACCAGAACTGTACGCAATACTCCAAATGCGGCCGTACCAGAGTTCTGTACAGCTGCAACATGACCTCCCGACTCCGGAACTCAATCCCTCTACCAATAAAGGCCAACACTCCATAGGCCTTCTTCACAACCCTATCAACCTGGGTGGCAACTTTCAGGGATCTATGTACATGGATACCTAGATCCCTCTGCTCATCCACACTTTCAAGAACTTTACCATTAGCCAAATATTCCGCATTCCTGTTATTCCTTCCAAAGTGAATCACCTCACACTTCTCTACATTAAACTCCATTTGCCACCTCTCAGCCCAGCTCTGCAGCTTATCTATATCCCTCTGTAACCTGCTACATCCTTCCACACTATCGACTACACCACCGACTTTAGTATCGTCTGCAAATTTACTCACCCACCCTTCTGCGCCTTCCTCTAGGTCATTGATAAAAATGACAAACAGCAGCGGCCCCAGAACAGATCCTTGTGGTGCTCCACTTGTGACTGTACTCCATTCTGAACATTTCCCATCAACCACCACCCTCTGTCTTCTTTCAGCTAGCCAATTTCTGATCTACATCTCTAAATCACCCTCAATCCCCAGCCTCCTTTTTTTTTGCAATACCCTACCGTGGGGAACCTTATCAAACGCTTTGCTGAAATCCATATACACCACATCAACTGCTCTACCCTCGTCTACCTGTTCAGTCACCTTCTCAAAGAACTCAATAAGGTTTGTAAGGCATGACCTACCCTTCACAAAGCCATGCTGACTATCCCTGATCATATTATTCCTATCTAGATGATTATAAATCTTGTCTCTTATAATCCCCTCCAAGACTTTACCCACTACAGACGTGAGGCTCACCGGTCAAGTGTTGCCGGGGTTGTCTCTGCTCCTCTTTTTGAACAAAGGGACCACATTTGCTGTCCTCCAGTCCTCTGGCACTATTCCTGTAGCCAATGATGACATAAAAATTAAAGCCAAAGGTCGAGCAATCTCTTCCCTGGCCTCCCAGAGAATCCTCGGATAAATCCCATCAGGTATCGGGGACTTTTCTATTTTCAGCCTGCCCAGAATTGCCAACACCTCTTCCCTATCTACCTCAATGCCATCTATTCTATTAGCCTGGGGCTCGGCATTCTCCTCCACAACATTATCTTTTTCCTGAGTGAATACTGACGAAAAATATTCATTTAGTATCTCGACTATCTCTTCAGACTCCACACACAATTTCCCATCCCTGTCCTTGACTAGTCCTACTCTTTCCCTAGTCATTCGCTTATTCCTGACATACCTATAGAAAGCTTTTGAGTTTTCCTTGATCCTTCCTGCCAAATACTTCTCATGTCCCCTCCTTGCTCGTCTTAGCTCTCTCTTTAGATCCTTCCTCGCTACCTTGTAACTATCAAGCGCCCCAACTGAAACTTCACACCTCATCTTCACATAGGCCTCCTTCTTCCTCTTAACAAGAGATTCCACTTCCTTGGTAAACCACGGTTCCCTCGCTCGACGCCTTCCTCCCTGTCTGACCGGTACATATTATCAAGAACACGCAGTAGCTGATCCTTGAATAAGCCCCACTTATCCAGTGTGCACAACACTTGCAGCCTACTTCTCCACCTTATCCCCCCCCCCAAGTCATGTCTAATGGCATCATAATTGCCCTTCCCCCAGCTATAACTCTTGCCCTGCGGTGTGTACTTATACCTTTCCATCATTAACGTAAACGTCACCGAATTGTGGTCACTGTCCCCAAAGTGCTCTCCTACCTCCAAATCCAACACCTGGCCTGGTTCATTACCCAAAACCAAATCCAACGTGGCCTCGCCTCTTGTTGGCCTGTCAACATATTGTTTCAGGAAACCCCCCTGCACAATGATAATCTATGATTAATCTAGGACAAATGTTCGGCACAACATCGTGGGCCGAAGGGCCTGTTCTGTGCTGTATTTTCTATGTTCTATGTTCTATGTTCTTTGTCGCAATCCCCGCCTCTCTGTGTCACCAGGGGCCTGCACTGAGAGTGTTAAGTGGCTGGACGAGAGAGCTTTATCGCTGGGTAAAAAACAGCGAGTTCAAGTGGTGAGTTCTAACGGGTTATAAGGGTGTAACTAGTAGTTAAACTGATCTTCAATTGCAAGCTAAATTAGCCCTCAAATCGTGTAATTGAAAGCTGCTCGTTTGGCTAGTTGTATTCCTGAAAAAGGATTCAGATGAGTTACACTCACCTGTACCTGTTGGATTGTGCAACTGGTTTAATCCTCTTTCCAGGCCATTGGATATTGAGGCCGATAAACAGGAAAGACACGCAGTACTGTTTTCTGCACTGTTTGGCAGTACTGATTGTCTGCATTGTGAGTGCTACTTGGCAGGGCGAGAGTGCTTGGCAGTTGGGTGGAAAACACGGAGTTGGGTGAAATTGGCTGAAGGTGAAACGGAAATATCGGACGCAGAGCTGAGCAGGAGATTATCGAACAGACCTTGGGAATGTAAAGAGGTTTCATGATTCACTGACACATTCTTCCGACTTGGGGGACGGGGGGCATGAAGAGTGTCATCACAGGAAGGTGTGATTTCCTTGGCGAATAAGGAATCTGTTCAAATTTGAAAATCCATTTGAAATTTCTTGTTATATATTGTCTTCATATTGAGGTAATGGGGAAATATTAAAAATGCTTTAAATGTTAAAAAAATTTAAATTACATTTTAAAAATGAGAGCTTGAGGGGGGGGGGGGTGTTCTTCCGGCATGATATAAGAGCTGATGTGCCCCATTGTGGTATCTAGTGACCACATGTGTAGTAAGTGTTGGTTGCTCGAGGAACTCCGGCTCACAGTTGATGAGTTGGATTCTGAGTTTCAGGCGTTGCGACAGATCAGTGAGGGGGAGAGGTACCTTGTGTTCCAGGAGGTAGTCCCACCAATTAAGCGGCAATTTAGCATGGCCAATCCATCGATCCTGCACATCTTTTGGTTTTGGGGGCAAAACCCACGCAAACACAGGAAGGATGTGCGAACTCCACACAGAGAGCGTCCGAGAGATGGGATCGAACCTGGGACCTCGGCATCGTGAGGCAGTAATGCTAATCACTGTGCCACGTGCTGTTCTTTGTCAATAGTTTTACTGAAATCCATGAAAATAACATCCACCGCCCTCCCCTCATGAATCATCTTTGTCACCTCCTCAAAAAACCTTGAGCAACTTGGTGAGGTGCGACCTCGCCTTCACAAAACCATGCTGTCTATCTCAAATTAGCCCATTTCTTTCCAAATGAGGATCAATCCTGTCCCTGAAAATACTGTCCAATAATTTACCTACAGGCGACGCGAGGCTCAACGCCGTATAATTTCCTGGATTATCGCTGCTGCCTTTCTCAAACAGCGGTAACACTTCAGCTATTCTCCAGTCCTGTGGTATCTCACTAGTGGCCAATGAGGACACAAAGATGTCAGTTAATGCCCTAGCTATTTCCTCCCTTGCTTCCCTCAGTATTCTGGGGTAAACACATCCGGCCAAGGAGACGGATCTACTTTAATATATTTTAAAAGACCCAATACTTCCTCCTTTTTGATTTGAACATGGCCCAGACTATCCACACACCTCACCCAAGAATCGTCTTCCACAAAGTCCTTTTCTTGGTGAACACTGATGAAAAGTACTCACTTAGAACCCGTCACGTCCTCTGGTTCAACATATAGATATCCCACTCACCTTAACCGGTCCATTCCTTTTGCTGGTCAGCCTTTTTTCATACAATCATAGAATTCACTGTGCAAAAGGAGGCCATTCGTCCCATAGAGTCTGCACCGGCCTTGGAAAGAGCACGCTACCCAGACTCACGCCTTCAGCCTATCCCCGTAACCCAGTAATCCCACGAAACCATTTTGGACATTATGGTCAATTTAGAATTGCCAATATACCTAACCTGCACATCTTTGAGGAAAGTGCAGCATCCGGAGAATAAAATCCATGCTGACACGGAGAGAACGTCACGACTCCGCACAGACAGTGACCCCAAGCCCGGAATCGAACCTGGGCCTGGAACTGTAAAAGAACAGTACCAACCACTGTATACCGTGCCGACATAATATTCGAACCGGATCAATAATCGTTCTGTCAAACTAACGTTTTTCTCTCCATCCAGATGCAGAATTTCACTGTTTATTTTGCTTCCCTCCAGCTAATGTCGCTACGATTGTGACCCTGACTCTTCGGAATTGTGGACTCTCCAGATGTGTCACTCGCTACCTGCTGGCCATGGCAGCAGCAGATCTACTGGTCATTATTATCGATCTAATATTCAGACACATCCCGATTGTTTACTGGGAGCGGTTTTATTTCCTGTGGTCTATGCCTGTGTGTAATATCCATGCTGTCTTTCTTTATGCAGCTACGGGCTGTTCTGTCTGGTTTACTGTGTCTTTCACCTTTGATCGATTTGTTGCCATTTGTTGTCAGAAGCTGAGCAATAGACATTGCACTGAGAAAGTGGCGGCTGTGGTTCTCGGAACCGTGGCTGTGCTGAGCTGTTTCAAAAACATGTTTTGGTATTTCATGTTGTCAGACCGGTACACGATTAGAAACACACCCATCTTCTGTATTATAACATTCTCCACTTAAGTATCTCCTGTTTGGATAGCCATCGAGTTTCTGCATCACATTGTGACCCCGTGTGTCCCATTCGTCCTGATTCTGTTGCTTAATGTTGCAACCATCAGACACATAGTGGTGAGCAGTAAAGCCCGCAGCCGACTTCGGGCCAACAATGCTGCGAAGAGTTCCAGAGACCCCGAGATGGAGAGTCGAACAAAATCAATCATATTACTGTTCGTTATCTCGTTGAATTTCATCCTGTTATGGACAGTTTTAATGGTGTATTCTATAATTGGAGACGGACATATTATTTGATAGATGATTCTGCATTGATGAGTGATGTTGTTCTGGAAATTGGCTTCATGTTGCAGCTTCTGAGCTGCTGCACAAACACTTGTATTTATGCCGTGACCCAAACTATTTTTAGGGTGCAGTTGACGAATGTACTGAAATATCCATTTGTTTCGATTTTTCGATGCATTCAGAGATGTTCAGAAATGAATAATTGACAATTTGGAGAAATTAATTGCTTGTTTCAATTTTCCCATCGCTGTCGTTGGGAGAGAGCGGACCGGAAGTACTCCCATGGGAAAAAAGTTGGGGGACCCACTGTCACTGTCGCAACATTAGCAGGTGTTGCTCTCTTTGGTTGGCTCTGAATCTGACGGTCAATATGGTCGCCTTCCTTAATCCGAATTATGTTTGCTCTAGAGTACCCAGGTATCTTTCGATACCGCCACAACTTTCAAACCCGAATACTGATCAAAGAGTCGGTGCACCAGTTAGTTAATTCAAAGTCAATATTATTTATTTACACACACAGTAATATCTACTCATGCACGAAATAATACAGATTAAACCATCAGGACTGCTAAATCCTATAATTAGCTTCGGGCGCCCACTAAGTCAGAGGAGCAATGACCGTTGTTCGGTTCTGAGGCTGCTGGGGTCGAAGTGGTGAAGGGGAAACAGCTAAGGTCGCCCGTCTGGTAGCGAGCGTTGACCTTGGACTTACTTGCTTCTGGTACAGCTGGTGGACGGGTTTCTCCACTGTGAGAGTCAAGTCGAAGAGAGCAATACTCACTTGGGGCCTTCTTCTTATCTCTGAAGGGGCTTTGCCCGCTTTTGGGTGGGCCTAGAACTTGGCCCCAATCAATTGGGCCATATCTTCATCACTCGTATTGATCTTGACCAATAAAGGGGTGGGTGCCCTAATGGCTGGGCATGTCCTAGGTGGCCGTTGGCATGCTTTGTTTTCTGCATTCGGTTTGGGGAACTGGCGCCGCGAAGTCTGGGGCCGGTTCGGTTACTTATGTACCTTCCTTTGTTCCCGGAGATGGGCCAACTATATACTACTGTGTCTGGGAGCTACTTTTCCAATATGCAGACAGGCTCTGTGCCTGCTTGTTTTCTTACCATTGTCCATTTTCCCCTGCAATCTTTCCAAATGTCCATTTTGTATTCTGGAAGTGGCCATCCCAGATGGTTACACCCCTTCCTTGTGATCCTCAACACGAAGCGTGAAGGAGCAAATAACCGCGTCGTCTTCATTCTCTTCCTAAGTTGGGCACCCGTAAGCACGTCATAGGCTCTACCCTGCTCTGTCCTATGAATTGCAACTTGTACCTAAATTATTTATGTCCATACATCGTTATAAAATTCTACGCGGCGCTATGACAATCAGGCATGCATTACAAAATAAAAAAACTGTAACCTCTAACTATCCTTAAATGAACTGTCCTTACTCCTACAATCAAAATAATTTACCACATTTTTAACTGTACAAATAGCAGCAACACAGGGCTCTCTGGCTTGGCCGTCAAGCACAGGGTTTTACATTTATTTTTATTGGAACGAACAAAACTCATACAAAAAACATCGAGGCACTTTAATTCACTTAAAGGGGTTGGAGGGTTTGTTGAAGTCCGAAAATAGGGGATCTGAGGACGTATATCGGAGTGCTACTGCGGGAGGCTTTCCTCCGCCATTTCCTCAGTCTTAGAGACTGAACGACACTGCAGACTATTGCAAGTACTAATAGTGATTCCACAAAGTAGGATAGGGAATACCAGGTGATGAACCAGTCACACCAGGTCGCTGTATCGGTAACTATCTCGGGGTTTAGTATATGGCAGGGGTGGGAAACATTTACGGCCTGCGATCAGGGCGGATCCCTGCGCGCAACTGCAGGGATCCCGCTAAGATCCAGCTGTAGAGCATGATGTTTGTCTTCATCTTTCCTTCTTTCTGTCTCCTTCTTTTCTTCTTCTGAGGTTCCAAAGTTCTATGGACACAAACATAATACCTGTTATTATCTTGCTTAAGATCTCGTATGTCTGTCTGTCTCATCTTATCGTTGCCTAATTGCCAATTACTTATTATAATTGGTCACCATCTGTGACTGCCTTATTTTTTTTTAAAACAGATATTTTGGAAAAGATATCCGAGAAGAAACAGACACAGTGCGAGCCGTCCCGCAGCCCGTGTAATCTACCATCCTAGTGTTTGAGTATGTAAGTAGCATTTCGAAGTAACCAAAGGGTTGCCATAAACAAAAAAAAGAGTTTTGAACTTCGAGAGCAAAAATGGGGTGCGTATGGGCCGCGGCGGGAAAGAATGGGTGAAAACCCCAGGTAGGACGCTGACCAGTGCCGTTTGTGCTCTACCCGAGCGCAGCTGACCAGAGGGGGGTCCTCAGGCAGGGCGGGGACCAGTGCTGTTTCTCCACTGTCTGAGCGACTGGCAAGTACGGAACGAATATGTGGTCGTCGTGGGGGCTGCCTCTCTTGATTACCTTCATATCAGGAGAGTAGCTATGATTGGTTGTCTGCCGACAAACTAGTTCCTCTGAACGGTTGTCTGTCGACAAACCTGTTCCATTAACTGCCAGTGGGCCTTAGAAGAGTGGTGGCGGGGGCCATGAAAAACTTTAAATGGGCAAACAACATTTAACATTCACAATAACAAACAAACATTCAGTACAAACATGGTGCAGGTTCCATCAGAAAGGACACCATAACTCTCCATCGGTTCCTTTTTACCATCATCTGGACATCTCATTGCTCAGTAGCGAACAGAGCCGCAAAGGGATTCGTTTGGTGGGAGTCAGACTCTATGTTAGCATCTTCTCCCGGCTGCCATATTCTTGACTGGAGTAGGTTTGCTAAATCTGCGGTGGGCTAATTGGGGTCCATCTCATCGTTCCGGATGAGCCTGAACGAATTGTCTTTGCGCCAAAATTTTGGTATCAAGGTTGGAGCTGCTAGGTTTTAATCCATAAACGCCGGACGGTGGGTCTGGGTCAGGGGCTATAACGTATGTTATCTTGAAGGGGTCGCTGGAATCATGTTAGGTATCGTGGGATTCGGGTCTAGTGCAGGGGTGTAATCGTAGCGTGGTGTGCTGGGGCTGTCGCTAACGCTATCGCTGTCGCTGCTGGTTAAAGGAAGGGAGAGGTGGAGTCATGCCTCTGCGGGTGGAGTCGAAGTCGTGTCTGAGGACGGGCTGGACTGGTTGGGGAGGGTCATTCGTGGGAGCGGCGTGCTCATCTGCTGCTGCAAGCAAGATGTGGTGTGCATGGTTGTTCTGCGAGCCACAAGCCTTAAGCTGGTCTATGTGAAACCACGCATACTTGCCATTGGGACGTGTGCAGAGGGGCTGACTTTGTCAGAGATGGAGTACGGTCCGGACAATTTGGGGGAGAAAAATGAACTGGGGTTGTATAGGGATAACATCACTTGCTGCCTTACAGCAAACTCGGTGGCGTGTACCGTTTTATCAATGCAAGCCTTGCTTTGTTTCTTCACTGTCCCAAGTCTAACAGCTGCTGCGAGCTGTGCTGCCTTCACATTATCATTAATCTGCTGGACTGATTTTTCATGCGTGAGGGCGGTGACTGTGGGGCTGGCCAAATCCAGTCCTAATAAATATTCTGTCCCTTTCATGGGGCGTCCGGTCATGAGGGTGTGGGGGGTGTATCCTGTGGACGTGGATACCGTGTTTCTTATGAACATCAGTGCAAAGGGGAGAACTGAGTCCCAGGTGCTATTGTGCTGTTGCACCATTTTCCTGAGGGTGGCTTTCAGAGTACTGTTCATCCTCTCAATGCCGCGTGAGTGGGGCTGGTATGTTATATGAAACGTTTGCTTTATTCCGACATTTGTGAGGACGTTTTTCATCACTCGTCCTGTAAAATGGGAGCCTTGATCGGACTCTACACTGCGTGGGAGGCCCCATCTTGTAAAGATGTGCTGTGCTAGGATTTTAGCTGTCGTTTTGGCAGTGTTTGTTCTGGATGTAAAAGCTCCCACCCATTTTTGTGAAGGTGTCGATGACCAGCAGCCCATACTTAAAACAATTTCTGCAATTTGGGGGGGGGGGGTGTAGGGGCCCTATATAATAGGGGTGTGACTTAGCTGAGCTTTTCTTGCATGTCTGTCCGGATTGTTCTGGGCACAGATTAAGCAATTCTCAATGAAATGAGTAACATTGGTTTTTAAATCAGGCCACCAGCAGAAAGGTCTGAGGTGGGCTAGGGTGGGTTCAATGCCCTGGTGCCCATGATTGTCATGGAACTGACAAATAATTTAGTTCTTCTCCTGGCTAGGGAATAGATAAATGCCGTCTTTTAAAATCACACCGTCATGTATGGTTATCGCGTTTTTAATCTTATCATAAGGGGCTGTGAAATTGCCTTTTAAAACTTCCCTGAGCTTCTCATCTTCTTTTTGAGCCTTTGCCAAATCTTGAATGTTGGTCTGTGAGAGCTGATCCGCGTGGACTGGGGCGCTTTCGGGGGGTTCCAAAAGTGACCATGTCTGGAAACTGCCTTCGGTAGGGCGTCTGCCTTAACTTTACCGGGAGTGGGGGGGGGGGGGGGGGGGGGAGAACGATGATGACTACGAACTTTAATGATGCCGTATTTCCTATCTTGAGCTGTCTCTAGGATATGTAGGAATAATGGGGCTGAGGGTAGGGGCTTTCTGTCTGCGGAAACGAATCCTCTATTTTCCCATAGGGGTAGGAATTCGGTTAAACTGTTGCAGACATAAAAAACTGTCCGAATATATGTCGGCTTTGGTCGGAAACGAGTCGAGTTGATCAACAATGTGCGCTCTGGCTGCCAGCTCTGCTGCCTGCGAGCCCAAGTGTCCTGGCAATTTCAACGAAATCTCTTCTGGGCCGCGTCCCTGTGCGTCCTCTTATGTAAATACCGCAACCAGTATTTCTTTTCCCATGTAAAACTATGGAGGAGCCATCCACATAGGTTATAATGGGTGCGCACGTGTCTGTCGGCTGGGGTCTCTGGGGTGTAGTACCTGTTTTCCTGGGAGCTCACTTAGGTATCAAGGATCCTATATTATGTTTAGTGGAGATGATCTCACACTCGTGTGGGGTACCTGCATATTGTAAATTATCGGCTAGGAAAGTGTGGGTCTTGGTTCTTTTAACTGTTATGTCCCGCCCCTGTAAAAGAAGGGTCCAACGGGTTGCACGGATCTGGCTGACTGTGCCATCCTTAAGTCGACCATCTAGTAGTAGCTGAGTTGGGGTCTGTTCAGTGAGAATGGTGATGGGGTTGAGTCCTGTCATGTCGGCGAAGTATTGTACTGCCCACAAATCTGCGAGCAGGTGCTTTTCGCAGCCAGAAAATCCTTGTTTGACAGGATCTAACACGCATGAGGCGTATGCCACGGGGCCTAAGCGATCATATCGTTCTTGGAGGAGCACGGCCGAAAGGCTTTGGACGGTGCTTGCTACTTCGAATGCGTACGGGGAAAGTGGATATGGGACCTGTAATGCGGAGGCTGTGCTGAGGGCTCTTTTTAAAACATCCACGGCATCCGTGTTCTGTGGAAGCCATTCCCAAGGCGCTTGTTTCTTGAGAAGTTCGGATAGGGGCGCTGCTTTTATGGCAAAACCGTGAATGTGGTTTCGGCAGTAGCCAACCAGTCCTAGAAATGACCGGAGAGCTGTTATGTTATGGGGAAGCGGCAATTTGACGATCGAGTCAATCGTCTTTTGCTCGATCACGCGTTTACCATATGTGAGTACTGTACCCAAGTAAATCACTTTTTCATGCAAAATCTGGGCCTTCTTGGGGTTCACTTGACATCCAATCTGTTGTAGGAGTCCGAAAAATGTGTTCTCCCTTTGTGTTCGCCTGTAGTAGCATATCATATACATATTGGACCAGACAATCGGGTCGGGAACATTTTGCTGATCCATTTGCCAGCTATCGGTGGAAAATGGAGGGGGAGATGTGGAAACCTTGTTAAAGGCATGTCGACGTGTATTGCTGCCCGTGGAATATAAAGGCGAATGTATATTGGCACGCTTTATCATATGGAATGGACCAAACGCCTTTGCTAAGTTCAAAATCGAAAACAACTTTGACTGTAGTCCCTTTTTTAGCATGGTCTCGGGACTCGTGGATACGGTGGGGGCTGCTACTGGGGTTACTTTGTTCAGTTCCCGATAATCAATGATCAGTCGCCATGATCCATCGGGTTTCCTGACGGGCTAAATTGGTGCGTTATTCGTGGAGGCGATTGATCTGAGTACGCCTTGATCAACCAGACTGTATTACCTTTGACATTTCTCCCTCTGCTTCTTGGGGAAAACCGTACTGCTTTTGGGGTCTGGGGTCGGGACCTGTAATATTCACTAAGCTATCTTGCCACAGTCGTGCTTGTGCTGTGCAAATGCTGCTTTGTGTTGCTGCAGGACTTCCCTAACCTGTTTGTCCTGACTAATGGCTCGAGGGTCGAACCAGAAGTCTCGTACTGCGCTGATTCAGTTTGCATACTCTCCAACTGTGAGCGTGGCGGTGGTTCGTGCTGCCTTTGCCATTCTCCATACACATTTATTTACCGGATCAAATGAGAGGTTGTGGAAGCTCAAAAAGTAAATTCCAGGATGTGTTCAGCTGTCTGGGGTAGATCGACCACAACTACGGGGTGTTTAGTCGTAAAGTTCCCTCTTTGTATCGCTGCAGGGGCTGTGAAGTGTCCCTGTTGTAAATGACCTGTAAAACCGCTGAGTGTGATGGTGTCTGTTGTGGGCCACGTGTCTCGTTGAAACATTGTGGAGGAATGGAGTGTGGTGCGGGACCCTCCTGTGTCCCAAAGAAATTCTATGGTGTTTCCCCGTACTTTGCCTGCTTCTCCTGGACAACCGGACTTGTTCCAAAGAGTGTCGCAGATCCAAGTTGGGGATCCCGAACACGGTCAGTCGGTGCCGATCATGTCTGCGTTCTCAGAACGGGCGCTAACGTTATGGATTGGCTTTGCCCTATTCTTATTACGGTGCCTGCCTGTTGGTTTCTCTGGTGCTTCTGGGGCGCATTGCACTCTCGTGCATAGTGTCCTAATTGTCCACAATTATAACACTCCTGGGATTTGGGTTGCTGTGGGCTGTTCCTGCCCTCATTTACCCATGCGGGGTCCTGGTGCACCCTAACTGGATGCATGTCTGCCTGCTTTTAATCTGGTTTTAAAAATGCGGTTTTCAGAGGTTATCATTGAATTTACAGTGCAGAAGGAGGCCATTCGGCCCATCGAGTCTGCACCGGCTGTTGGAAGGAGCACCCTACCCAAGGCCAACACCTCCACTCAACCCCCATAACCCAGTAACCCCACCCAACACTAAGAGCAATTTTGGACACAGGGCAATTTATCCTGCCCAATCCACCTCACCTGCACATCTTTGGACTGTGGGACAAAACCGGAGGAACCAGAGGAAAGCCACGCACACACGGGGAGGATGTGCAAACTCCGCACAGACAGTGACCCAAGCTGGAATCGAACCTGGGACCCTGGAGCTGTGAAGCTATTATGCTATCCACAATGCTACCGTGCTGCCCACGATTTCGCCTTGGATGGACTGTTCCTAAGCACGGGACAATCTTTTCAAAACCCATTTCTCGTTGTGCGGCTCGTCTGAGGGGGTCGTAATTTGTGCAAGCTCTCTGCCCTGCCTCTGTCGCATGAGAGAATTGGATTCGAGTCCACTTGGCCATATTATCCATGGTCAAATGGGCGCGGGCGACCTCTCCGAATACTGCTGTGAAATCTATCCACAAGCGTTCAGCATACGCTGTGGGGTGCTCTCTCTTCTTTTGCCTCCACTTGTTTAGGCCTTCTACTTGGTCTCCTTTGTTATAGCCGATCGCATCTAGGATCGCTGTGTGCATTTCTTGTAGGGTGCCTCCTCCTACATTCTGTGGGTCGGGAAGGGATGCCACGACTGAAGGGTCGAGGCTTAAAACTGTAAGCTTCACTTGCTCCTTTTCATCCAGGCCGTACCATGATCGCCTGCTCTTGCAAAGAACTGGTGGGGGTCCGATGTGGGTAGGAACGGTGTTATTTTATCAGACGTGTCTCTTAATTGAGTGACGGTTAACGGGTTAGTGTGGAAGAAATCTGTGTTCCCTTCTGCTGTGGCCCTGCGCTGTGTGGTGACAGGGTCCATCGGGGTGTGTTCTGCCTGTTCAGTTGGACGTTGGGGTACTTTTCATTTCTGGGGTTTTTCCTATGTTCATGTCCCATGTACATATCTATGGGGAGTGTCATTTAACTCCTGCCAATCGGGGCTATTTTCTTGCTCGAGCTGGGGTCCGAACCTGCTCTGCCACCCATTTTGAACAGAAACCAGAGACTGCAATTTGCTTCCGGCACTTTGCGTGGTCTACCGAGCTCTGCCTTTGTTCCGTTGTGAAAGTGTGGAGCGCTCGTAGAGCTGCTTTTAAGTTGTTGCACTGTTTCTGCAACTGCTCGACCTGTTGTTCGTTTTCCTGTCTTACCAACACCGCGCGTTGCGTGTCCTGGTAGGCTTTGTCATATTTGGACTGAAAGCTGCTCAAATGGGCGAGACAAAACTGGTGTGCCCGCTTGGCATCAGCCACCTCCTTGTCCCTCGCCGCTAACTGCTCTCACAGTTCCTTGTTCTCTCTCTCATATCCACTCACATCTCCTTTACTATTCTTGTCTCTCTCCTCAATCACTCTATGGAGCATCCTCACGACATCCTCTTGTACCTCGCAATTGTGCCAAGCAGGACACGATTGCCATCGGCTTGCGAGCTTTCCCTCAGCTCTTCTTATGGATCTCTGTCAGGTTCTCCCACCAAGTATGCCCTCTGCTTCCGGGACCTGTTTCGTCATTGGCGCAGAATTCACTCCAAAGGGCCCAAGCTTTTCCTTTGAGATACTTTCTGATCTCTTCTTCCCATACGGGACACTGTCCTACTCTACTGGTCGCGGCAACGTCGAATTCCTGGGGGTTCATAAGGCGTTCCATTGTCTTCATTGCCATTTTTCTCTATCTCTGTGGTGTCTACCGAATTTCGAACAGAGGTTGATAAAGTGGTGATATGAACACGCGTACGGCTTATGCTAATATCCGGCCTATCAAACTCCCAATAGTTTTACGCAACAAAATCTCTCAGGTTTACCTTAGATCCCTGTTAGTACTCATGCATTAACAGGCTTTCGAATCTTGGAGGTTTGATCAGTATTGTTCTTACACTTGTGGTTTTTCTGTTTCCAATTGGATTCCAATTCAAATTTGGGTTCTCTCGGAGTGACTAGGCCGCTTCCAGGTCGAGTCCCGTCAGAGGTCGCCAGTAAATGTTGCTCTCTTTGGTTGTTTCTGAATATGGCGGTCAATATGGTCGCCTTCCTTATTTCTAATTTCGTTTGCTTTAGAGTCGCCAGGTATCTTTCGATACCGCCACAAGGTTCAAACCCGAATACTGATCGAAGAGCCGGTACACCAGTTAGTTAGTTCAACGTCAATACTATTTATTTACACACACAGCAAGTTCTACTCGTGCACGAAATACTACAGACTAAACTATCACGACTGCTACTACTTAGCTTCGGGCGCCCACTCAGTAAGAAGAACAATGGCTGTTGTTCGGATCTGTGGCTGCTGGGGAGGGAGTGGGAGAGGGGAACAGCTAAGGTCGTCCGTCTGGTTTCGTGCGTTGATATTGGCCTTACTTGCTTCTGGTGTAGCTGGTGGAAGGGTCTCTCCGCTTTGAGAGCCGATTCCAAGAGAGCGATTCTCTCTTGGGGCCTTCTTCTTATATCTGAAGGGGCTTCGCGCGCTTTTGGCGGGCCTTGGACTTGGCCCAAGCAATTAGGCCGTTTCTTGATCATTCGCATTGATCTTAACCAATGAATGGGTGGGTGCCCTCATGGCTGGGCGTGTACTAGGTGGCCATTGGCCTGGCTTTGCTTGCGCTTTCGGTTTGGGGTACTGGCGCCGTGAGGTCTGGGGCCAGATCGGTGACTTCATTATCTTCCTTTGTTCACGGAGAGGGGCCATCCATACGCTAATGTGCCTACAGTTTCAGTCTCGTCTTGGAGTTATTTCTCCAATATGCAGTCAGATTCTGTGCCTGCCTGCTATCTTAGCATTGCCCATATTTCCCTGCAATCTTTGCAATTGTCCATTTTGTATTCTGGAAGTGACCATCCCAGATGGCTGCACGTCCACTCCCGTGTTTACGCCATGCAAGATACCGTTCCCGTCCATTCCAGCATGGTTCCTAGTATCCCCAATATCACTCCCTCCACAGGTTCAGATGTATACCTTGTCTCCCGGTTGAACACCTCTGTCCTGCATCTGCCTGCTTCAATACTGCCTCTGAAGATCTGAATTCCGTTGCACTACAACGCCAATCTCGGGGAACGCCAGACTAAGGCAGGTTATCAACCTACTGCCCAACAACAGCAGTTGTTCCGGTGCCGCTCTGGTCGTAACGTGTGGTGTGTTATGGTAGCTGAAGAAAAAAACATACCAACCTCGTATCTACAGCATGGACTGTTTCTGCAAGTCCCTCATGAAAGTCTGCCCTGCTCGTTCAGTCACACTGTTTGAGGAAGTTTAGTCTACAGCGGTGTGGATGTGATTCCTTCCGTTTGTCTCGCTAGAAAATCTTTATCCATGACCTCCAGGATGTCAAGTCTATTAAATGAGAGGCCTACCTTCTCGGTGGCAGCCGTCGAAGTGGTGAATGGCATACGTTGGATGTCTAACGTTTTGGAATGGACATCCACTATCAATAAGAACATTGAGCCCTGAAAATGCCGGGCAAAATGCGCATGCAGGTGCACCCAAGGTCTGCCGGGTGATTGCCATGGACGAAGGGGTGTGACTGATTGCAACTTCTGGTCTGTTACATTGATGGCCCAGCCGCACGATGCCAGGCTCCAGGTCTGACCACCGTATGTAGCTCCTGGTTGTCATTTGCATTTGCACTGCTGCCTCACGCCGCTGAGTTCTTAGTTTCAATTCCGGCTCTGGGTCACTGTCCGTGTGGAGTTTCCACCTTTCTCCCCATTTTTGCGTGGGTTTCTCCCCCACTACCAAAGATGTGCAGGGTAGGTGGATTGGCCACACGGAATTGCCCCTTAATTGGAAAAAAGGAATTGGGTACTGTATATTTATTTTTGAAGGTTGGAGACCAGTTCATACAGGCCCCTGAAATTCAAAGCACTAATGCATAAAAATATCACTTTTACTGGATGTGAGAGTTGCTGGTTGGGACAGAATTTATTGCCCATTCCCAGTTGTCCTTCAGAAGGTGGTGGTGAGCTGCTTTCTAGAATCGTTGCAGGCCGTGAGTTTGGGGTACACCCAAATGCTTTTAGGGAGGAAGCTAAATGATTTTTCCTCGTTATCGAGAAGGAACGTTTTTATGGTTCCAAGTGGGAGTGGTGAGTGATTTGGAGGGGGAATTGCAGTTGGTGATTTTCCCAAGCAGGGGCTTGTTTATTTCTTCAAAATGACAGTGGTCGTAGGTCTGGAAGGTGCTGCCGAAGGAACAATTGCCTGAGGAACTTTGTTGAGTTATTGCGGTGCATTTTGGGATGTCTGTGGCGGAGGGATTGCAGGCCTGTGGCAGGAGGAGCAATCAAGCGCACTGATTGTTCCTGGATGTTTTCGAACACCCTGAGTGTTCTTGGAGATCTGGGGAACAGCGCTTCACTGGAAAAAAATGGATTAATCAATTTGCCTGCGTAAAGAATCTTGTTCCGAAATTTCAAAAAATGTATAGTAGATAATCATTAATGATCTTTTCCTCCATTTAGGTTGTGAGTAATTGGCAAAGTGTGACAGGTCAGTTATTGTACAGAGCCGAAATCGAACTCGGGTTTCCGCAGCGCGAGCCCAGAAAGCAAACACGTGGCAGCAACTGCTTTTTAAAACGGATCAATGCAGCCTGTAGCAAAATACACCGACTCCTAATTACAAATGAGCTGCTGCTTTTATTTATGAACCGCACATGTTTTGGAAATTTAATAAACGCCAGGCAGCGCCCACGGTGAGACAGGCTCGAACTTACTCGAAAGTTGATGCTGTGAAGTAACCAGTGAGCTACAGCTGACGCAGACGTCAAGCACGGACACATTGTATATAAAGGATTACCGTGATCAAACTCGCCGTGGTGGGTACCATTGACGGGAAACTCCACGTGTCGCTGCACATCACCTCATAGGCAGACTTGACCAAAAATGTAAAAGTGCGTGAAGTAACAACGGAGGACATTCATTCCGCTTAACCTCAGCGGCTCTTTAGATTAGCAGATCATTCAATCGCACTCGACCGAACTTTCCCCAGAGGCATGCATTTCATTGCTGTTGTTTCTCGCATTGAAATTCGAAATCATTGTTGTATCTGCCTCCGCAAATCTCACAGGCAGTGCAGACCAGATAATTGAACTGTGTCGCAGAACATTGTAATAATTGTTCGAAAGATGTAATTTAAAAATCTTACCTCGCAGTTATATTGACCTGCGAGCTGCGAGTGCTGTGGCAACTGGAACTGATAGAAAATTACAACACGGCCACTCACTCCTGCCCCAACATTCAGTTTGATCACAGCTAAGCTTCTGCCTCAATGTCAATTCCTGCCTGTTCCTCAGATACTTTCATTCCCTCAAAGTTCACTGTCGTTAAGATAAATCGAGGCAGACACCCACAGCAAAGTTTCAAACCGATTTGGACTTTAGGTGGTGTGCTCGAATCTTCAGCAACACAGATCTGGAAGGTGGGACAGGTCATAGAGTTATCGAAGTTTACAGCAGGGAAATAGGCCCTTCGGCCTAACTTGTCCATGCCGCCCAGTTTATACTACACAACCCCGGTCCAGTTGTCCACATTTGGTCATATTCCTCTATACCCATCTTCTCCACATAACTATCTAGATGCTTTTTAAAGGCAGAATTGTATACGCCTCTACTACTGACTCTGCCAGCTCGTTCCAGACACTCAACACCCTCTGTGTGAAACAATTGTTCTTCTGGACCCTTTTCTATCTCTCCCCTCTCACCTTAAAACTATTCCCTCTAGTTTTGGATTCCACTACCTTTGGGAAAATCTACTTCATCAATGCCCCTCATTATTTTATAGCCGACGTCAGGATCACCCCTCGCCTCCAAGAAAAATGTTCCAGTCTATCCGGCCGCTCCGTTTAACTCAAACTATCCAGTCCGGTCGGAGCCTAGCAAATCTTTTCTGCCTCTTTCTCGGTTAATAATATCCTTTCTATATTAAGGTGACCAGAACTGTACACAGTATTCCAACAGTGTCCTTCCCAATTTCTTGTACAACTTCAGCAAGACGTCCCAACTCCTGTATTCAATTATCTGGCCATGTATCTGTATAATAGTAATAATGGCCACAGACACAGTAATTGTGGAACAAAGAGCCTCCTTCAGTGCTGTGAATTTCCAATTATTCATCATGTGGTTGCAAAGAGCAACAAAGTCGCAGAATGTGTCTGACTGGAAAAAGATGAACAAGAATATCTTGCTCAAGAGACCCACAGCAAATCATAACTTCACCCGATACCAATAGAAACAAAACAGAAACAGAATAAAGGAGTGGTAAAGAGAGAAAGGAGGAGAGAGCGTTTAATGCTGGAGTACATTGCACACCACTCCCTTCCACCTTACTGCAGCAAGCACATTGTATCTGTCTTCCAGGATTCATGCTGTTAGAAATACCTTCGATCTAGTTTCCTCTGAAGCACATTGAACATAGAACATTACAGCGCAGTACAGGCCCTTCAGACCTCGATGTTGCGCCGACCTGTGAAACCACTCTAAAGCCCATTTACACTATTCCCTTATCGTCCATATGTCTATCCCATGACCATTTGAATACCCTAAGTGTTGGCGAGTCCACTACTGTTGCAGGCAGGGCATTCCACACCCTTACTACTCTCTGAGTAAAGAACCTACCTCTGACGTCTGTCTTATATCTATCTCCCCTAAATTTAAAGCTATGTCCCCTCGTGCTAGACATCACTATCCGAGGAAAAAGGCTCTCACTGTCCACCCGATCCAATCCTCTGATCATCTTGTATGCCTCAATTAAGTCACCCCATAACCTTCTTCTCGCTAACGAAAACAGCCTCAAATCCCTCAGCCTTTCCTCATAAGACCTTCCCTCCATACCAGACAACATTCTGGTAAATCTCCTCTGCACCCTTTCCAATGCTTCCACATCCTTCCTATAATGCGGTGACTAGAATTGCACGCAATACTCTAAATGCGGCCGCACCAGAGGTTTGTACAGCTGCAACATGACCTCATGGCTCCGAAACTGAATCTCTCTACCAATAAAAGCTAACACACCGAAAGCCTTCTTAACAACCCTTTCAACATGAGTGGCAACTTTCAGGTATCTATGTACATGGACACCGAGATCTTACTGCTCATCCACACTGCCAAGAATCTTACCATTAGCCCAGTACCCTGTCTTCCTGTTATTCCTTCCAAAATGAATCACCTCACACTTCTCTGCATTAAACTCCATTTGCCACCTCTCAGCCCAGCGCTGCAGCTTATCTATGTCCCTCTGTAACTTGTAACATCCTTCCGCACTGTCCACAACTCCACCAACTTTAGTGTCATCTGCACATTTACTCACCCATCCTTCTACGCCCTCCTCCAGGTCATTTATAAACATGACAAACAGCAGTGGCCCCAAAACAGATCCTTGTGGTACACCACTAGTAACTGGACTCCAGTCTGAACACTTCCCATCAACCACCACCCTTTGTCTTCTTCCAGCTAGCCAATTTCTGATCCAAACTGCTAAATCTCCTTGAATCCCATGCTTCCGTATTTTCTGCAGTAGTCTACCGTGGGGAACCTTATCAAACGCTTTACTGAAATTCATATGCACCACATCAACTGCTTTACCCTCATCCACCTGTTTGGTCACCTTCTCAAAGAACTCAATAAGCTTTGTGAGGCATGACCTACCCTTCACGAAACCGTGTTGACTATGTCTAATCAAATTATTCCTTTCCAGGTGATTATACAACCTATCTCTTATAAACCTTTCCAAGATTTTGCCCACAACAGAATAAGGCTCACTGGTCTATAGTTACCGGGGTTGTCTCTACTCCCCTTCTTGAACAAGGGGACATCATTTGCTATCCTCCAGTCTTCTGGCACTATTCCTGTTGACAAAGATGACTTAAAGATCAAAGCCAAAGGCTCAGCAATCTCCTCTCTAGCTTTCCAAAGAATTCTAGGATAAATCCCATCCGGCCCAGGGGACTTATTAATTTTCACCCTTTCCAGAATTGTTAACACCTCCTCCTTATGAACCTCAAGCCCTTCTAGCCTAGTAGCCTGAATCTCAGTATTCCCCTCGACAACATTGTCTTTTTCCTGTGTGAATACTGACGAAAAATATTCATTTAGCACCTCGCCTATCTCCTCGGACAACAAGCATAACTTCCCACTACTGTCCTTGACTGGCCCTACTCTTACCCTAGTCATTCTTTTATTCCTGACATCTCTATAGAAAGCTTTAGGGTTAGTTATCCTTGATCCTACCTGCCAAAGACTTCTCATGTCCCCTCCTGGCTCTTCTTGGCTCTCTCTTTAGGTCCTTCCTAGCTAACTTGTAACTTTCGAGCGCCCTTACTGAACCTTCATGTCTCATCTTTACATAAGCCTCCTTCTTCCTCTTGACAAGTGTTTTGACTGCCTTAGTAAACCACGGTTCCCTTGCTCGACCACTTCCTCCCTGCCTGACAGGCACATACTTATCAAGGACACGCAGTAGCTGTTCCTTGAACAAGCTCCACATTTCCATTGTGCCCATCCCCTGCAGTATTCCTCTCCATCCGATGCATCCTAAGTCTTGCCTTATCGCATCGAAATTGCCTTTCCCCCAGATATAAATCTTGCCCTGCGGCATATACCTATCCCTTTCCATCACTAAAGTAAACGTAATCGAATTGTGGTCACTATCACCAAAGTGCTCACCTACCTCCTAATCTAACACCTCTCCTGGTTCATTACCCAGGACCATATCCAATACGGCCTCGCCTCTCGTTGGCCTATCTACATACTGTGTCAGGAAGCAGAAGTTACATGATTCATTCCACCGTTAGAATGAAAAAGTAGGGTCAGCACGGTGGCACATTGGTTAGCACTGCTGACTCAGGGCGCAGTATTTTCAGGTTCGATCCCGTCTCTGCGTTACTCTCCGTGTGGAGCTTGCACTTTTTCCCCGTTTTTGCGTGGGTTTCTTCCCCACAACCCAAAGATGTGCAGGGTAGATGAATTGGCCACGCTAAATTGCTCCGAAATTGGAAATCATGAATTGGATACTCGATGTTTTTTTTTAATGAATGGAGAACTGTTCATCCCAGGCCCCAGAAATTCAAAGAACCAATGTATTAAAAATATCACATTTACTGGATGTGAGAGTTGCTGGTTGGGACAGAATGTATTGCCAATCCCTAGTTGCCCTTCAGAAGGTTGTGGTGAGCTGATTTCTTGAATCGTTGCTGGCCCTGACGTTTGGGTAAACCCAAAGTGATTTTTGGGAGAAAGCCAAATGATTTTTCCCCGTAAACCTGCAGGAACGTTTATGTGGTTCCAAGAGGGAGTGGTCAGTGATTTGGAGAGGAAATTCCAGTTGGTCATTGGCCCAAGTAGGGGCTTGTCTAGTTCTTCAAAATGATAGTGGTCGGAGGTGTGGAGGGACTGCCTGAGGAACAATTGCCCGGGGAACTTTGTGTGTTGTAGCGGTTATTTCGGGATGGTTGTGGCGGAGGGATTGAATGCTTGTGGCAGGAGGAGCAATCAAACGCACTGCTTGTTCCTGGACGCTTTCGAACTCCCTAAGTGTTCTTGGAGATCTGGGGAGCAGCGTTTCACGTCGAAGAAAATGGATTAATCAATTTGCCTCCGTAACCAATCTTGTTCCGAAATTTCAAGGAACCTATCATAGATAATCGTTCATGCTCTTTTCTTCCATTTAGGTTGTGAGTAATTGACAAAGGTTGATAGGTCAGTTATTGTACAGAGCTGGAATCGAACTCGGGTTTCCGCAGTGTGAGATCAGAAAGTGATCAGGTGGCACAAGGCTCTTTTTAAACAGAATAATGCAATCTCTGGGAAAAAACACACCTTCTTCTCATTATAAATGTGCTGCTGCTTTTGGTTGTGCAACACACATGTTTTGGAAATGTGAAAAACGCCATCAGCGACCACGGTCCGAAAGTGCAATCAAGTTGAATCTGTGATGTAACCAGTGAGCTAAAGCTGACGTCCGTTTCACGCATGGGCACATTTTATATAAATGATTACCGTGATCATACTCGCCGTGGTGGGTAACATTGACGGGAAACTCGAGGTGTTAGTGCACATCACCTCACAGCCAGACGTGACCAAAACATAAAAGTGCGTGAAGTACCGACGGGGGTATTCATTCCGTTTAACATCAGCGGCTCTTTAAATTAGCGGTTCATTCAATCCCACTCGATCGACCTTTCCCCAGAGGCATGCATTTCATTGCTGTCGTTTATCGCATTGAAATTTGAAAGCCTCTGTTGTGTCTGCGTTCACCAAACTCACAGGCAGTGCAGACCATATAATTGAACTGTATCCCAGAACATTGAAATAATTATTCGAAAGATGCAACTTAAATATCTTATCTCGCAGTTATATTCATCTGCGAGCTGCGAGTGCTGTGCCAACTGGATTGATAGGAAATTACAACATAAGGAAACTACAAGGCCGGTCACTCCTGGCCCAACATTCAGTTTGATCACAGCTGAGCTTCTGCCTCAATGTCAATTCCTGCCTTTTTCAGATACTTTCATTCCCTCAAAGTTCACTGTCGGAAACATAAATCGAGGCAGACACCCAGAGCTAAATTTCAAACCGATTTGGACATTAGGTGGTGTGCTCGAATCTGCAGCGACACAGCTGTGGAGGGTGGGACAGGTCAGAGAGTCATCGAAGTTTACAGCATGGAAATTGGCCCTTTGGCCTAACTTGTCCATGCAGCCCAGTTTTTACTACCCAAAGCCTGCCGATTGCCCACATTTGGTCATATTCCTCTATACCCATCTTCTCCATATATCTATGTAAATACTTTTTAAAGGCAGAATTGTAGACGCCTCCATTACTGCCTCTGCCAGCTCGTTCCAGACACTCAACGCCCTCTGTGTGAAACAATGGTTCCTCTGGACCCTTTTGAGTCCCCACCCTCTCACCTTAAACCTATGCCCTCTAGTTTCAGATTCCACTACCTTTGGTAAAATCTACTTAATCTATGTCCTTCATTATTTTATAGCCGATGTCAAGATCATCCCTAGCCTCCAAGAAAGATATTCCAGTCTATCCAGCCGATCCTTATAACTCAAATCATGAAGTCCGGTAGAAGCCTCGCAAATCTTTTCTGCCCTCAATCTAGGTTAAAAATATCCTTTCTATCTTAGGGTGACCAGAACTGTACACAGTATTGGACGTGTGTTCTTCCCAAAGTCCTGAAGAACTTCAGCAAGACGTCCCAACTCCTGTATTCAATAATCTGACAATGTATCTGTAGAATAGTAATAACGGCCACAGGCACAGTAATTGTGGAACAAGGAGCCTCCTTCAGTGCTGTGAATTTTCAGTTATTCATCATGTTTGCTGTGGTTGCAAAAAGCAACGAAGTCGCAGATTGTGTCTGACTGGAAAAATCGTAGAAGAATATCTTGCACACGAGACCCACAGCTAATGAAATCTTAACCCGACACCAATAGAAACAAAACAGAAAGAGAATAAAGGAGAAAGGTAAAGAGAGAAAGGGGGAGGGAGCGTTTAATCCTGGAGTATATTGCACTCCACTCCCTTTCACCTGACTGCAGCAAGCACATTGTTTCTATCTTCAAAGATTCATGCTGTTAGAAATACATTAGATTCACTTTCCTCTGAAGTAGAAATTACAAGATTCATTCCACCGTTAGAACGACAATTAGGGGCAGCAGGATGGCCCAGTGGTTAGTACTAAATGCCTCACGCTGAAGAGTTCGTAGGTTCGATTCCGGTTCTGGGTCACTGTCCGTGTGGAGTTTGCACATTCTCCTCGATTTTGCGTGGGTTTCTCCCCCACAACCAACGATGTGCAGGGTCGGTGGATTGGCCACACGAAATTGCACCTTAATTGGAAAAAAGGAATTGGGTACTGTATATTTATTTTTGAAGATTGGACAACAGTTCATTCCCAGGCCCCAGAAATTCAAAGCATCAACGCATTAAAAAGATGACTTTTACTGGATGGGAGGGTTGCTGGTTGGGACAGAATGTATTGCCCATCCCTAGTTGCCCTTCAGAAGGTGGTGGCTGCTTTCTTGAAACGTTGCAGGCCGGGAGGTTTGGGTACACCCACGTGCTTTAAGAGAGGAAGCTAAATGATTTGTTTCCAGTTACCGTGAAGGAACTTTTATATAATTCCAAGTGGGAGTGGTGAGTGATTTGGAGGGGGAATTGCAGTTGGTGATTTTCCCAAGTCGCGGCTTGTCTAGTTCTTCTAAATGACAGTGGTCGGAGGTCTGGAAGGTTCTGTCGAAGGAACAATTGTCTGAGGAACATTGTTGAGTTATTGCGGTGCATTTTGGGATGTCTGTGGCGGAGGGATAGAATGCTTGTGGCAGGAGGAGCAATCACGCGCTCTGCTTGGTCCTGGATGTTTTCGAACACCCTGAGTGTTCTTGGAGATTTGGGGAACAGCACTTCACGTGAAAAAAATGGATTAATCAATTTGCCTGTGAAACCAATCCTGTTCCGAAATTTCAAAAAATGTATAATAGATAATCGTTAATGCTCTTCCTCCATTTCGGTAGTGAGTAATTGGCAAAGTGTGACAGGTCAGTTATTGTACAGAGCTGGAATCGAACTCGGGTTTCCGCAGCGCGAGGCCAGAAAGCAAACACGTGGCATAAGCTGCTTTTTAAACAGATCAATGCAGCCTGTGACAAAATACACCGACTTCTAATTATAAATGTGCTGCTGCTTTTATTTATGCACCACACATGTTTTGGAAATATAAAAAACGCCAGGCAGCGCCCACGGTGAGAGAGGCGCGAACTTACTCGAAAGTTGATGCTGTGAAGTAACCAGTGAGCGAAAGCTGACGCTGCCGTCAAATATGGACACATTGTATATAAAGGATTACCGTGATCAAACTCGCCGTGGTGGGTAACATTGAGGGGAAACTCCAGGTGTTGCTGCACATCACCTCACAGCCAGACGTGACCAAAAATGTAAAGGTGCGTGAAGTAACAACGGAGGACATTCATTCCGTTTAACCTCAGTGGCTCTTTAGATTAGCGGATCATTCAATCCCACTCGACCGACCTTTCCCCACAGGCATGCATTTGATTGCTGTTGTTTCTCGCATTGAAATTTGAAAGTCACTGTTGCATCTGCCTCCACCAATCTCACAGGCAGTGCAGACCAGATAATTGAAATCTATCCCGGAACATTGTAATAATTGTTCGAAAGATGTAACTTAAAAATCTTACCTCGCAGTTATATTGGCCTGCGATCTGCGAGTGCTGTGGCAACTGGACCATTTAGAAAATTACAGCAGGGCCACTGACTCCTGCCCCAACATTCAGTTTGATCACAGCTGAGCTTCTGCCTCAATGTCAATTCCTGCCTGTTCCTCAGACACTTTCATTCCCTCAGAGCTGTCGTTAAGATAAATCGAGGCAGACACCCACAGCAAAATTTCAAACCGATTTGGACATTAGATGGTGTGCCCGAATCTGCAGGGACACGGTTCTGGAAGGTGGGACACGTCATAAAGTCATCGAAGTTTACAGCATGGAAATAGGCCCTTCGGCCTAACTTGTCCGTGCCGCCCAGTTTTTGATACACAAAGCCTGTCCAGTTGTCCACATTTGGTCATATTCCTCTATTCCTATCTTCTCCATATAAATATCTAAACGCTTGTTAAATGCAGAATTGTACACGCCTCTACTGCTGCCTCTGCCAGATCGTTCCAGACACTCACCACCCTCTGTTGGAACAATTGTTCATCTGGACGCTTTTCTATCTCTCTCCTCTCACCTTAAACCTATGCCCTCTAGTTTTGGATTCCACTGCCGTTGGCAAAATCTACTTCATCAATGCCCCTCAAATGTTCCAGTCTATCCAGCCGCTGCGTTTAACTCAAACAATCAAGTCCGGGAGGAGTCTAGCAAATCTTTCCTGCCTTCTTTCCAGCTTAATAATATCCTTTCTATATTAGGGTGGCCAGAACTGTACACAGTATTCCAACTGTGTCCTTCCCAGTTTCTTGTACAACTTCAGCATGACGTCCCAACTCCTGTCTTCAATAATCTGACCATGTATCTGTAGAATAGTAATAATGGGCAGGCACAGTAATTGTGGAACAAAGAGCCTTCAGTGTTGTGAATTTCCAATTATTCATCAAGTTTGCTGTGGTTGCAAAAAGCAACAAAGTCGCAGTTTGTGTCTGACTGGAAAAATATAGAAGAATATCTTGCTTTAGAGACCCACAGCTAATCAAATCTTCACCCGATACCAATAGAAACAAATTAGAAACAGAATAAAGGAGAATGGTGAAGAGAGAAAGGGGGAGAGAGCGTTTAATGCAAGAGTATGTTGCACACCACTCCCTTCCGCCCTACTGCAGCAAGCACATTGTTTCTGTCTTCAAGGATTCATGGTGTGAGAAATACGTTAGATTCACTTTCCTCTGAAGCAGAAGTTACATGATTCATTCCACCGTTAGAATGACAAATAGGGACAGCAGGATGGCCCAGTGGTTAGTACTGCTGCCTCACTCCGCTGAGTTCTCAGGTTCGATTCCATCTCTGGGTCACTGTCCGTGTGGAATTTGCACATTCTCCCCGGATTTGCGTGGGTTCCCCCCCCCCCCCCCCCCCACAACCAAAGATGTGCAGGGTAGGTGGGTTGGCCACACGAAATTGCCCCTTAATTGGAAAAAAGGAATTGGGTACTCTATATTTATTTTTACAGAATGAAGAACAGTTCATTCCCAGGTCCCAGACATTCAAAGCACCAATGCTTTAAAAATATCATTATTACTGGATGGGAGAGTTGCTGGTTGGGACAGAATTTATTGCCCATCCATGGTTGCCCTTCAGAAGGTGGTGGTGAGCTGCTTTCTTGAATCGTTGTGGGCCCTGAGGTTTGGGAACACCCACGTGCTTTAAGAGAGGAAGCTAAAAAAAAAATCCCCGTTCCCGTGAAGGAACGTAAATATGGTTCCTAGTGGGAGTGGTGAGTGATTTGGAGGGGGAATTGCAGTTGGTGATTTTCCCAAGTAGCGGATTGACTAGTTCTTCAAAATGACAGTGGTCGTAGGTCTGGCAGGTGCTGTCGAAGGAACAATTGCCTGAGGAACTTTGTTGAGTTATTGCGGTGCATTTTGGGATGTCTGTGGCGGAGGGATTGAATGCCTGTGGCAGGAGGAGCAATCAAGCGCACTGCTTGGTCCTGGATGCTTTCTAACTACCTGAATGTTCTTGGAGATCTGGGGAACAGCGTTTCACGTGGTAAAAAATTGATTAATCAATTTGCCTGCGTAAACAACCTTGTTCCGAAATTTCAAAAAATGTATAATAGATAATCGTTAATGCTCTTTTCCTCCATTTAGGTAGTGAGTAATTGACAAAGTGTGACAGGTCACTTATTGTACAGAGATGGAATCGAACTCGGGTTTCCGCAGCGCGAGCCCAGAAAGCAAACACGTGGCAAAAGCTGCTTTTTAAAACAGATCAATGCAGCCTGGAACAAAATACACCGACTCCTAATTATAAATGTGCTGCTGCTTTTATTTATGCACCACACATGCTCCGGAAAAATCTCAGGGTTGGAGATGACGACGCTCGGTGTCGGAGGCTGGGGAAGAGGTGCGCGGGGTGGGGGGTGCTCCTCGCTCCCAGGTTCTCCTGGTATTGGGAACAACATCCGAAAGAAGCGTTTGAACAGGTTAAAGGAGCTCAACAGTCTCTTGTTCCACATTGACCCATCACAACAGATAATCCTCTCCTGTGACATGTCCTCTTGTGGAATAGGGGCGGTCCTGGTCCATACGGTGAAAGATTGTGCGGAAAAGCCTGTTACCGATTCCTCGAGGACATTAACTGCTGAACAAGCATATTGCCAGAGACTGGCCGTGCGAGTTCGAAAATCCAACAATAGGCCTCTGACTATATTTCAGAGTTGTTACTGGTCACCAAGCCCTGGTGGAATTGTTTTGGGAGGATAAGGTTACTCTCCCTGATATCCCAACCCCCCCCCCCCCCCCCCCCCCCCACTCCCGCCGTATCTTCAGTCAAATTCCTACGCTTGGGTCTACAGTTAGAAATCTGAAGGAATACGTTTCAACATTGGCAGGGCACCAACGTTTTGAATGTGGACACTTTGAAAGTTCTTTCTCTACCTCAGAGTCCAACCCCCCCCCCCCCCCCATCACCGGTGCCGCAGGAGGACGTTCCTGCTTTGCACTTCTTTTCTACTTTTCCAGGATCAGTGAGGCTGATAACACTCTGAACACAAAATAAACCGTTTATAACTCGAATGAAGCACATGGTCCGGCATGGTGGGCAGCGTGGTAGCACAGTGGTTAGCACAGTTGCTTCACAGTTCCAGGGCCCCAAGATTCGTTTCCCGCCTTAGGTCACTGTCTGTGCGGAGTCTGCAGTTTCTCCTCGTGTCTGCGTGGGTTTCCTCCAAGAGCTCCGGTTTCCTCCCACAGTCCAAAGATGTGCAGGTTAGGTGGATTGGTCATGATCAATTGCCTTGCATGTCCAAAAACGTTAGGTGGGGTTACTGGGTTACGGGGATAGGGTGTAGGCGTGGGCTTCAATAGGATGTTCTTTCCAAGAGCCGGTGCAGACTCGATGGGCGGAATGGCCTCCTTCTGCACTGTAAATTCTATGCTTCTATGAGTCTACGGTTGGCCGTGTGATAATAGGGCTGAATTACTGCGACCCTTTCAGATAAGAAAGGATGAGTTGTTATGAACACGGCGTGTTATGGGGATCTCGGGTGGCCGTTCTCACTCCCACTTGGACGCTATTGTTACAGGAGCACCCTGCACCCATCCTGGGATGAAAAAAATGATGATGCGCACACGCAGTTACTGGTACTGTCCTGGGATGGACATTGACCTGGAGACCCTGCTCAAACAGTGTGTCCAGTGGAGCAATGCTCTCCATCTGCGGCCTTATGCGTTTCGGGGAGTGACCAGATCACCCCGACGTGAGACAGTACATCGACATTGGTGGTCCTTTGATCGGTCCCATGTCCTTGTTTATTCGAGATGCTCAGTCCAAGTGTTTGGCAATGCGAGAAACGATGACAACAACCTCATCGGTGGCAGCATAAAAGTTGCGACAGACATTCTCCAGCCTTGAGTTACCTGATGTTCTGGTCTCAGTTAACGGGACTGCTTTGACAAGTGAAGAATCCCAATCATTTATGAGGACCAACAGCATCGAACACGTTTGAAAAGCTCTGTGCCACCCTGCTTCAAATGAATCTGCTGATAGAGACTTCGAAACGTCAAGGCTATCAGGAAACAACAGTCTTCAGCCCCTTTGTAAATCAGATTGGCTCGGTCCTTACTCACAATACTCCCACTCCCACACACACTATAACCGCCGAGCTGCTGATGGGAAGACGCATCAGTACACGATTGAATCTTATATTTTCAAGTTGTTTGAGGAAGTTGGAGGCCGTACAGAATGAACGGAAAAGACACAGCGATTCCAGGAAAGCAGAAAGGACATTTGTACTGGGTCATTTAGTTCTTTTAAGAATTTCGGTGCTGGATCCGGGACCGGTCGGGACCAAAATAGGACCAGTGTCCGACGGGGAAAACGTTTGGGAGAGAGTGTTAAAAAATAAAGCTGGACCACTGAAGGAGGATTGAACCAGACACCGAGCGAGTGGAGCCACCTGGCGCTCGGAGGCTCCCCAGTGAGATGGACGTGAATGAAAGTAATGTTGCTAAAAGCTGCAAAGAGGATCAACCCAGTAGTGTTCCGGTCGGAAGGGGGCAGGGAAACCACCTGAATGGATACATCTTCGCCTATCGAGAGTCTGCCCACTCAGCGCCAACACACCCGTCACCTCCACTGCTGAAGCACCCGCCAGTGAATTTCGTGACTGCCAGAGGATTAACCTGTCCACTGACTGACTTACTCGAAAGAGACTGTTTTGAGAGACGTGTGTTGTGCATTTTGTCAATAGCTCGCTTGTTATTTGAGAATGTTAATCAGGAATATGAAGGGGAGGAATGTGCTGGCCTTCCAGTTTAAGGGGCAAGCTCCCCGAGGTCTGTGTACTCGATCGGCCAATGGGATGAGAGGAGGCACGGCGGGCGTCGAGCGGATTTCCGCCAGTTGGAGTTTGGAGTCTTGTATCCTGGTAGCTTTTATCTCATTCCCTATCTAGTGTGCACGTTAAATAAATCGCTCATTCATAAATCCATCTCGTGGTTTCCCGTCTATCAAGATATTACAATTACATAAATTAAAACCAGTTCCTCCATCAATCCTCTCGTCATTTTGAAAAATCAGTACATTTAGGACAGATGATGTGATTTTTCCCGATGTTAGCCGGGCTTCTGCTCACTCATTGCACCATTTTCACGCCGAGAAATAATATTCCTGTCCCCATTCTGACCTCGAGAAATCGCCTCATTGCTCACATTATACTGGCTTCTCTGCCACGCCAGGGTTTACATAGATTTTACATAGAATTTACAGTGCAGAAGGAGGCCATTCGGCCCATCGAGTCTGCACCGGCTCTTGGAAAGAGCACCCTCTCCAAGCCCACACCTCCACTCTATCCCCATAACCCAGTAACCCCACCCAACACTAAGGGCAATTTTGGACACTAAGGGCAATTTAGCACGGCCAATCCACCTAATCTGCACATCTTTGGACTGTGGGAGGAAACCGGAGCACCCGGAGGAAACCCACGCACACACGAGGAGAACGTGCAGACTCCGCACAGACAGTGACCCAAGCCGGAATCGAACCTGGGGCCCTGGAGCTGTGAAGCAATTGTGCTATCCACAATGCTACCGTGCTGCCCTCTCTCTCTCTCATTTTATAAACAGGATGGGACATTAATAATTCTCCAATCCCCTGGAACCACTCATTTATCAATGAGGATTCAATATCACGTCAGTGTTTCCACTATTTGGAACATTCCATCCCTCAGTCACTCTCACACAGCCAATCTAGACCCGGATAATCTTCTACTTCATTGCGATATGGAATCATAGAATCTACGGCACGGAGACAGGCCCTTCGGCCCAACCTTGTCCGTTGCAATCAAAAAGCGCATCTATAAAAGTGTTGGACTGAAAGGGGTTAACTGACCCTGTTTGTTCAGCGTCTGTAATTAATGCCAGTCCCGAGGGATTCTAATTGTGTCGCTGGAGGGTTCCCGTCTTCTATTCATAAGCGATTCATTTCAATGTGTTTATCCCAAACTGTCAGCGGGCGCATCAACTCCAACACTGACAGAGATCAGCGGCTCCAGAGAGACCGAGAGGATGGAGCAGAATCTGAGAACAATCGCTCGGACCGCTATATTAATGGACAAGAGTTTATCTGAAGGTCTTTACTTTATTACTTCTAGTAATTTATTATGGCGGATTGAAGGCGTAACACTGATTATTCAAGCGGGTTATTATCCGCTCCTGGCTATTGTTGGTGCCCCTGGTAAGTCTTCCTGTCCAGGTATTTATTGCAGAAACCACTTTAAGTGTATTTTCGCTCTCGTTATTTATATCTTGGAAAGACTGAATCCAAGTTCTTCAATTCCAGTCAGTATGCCAATCCCTATCCATTGGCTACAGTTAGCGCTCTGCCTGATAACGGGTGTTGTTCCCCACTCCACACTCCCTTTGAGACTGAAAGGTTTATATCCCGACGTTCTCTCCATTCCCAATCCTGCCCACTTGCCATCGCCGGCACTGCTTCATCTCAGCTGCAGAATAGACCACCACCTGTGTAGTTGTTAAATCCAGGCTTGGCAATGCCAATGATGTTCTCCTCACATAATTCCTGTTACAAATCTTCATGAATCGCAGCTCAACCACAACTCTGCTGTCCATATCCTAACTCTCACCCAATCCCGTCACCTGTTACCCCTGTTTTCACTGATCCACATTGGTTCTCAGTCCAGCCACATCTCAATATCAATATTCCCATTCTGTGATTGCAATTCTCCACCTACTCACCTATCAATTGATACCATTCCTGGTGAATGTGAAAATGAGTTAATTGTCATTACTTGTCCAGTTCTGTTATTGAAAGGTTAGTGGAGGTTCTGTGGATGGGTGTCTGGAGGTTGTGTTGTGAACTGCTGCACACATTCAGGGAGGACAGAGGATTTGTTCATCCAGCTCTAGATGAGGTAGGGGCCTTTAGTTACAGTGTATGTGGCCCTGCAACATGACAAACAAATGGAGCAGATGCTGCAGGGAAGGGACGCGCCGTAGTGAGGCAGATGAAGCGGCTCTGCCCGGCCCACCTGGGGTTTCATAAGAATGCTTCACTAACCAGGGAGTTCATGTTGGAGATGTGCAGAGCTTTGGTGAGGCCACAGGTGGATGGAGTACTGTGTGCAGTTCTGTTCGTCACATTACTAGAATGACGTAATTGCACTGACGAGGGTGCAGAGAAGATTCATCAGGTTGTTGTCTGGGGTAGAACATTTAAGTTATGGCGCGGGTTTGGATAGGCTTGCATTGTTTTCGCTGGAGTAGACCACTAAGCGGCGACCTGATCGAGGTGTACTAGATTGAGGAGTATGGACAGGGTGGCTCGGGAGGAGCTGGTCCTCTTAGTTGAAGAGTCAGTCACAAGGGGACTTAAGCTCAGGGTAAAGGGCAGGGCGTCTGTGTTGTGAGGAATACGCTTTTACACAGGAGGTGGGAATGGACTGGAAAAAACTGCCTGTGAGGGTGGTAGGGGCGGGTTCCTTCACCTTCTTGAAGATGTATTTTGGTGTGGACTTGGCAAGTCACATCATCCAAGATTATGGGTCATGTGCTGGTAAACTGGATTAGGTGGTTTGGTCAGGTGTTCCTCCCGTGTCGGTGCAGAATTGATGGGCCGAAGGGCCTCTTCTGCATTGAGAGATTGTGTCTTTCTGTGAAGTCGCCGATCCAGTTCAATTCAAACCTACACTTAACCCAGGAGTAAAGTGTTATGCGACCCTGATTCAACAAGGAGGCGGTTACAGAACGGTGTCACCTCCTTCAACACGACCCGGAGCCTCACGCCGGGATGAGGGGGAGTCGTTAGCGGTTTATGATCTCAACATCGAAACCCTAAAGCCCGTCTCAGCCATGGTGACCATAAAACTGAGGTGTTTGAAACAAGACTGCGGAGGCTCCTTTTTCAACAAAACGGTGTCATTAAAAACAAGGAAAAGGGCTCCTAAATAGGTAGGCTGGCTGCCTCACAGCGCCATGATTCCGGCTTCAATCCCGGCATTGGGTTGCGGTGTACCTTCGCCCAGTGCTTGTGTAGGATTCCTCCGGGTGCTCCAGATTGTTCCCACAGCACAAAGATGTGCACGTTAGATTTATTGGACATGCTGAATTGCCCCTTTGTGTCCCGGGATCTACAGCTCAAGTTATGGGGATGGGGAGGCGGGGGAGGAACTAGGCCTGGGGAGCGTTACTTTGCAGAGGGTGGGCGCGGGCTTGATGGGCCTTTTCTGTACTTTAGGAATTCGATGGTTCTAAGGATAAAGGCACAGGGGTCTCTGTGACAGGGCTGCTGAGTTGAGATCTGATCTGCGGGATTTCACATCTCTGTTTGTCCTGCTCAGTGTGTCGCTCCTGCGTTGTCGCTTCAGCAGGTTGGCCCCTCATTGTCAGGTCTGCCTGTCACTGCTCCGAGCATGTTACCCTGCACTCCTAATTGAAGCAGGGTGGATTCCCAGGATTGATGTGATTGGGAGAGTGGGCAATATGATCGGCCATGAGGTTACAGTGTGTGGTTGTTGCAATTCTGCTGCTGCTGATGACCCACAGCGTCTGATCAAAGCCCAGATTTGAGATGCACGATCTGTTTGAAATCTCTCCTATTTAGTGCGATGGTGGTGCCACACAACCTGATGGAAACTCTCCTTACAGCCAAACTGATCTACATTCCTTTCCGGCCTGTCTGCAACTCAGTGTTCTTTGATTCATTGACGGTGTGGGTATCTCTGGCTATGCCAGTATTCACTGATCTCCCCTAGTTGCCGTTCAGAAGGTAGTGGCGAGCTGTCTACATGGCCCGGTGCAGTCACGGAGGTGTAGTTGCAGTCAGTGTGCTTTAGCGAGGGAGTTCCAGGATTTTGACCGAGCGATTGTGAAGGAACAGCGATACATGTCCAGGTCAGCATGGTGAGTGACTTGGAGGGGAACCTTCAGGTGGTGGGGTTCCCAGGTATCTGCTGCTCCTGTCCTTCGAGCTGTATTCGTTGTGGGCTTGGAAGGCGCTGGCCAAGGAAACTTTGTGATTTCTCCATTGCATATTTGAAATGGTACACGCGGTTGTCATTGTGCGGATGAATATGTGAGTGTGAGTGTGTCTATGTGTGTGTTCATTTGAGTATGTCTGGATGTGAGGGTGGATGTGTGTGCAGGTTTATGAGTTTGTGTGTATAGGGAGATATGCCTGTGGGTGTGTCCGTGTGAGAGTGTGCCTGTGCTCGTGTGGATTGTGTGTTTATAGGTGTGTGGCTGAGTTTGTGTGTCAGTGTATATTAGTGTGCGTGTGAGTTTGGGTGTGTGGGTGATTGTATGTGGCGGTGGCGTGGACGTCGTTGCGTCTTTGTGTGTGGTGTGGGTGGCGGGTGCGGGTGGGTTCGTGTTTGAGTGTGGGTGTGTTTTGATGAGTATGTGTGTGCGTGTCTGTGACTATGTTTCTGTGACGGGGGTGTCTGGTTGTGTCTGCGTATGTGGGTGTGGGTGAGTGCATATATATGCGGTGCATGTGCGGCTGAGTGTGTTTGCGTGTGTGTATGTGTGTGTTTGCATGTGTGGGTGTTTGTGTATCTGTGTGCATGTTTGTGTGTCTGTGTGCATGTTTGTGTGGGTGTCGGTGTGTGTGTGTTTATGTGGTAGTGTCTGTGTGGTTGTTCGCGTGACTGTATGGACGTGTTCATGTGTACGTGTGACTGGGCATTTGGTTATGAATGTTCTTTGGTGTGCGCGTTTTGGTGTTTGTGTGTACGCATTTGAGTGTGCATGAGGTTGTTATTGTGCATGTGCATGTGGGCGTGTGGGGATGTTTGTGTGAGGATGTATGTATGTATCCGTCTTGGTGTGTGTGGGTATGTGTGTGAGTGTGGTTGGGTGGATTTGTATGTGTGGGTTTGCGTGTGGTGGTTTGTGTTTGTGCATATGCGTGTGCATATTCGTGTTGCTGTGTGTGAGTGTGCGGTGGGGATCTCTGTGAGATGGTCTCTGTGTATATGTGGGTGTTTATGAGAGTGTGTATGAGTGTGCGTGGGGGGACTGTATATGTGTATGCATGTGTGTCTTTGTGTTTCTGTCGGGGTTTTTGTGTATGAGTGAGTTTGTGTGTGTGGGAGTGGCTGTGTGTTTGGTGGGAGTATGTGTGTGCGTATGTAGTATGTCTGAGTGTGTTTGGATTTTGTGTGCTTAAGTATATGTGTGCGCATTTTGTGTTTGGGGGACTAATTTTGCGGGTGTGTGGGGGTAAGTTTTAGAGTGTCTGTGCGGCTCTGTGTACATTGGTGTTTGTGTGTGGGTACGTGAGTGCATGCCAGGGTGTGGGTGTGGGTGTGGGTGTGTGTGCATGTTCCTGGGTGTGTGGGTGGGTGCAGTGGAATGTATTTGTGGGTACAAATATACGTGTGTGTGTTTGTGTTTGTATGTGTGTCTCTGTGTCTGTGAGTGTTTGTATTTGTGTCTCTGTGTCTGTGAGTGTCTGTATTTGTGTCTCTGTGATTTTGTGAGTGTGTGAGTTTGCATTTATGTGTCTGTGACAGTGCATTTGTGTATCTGTGCCTGCGTGTCTGTATGTGTGCCTCTGTGCATCTGTGTGTGAGTGTATTTGTGCATATCTGTTTGTCTTAGTCAATACCACCTCTATCAAACTGGGAACGCCTTCCCCAGCCAGATGTATAATTTCATTGTCTACTTCCCTTCCTCACAGTGAACCTCATCACAATTATGATCCTGAAGAGAAAAAATTGTGGACTGTCCAAATGTGTCACATGTTACCTGGTGGCCATGGCAGTGGGGGATCTACTGGTCGTGATTCTCGACCTGATATTGAGACACATTCCCATTGTCTTTGATAAGCAGTTTGTTTTTTTGTGGTCCATCCCCGTGTGTAATATCCACGCCGTCCTGCTCTATGCAGCCACTGACTGTTCTGTCTGGTTCACCGTCACTTTCACCTTTGATCGATTTGTGGCCATTTGTTGCCCGAAGCAGAAAAGTAAACATTGCAGCCAGAAAACGGCGGCTGTGGTCCTGGGTACAACGACTGTGCTGAGCTGTTTGAAGAACATTTTCTGGTATTTTATGTTCTCAGATGGGTATCGGCTGAGGAATCTGCCCTGGTTTTGTCATGTCCCAGGGGATGTTGCGTTCTCTCCTGTCTGGACAACAATCGAGTTCCTCCACAACATTCTAACCCCGTGTGTTCTATTCGCCCTGATTCTGCTGCTCAATGTTCTCACCGTCAGACACATTGTCCTGAGCAGCAGGTCCCGCAGGAGACTCCGGGCTCACAGCAGTGGGGAGAGTTCCAGAGACCCAGAGATGGAGAGTCGGAGGAAATCCATCATGTTACTGTTTATTATCTCGGCCAATTTCATCCTGTTGTGGTCAATGTTAATGTTTTTTTCTATGTGGAACCGGCTGGATTATCTGGGGTATACCACTGTATGGGTAGATTATTATGTTATGGAATTGGGGTTCATGTTGCAGCTCTTGAGTTGCTGCACAAACACTGCGATTTACGCCGTGACACAGACTCAGTTCAGACAGCAGTTTAAGAATATGCTGAAATTTCCCTTTAGTCCGATTCTTCAATTTATGAAATCCTGTGAGGGAACCACAACCACACGGCACCTCTCTCCTCACACTGCCAGTAAAACTGCCCATCACCAGCCAGACTCACCCTGATTTGTCATCCTGCATTACCAGGGTCGTTGGCTATTTATGTTACCATTGGAGATGGTCGCCGGCCACTTTGGGTTTTGTGTGTGTATGTGTGTGGGTGGTGGGGCCGGCGATGCGAGGCCAAGAGGTTACTCTGGGAGGGGCAGCTACCACCGCAGGAGAACTGCAGCGGCCCCTGGGAATCGGGAGCAGGTAGAGGAGAAGGAACGCCACCAACTACAATGGGGAAAAGACTAGAAAAGATTTCAAATGAAATAAATCCGCTGACAGAAGCATCATTTTAATGTTTTCAAAATTATTGAAACTTCCAAGTTCATGAAATGGAGAAATTCTCTTAATCAGTCAATAAAAAAACTTAAAAGACCTCAGCACCAACAGTCAGAATAATAGGGCAGCATTACCGAGGCACACTCACCTGCGCCATCCCGGAACCCCAGCTAACCACCAGCAACCCTCCTAATCGCTTCTCGCCCCCCGCCCCTCCCCCGCTGAGGGGTGGGGGACTCTTTAGTCCGTTGTATAAAAGGTCGGTCAGGAAGGTATCCACCAGGGGAGAAACCCAGCTGCTTCTGAGTCATTCCCCCATGACCAATCAGCTGAGTGTAGTGGGGAATGTCTGAATCACACAGACACCTTTACTATTCGGGTCAAACTAGCTTTTTCAAGTTATCCCCGGTATAACCCATATCTTCGTAGAATAATTTTATTTGCTTACCACTTAGTAGCTTACACATGGGTCCAGTTTGCTAAGTGAAGTAAAGTAAACTTTATAAAGAAAATAATAATCACCACTCTTTCAGGTTATCAATTTCAACTTAACTTTCTTTTCAAGTTAAAAGAGAATAACTACTTTTACAGAATGATAAAAGGATCTTTGCTTGTTCGGACCAGTTGCAGAATTTCAAGTCACTCTTGGCAATCAGTTTTCTTTAACCTTTGGTCTTCTGCTGACTTCTCTGGGCTACTCGGTCTGTCGATGTTGCTTGTCCCATCACCGAGGAAGATTCTGATTATCAGCTCATTTTGGGGGGGCGGGGCGGGGGCAATGTGGGCGGCGCAAATTTGGCGGAATAAAATTGTGGGGGGATTATTATTGGCTGTCCTGTAACTTGACTAACCTTGTTGGTGGATTTAAACACATTCTCTATTCAGCCCCTGTGCTGTGCAAGTCTGCCTAAATTTAGTGTTTAAAGTGATAATTACCTCCTGTTCTGGTCTACATGTGATTGCAGATGCATAGAATTCTGCTTTAATCTTACCTTCCCTCTGAAATGGCCGAGTTAGAGACTGAGATCCAGTGCAATAATCATGGATACGTCATGCTGGCCTTTCCAGAGATGTCCAAACCACATGGCAGAATGGACAAATAAAACATCTCATTGTATTCTTGTTCACAACGCTAAATGGAAAAAATACATACCTCTGTTGTGGGACGTCTATTGATGCAATTCCGCAAGCGCCAAACTGGCGAAAAACAACAGAATCAGCGAAACACAAAGTATTCAAATTAAATATATAATTCCAACCTCATCCACCCACAGCAATCCTCAAACTATCTGGACAATGGTTAAAGTTGTAGACAACATGCAGACGGGTAAAGTGACCTATTCCACTGCATGGGTCTGATCTAATCATAAAGATTAATTTCAAAACCAAATGCTGTGTAGACTGAAAACTGACAGAGGACGAAAACATTCTGAAGAAGTTCAACAGTCCAGGCAGCATCGGTGGAGATAATCCAGTTAACGCTTCAGTTCAGGATGTCCTGCCATCATAAGGAAAGTATGATAAAAATGTCAGAGTAATAAACCAGGGGAAGAAGGACGGGTCAGGGCGAGCAAAGGATGAGTGTGTGTGAGTGTGGAGACAAACAATGTTGGAAGAGAAATATATTTCATGATAGAAAGACAAAGGGAATGGTCATGGCAGTAGCAATGAAATAAAGGTTGTGTCTAAAGAACTTTGATTGATACATGTGTCATGTAAGACTACCTTTAAGAAACGGGTGTTTATCAAATAGATGCAGTGATGTCAGAGTCTGGGTGGAGCTGGGCTGTCTGTCTGCTTTTACTTTCGTTTTTGAGCTGGCTGCTACAGTGTGTGTTTAGTTTCGCTTTCAGAGTTGGAGCTGCAACCAGCCAAACAAGATGTAATTTTGATCTCTCTCTGCATGAAAAGAATGTCTTCAGATTACTTGCTAATTTCAAACTGATATCTGCTCTCAGTAGAGAATTTAAACTTGATGTATTTGTTAAAGAGAGTATTTGTCTTATGGATGTTGCTGGGACTGATTAAGGGTTACTTATAGAGTGCTGTATTCGTTGGGGGGAGTTTTTGAGTTGATAGTTGCCAAGATGTTTACTATGTGCTTATAACATGTTAACTTGATTCATATGATAAACATTGTTTTGTTTGAAAAGCACTTTTGATTTCTGTTGTATCACACCAAAGTGGGCCCTTGTGCTCGCCATAACTACAATCTATTTGAAAGTTGTGGGTCAGTTGAACTCCATGATACACTTTTGTGATCTCTAAACACTGGCCGGTAATATATGAAACCGATCTGATTGTAACATGATGCGAGAAAGAAAGAAAACCAGGCCAACAATGTCAAATCAATATGAAACACAAACAACAAGATGGAGACAAAGGTTAGGAGATAAAGCTGTTGAACTCAATATTAAGTCCAGATATATGTGGATTTCTGAGTCTGGACGATCATGAGCTCATTGTCGAGGTTGTATTGAACTTCACTGGAACAGCCCAGCAGACCAATGACAGAACGATCAGAGTTGAAGCAAGGCAGCGAATAAAAATAACACGACGGTCATGATTAAGCTAGTGGACAGAACAGAGGTGTTGTCTGCCTCTTGATACAACGTCCGTGGCTGAGATACTCTGCGTATCATAGCTGCCACCTTTTCCAAGATACACCAATTGAAACTTGGATGCTTGACTGTATACACACTCCAAACCCGAAAATCTAGATAACCGCTCAAAAGCTCTGATCTAGCCTGAATTTATACCTGACAGAATAGACATAGGTAAATATAAAGGGAGTTAGGAGAATTGATTCCAGAACATTATTTGAGGGAAAGAGTCGAAAGATATTTCCATGGGCGGAGAAGGGTTGGAGGAATATTTTGGGACAAACAGATCTGATTTAAGATTAATAACACATGACACAACGCATTACACAAGCTTGCCACCCGCACATTGATTCTGCCTATACCTCCCGATGCCTAAGGTCGGCGGACACCCTTCCCACATAGCCGTTGCCTTCTTCCAGACCCTTCCATCAGACAGAAGATACAGAAGGAACAGCTTGTTGCCCAAAGCTGCTAGACTCCTCAACGACTCCCCCTCGGACTGATCTGCTCCCTGTAAGGCGCTATTCACGACGCACTATGTTGCTCTTGCTCATATATTTGCTTTGTTTGGCCCTTTGTTCCGCATGGTAACCAATTACTGTTTGCCGATGTACCATTTGTCAATCTACTCTGTCAATTATTATTTTCGTCCATTATGTACATCTCATTGGCAGCAGAAAATACTTTTCAATGTACTTCGGTTATTGTGACAATAAATCAAATCAAAACAAATTAAATAGGTGCTACCTTGTTCATCTTATTTTAGTGATGACAACATAAAGGTTAACTTGAGTTCATAGAATAAACATTGTTTTGTTTTTAAAAATACTGGGCCACTTCTGCTGTTGCATGACTGTAGGCTGTAGAATGTGCTCCCCAAACCACAATCTATTAAAAGTTGTGGGTCAGGTGAACTCCATGATACACTTTGGGATTCTCTAAACAACGACCCGTAACAATTGGGGGCTCATCCGGGTAAACATCTATCTATTTGATTGGCTTAGTGAACTTAAAGACCGTGGGGTGAGAATATTGTGGTTGATTTTCAGGTGTGCTATTTTCGTTTAAGTGGGAAGGGGTGGTGGTGTTGTGGACAATGGCTCTTTCAGAGGCTCAGACGTTTTTGGGGGTGGAGACGGTCACTCACAGTACCTTACGGACAGAGACTAAAAGCAGACTGTTATATTTGGCAAAAACATTGCAGTTGACATTACCTGACAAAATGCGAAAAGATGAGGTACTTATGGCAGTGGAAAAGCATTTAAAGTTGCCTGAGATACAGTTTGACTCATTGGAAATGGCAAAAATTCAGTTACAAATTAAACAAATGGAACATGAGAAAGAATTAAAGCAGCTTGAATATGAAAGAGAGAGCGCGGAAAGAGAAAGTGAGAGAGAGGAAAAAGAAAAGGAGACAGAAGAAACTGGTAAAGAAAGAATAGGTCTCGCAGAACCAAAATAAAAATAAAGGGAAATAGATAAAGAGAGAGAGTTTGAACTTCAGAAAATGGCCATGAAGCATGACAGTCATTTAAATTTAGCAGACGTAAAGGGAAGCATACAGTTGGATGATACTGAGTAGGATAGTGAGAAAGAGCGTCATAGTCGAAGGCGTGGTGGGGATCTATTTAAATATGTCAAAGCATTGCCAACGTTTGACGAGAATGAGGTAGAAGCCTTTTTCATTTCATTTGAGAAGGTAGCTCAGTAAATGAAATGGCCACAGGGCATGTGCGTACCTGATTGAAACAAAGCTCGTAAGTAGGGCTGGTAAAGTGTTCGCAGCACTACCGGAGGAGGTATCGGGGTCGTATGAGGAGGTGAAAAAAAATCAATTTTAGGTGCATTTGATCTAGGGCCTGAAGCTTACAGATTAAGGTTTAGGAATTTAAGGAAATAATTTGGTCAAACATACATCCAGTTTGAAAGGCTCAAACAGAGTCATTTTGATAGGTGGATAAGGGCTTTGAAAATAGACCAAACGCATGAAGCTCTCTGAGAAATTATACTTTTGGAGGAGTTTAAAAATTCAATTCCTGGTGGAGTGAGAACTCATGTGGAAGAGCAGAGGGTTAAAACTGCGAGATTAGCAGCAAATATGGCAGATGATTATGAATTAGTTTTTAAATCAAAGCTTGGTTTCCGACATCAGTTTCAGCCTGTGAGCGATAGACACTGGGGAGATGAGAACTACTCAAGTGGAAAAGGTAAAGGTGATCTGATGGGAGATAATAAGGAGAGTGTACCTCAGATTTTTTTTAAAAATCCAGGTGGGTAGAAAAGAAATGAAACTTTTGAAATGTTTTCACTCAAATAAACTAGGCCATGTAAAGTCACAGTGACGGTGGTTGGAGAAAAGCACTGGGAAGGCTGATGTGATGAAACAGGATAAGACAGTGGGGTTTGTTAGAATGGTGAAGGAAAGCCCAAGGGAAGCCAAGAAGGTGCAAACGATTGTACAGACTGTTCAAGAAGGTGCCAGATCTCCTTAAAGAATTTACTTGTGTGGGTAAAAGTTTACTCATGTGTATCAGGAGGAGCAGATAAATAAGTCACAATTTTAAGAGATACGGGAGCTAGTCAATCTTTAATGGTAAGAGATGCGGAGTTATGTAGGTTGGGAATAATGTTGCCGGAAAAGGTGATAATATGTGGAATGCAGGGTGAGAGGAGTAGCGTTCCATTATATAAGGTAAGGTTGGAAAGTCTAGTGAAGGGTGGTGAAGTGGTAGTAGAAGTAGAGAAACGATCTTGCCCATGAATAAAGTTTATCTTGGGTAATGATATAGCTGGATCGCAAGTGGGAGTGATGCCTACTGTGGTTGATAAGCCAGTGAAAAATCAGACAACTGAAGTGTTGAAGGGCGAATATCCTGGGATTTATCCGGATTGTGTAGTAACAAGGTTAAGACAAGATGATAAATCAAAGAGTGAAGATGAAGTTGAAGTGCAATTATCAGAAACGATTTTTGATCAGATGATTGAAAAAGAACAAGAACAGATGGAGGATAAGGCGGATATTTTTAGTTCAGGAAAAGTGGCGGAGTTAAAACAGAAAGATATAAAAATGAAACAGATGTATCAGAAAGCATATGCCGAAGAGGAATCTGAGTGTTTCAAAGAGTGTTATTACCGTAAAAGTGATGTATTGATGAGAAAATGGAGACCTTTACATATGCAGGCGGATGAAAAGTGGGCAGAAGTTCATCAAGTAGTATTGCCGGTAAGGTATAGAAAGGAGGTGTTGCGAGTTCCACATGAGGTACCAGTGGGATGTGATTTGGGGATAAGGAAAACTCAAGCTAAAATCTAGAAACATTTTTATTGGCTTGGACTACATAACGATGGAGTTAAATGTTGTCAATCAAGTCACACATGTCAAGTGATACCCCAAGCAGTGATAAAAACCAGTGCCCTTAATACCCATTCCAGCATTTGAGGCTCCATTTAAAAGGGTCCTACTTGATTGCGTAGGGCCGCTTCCTAAAAAAACCGTGGGAATCAATATTTTTTGACTATAATGGATGTGTCTACTAGGTTTCCATTACGTAATATTACAGCTAAAAGTATTGTGGAGGAATTCCATGAATTCTTTACTAGATATGGACTACCCACAGAAATACAATCGGATCAAGGATAAATTTTACCTCAAAAGTTATTCAAAGAATTTATGGATAGCCTGGGAATAAAACAATTTAAATAAACTGTGTATCATCCAGAATCGCACATTGCGTTAGAAAGGTGGCATCAGACATTAAAGACAATGTTGAGGGCTTATTATCAAGATTATCCAGAGGATTGGGAGAAAGGAATTCCATTCGTACTGTTTGCAATTAGGGATGCACCGAATGAGTCAACCAAATTTAGTCCTGTTGAACTTATTTTTGGTCACGAGGTAAGAGGACCAGTTAAATTGATTCAGGAAAAATTGGTGAGTGAGAAATCGGAAATTACATTGTTCGATTACGTGTCAAAGTTTAGGGAACGATTAAATAGAGCAGGCAAATTGGCCAGACAACATTTAAAAGGTGCACAAAATGTGATGAAACGGGAAGCGGACAAGGAATCCAAAGTCCGTAGTTTTGCCAGTGGGGATAAAGTTTTAGTGTAGTTACCAGTGGTAGGTGAACCTTTAAAAGCTTGGTTTTGTTGACCTTATCAAATTGAAAGGAAATTAAGTGAGGTGAATTATGTGGTAAGAACACCAGATAGAAGGAAGACTCGCCGAGTGTGTAATGTGAATATGCTGAAAGGGTACTTTGAAAGGGAAGGAGAGAAAAGGAGGAGGTTTTAATGATTCTAACTCAAAGTGAAGAACCAAATCCAGATGACTGAATTTGGCATATCTCAAATTAAATAGGATAATGAGGATGCTCTTAGCAATTGGGATAAATTGTTGAGTTATCTTCCGGAGGAAAAACGAACAGACCTGAAAGAGTTATTGATATCATATGGGCAAGTTTGTGGAGATAAATTGGGAAGTACTAAACTGGCTATACATGATGTAGATGCGGGAAATGCTGTGCAATCAAACAACATCCATGTACACATCCTTTAAAATTGGCACATGTTAACAAAGAGATTGAGAGTATGCTTACAAATGGCATAATTGAAGTGGGTTGCAGCCAATGGAGCTCACCCATAGTGATGTTACCGAAACCAGACGGTACCCAACGGTTGTGTGTGGACTATAGAAAGGTTAATGTAGTTACAAGAACGGACTCTTATCCTTTCCCACGTTAGGAGGATTGCATTGAGAAAGTGCGACAGTCCGCTTTTATTTCCATTTGGATTTACTTAAAGGCTACTGGCAGGTACCGTCTGGTCAAATAGTTATGCTATTTGGCATGAAAAACGCCCCCGCCACATTTCAACGGTTAACTAATGATGTTGTTTCAGGATTACTTGGATTGTGCGGTATACATCGACGATCTGGTAATTTTCAGCCAGACATGGAAAGAACATTTAAAACATTTGACCGACTTCAGGAGGAGGGTTTGGTGATAAACCGAGCCAAAAGTGAATATGGAAAAGCCCAAATCACTTTCCTTGAGGAGTTTCCGATACCCTCGAGACGAAGGGAAATAATGCAATTTTTGGAATGAGTGGATTTGATCGAACATTTGTGCAAAAGCTTTGTAGCATGATTCCGCCACTCATGGACTTTCTGAAGAAACCTCGAAAATGTCAATGGACAACGGACTTTCAACAGGCATTTGAAAGCCTGAAAGCTGTGATAACCAATGCTCCTGTTTTTGAGAATTGCAAGGGACTCAATGATCAGATTGAACTAAAGTATCTGAATTTAAAGAGAAACGTCGAGGCGTAAAGAAATGGACTGATCTTGCAGAGACCTCCTTGTTCAAAGAGACTGTCAATCGAGAAATATTTCAGTTGGAGTATGAAGAAAGAACAAAAAAAAGGACTATATTTTTATACCTGTTCGCGGGTGTTGTTTTTTGCAACGATAAAGTATATTTACTGTGTTCATTATTTAAAGGATGTTGAAAAGCTGAAAAATCGAACCATCTTGAAGTTGATGGTTTATTTTCTTTGTGGGGGAGGTGTCATGAGAATGTCGCTTTAAGAAATGGTTAGCTGCTCATGTTACTGCAGTTATGTCAAAGTGTGGGTGGAGCTGAGCACTGCTTCTGCTTTTTAGTTTCACTTTGAGAAATAGCTTGGGCGTGACTGGGTTTTCCAATCAGCTGCAGCTGAAGTTAAACAAAGAGCTGTCCTGTTGATCTCTGCCATCCAAAGACTATCTCTGGATCATTTGGTGAATTCAGAATTATAAATGTTCTCAGTAGTGAATGCGTACCTAATGTGCTCCTGTTTAAATGTTTAAGTCTTTTGCATGTTAAAGGGACAGCTTAAAGGAGTACTTAGTGGTGTATTCTTTGGGGGTTATCTTTGAATTAATGTTTGCCCAGATATTCACTGTTTGTTTTAAAACGGTTAACTTGAGTTCCTAAAATAAACAATGTGTTGTTTCAAAAAATAATGGTCCATTTCTTCTGTACCATACCTGTAGAGTGAGCCGTGTGCTCCCCATCCCACAATCTATTGAAGGTTGTGGGTCAGGTGATCTTAATGATTTACTTTGGGGTTCTCTAAACCCTGACCCATAACAATTAACTTACATATTTGACTTTGTCTATATATATGTTTCTGGAACCTACCTTTTCATTCACCTGAGGAAGGAACAGTGCTCCGAAAGCTAGTGATTTGAAACAGAGCTATTGGACTTTAACCAGGTGTTGTAAGACTTCTTACTGCACATTAAAACAGTCGATGTAAACAGTGGCATACAGTAAACAGAGTCCATATAGATAGTGACCAACAGTAAACAAAGTCTATGTGAACAGTGCACTACAGTAAACAGAGTCAATGTAAACAGTTCCCAACAGCAACTAGAACCTATGCAAACCGTGTCAAAAGAGTAAACAATCGATGTAAATCGTGCCCTACAGCAGTCTATATAAACAGTGCACTGCAGTAAACAGAGACTATACAAAATCGTGCCCATAGTAAACAGAATCGATGTAAACAGTGCCCTACAGTAACCAATCTTTGCAAACAGTACAGAACAGTAAACATAGGCTATGTAAACAGTGCCCACCAGTAAACAGAGTCGATGTCAACAGTCCCCGATAGTGAGAAGTCAATCTAAACAGTGCACTGCAGTAAACAGAGTATATGCAAACAGTACCGACACTAAACAGAGATTATGTGAACGCTGCCCTAAGGTCAAGGCAGTCTATTAACACAGTAACCTACACTAAACATAGACGAAGGGAACAGTGCCCAGCAGTAAACAGGGTCTACAAGAAGGGTGCACTATAGTAAACAGAGATTATGTAAACAGTGTCTGATAGTAAACAGAGTCCACGTAAACTGTGCCCTAAAGTAAAAAGAGTCTCTGTCAACAGCTCCTTATTAAATTGGATTTGTTTATTGCTACGTGTACTGATGTACAATGAAAAGTATCGTTCTGCAGACTCTATGTTAAAAGTGCTCGACATAAACAATGTTTATCTAAAACGTGCACTACTGTAAACAGAGTCTGTGTAAGCAGTGTCCTACAGTAAACAGTGTTTATGTAAACCGTCCCCTGCTGTAAACAGAGTCTACGTAAACAGTGTCCTACAGTAAACAGTGTTTCTGTAAACCGTCCCCTGCTGTAAACAGAGTCTGTGTAAACAGCGCACGACAGTAAAAAGTGTTTTTGTAAACGGTGCAATGCTGCAAACAGACTATGTAAACAGTGCTCTTCAGTAATCAGCGTTTATGTAAACCGTACACTGTTGTAAACATAGTCGATGTAAACAGTGCCCTACAGTAAACAATCTTTGCAAACAGTACAGAACAGTAAACATAGGCTATGTAAACAGTGTCCTACAGTAAACAGAGTCGATGTGAACAGTCCCCGATAGTGAGAAGTCAATCTAAACAGTGCACTGCAGTAAACAGAGTATATGCAAACATTACCGACAGTAAACATAGATTATGTGAACGCTGCCCTAAGGTCAAGGCAGCCTATTAACACAGTAACCTACACTAAACATAGACGAAGGGAACAGTGCCCAGCAGTAAACAGGGTCTACAAGAAGGGTGCACTATAGTAAACAGAGTGTATGTAAACAGTGTCTGATAGTAAACAGAGTCTACGTAAACTGTGCCCTGAAGTAAAAAGAGTCTATGTCAACAGCTCCTTATTAAATTGGATTTTTTTATTGCCACGTGTACTGATGTACAATGAAAAGTATCGTTCTACAGACTCTATGTTAAAAGTGCCCGACGTAAACAATGTTTATCTAAAACGTGCACTACTGTAAACAGAGTCTATGTAAACAGTGTCCTACAGTAAACAGTGTTTATGTAAACCGTCCCCTGCTGTAAACAGCGTCTATGTAAACAGTGTCCTACAGTAAAAAGTGTTTTTGTAAACGGTGCAATGCTGCAAACAGTCTATGGAAACAGTGCTCTTCAGTCATTAGCGTTTATGGAAACCGTACACTGCTGTAAACAGAGTCCATGTAAACTGTGCTCTGCAGTAAGCAGTGTTTACTTAAACTGTACAGCGCCGTAAACAGTTTACACAAACAGTGCCCTACGGTAAACCGAGATTTTGTAAACCGTACCTTGCTGTAAACAGAGTCTATGTAAAAAGTGCCCTGCAGAAAACAATGTTTTTGTAAACCGTGCAATGCTGTAGAGTCTATGTAAACAGTGCCCAACAGTAAGCAGTGTTTATGTAAACCGTACACCGCTGTAAAAATAGTCTATGCTTACAGTGCACGACAGAAAACAGTGCTTTTGTCAACCGTACACGGCTGTAAACAAATTCTATGTAAACTGTGCGCTGCAGTAAACAGTGTTTATTGAAACTGCACAGCGCCGTAAACAGTTTACATAAACCGTGCCCTACGGTAAACAGAGATTTTGTAAACCGCACCTTGCTGTAAACAGAGTCTATGTAAAGAGTGCCCTGCAGTAAACAATGTTTTTGGAAACCGTGCAATGCTGTAAACAGTCGATGTAAATAGTACCCTACAGAAAACAGTGTTTATGTAAACCTTACCACTGCTGTAAACATACTCTATGTACACAGCGTCCAGTAGTAAACATTTTACGTAAACCGTACACTGCTGTAAAACGAGTCAATGTGTACAATGCCCGTGTAAACTGTAAAGCGTGTTTATGTGAGCTGCATAATGCTGTAATCAGTCAATGTAAACAGATTGCCCAATTATAAACAGTGCTTATGTAAACCGGACACTGCTGTACACAAGGTCTATGTAAACAATGCCTACGGTAAACAGTGATTATGTAATCCGTACACTGCTGTAAACTGAGCCATTCTAAACAATACCTTACAGTAAACAGTTTTTAAGTAAACCTTACCTTGCCCTGCACAGACTCTATGAAAACAGGGCCCGACAGTAAACAGTGACTATGTTAACGGTACACTGCTGTAAAGTAAGTACATAAACAGTGCCCTAAAGTAAACAGTGTAAATGCAAATGGTCCAGTGCTGTAAACAGTCGATGTAAACAGTGCCCAATTGTAAACAGTGTTTATATAAACGTTACATTGCTGAAAACAAAGTAAATGTAAACAGTTTCCCACAGTGTAGTGTTTACGTAAACAATACACTGCTGTAAATAGAGTCTCTGTAAACAGTCCAATACAGTAAACAGCATTTATGTAAACCGCACACTGCTGGAAGCAGAGACTAGTTTAACAGTTACCTACAGTAAACACTGTGAATGTAAGCAGTACACCGCTGTAAACAGAGTCGATCTAAACAGTGCCTTTCAGGTAAAAGTGTTTATGTAAACCGTACACTACTGCAAAAAGAGTCCACATAAACACCGCCGCACAATAAACAGTATTTACGTAAGCCATACACTACTGTAAACAAAGTCTATGCAAATAGTGCCATACAGTAAACAGTGTTTCTCTATACAGTGCGTTGCTGTAAACAGAGTCCATGTAAACAATGCTTATGTAAGCCGAACACTGTTGTAGACAGTCTAACTAAGCAGTGCCCTACCGTAAACAGTGTTACTGTGAACCGTACACGACTGTAAACAGAGTCTATGTCAACAGCGCCCCACAGTAAAGTGTTTACGTAAACTGTGTATTGCTGTAAACAGATTCTATGTAAACCGGGCCTTACAGTTAACAGTATTTATGTAAATCGTAAACTGCTGTAAATACAGTCCATGTAATCAGTGTCCTACAGTAAACAGTATTTTTGTAAACTATACACATGTAAATAGGAACAATGTTAACAGTGCCCTCCACTAAACAGTGTCCATGTACACTGCTGTAAACAAAGCATATGTAAAGTGTTCCCTAATGTAAACAGTATTTATGTGCAAGGTAACCTGCTGTAAACACTCTATGTAAACAGGGCCCGACAATAAACAGTGCGGACGTAAACTGTACATTGCTGTAAGCATAGTTTAGTATACAGTTCCTGACGGTAAACAGACCGATAGAACACCGTACACTATGAAAACAGAATCTCTTTAAACAGCGCCCTACAATAAACAGTGTTTACGTAAAACGTACACTGCTGTAAGCAGAGTCTCTGTAAGCAGTGCCCTACCGTAAACAGCATTTATATAAACCGTACACTAGTGTAAACAGTCTATATAAACAGCACCCTACAGTAAAGTGTTTATGTAAACCGTGCACTGCTCTAAACAGAGTCAATGTAAATTGTACCCTACTGCAAACAGTGTCCATGCAAAATGTACACTGCTGTAAACAGAGTCTATGTAAAGAGTGCCTTCCAGTAAACAGAGTGAAAGTAAACCGTATACTACTGTAAACAGTGTCGATGTAAACAGTGACCTACAGTAAACAGAATGTATTGAGTGCCCTACGGTAATCAGAGTCCATGTAAACAGTGACCTAAAGCAAACAGTGTTTATGTAAAATGTACACTGCTGTAAGCAGAGTCTATGTAAACAGTGCCCTGCAGTAAACACAGTGAAAGGGAACCGTACATTACTGTAAACAGTCTATGTAAAAGTGCCCTATACAAACAGTCTTAAAAGAGTGCCCGACAGTAAATAGTCTTCATGTAAACAGCACACTGCTGTAAACAGGGTTGAGGCTAATAGTCCGTTCAGTAAACATTGTTTATATAAACCGTACACTACTGTAAACAGAGTCTCTGGAGACAGTGCCCTACAGTCAACAGTAGTTCTATAAATCGTACACGGTTGTCAGCAATGTCTATGTAAACAATGCTCTACAGTAAACATTGTTTATGTAAACCGCACACTACTGTAAAGAGAGTCTCTGGAAACAGTGCCCTACAGTAAAAAGTGTTAATGTAAACCGTACACAGCTGTAAACAGAGTCGAGGCAACTAGCCCGTTCAGTAAACAATGTTTATATCAACCGTACACTACTGTAAACAGAGTCTCTGTAAACAGTGCCCTACAGTAAACAGTGTTTCTATAAGTCGTACACTGCTGCAAACAATGTTTATGTAAACAGTGCCCGACAGGAAACATTGTTTATGTAAACCGTACATTGCTGTAAACAGAACCAATGTAAACAGTGCCCTACAGCAAACAGTGTTTATGTAAACAGTAAACTGCGAAAAAAGATTCTATACAACGGTGCCCTACAGTTAACAATGTTTATGTAAACGGTAAACTGCTGGAAACAGATTCTATATCAACGGTACTCTACAGTAAACAGTGTTTATGTAAACAGTATACTGCTGGAAACAGATTCTATATAAACGGTGCTCTACAGTAAACAGTGTATATGTAAACAGTATACTGCTGGAAACAGATTCTATATAAACGGTGCTCTACAGTAAACAGTGTTTATGTTAACAGTATACTGCTGGAAACAGATTCTATATAAACGGTGCTCTAAAGTAAATTGTGTTGATGTAAACAGTATACTGCTGGAAACAGATTCTATATAAACAGTGCCCTACCGTAAACGGTATACTGCTGGAAACAGATTCTATATAAACGGTGCTCTACAGTAAACAGCGTTTATGTAAACAGTATATTGCTGGAAACAGGTTCTATACAAACAGTGCGCTACAGTGAACAGTATTTTTGTAAACGGTGCAATGCTGCAAAACAGTCTATGTAAACAGTGCTCTTCAGTAATCGGCGTTTATGTAAACCGTACACTACTGTAAACAGAGTCTCTGGAGACAGTGCCCTACAGTCAACAGTAGTTCTATAAATCGTACACGGTTGTCAGCAATGTCTATGTAAACAATGCTCTACAGTAAACATTGTTTATGTAAACCGCACACTACTGTAAAGAGAGTCTCTGGAAACAGTGCCCTACAGATAAAAGTGTTAATGTAAACCGTACACAGCTGTAAACAGAGTCGAGGCAACTAGCCCGTTCAGTAAACAATGTTTATATCAACCGTACACTACTGTAAACAGAGTCTCTGTAAACAGTGCCCTACAGTAAACAGTGTTTCTATAAGTCGTACACTGCTGCAAACAATGTTTATGTAAACAGTGCCCGACAGGAAACATTGTTTATGTAAACCGTACATTGCTGTAAACAGAACCAATGTAAACAGTGCCCTACAGCAAACAGTGTTTATGTAAACAGTAAACTGCGAAAAAAGATTCTATACAACGGTGCCCTACTGTTAACAATGTTTATGTAAACGGTAAACTGCTGGAAACAGATTCTATATCAACGGTACTCTACAGTAAACAGTGTTTATGTAAACAGTATACTGCTGGAAACAGATTCTATATAAACGGTGCTCTACAGTAAACAGTGTATATGTAAACAGTATACTGCTGGAAACAGATTCTATATAAACGGTGCTCTACAGTAAACAGTGTTTATGTTAACAGTATACTGCTGGAAACAGATTCTATATAAACGGTGCTCTAAAGTAAACTGTGTTGATGTAAACAGTATACTGCTGGAAACAGATTCTATATAAACAGTGCCCTACCGTAAACGGTATACTGCTGGAAACAGATTCTATATAAACGGTGCTCTACAGTAAACAGCGTTTATGTAAACAGTATATTGCTGGAAACAGATTCTATACAAACAGTGCGCTACAGTGAACAGTATTTTTGTAAACGGTGCAATGCTGCAAAACAGTCTATGTAAACAGTGCTCTTCAGTAATCGGCGTTTATGTAAACCGTACACTGCTGTAAACATAGTCGATGTAAACAGTCCCCTACAGCAAACAATGTTTATGGAAACCGTACACTGCTGTAAACATAGTCGATGTAAACAGTCTCCTACAACAAACAATGTTTATGGAGACCGTATACTGCTGTAAACAGAGTCTATGTAAACAGTGCCCAACAGTAAGCAATGTTTATGTAAACCGTACAGCGTGGTAAAAATAGTCTATGCTTACAGTGCACGACAGAAAACAGTACTTTTGTCAACCGTACATGGCTGTAAACAAAGTCTATATACACTGTGCGCTGCAGTAAGCAGTGTTTATTAATACTGTACAGTGCAGTAAACAGTTTAGAAAAACAGTGCCCTACGGTAAACAGAGATTTTGTGAACCGTACCTTGCTGTAAACAGAGTCGATGTAAAGAGTGCCCTGCAATAAACAATGTTTTTGTAAACCTTGCAATGCTGTAAACAGTCTATGTAAATAGGACACTACAGCAAACAGTGTTTATGTAAACCTTACCACTGATGTAAACATACTCTATGTACACAGTGTCCGGTAGTAAACATTTTACGTAAACCGTACACTGCTGTAAAACGAGTCAATGTGTACAATACCCGTGTAAACTGTAAAGCGTGTTTATGTGAGCTGCATAATGCTGTAATCAGTCAATGTAAACAGATTGCCCAATTATAAACAGCGCTTAAGTAAACCGTACACTGCTGTACACAAAGTCTATGTAAACAATGCCCTACAGTAAATAGTGTTTATGTAATCCGTACACTGATGTAAACTGAGTCATTCTCAACAATGCCCTACAGGAAACAGTTTTTAAGTAAACATTACCTTGCCCTGCACAGACTCTATGTAAACAGGGCCCGACAGTAAACAATGACTATGTTAACGGTACACTGCTGTAAAGTAAGTACATAAACAGTGCCCTAAAGTAAACAGTGTAAAAGTAAATGGTCCAGTGCTGTAAACAGTCGATGTAAACAGTGCCCAATTGTAAACAGTGTTTATATAAACGTTACATTGCTGAAAACAAAGTAAATGTAAACAGTTTCCCACAGTAAACAGTGTTTACGTAAACCATACACTGCTGTAAATAGAGTCTCTGTAAACAGTCCAATACAGTAAACAGTGTTTATGTAAACCTTACACTGCTAGAAGCAGAGACTAGTTTAACAGTTACCTACAGTAAACACTGTGAATGTAAGCAGTACACCGCTGTAAACAGAGTCGATATAAACAGTGTCTTTCAGGTAAAAGTGTTAATGTAAACCGTACACTACTGCCAAATGAGTCTACATAAACACCGCCGCAAAATAAACAGTGTTTATGTAAGCCGTACATTACTGTAAACAAATTCTCTGTAAATAGTGCCAGACAGTAAACAGTGTTTCTCTGTACCGTGCGTTGCTGTAAAGAGAGTCTATGTAAACAGTGCTTATGCAAACCGAACACTGTTGTAGACAGTCTATCTAAGCAGTGCCCTACCGTAAACAGTGTAAATGTGAACCGTACACGACTGTAAACAGTGTCTATGTCAACAGCGCCCCACAGTAAAGTGTTTACGTAAACTGTGCACTGCTGTAAACAGATTCTATGTAAACCGGGCCTTACAGTTAACAATATTTATGTAAATCGTAAACTGCTGTAAATACAGTCCATGTAAACAGTTCCCTACAGTAAACAGTGTTTTTGTAAACTGTACACTGCAGTAAATAGGAATAATGTTAACAGTGCCCACCACTAAACAGTGTCCATGTACACTGCCGTAAACAAAGCAGATGTAAAGAGTTCCCTAATGTACACAGTATTTATGTAAACCGTAACCTGCTGTAAACACTCTATGTAAACAGTGCCCGACTGTAAACAGTGTATATGTAAACTGTACATTGCTGTAAACATAGTTTAGTATACAGTTCCCGACGGTAAACAGACCGAAAGAACACCGTACACTACTGAAAACAGAGTCTCTTTAAACAGCGCCCTAGAATAAACAGTGTTTACGTAAAACGTACGCTGCTGCAAGCAGAGTCTCTGTAAACAGTGCCCTACCGTAAACAGTGTTTATATAAACCGGACACGAGTGGAAACAGTCTATATAAACAGCGCCCTACAGTAAAGTGTTTATGTAAATCGTGCACTGCTCTAAGCAGAGTCAATGTAAACGGTACCCTACTGCAAACAGTGTCCATGCAAAATGTACAATGCTGTAAACAGAGTCTATGTAAAGAGTGCATTCCAGTAAACAGAGTGAAAGTAAACCGTATACTTCTGTAAACAGTGTCTATGTAAACAGTGCCCTACAGTAAACAGAATGTATTGAGTGCCCCACGGTAATCAGAGTCTATGTAAACAGTGCCCTAAAGCAAACAGTGTTTATGTAAAATGTACACTGCTGTAAGCAGAGTCTATGTAAACGGTGCCGTACAGTAAACAGAGTGAAAGGGAAACGTACATTACTGTAAACAGTCAATGTAAAAGTGCCCTATATAAACAGTATTAAAACAGTGCCCTACAGTAAACGGAGTCTATTTAAACAGTGCTCTACAGTAAACATTGTTTCTGTAAACCGTACACTACTGTAAACAGAGTCTCTGGAAACTGCCCAACAGTAAAAAGTGTTAATGTAAACCGTACACTGCTGTAAACAGGGTCGAGGCTAATAGCCCGTTCAGTAAACATTGTTTATGTAAACCGTACACTACTGTAAACAGAGTCTCTGTACACAGTGCCCGACAATATACAGTATTTCTATAAATCGTACACTGCTGCAAACAATGTTTATGTGAACAGTGCCCTACAGTAAACATTGTTTATGTAAACCGTACATTGCTGAAAACAAAATCAATGTAAACAGTGCCCGAGAGCAAACAGTGTTTATGGAAACAGTATACTGCTGGAAATAGATTCTATATAAACGGTGCTCTACAGTAAACGGTATACTGCTGAAAACAGATTCTATATAAACGGTGCTCTACAGTAAACAGCATTTATGTAAAGAGTATACTGCTGGAAACAGATTCTATATAAACGGTGCGCTGCAGTAAACAGTATTTTTGTAAATGGTGCAATGCTGCAAAACAGTCTATGTAAACAGTGCTCTTCAGTAATCAGCGTTTATGGAAACCGTACACTGCTGTAAACATAGTCGATGTAAACAGTCCCCTCCAGCAAACAATGTTTATGGAAACCGTACACTGCTGTAAACAGAGTCTATGTAAACAGCGCCCTATAGTAAGCAGTGTTTATGTAAACCGTACACCGCTGAAAAAAATACTGTCAAAAGAGTCTACATAAACACCGCCGCACAATAAACAGTGTTTACATAAGGCGTACACTACTGTAAACAAAGTCTATGTAAATAGTGCCATACAGTAAACAGTATTTCTCTATACCGTGAGCTGCTGTAAATAGAGTCTATGTAAACAGTGCTTATGTAAACCGAACACTGTTGTAGACAGTCTATCTAAGCAGTGCCCTACCGTAAACAGTGTTAATGTGAACCGTGCATGACTGTAAACAGAGTCTATGTCAACAGCGCCCCACAGTAAAGTGTTTACGTAAACTGTGTATTACTGTAAACAGATTCTATGTAAACCGGGCCCTACAGTTAACAGTATTTATGTAAATCGTACACTGCTGTAAATACAGTCCATGTAAACAGTGTCCTACAGTAAACAGTGTTTTTGTAAACTGTACACTGCTGTAAATACAGTCCATGTCAACAGTTCCCTACAGTAAACAGTGTTTTTGTAAACTGTACACTGCTGTTAATAGGAACAATGTTAACAGTGCCCTCCGCTAAACAGTGTACATGTACACTGCCGTAAACAACGCATATGTAAAGTGTTCCCTAATGTACACAGTATTTATGTAAAGCGTAACCTGCTGTAAACACTCTATGTATACAGTGCCCGACAGTACACAGTGTGTATGTAAACTGTACATTGCTGTAAACATAGTTTAGTATACAGTTCCCGACGTTAAACAGAACGAAAGAACACCGTACACTACTGAAAACAGAGTCTCTTTAAAGAGTGTCCGACTGTAAGCAAATTCTATGGGACCAGCGCCCTACAGTAAACAGTGTTAACGTAAAACGTACACTGCTGTAAGCAGAGTCTCTGTAAACAGTGCCGTACAGTAAACAATGTTTATATAAGACCATAAGACCATAAGACATAGGTGCGGAGGGAAGGCCATTCGGCCCATCGAGTCCACTCCGCCATTCAATCTTGGCTGATTTCAACTCCATTTACCCGCGCTCTCCATAGCCCTTAATTCCTCGAAAAATCAAGAATTTATCAACTTCTGTCTTAAAGACACTCAACGTCCCGGCCTTCACCGCCCTCGGTGGCAATGAATTCCAGAGACGCACCACTCTCTGGCTGAAAAAAATTCTCCTCATCTCTGTTCTAAAGTGACTCCCTTTTATTCTAAGGCTGTGCCACCGGATCCTAGTCTCCCCTGCTAATGGAAACAACTTCCCTCCGTCCACGCTATCTAAGCCATTCATTATCTTGTAAGTTTCTATTAGATCTCCCCTCAACCTCCTAAACACCAATGAATATAATCCCAGGATCCTCAGACGTTCATCGTATGTTAGGCCTACCATTCCTGGGATCATCCGTGTGAATCTCCGCTGGACCCGCTCCAGTGCCAGTATATCCTTCCTGAGGTGTGGGACCCAAAATTGCTCACAGTATTCTAAGTGGGGCCTAACTAATGCTTTATAAAGCTTCAGAAGTACATCCCTGCTTTTATATTCCAAGCCTCTTGGGATAAATGACAACATTGCATTTGCTTTCTTAATTACGGACTCAACCTGCAAGTTTACCTTTCGAGAATCCTGGACTAGGACTCCCAAGTCCCTTTGTACTTCAGCATTATGAATTTTGTCACCGTTTCGAAAATTGTCCATGCCTCTATTCTTTTTTCCAAAGTGCAAGACCTCGCACTTGTCCACGTTGAATTTCATCAGCCATTTCTTGGACCACTTTCCTAACCTGTCTAAATCTTTCTGCAGCCTCCCCACCACCTCCATACTACCTGCCGCACCACCTATCTTTGTATCACCGGCAAACTTAGCCAGAATGCCCACAGTCCCGTCATCTAGATCGTTAATATATAAAGAGAAAAGTGGCCCCAACACTGAACCCTGCGGGACACCACTCGTCACCGGTTGCCAGTCCGAAAAAGAACCTTTTATCCCAAATCACTACCTTCTGCCTGACAGCCAATCGTCAATCCATGTTAAAACCTTACCTCGAATACCATGGTCACTGAGAGGGAGGGAGACTGAGAGGGTGAGTCACTGAGAGTGGGAGAGAGACTGAGAGGGTTAGAGAGACTGAGAGGGAGAGAGTCTGAGAGGGAGAGAGACTGAGATGGAGAGAGACTGAGAAGGTGGAAGAGAATGAGAGGGTGAGAGAGACTGAGAGGTTGAGAGAGACTGAGAGGGTGAGAGACTGAGAGGGAGTGAGACAGAGGGTGAGAGGTTCTGAGAGGGAGAGAGACTGAGAGGGAGAGAGGCTGATAGGGACAGAGACTGAGAGGGTGAGTCACTCAGAGTGGGAGAGAGACTGAGAGGGTGAGAGAGACTGAGAGGGAGAGAGTCTGAGAGGGAGAGAGACTGAGATGGAGAGAGACTGAGTGGGTGGAAGAGACTGAGAGGGTGAGAGATACTGAGAGGGTGAGAGAGACTGAGAGGGTGAGAGAGACTGAGAGGGCGAGAGAGTCCGAGAGGGAGAGAGAGACTGCGAGGGTGAGAGAGACAGAGAGGGTGAGAGAGACTGGGAGGGAGAGAGAGACTGAGAGGGCGAGTGAGTCTGAGAGGGAGAGAGAGACTGAGAGGGTGAGAGAGACTGAGAGGGTGAGAGAGACTGAGAGGGTGAGAGCGACTGAGAGGGAGAGAGAGGCTGAGAGGGAGAGGGTCTGAGAGGATGAGAGAGGGTGAGAGAGATTGAGAGGCAGAGAGAGACTGAGAGGGTGAGAGCGACTGAGAGGGAGAGAGACTGAGAGGGTGAGAGAGACTGAGAGGGTGAGAGACTGAGAGGGTGAAAGAGACTGAGAGGGAGAGAGAGACTGAGAGGGTGAGAGAGATTGAGAGGGTGAGAGAGGCTGAGAGGGAGAGAGACTGAGAGGGTGAGAGAGACTGAGAGGGTGAGAGACTGAGAGGGTGAAAGAGACTGAGAGGGAGAGAGAGACTGAGAGGGTGAGAGAGACTGAGAGGGTGAGAGAGGCTGAGAAGGAGAGAGACTGAGAGGTTGAGAGAGGCTGAGTGGGTGAGGGAGACTGAGAGGGTGAGAGAGACTGAGAGGGTGAGAGAGACTGAGAGTTTGAGAGAGGCTGAGTGGGTGAGGGAGACTGAGAGGGTGAGAGAGACTGAGAGGGTGAGAGAGACTGAGAAGGTGGGAGCAAACGAGAGGGTGAGAGAGACTGAGAGGGAGAGAGACTGAGAGGGTAACAGAGGCTGAGAGGGTGAGAGACTGAGAGGGAGAGAGGGTGAGAGGGTGAGAGAGATTGAGAGGGAGAGAGACTGAGACGGTGATAGAGACTGAGAGGGGGAGAGACTGAGAGGGTGAGAGAGACTGAGAGTAAGAGAGACTGAGAGGGAGAGAGAGACTGAGAGGGTGAGAGAGGCTGAGAGGGTGAGATAAACTGAGATTGAGAGAGACTGAGAGGGAGAGAGACTGAGAGGGAGAGAGACTGAGAGGGTGAGAGAGACTGAGAGGATGAGAGACTGAGAGGATGAGAGAGACTGAGAGGTTGACAGAGACTGAGAGGGAGAGAGAGTTCGGGGGAGAGAGACTGAGGTTGAAAGAGACTGGAAGGGAGAGAGAGACTGAGAGGGAGCGAGACTGAGAGGGAGAGAGACTGAGAGGGTGAGAGAGGCTGAGAGGGTGAGAGCGACTGAGAGGGAGAGATACTGAGAGGGACACTGAGAGGGTGAGAGAGAATGAGAGCGCGAAAGCGACTGAGAGGGAGAGAGACTGAGAGGGAGAGAGAGACTGAGAGGGAGAGAGGCTGAGAGGGAGAGAGACTGAGAGGGTGAGAGAGACTGGGAGGGAGAGAGAGAATTAGAGGGTGAGAGCGAATGAGAGGTTGAGAGGCTGAGAGGGTCAGAGAGACTGGGAGGGTGAGAGTGACTGAGAGGGAGAGAGACTGAGAGGGAGAGAGAATGAGAGGGGGAGAGGCTGAGAGGGAGAGAGTCTGAGAGGGAGAGAGGGGCTGAGAGGGAGAGAGACACTGAGAGGGTGAGAGAGGCTGAGAGGGTGAGAGCGACTGAGAGGTAGAGAGGCTGAGTGGGTGAGAGAGACTGGGAGGGTGAGAGTGACTGAGAGAGAGAGAGACTGAGAGGGAAAGAGACTGAGAGGAGGAGAGGGGGCTGAGAGGGAGAGAGGCTGAGAGGGTGAGAGACTGAGAGGGAGAAGACTGAGAGGGGGAGAGGTTGAGAGGGAGAGAGGCTGAGAAGTTGAGAGAGACTGGGAGGGTGAGAGAGACTGAGAGGGTGAGAGGGACTGAGAGGGAGAGAGAGGCTGAGAGGGTGAGAGAGGCTGAGAGGGAGAGAGACTGAGAGGGTGAGAGAGACTGAGAGTGAGAGAGAGGCTGAGAGGGTGAGGGAGACTGCGAGGTTGAGAGACTGAGTGGGAGAGAGCCACTAAGAGGGTGAGAGAGGCTGACAGGGTGAGAGACTGAGAGGGTGAGAGAGGGTGAGAGAGACAGAGAGGGAGAGAGAGACTGAGAGGGTGAGAGTGACTAAGAGGGAGAGAGTCTGAGCGGGAGAGAGACTGAGAGGGGGAGAGGCTGAGAGGGAGAGAGTTTGAGAGGGAGAGAGACTGAGAGGGTGAGAGAGACTGAGACGGAGAGAGATACTGAGAGGGAGAGAGGCTGAGAGGGAGAGAGAGACTGAGAGGGAGAGAGACTGAGAGGGAGAGAGACACTCAGAGGGAGAGAGGCAGAGTGGGAGAGAGAGACTGAGACGGAGAGAGTTTGAGAGGGGGAGGGGCTGAGAGGGAGAGAGACTTTAAGGGGGAGGGGCTGAGAGGGAGAGAGGCTGAGAAGGTGAGAGTCTGGGAGGGTGAGAGAGACAGAGAGGGAGAGAGACTGAGAGTGTGAGAGAGGATGAGAGGGTGAGAGAGGCTGTGACGGAGAGAGACTGAGAGGGTGAGAGAGACTGAGACGGAGAGAGACTGAGAGGGAGAGAGACACTGAGAGGGAGAGAGAGGCTGAGAGGGTGAGAGAGACTGAGAGGGAGAGAGACTGAGAGGGTGAGAGAGACTGAGAGTGAGAGAAAGGCTGAGAGGGTGAGGTAGACTGAGAGGGTGAGAGACTGAGTGGGAGAGAGACACTGAGAGGGTGAGAGAGGCTGAGAGGGTGAGAGACTGAGAGGGTGAGAGAGGGTGAGCGAGACTGAGAGGGAGAGAGAGACTGAGAGGGTGAGAGTGTCTAAGAGGGAGAGAGACTGAGAGGGAGAGAGACTGAGAGGGGGAGAGGCTGAGAGGGAGAGAGTTTGAGAGGGAGAGAGACTGAGAGCGTGAGAGAGACTGAGACGGAGAGAGATACTGAGAGGGAGAGAGGCTCAGAGGGAGAGAGAGACTGAGATGGAGAGAGACTGAGAGGGAGAGAGACACTGAGAGGGAGAGAGGCAGAGTGGGAGAGAGAGACTGAGAGGGAGAGAGATTGAGAGGGGGAGGGGCTGAGAAGGAGAGAGACTGAAAGGGGGAGAGGCTGAGATGGAGAGAGGTGAGAAGGTGAGAGAGTCTGGGAGGGTGAGAGAGACAGAGAGGGAGAGAGACTGAGAGTGTGAGAGAGGCTGAGAGGGTGAGAGATGCTGAGACGGAGAGAGACTGAGAGGGTGAGAGAGACTGAGACGGAGAGAGACTGAGAGGGAGAGAGACACTGAGAGGGTGAGAGAGACTGAGAGGGAGAGAGGCTGAGAGGGTGAGAGAGACTGAGAGGGTGAGAGACTGAGAGGGTGAGAGAGACAGACAGAGACTGAGAGGGAGAGAGAGACTGAGAGGGTGAGAGCGACTGAGAGGGTGAGAGACGCTGAGAGGAAGAGGGGCTGAGAGGTTGAGAGAGGGTGAGAGAGATTGAGAGGCAGAGAGAGACTGAGAGGGTGAGAGTCTGAGAGGGAGAGAGACTGAGATGGAGAGAGACTGAGTGGGTGAAGAGACTGAGAGGGTGAGAGAGACTGAGAGGGTGAGAGCGACTGAGAGGGAGAGAGAGGCTGAGAGGGAGAGGGGCTGAGAGTATGAGAGAGAGTGAGAGAGATTGAGAGGCAGAGAGAGACTGAGGGTGAGAGTGACTAAGAGGGAGTGAGACTGAGAGGGAGAGAGACTGAGAGGGGGAGATGCTGAGAGGGAGTGAGTTTGAGAGGGAGAGAGACTGAGAGGGTGAGAGAGACTGAGACGGAGAGAGATACTGAGAGGGAGAGAGGCTCAGAGGGAGAGAGAGACTGAAATGGAGAGAGACTGAGAGGGAGAGAGACACTGAGAGGGAGAGAGGCAGAGTGGGAGAGAGAGACTGTGAGGGAGAGAGTTTGAGAGGGGGAGGGGCTGAGAGGGAGAGAGACTGAAAGGGGGAGAGGCTGAGATGGAGAGAGGTGAGAATGTGAGAGAGTCTGGGAGGGTGAGAGAGACAGAGAGGGAGAGAGACTGAGAGTGTGAGAGAGGCTGAGAGGGTGAGAGAGGCTGAGACGGAGAGAGACTGAGAGGGTGAGAGAGACTGAGACGGAGAGAGACTGAGAGGGAGAGAGACACTGAGAGGGTAAGAGAGGCTGAGAGGGTGAGAGCGACTGAGAGGGAGAGAGGCTGAGAGGGTGAGAGAGACTGAGAGGGAGAGAGGCTGAGAGGGTGAGAGAGACTGAGAGGGTGAGAGACTGAGAGGGTGAGAGAGACTGACAGAGACTGAGAGGGAGAGAGAGACTGAGAGGGTGAGAGCGACTGAGAGGGAGAGAGAGGCTGAGAGGGAGAGGGGCTGAGAGGTTGAGAGAGGGTGAGAGAGATTGAGAGGCAGAGAGAGACTGAGAGGGTGAGAGTCTGAGAGGGAGAGAGACTGAGATGGAGAGAGACTGAGTGGGTGGAAGAGACTGAGAGGGTGAGAGAGACTGAGAGGGTGAGAGCGACTGAGAGGGAGAGAGAGGCTGAGAGGGAGAGGGGCTGAGAGGATGAGAGAGTGTGAGAGAGATTGAGAGGCAGAGAGAGACTGAGAGGGTGAGAGCGACTGAGAGGGAGAGAGACTGAGAGGGTGAGAGAGACTGAGAGGGTGAGAGACTGAGAGGGTGAAAGAGATTGAGAGAGAGACTGAGAGGGTGAGAGAGACTGAGAGGGTGAGAGAGGCTGAGAGGGAGAGAGACTGAGAGGTTGAGAGAGGCTAAGTGGGTGAGTGAGACTGAGAGGGTGAGAGAGACTGAGAGGGTGAGAGAGACTGAGTTTGAGAGAGGCTGAGTGGGTGAGGGAGACTGAGAGGGTGAGAGAGACTGAGAGGGTGAGAGAGACTGAGAAGGTGAGAGCAAACGAGAGGGTGAGAGAGACTGAGAGGGAGAGAGACTGAGACGGTGATAGAGACTGAGAGGGGGAGAGACTGAGAGGGTGAGAAAGACTGAGTAAGAGAGACTGAGAGGGAGAGAGAGACTGAGAGGGTGAGAGAGGCTGAGAGGGTGAGATAAACTGAGATTGAGAGAGACTGAGAGGGAGAGAGACTTAGAGGGAGAGAGACAGAGAGGGTGAGAGAGACTGAGAGGGTGAGGGACTGAGAGGGTGAGAGAGACGGAGAGGTTGAAAGAGACTGAGAGGGAGAGAGAGTTCGGGGGAGAGAGACTGAGAGGATGAAAGAGACTGGGAGGGAGAGAGAGACTGAGCGAGACTGAGAGGGAGAGAGACTGAGGGGGTGAGAGAGGCTGAGAGGGTGAGAGCGACTGAGAGGGAGAGATACTGAGAGGGACAGAGACTGAGAGGGTGAGAGAGGCTGAGAGGGCGAAAGCGACTGAGAGGGAGAGAGACTGAGAGGGAGAGAGAGACTGAGAGGGAGAGAGGCTGAGAGGGAGAGAGACTGAGAGGGAGAGAGAGACTGGGAGGGAGAGAGAGAATTAGAGGGTGAGAGCGACTGAGAGGTTGATAGGCTGAGAGGGTGAGAGAGACTGGGAGGGTGAGAGTGACTGAGAGGGAGAGAGACTGAGCGGGAGAGAGATTGAGAGGGGTAGAGGCTGAGAGGGAGAGAGTCTGAGAGGGAGAGAGAGGCTGAGAGGGAGAGAGACACTGAGAGGGTGAGAGAGGCTGAGAGGGTGAGAGCGACTGAGAGGTTGAGAGGCTGAGTGGGTGAGAGAGACTGGGAGGGTGAGAGTGACTGAGAGAGGGAGAGACTGAGAGGGAGAGAGACTGAGAGGGGGAGGGGGCTGAGAGGGAGAGTGGCTGAGAGGGAGAGAGACTGAGAGGGAGAGAGACTGAGAGGGGGAGAGGTTGAGAGGGAGAGAGGCTGAGAAGTTGAGAGAGACTGGGAGGGTGAGAGAGACTGAGAGGGTGAGAGAGACTGAGAGGGAGAGAGAGGCTGAGGTTGAGAGAGACTGAGAGGGAGATAGACTGAGAGGGTGAGAGAGACTGAGATTGAGAGAGGCTGAGAGGGTGAGGGAGACTGAGAGTAAGAGAGACTGAGAGGGAGAGAGAGACTGAGAGGGTGAGAGAGGCTGAGAGGGTGAGATAAACTGAGATTGAGAGAGACTAAGAGGGAGAGAGACTGAGAGGGAGAGAGACTGAGAGGGTGAGAGAGACTGAGAGGGTGAGTGACTGAGAGGGTGAGAGAGACTGAGAGGTTGAGAGAGACTGAGAGGGAGAGAGAGTTCGGGGGAGAGAGACTGAGAGGTTGAAAGAGACTGGGAGGGAGAGAGAGACTGACAGGGAGCGAGACTGAGAGGGAGAGAGACTGAGGGGGTGAGAGAGGCTGAGAGGGTGAGAGCGACTGAGAGGGAGAGATACTGAGAGGGACAGAGACTGAGAGGGTGAAAGAGGCTGAGAGGGCGAAAGCGACTGAGAGGGAGAGAGACTGAGAGGGAGAGAGAGACTGAGAGGGAGAGAGGCTGAGAGGGAGAGACTGAGAGGGAGAGAGAGACTGGGAGGGAGAGAGAGAATTAGAGGGTGAGAGCGGCTGAGAGGTTGATAGGCTGAGAGGGTGAGAGAGACAGGGAGGGTGAGAGTGACTGAGAGGGAGAGAGACTGAGCGGGAGAGAGAATGAGAGGGGTGGAGGCTGAGAGGGAGAGAGTCTGAGAGGGAGAGAGAGGCTGAGAGGGAGAGAGACACTGAGAGGGTGAGAGAGGCTGAGAGGGTGAGAGTTTGAGAGGGGGAGGGGCTGAGAGGGAGAGAGACTGTAAGGGGGAGAGGCTGAGAGGGAGAGAGGTGAGAATGTGAGAGAGTCTGGGAGGTTGAGGGAGACAGAGAGGGAGAGAGACTGAGAGTGTGAGAGAGGCTGAGAGGGTGAGAGAGGCTGAGACGGAGAGAGACTGAGTGGGTGAGAGGGACTGAGACGGAGAGAGACTGAGAGGGAGAGAGACACTGAGAGGGTGAGAGAGGCTGAGAGGGTGAGAGCGACTGAGAGGGAGAGAGGCTCAGAGGGTGAGAGAGACTGAGAGGGAGAGAGGCTGAGAGAGTGAGAGAGACTGAGAGGGAGAGAGGCTGAGAGGGTGAGAGAGACTGAGAGGGTGAGAGACTGAGAGGGTGAGAGAGACTGACAGAGACTGGGAGTGAGAGAGAAACTGAGAGGGTGAGTGCGACTGAGAGGGAGAGAGACTGGGAGGGAGAGAGAGGAGAGGGAGAGAGACTGAGAGGGTGAGAGAGGCTGAGAGGGTCAGACAGGCTGAGACGGAGAGAGACTGAGAGGGTGTGAGAGACTAAGTGAGAGAGAGACACTGAGAGGGTGAGAGAGACTGAGAGGGAGAGAGACGGAGAGGGTGAGAGACTGAGAGGATGAGGAGAGGGCGAGAGAGACTGGGAGGGAGAGAGACGGAGAGGGGGAGAGGCTGTGAGAGTATGAGAGGGGGAGAGGCTGAGAGGGAGAGAGACTGAGAGGGTGAGAGAGACTGAGAGGAAAGTGAGACTGAGAGGGAGAGAGGAGGCTGAGAGGGAGAGAGACTGAGAGGGAGAGAGAGACTGAGAGGGTGAGAGAGTCTGAGAGGGTGAGAGACTGAGAGGGAGTGAGACAGAGGGTGAGAGAGACTGAGAGGGTGTGGGAGGCTGAGAGGGAGAGAGACGGAGTGGGTGAGAGACTGAGAGGGTGAGGAGAGGGCGAGAGAGACTGAGAGGGAGAGAGAGACTGAGAGGGTGAGAGAGACTGAGAGTGTGAGAGACTGAGGGTGAGAGAGCGTGAGAGAGTCTGAGAGGGAGAGAGACGGAGAGGGGGAGAGGCTGAGAGTTAGAGAGAGACTGAGAGTGTGAGAGAGATTGAGAGGCTGAGAGAGACTGAGAGGGAGAGAGAGACTGAGAGGGAGAGAGACTGAGAGAGAGACTGAGAGAGAGAGGCTGAGAGGGTGAGAGACTGAGAGGGTGAGGGAGACTGAGAGGGAGAGAGACTGAGAGGAAGAGAGCCTGAGAGGGTGAGAGAGACTGCGAGGGAGAGAGACTGAGAGGGTAAGAGAGACTGAGCGGGAGAGAGAGACTGAGAGGGTGAGAGGAGGCTGAGAGGGAGAGAGACTGAGAGGGAGAGAGAGACTGAGAGGGAGAGAGACAGAGGGAGAGACTGAGGGGGAGAGAGCGACTGAGAGGGTGAGATAGACTGAGAGGTTGAGACTGAGGGTGAGAGTGGGTGAGAGAGACTGAGAGGGAGAGAGACGGAGAGGGGGAGAGGCTGAGAGGGAGAGAGAGATTGAGAGTGGGAGAGAGACTGCGAGGCTGAGAGAGACTGAGAGGGAGAGAGAGGCTGAGAGGGAGAGAGAGGCTGAGAGGGAGAGAGACTGCGAGGGTGAGAGAGACTGAGATGGTGAGAAAGGCTGAGAGAGGGGGAGAGACTGAGAGGGAAAGAGACTGAGAGGGAGATAGAGACTCAGAGGGAGAGAGAGACTGAGCGTGAGTGCGACTGAGGGAGAGAGACTGAGAGGGAGAGAGAGACTGAGCGTGAGTGCGACTGAGGGAGAGAGACTGAGAGGGAGAGAGAGACTGATAGGGAGAGAGACTGAGAGGGTGAGGGAGAGAGGCTGAGAGGGAGAGAGACTGAGAGGGGGAGAGGCTGAGAGGGACAGAGTCTGAGGGGGAGGGGCGAGAGGGAGAGAGACTGAATCGGTGAGAGAGACTGAGACGGAGAGAGAGACTGAGAGGGAGAGAGGGGGCTGAGTGGGAGAAAGGCTGAGAGGGAGAGAGAGACTGAGAGGGAGATAGACACTGAGAGGGGGAGAGGCTGAGAGGGAGAGAGGCTGAGAATGTGAGAAAGACTGAGAGGGTGAGAGAGACAGAGAGGGTGAGCTAGACTGAGATGGAGAGAGAGGCTGAGAGGGTGAGAGACTGAGAGGGAGAGAGACTGAGAGGGTGAGAGACGCTGAGAGGGTGACAGACGCTGAGACGGAGAGACAGAGAGGGTGAGAGAGACTGAGAGGGAGAGAGACACTGAGAGGGAGAGAGGCACTGAGAGGGGGAGAGTTTGAGAGCGGGAGGGGCTGAGAGGGAGAGAGACTGAGAGGGGGAGAGGCTGAGGGAGAGAGGCTGAGAAGGTGAGAGTTTGGGAGGGTGAGAGAGACAGAGAGGGAGAGAGACTGAGAGGGTGAGAGAGGCTGAGAGGGTGAGAGAGGCTGAGACGGAGAGAGACTGAGAGGGTGAGAGAGACTGAGACGGAGAGAGACTGAGAGGGAGAGAGACACTGAGAGGGTGAGAGAGGCTGAGAGGGTGAGAGCGACTGAAAGGGAGAGAGGCTGAGAGGGTGAGAGAGACTGAGAGAGGCTGAGAGGGTGAGAGAGACTGAGAGGATGAGAGACTGAGAGGGTGAGGAGAGGGCGAGAGAGACTGAGAGGGTGAGAGAGAGGGAGAGAGACAGAGGGAGAGAGACTGAGAGGGTGAGAGAGATTGAGAGGGTGAGAGACTGAGAGGGGGAGAGGCTGAGAGGGAGAGAGACTGAGAGGGTGAGAGCGGCTGAGAGGGTGACAGAGGCTGAGACGGAGAGATACAGAGAGGGTGAGAGAGACTGAGATGGAGAGAGACTGAGAGGGGGAGAGGCTGAGAGGGAGAGAGGCTGAGAAGGTGAGAGAGTCTGGGAGGGTGAGAGAGACAGAGAGGGAGAGAGACTGAGAGGGTGTGAGAGGCTGAGAGGGTGAGAGAGGCTGAGACGCAGAGAGACAGAGAGGGTGAGAGAGACTGAGACGGAGAGAGACTGAGAGGGAGAGAGACACTGAGAGGGTGAGAGTGGCTGAGGGTGAGAGCGACTGAAAGGGAGAGAGGCTGAGAGGGTGAGAGAGACTGAGAGAGGCTGAGAGGGTGAGAGAGACTGAGAGGATGAGAGACTGAGAGGGTGAGGAGAGGGCGAGAGAGACTGAGAGGGTGAGAGAGAGGGAGAGAGACAGAGGGAGAGAGACTGAGAGGGTGAGAGAGATTGAGAGGGTGAGAGACTGAGAGGGGGAGAGGCTGAGAGGGAGAGAGACTGAGAGGGTGAGAGCGGCTGAGAGGGTGACAGAGGCTGAGACGGAGAGATACAGAGAGGGTGAGAGAGACTGAGATGGAGAGAGACTGAGAGGGGGAGAGGCTGAGAGGGAGAGAGGCTGAGAAGGTGAGAGAGTCTGGGAGGGTGAGAGAGACAGAGAGGGAGAGAGACTGAGAGGGTGTGAGAGGCTGAGAGGGTGAGAGAGGCTGAGACGCAGAGAGACAGAGAGGGTGAGAGAGACTGAGACGGAGAGAGACTGAGAGGGAGAGAGACACTGAGAGGGTAAGAGTGGCTGAGGGTGAGAGCGACTGAGAGGGAGAGAGGCTGAGAGGGTGAGGGAGACTGAGAGGGAGAGAGGCTGAGAGGGTGAGAGAGACTGAGAGGATGAGAGACTGAGAGGGTGAGGAGAGGGCGAGAGAGACTGAGAGGGTGAGAGAGAGGGAGAGAGACAGAGGGAGAGAGACTGAGAGGGTGAGAGAGATAGAGAGGGTGAGAGACTGTGAGGGGGAGAGGCTGAGAGGGAGAGAGAGACTGAGATGGTGAGAGAGGCTGAGAGAGGGGGAGAGACTGAGTGGGTGAGAGAGGCTGAGAAGAAGAGAGAGACTGAGAGGGAGAGAGACTGAGAGGGAGAGAGAGACTGAGAGGGAGAGAGACTGAGAGGGAGAGAGACTGAGAGGGAGAGAGACTGAGAGGGAGAGAGAGACTGAGAGGGAGAGAGACTGAGAGGGAGAGAGACTGAGAGGGAGAGAGAGACTCAGAGGGAGAGAGAGACTGAGGGGGAGTGCGACTGAGGGAGAGAGACTGAGAGGGAGAGAGAGACTGAGAGGGAGAGAGACACTGAGAGTGTGAGTGAGGCTGAGAGGGTGAGAGCGACTGAGAGGGAGAGAGACTGACAGGGTGAGGGAGACTGAGAGGGGGAGAGACTGAGAAGGAGAGAGACTGAGAGGGGTAGAGGCTGAGAGGGAGAGAGTCTGAGGGGGAGGGGCTGAGAGGGAGAGAGACTGAGTGGGTGAGAGAGACTGAGACGGAGAGAGAGACTGAGAGGGAGAGAGGGGGCTGAGTGGGAGAAAGGCTGAGAGAGAGACTGAGAGTGAGAGAGACTGAGAGGGGGAGAGGCTGAGAGGGAGAGAGGCTGAGAATGTGAGAGAGGCTGAGGGGGTGACAGAGGCTGAGACGGAGAGAGACAGAGAGGGTGAGAGAGACTGAGAGGGAGACAGACACTGAGAGGGAGAGAGGCACTGAGAGGGAGAGAGACTGAGAGGGAGAGAGAGACTCAGAGGGAGAGAGAGACTGAGGGGGAGTGCGACTGAGGGAGAGAGACTGAGAGGGAGAGAGAGACTGAGAGGGAGAAAGAGACTGCGAGGGAGAGAGACTGAGAGGGTGAGAGAGACTGCGAGGGAGAGAGACTGAGAGGGTGAGAGAGACTGAGCGGGAGAGAGAGACTGAGAGGGAGAGAGGAGGCTGAGAGGGAGAGAGACTGAGAGGGAGAGAGAGGCTGAGAGGGAGAGAGACAGAGGGAGAGAGACTGAGGGGGAGAGAGCGACTGAGAGGGTGAGATAGACTGAGAGGTTGAGACTGAGGGTGAGAGTGGGTGAGAGAGACTGAGAGGGAGAGAGACGGAGAGGGGGAGAGGCTGAGAGGGAGAGAGAGATTGAGAGTGGGAGAGAGACTGCGAGGCTGAGAGAGACTGAGAGGGAGAGAGAGGCTGAGAGGGAGAGAGAGGCTGAGAGGGAGAGAGACTGCGAGGGTGAGAGAGACTGAGATGGTGAGAAAGGCTGAGAGAGGGGGAGAGACTGAGAGGGAAAGAGACTGAGAGGGAGATAGAGACTCAGAGGGAGAGAGAGACTGAGCGTGAGTGCGACTGAGGGAGAGAGACTGAGAGGGAGAGAGAGACAGAGCGTGAGTGCGACTGAGGGAGAGAGACTGAGAGGGAGAGAGAGACTGATAGGGAGAGAGACTGAGAGGGTGAGGGAGAGAGGCTGAGAGGGAGAGAGACTGAGAGGGGGAGAGGCTGAGAGGGACAGAGTCTGAGGGGGAGGGGCGAGAGGGAGAGAGACTGAATCGGTGAGAGAGACTGAGACGGAGAGAGAGACTGAGAGGGAGAGAGGGGGCTGAGTGGGAGAAAGGCTGACAGGGAGAGAGAGACTAAGAGGGAGATAGACACTGAGAGGGGGAGAGGCTGAGAGGGAGAGAGGCTGAGAATGTGAGAAAGACTGAGAGGGTGAGAGAGACAGAGAGGGTGAGCTAGACTGAGATGGAGAGAGAGGCTGAGAGGGTGAGAGACTGAGAGGGAGAGAGACTGAGAGGGTGAGAGACGCTGAGAGGGTGACAGAGGCTGAGACGGAGAGAGACAGAGAGGGTGAGAGAGACTGAGAGGGAGAGAGACACTGAGAGGGAGAGAGGCACTGAGAGGGGGAGAGTTTGAGAGCGGGAGGGGCTGAGAGGGAGAGAGACTGAGAGGGGGAGAGGCTGAGAGGGAGAGAGGCTGAGAAGGTGAGAGTTTGGGAGGGTGAGAGAGACAGAGAGGGAGAGAGACTGAGAGGGTGAGAGAGGCTGAGAGGGTGAGAGAGGCTGAGACGGAGAGAGACTGAGAGGGTGAGAGAGACTGAGACGGAGAGAGACTGAGAGGGAGAGAGACACTGAGAGGGTGAGAGAGGCTGAGAGGGTGAGAGCGACTGAAAGGGAGAGAGGCTGAGAGGGTGAGAGAGACTGAGAGGGAGAGAGGCTGAGAGGGTGAGAGAGACTGAGAGGATGAGAGACTGAGAGGGTGAGGAGAGGGCGAGAGAGACTGAGAGGGTGAGAGAGAGGGAGAGAGACAGAGGGAGAGAGACTGAGAGGGTGAGAGAGATTGAGAGGGTGAGAGACTGAGAGGGGGAGAGGCTGAGAGGGAGAGAGACTGAGAGGGTGAGAGCGGCTGAGAGGTTGACAGAGGCTGAGACGGAGAGATACAGAGAGGGTGAGAGAGACTGAGATGGAGAGAGACTGAGAGGGGGAGAGGCTGAGAGGGAGAGAGGCTGAGAAGGTGAGAGAGTCTGGGAGGGTGAGAGAGACAGAGAGGGAGAGAGACTGAGAGGGTGAGAGAGGCTGAGAGGGTGAGAGAGGCTGAGACGCAGAGAGACAGAGAGGGTGAGAGAGACTGAGACGGAGAGAGACTGAGAGGGAGAGAGACACTGAGAGGGTGAGAGTGGCTGAGGGTGAGAGCGACTGAGAGGGAGAGAGGCTGAGAGGGTGAGGGAGACTGAGAGGGAGAGAGGCTGAGAGGGTGAGAGAGACTGAGAGGATGAGAGACTGAGAGGGTGAGGAGAGGGCGAGAGAGACTGAGAGGGTGAGAGAGAGGGAGAGAGACAGAGGGAGAGAGACTGAGAGGGTGAGAGAGATAGAGAGGGTGAGAGACTGTGAGGGGGAGAGGCTGAGAGGGAGAGAGAGACTGAGATGGTGAGAGAGGCTGAGAGAGGGGGAGAGACTGAGTGGGTGAGAGAGGCTGAGAGGAAGAGAGAGACTGAGAGGGAGAGAGACTGAGAGGGAGAGAGAGACTGAGAGGGAGAGAGACTGAGAGGGAGAGAGACTGAGAGGGAGAGAGACTGAGAGGGAGAGAGAGACTGAGAGGGAGAGAGACTGAGAGGGAGAGAGACTGAGAGGGAGAGAGAGACTCAGAGGGAGAGAGAGACTGAGGGGGAGTGCGACTGAGGGAGAGAGACTGAGAGGGAGAGAGAGACTGAGAGGGAGAGAGACACTGAGAGTGTGAGTGAGGCTGAGAGGGTGAGAGCGACTGTGAGGGAGAGAGACTGAGGGGGTGAGGGAGACTGAGAGGGGGAGAGACTGAGAAGCAGAGTGACTGAGAGGGGGAGAGGCTGAGAGGGAGAGAGTCTGAGGGGGAGGGGCTGAGAGGGAGAGAGACTGAGTGGGTGAGAGAGACTGAGACGGAGAGAGAGACTGAGAGGGAGAGAGGGGGCTGAGTGGGAGAAAGGCTGAGAGGAAGAGAGAGACTGAGAGGGAGAGAGACTGAGAGGGGGAGAGGCTGAGAGGGAGAGAGGCTGAGAATGTGAGAGAGGCTGAGAGGGTGACAGAGGCTGAGACGGAGAGAGACAGAGAGGGTGAGAGAGACTGAGAGGGAGAGAGAGACTGAGAGGGAGAGAGTTTTAGAGGGGGAGGGGCTGAGAGGGAGAGAGACTGAGAGGGGGAGAGGCTGAGAGGGTGAGAGGCTGAGAAGGTGAGAGAGTCTGGGAGGGTGAGAGAGACAGAGAGGGAGAGAGACTGAGAGGGTGAGAGAGGCTGAGAGGGAGAGAGACGGAGAGTGTGAGAGACTGAGAGAGTGAGGAGAGGGCGAGAGATACTGAGAGGGTGAGAGAGAGGGAGAGAGACAGAGGGAGAGAGACTGAGAGGGTGAGAGAGACTGAGAGGGTGAGAGACTGAGAGGGGAAGAGGCTGAGAGGGAGAGAGAGACTGAGATGGTGAGAGAGGCTGAGAGAGCGGTAGAGACTGAGTGGGTGAGAGAGGCTGAGAGGAAGAGAGAGACTGAGAGGGAGAGAGACTGAGAGGGAGAGAGAGTCTGAGAGGGAGAGAGACTGAGAGGGAGAGAGACTGAGAGGGAGAGAGAGACTCAGAGGGAGAGAGAGACTGAGGGGGAGTGCGACTGAGGGAGAGAGACTGAAAGGGAGAGAGAGACTGAGAGGGAGAGAGACACTGAGAGGGAGAGAGACTGAGAGGGTGAGGGAGACTGAGAAGGGGTGAGACTGAGAAGGAGAGAGACTGAGAGGGGGAGAGGCTGAGAGGGAGAGAGTCTGAGGGGGAGGGGCTGAGAGGGAGAGAGACTGAGTGGGTGAGAGAGACTGAGACGGAGAGAGAGACTGAGAGGGAGAGAGGGGGCTGAGTGGGAGAAAGGCTGAGAGAGAGACTGAGAGGGAGAGAGACTGAGAGGGGGAGAGGCTGAGAGGGAGAGAGGCTGAGCATGTGAGAGAGGCTGACAGGGTGACAGAGGCTGAGACGGAGAGAGACAGAGAGGGTGAGAGAGACTGAGAGGGAGAGAGAGACTGAGAGGGAGAGAGTTTTAGAGGGGGAGGGGCTGAGAGGGAGAGAGACTGAGAGGGGGCGCGGGTGAGAGGGTGAGAGGCTGAGAAGGTGAGAGAGTCTGGGAGGGTGAGAGAGACAGAGAGGGAGAGAGACTGAGAGGGTGAGAGGCTGAGAGGGAGAGAGACGGAGAGTGTGAGAGACTGAGAGAGTGAGGAGAGCGCGAGAGATACTGAGAGGGTGAGAGAGAGGGAGAGAGACAGAGGGAAACTGAGAGGGTGAGAGAGACTGAGAGGGTGAGAGACTGAGAGGGGAAGAGGCTGAGAGGGAGAGAGAGACTGAGATGGTGAGAGAGGCTGAGAGAGCGGTAGAGACTGAGTGGGTGAGAGAGGCTGAGAGGAAGAGAGAGACTGAGAGGGAGAGAGACTGGGAGGGCGAGAGAGACTGAGAGGGAGAGAGACTGAGAGGGAGAGAGACTGAGAGGGAGAGAGAGACTCAGAGGGAGAGAGAGAATGAGGGGGAGTGCGACTGAGGGAGAGAGACTGAGAGGGAGAGAGAGACTGAGAGGGAGAGAGACACTGAGAGGGAGAGAGACTGAGAGGGTGAGGGAGACTGAGAGGGGGAGAGACTGAGAAGGAGAGAGACTGAGAGGGGGAGAGGCTGAGAGGGAGAGAGTCTGAGGGGGAGGGGCTGAGAGGGAGAGAGACTGAGTGGGTGAGAGAGACTGAGACGGAGAGAGAGACTGAGAGGGAGAGAGGGGGCTGAGTGGGAGAAAGGCTGAGAGAGAGACTGAGAGGGAGAGACTGAGAGGGGGAGAGGCTGAGAGGGAGAGAGGCTGAGAATGTGAGAGAGGCTGAGAGGGTGACAGAGGCTGAGACGGAGAGAGACAGAGAGGGTGAGAGAGACTGAGAGGGAGAGAGACACTGAGAGGGAGAGAGACTGAGAGGGAGAGAGGCAGAGTGGGAGAGAGAGACTGAGAGGGAGAGAGTTTTAGAGGGGGAGGGGCTGAGAGGGAGAGAGACTGAGAGGGGGAGAGGCTGAGAGGGTGAGAGGCTGAGAAGGTGAGTGAGTCTGGGAGGATGAGAGACACAGAGAGCGAGAGAGACTGAGAGGGTGAGAGAGGCTGAGAGGGTGAGAGAGGCTGAGACGGAGAGAGACTGTGAGGGTGAGAGAGACTGACACGGAGAGAGACTGAGAGGGAGAGAGACACTGAGAGGGTGAGAGAGGCTGAGAGGGAGAGAGACTGAGAGGGAGAGAGAGACTGAGTGGGAGAGAGAGGCTGAGAGGGTGAGAGACTGAGGGTGAGGGAGACTGAGAGGGAGAGAGACTGAGAGGAAGAGAGCCTGAGAGGGTGAGAGAGACTGCGAGGGACAGAGACTGAGAGGGTGAGAGAGACTGAGCGGGAGAGAAAGACTGAGAGGGAGAGAGGAGGCTGAGAGGGAGAGACACTGAGGTTGAGGGAGACTGAGAGGGAGAGAGACTGAGAGGAAGAGAGCCTAAGAGGGTGAGAGAGACTGAGAGGGAGAAAGACTGAGAGGGTGAGAGAGAATGAGGGGGAGAGAGAGACGTAGAGGGAGAGAGGAGGCTGAGAGGGAGAGAGACTGAGTGGGAGAGACAGACTGAGAGGGAGAGAGAGGCTGAGAGGGAGAGTGAGACTGAGGGGGAGAGAGACTGAGAGAGACTGAGAGAGAGGGAGAGAGACTGAGAGAGAGGGAGAGAGACTGAGAGGGAGAGAGACTGAGAGTGTGAGAGACTGAGAGAGTGAGGAGAGGGCGAGAGATACTGAGAGGGTGAGAGAGAGGGAGAGAGACAGAGGGAGAGAGACTGAGAGGGTGAGAGAGACTGAGAGGGTGAGAGACTGAGAGGGGAAGAGGCTGAGAGGGAGAGAGAGACTGAGATGGTGAGAGAGGCTGAGAGAGTGGTAGAGACTGAGTGGGTGAGAGGCTGAGAGGGAGAGAGACTGAGAGAGAGAGAGACTGAGAGGGAGAGAGAGACTCAGAGGAAGAGAGAGACTGAGGGTGAGTGAGGCTGAGAGGGTGAGAGCGACTGAGAGGGAGAGAGGCTGAGCGGTTGAGGGAGACTGAGAGGGAGAGAGACTGAGAGGGAGAGAGTCTGAGATGAGGAGGGGCTGAGAGGGATAGAGACTGAGTGGGTGTGAGAGACTGAGACGGAGAGAGAGACTGAGAGGGAGAGAGGGAGCTGAGTGGGAGAAAGGCTGAGAGGGAGAGAGAGACTGAGAGGGAGAGTGACTGAGGGGGGGAGAGGCTGAGAGGGAGAGAGGCTGAGATTGTGAGAGAGACTGAGAGGGTGAGCGAGACAGAGAGGGTGAGCTAGACTGAGATGGGGAGAGAGGCTGAGAGGGTGAGAGACAGCGAGGGAGAGAGACTGAGAGGGTGAGAGAGGCTGAGAGGGTGACAGACGCTGAGACGGAGAGAGACAGAGAGGGTGAGAGAGACTGAGAGGTAGAGAGACACTGAGAGGGAGAGAGACTTAGAGGGAGAGAGAGGCTGAGAGGGTGAGAGCGACTGAGAGGGAGAGAGGCTGTGAGGGAGTGAGAGACTTAGAGGGTGGTAGACTGAGTGGACGAGAGAGACTGAGAGAGACTGAGAGGGAGAGAGAGACTGAGAGGGAGAGAGACTGAGGGAGAGAGAGACTGAGAGGGAGGGAGAGACTAAGAGGGAGAGGGACTGAGAGGGGGAGAGAGACTGGGAGGGAGAGAGACGGAGAGGGGGAGAGGCTGTGAGAGTATGAAAGGGGGAGAGGCTGAGAGGGAGAGAGAATGAGAGGGTGAGAGAGACTGAGAGGGAGAGAGACTGAGAGGGAGAGAGAGACTGAGAGGGAGAGAGAGACTAAGAGGGAGAGAGAATGCTGAGAGGGAGAGAGACTGAGAGGGAGAGAGACTGAGAGGGAGAGAGACTGAAAGGGAGAGAGGCTGAGAGGGAGAGAGAGAGACTGAGAGGGAGAGAGACTGAGAGGGAGAGAGAGGCTGAGAGGGTGAGAGGAGGCTGAGAGGGGGAGTGACTGAGAGGGAGAGAGCCTGAGATAGAGAGAGACTGAGAGGGAGAGAGGCTGAGAGGGTGAGAGACTGAGGGTGAGGGAGACTGAGAGGGAGAGAGAGACTGAGAGGAAGAGAGCCTGAGAGGGTGAGAGAGACTGAGAGGGAGAGAGACTGTGAGGGTGAGAGAGACTGAGAGGGAGAGAGAGACTGAGAGGGAGAGAGGAGGCTGAGGGAGAGAGAGACTGAGAGGGAGAGAGAGACTGAGAGGGAGAGAGACTGAGAGGGAGAGAGACTGAGAGGGAGAGAGAGACTGAGAGGGAGAGAGAGACTGAGAGGGTGAGAGCGACTGAGAGGGAGAAATACTGAGAGGGAGAGAGACTGAGAGGGAAAGAGACACTGAGAGGGTGAGAGAGGAAGAGAGGGTGAGAGCGACTGAGAGGGAGAGAGGCTGAGAGGGAGAGAGACGGAGAGGGAGAGAGACTGAGAGGGAGAGAGACTGAGAGGCAGACAGAGACTGAGAGGGAGAGACAGGCTGAGAGGGTGACAGAGACTGAGAGTGACTGAGAGGGAGAGACTGAGAGGGTGAGGGAGACAGAGAGGGAGAGAGACTGAGAGGAAGAGAGCCTGAGAGGCTGAGAGTGACTGAGAGGGAGAGAGACTGAGAGGGTGAGAGCGACTGAGAGGGAGAAATACTGAGAGGGAGAGAGACTGAGAGGGAAAGAGACACTGAGAGGGTGAGAGAGGAAGAGAGGGTGAGAGCGACTGAGAGGGAGAGAGGCTGAGAGGGAGAGAGACGGAGAGGGAGAGAGACTGAGAGGGAGAGAGACTGAGAGGCAGACAGAGACTGAGAGGGAGAGACAGGCTGAGAGGGTGACAGAGACTGAGAGTGACTGAGAGGGAGAGACTGAGAGGGTGAGGGAGACAGAGAGGGAGAGAGACTGAGAGGAAGAGAGCCTGAGAGGCTGAGAGTGACTGAGAGGGAGAGAGACTGAGAGGGAGAGAGAGACTGAGAGGGAGAGAGAGACTGAGAGGGAGAGAGAATGCTGAGAGGGAGAGAGACTGAGAGGGAGAGAGACTGAGAGGGAGAGAGGCTGAAAGGGAGAGAGGCTGAGAGGGAGAGAGAGACTGAGATGTAGAGAGACTGAGAGGGAGAGAGAGACTGAGAGGGAGAGAGGAGGCTGAGTGGGAGAGAGGCTGAGAGGGAGAGAGAGACTGAGAGGGAGCGAGAATGCTGAGAGGGAGAGAGACTGAGAGGGAGAGAGACTGAGAGGGAGAGAGGCTGAAAGGGAGAGAGGCTGAGAGGGAGAGAGAGACTGAGAGGTAGAGAGACTGAGAGGGAGAGAGAGACTGAGAGGGAGAGAGGAGACTGAGAGGGAGAGTGACTGAGAGGGAGAGAGCCTGAGATAGAGAGAGACTGAGAGGGAGAGAGACTGCGAGGGTGAGAGAGACTGAGAGGGAGAGAGACTGAGAGGGAGAGAGAGACTGAGAGTGTGAGAGAGTCTGAGAGGGTGAGAGAGACTGAAAGGGAGAGAGAGACTGAGAGGGAGTGAGACTGTGAGGGTGAGGGAGACTGAGAGGGAGAGAGACTGAGAGGAAGAGAGCCTGAGAGCATGAGAGAGACCGAGAGGGAGAGAGACTGAGAGGGTGAGAGAGACTGAGAGGGAGAGAGAGACTGAGAGGGAGAGAGGCTGAGAGGGAGAGAGACTGAGAGGGATAGAGAGACTGAGAGGGAGAGTGAGAGGGAGAGAGACTGAGAGGGAGAGAGAGACTGAGAGGGAGAGAGAGACTGAGAGGGTGAGAGCGACTGAGAGGGAGAGAGACTGAGAGGGAGAGAGACTGAGAGGGAGAGAGACAGAGAGGGAGAGAGACACTGAGAGGGTGAGAGAGGCTGAGAGGATGGGAGCGACTGAGACGGAGAGAGGCTGAGAGGGTGAGAGACTGAGAGGGTGAGAGAGGGTGAGTGAGACTGAGAGGGAGAGAGAGACTGAGAGTGAGAGAGACTGAGAGGGAGAGAGTGAGAGGGGGAGAGGCTGAGAGGGAGAGAGTTTGAGAGGGGGAGGGGCTGAGAGGGAGAGAGACTGAGTGGGTGAGAGAGACTGAGACGGAGAGAGAGACTGAGAGGGAGAGAGGGGGCTGAGTGGGAGAGAGGCTGAGAGGGAGAGAGAGACTGAGAGGGAGAGAGAATGCTGAGAGGGAGAGAGACTGAGAGGGAGAGAGACTGAGAGGGAGAGAGGCTGAAAGGGAGAGAGGCTGAGAGGGAGAGAGAGACTGAGAGGTAGAGAGACTGAGAGGGAGAGAGAGACTGAGAGGGAGAGAGGAGGCTGAGAGGGAGAGTGACTGAGAGGGAGAGAGCCTGAGATAGAGAGAGACTGAGAGGGAGAGAGACTGCGAGGGTGAGAGAGACTGAGAGGGAGAGAGACTGAGAGGGAGAGAGAGACTGAGAGTGTGAGAGAGTCTGAGAGGGTGAGAGAGACTGAAAGGGAGAGAGAGACTGAGAGGGAGTGAGACTGTGAGGGTGAGGGAGACTGAGAGGGAGAGAGACTGAGAGGAAGAGAGCCTGAGAGCATGAGAGAGACCGAGAGGGAGAGAGACTGAGAGGGTGAGAGAGACTGAGAGGGAGAGAGAGACTGAGAGGGAGAGAGAAGGCTGAGAGGGAGAGAGACTGAGAGGGATAGAGAGACTGAGAGGGAGAGAGACTGAGAGGGAGAGAGACTGAGAGGGAGAGAGAGACTGAGAGGGAGAGAGAGACTGAGAGGGTGAGAGCGACTGAGAGGGAGAGAGACTGAGAGGGAGAGAGACTGAGAGGGAGAGAGACAGAGAGGGAGAGAGACACTGAGAGGGTGAGAGAGGCTGAGAGGATGAGAGCGACTGAGACGGAGAGAGGCTGAGAGGGTGAGAGACTGAGAGGGTGAGAGAGGGTGAGTGAGACTGAGAGGGAGAGAGAGACTGAGAGTGAGAGAGACTGAGAGGGAGAGAGTGAGAGGGGGAGAGGCTGAGAGGGAGAGAGTTTGAGAGGGGGAGGGGCTGAGAGGGAGAGAGACTGAGTGGGTGAGAGAGACTGAGACGGAGAGAGACTGAGAGGGAGAGAGGGGGCTGAGTAGGAGAGAGGCTGAGAGGGAGAGAGAGACTGAGAGGGAGAGAGACTGAGAGGGGGAGAGGCTGAGAGGGCAGAGGCTGAGAAGGTGAGAGAGACAGAGGGTGAGAGAGACTGAGAGGGTGAGAGAGACTGAGATGGAGAGACAGGCTGAGAGGGTGAGAGGGAGAGAGACTGAGAGGGATAGAGACTGAGAGGGTGAGAGAGGCTGAGAGGGTGACAGAGGCTGAGACGGAGAGAGACTAAGAGGGCGAGAGAGACTGAGAGGGAGAGAGACACTGTGAGGGTGAGAGACTGAGAGGGTGAGGGAGACTGAGAGGGAGAGAGACTGAGAGGGAGAGCCTGAGAGGCTGAGAGAGACTGAGAGGGGAGAGACTGAGAGGCAGAGAGAGACTGAGAGGGAGAGACAGGCTGAGAGGGTGAGAGAGACTGAGAGAGACTGAGGGAGAGAGAATCAGAGGGTGAGGGAGACAGAGAGGGAGAGAGACTGAGAGGAAGAGAGTCTGAGAGGCTGAGAGAGACTGAGAGGGAGAGAGAGACTGAGACGGAGAGAGAGACTGACAGGGAGTGAGACTGTGAGGGTGAGGGAGACTGAGAGGGAGAGAGACTGAGAGGAAGAGAGCATGAGAGAGACTGAGAGGGAGAGAGACTGTGAGGGTGAGAGAGACTGAGAGGGAGAGAGAGACTGAGAGGGAGAGAGGAGGCTGAGTGGGAGAGAGGCTGAGAGGGAGAGAGAGACTGACAGGGAGTGAGACTGTGAGGGTGAGGGAGACTGAGATGGAGAGAGACTGAGAGGAAGAGAGCATGAGAGAGACTGAGAGGGAGAGAGACTGTGAGGGTGAGAGAGACTGAGAGGGAGAGAGAGACTGAGAGGGAGAGAGGAGGCTGAGAGGGAGAGAGACTGAGGGATAGAGAGACTGAGAGGGAGAGAGACTGAGAGGGAGAGAGACTGAGAGGGAGAGAGAGACTGAGAGAGAGAGAGAGAGAGACTGAGAGGGTGAGAGCGACTGAGAGGGAGAGAGACTGAGAGGGAGAGAGACTGAGAGGGAGAGAGACACTGAGAGGGTGAGAGAGGCTGAGAGGGTGAGAGCGACTGAGAGGGAGAGAGGCTGAGAGGGTGAGATACTGAGAGGGTGAGAGAGGGTGAGTGAGACTGAGAGGGAGAGAGATACTGAGAGTGAGAGAGACTGAGAGGGAGAGAGACTGAGAGGGGGAGAGGCTGAGAGGGAGAGAGTCTGAGAGGGGGAGGTGCTGAGAGGGAGAGAGACTGAGTGGGTGAGAGAGACTGAGACGGAGAGAGAGACTGAAAGGGAGAGAGGGGGCTGAGTGGGAGAGAGGCTGAGAGGGAGAGAGAGACTGAGAGGGAGATGGACTGAGAGGGGGAGGCTGAGAGGGAGGGAGGCTGAGAAGGTGAGAGAGACAGAGAGGGTGAGAGAGACTGAGAGGGTGAGAGAGACTGAGAGGGAGAGAGACACTGAGAGGGTGAGAGACTGAGAGGGTGAGGGAGACTGAGAGGGAGAGAGACTGAGAGGGAGAGCCTGAGAGGCTGAGATAGACTGAGAGGGAGAGAGACTGAGAGGCAGAGAGAGACTGAGAGGGAGAGACAGGCTGAGATGGTGAGAGAGACTGAGAGAGACTGAGAGGGAGAGAGACTGAGAGGGTGAGGGAGACAGAGAGGGAGAGAGACTGAGAGGAAGAGAGCCTGAGAGGCTGAGAGAGACTGAGAGGGCGAGAGACTGAGAGGGAGAGAGAGACTGAGAGGGAGAGAGAGACTGAGAGGGAGAGAGAATGCTGAGAGGGAGAGAGACTGAGAGGGAGAGTGACTGAGAGGGAGAGAGATTGAAAGGGAGAGAGGCTGAGAGGGAGAGAGAGACTGAGAGGTAGAGAGACTGAGAGGGAGAGAGAGACTGAGAGGGAGAGAGACTGAGAGGGAGAGTGACTGAGAGGGAGAGAGCCTGAGATAGAGAGAGACTGAGAGGGAGAGAGACTGCGAGGGTGAGAGGCTGAGAGGGAGAGTCTGAGAGGGGGAGGGGCTGAGAGGGAGAGAGACTGAGAGTGTGAGAGAGGCTGAGATGGTGAGAGAGACTGAGAGGGAGAGAGAGACTGAGAGGGAGAGAGAATGCTGAGAGGGAGAGAGACTGAGAGGGAGAGAGACTGAGAGGGAGAGAGACTGAAAGGGAGAGAGGCTGAGAGGGAGAGAGAGACTGAGAGGTAGAGTGACTGAGAGGGAGAGAGAGACTGAGAGGGAGAGAGCCTGAGATAGAGAGAGACTGAGAGGGAGAGAGACTGCGAGGGTGAGAGAGACTGAGAGGGAGAGAGACTGAGAGGGAGAGAGAGACTGAGAGTGTGAGGGAGACTGAGAGGGAGAGAGACTGAGAGGGAGAGCCTGAGAGGCTGAGAGAGACTGAGAGGGAGAGAGACTGAGAGGCAGAGAGAGACTGAGAGGGAGAGACAGGCTGAGAGGGTGAAAGAGACTGAGAGAGACTGAGAGGAAGAGAGCCTGAGAGGCTGAGAGAGACTGAGTGTGAGAGAGGCTGAGATGGTGAGAGAGACTGAGAGGGAGAGAGAGACTGAGAGGGAGAGAGAATGCTGAGAGGGAGAGAGACTGAGAGGGAGAGAGACTGAGAGGGAGAGAGACTGAAAGGGTGAGAGGCTGAGAGGGAGAGAGAGACTGAGAGGTAGAGTGACTGAGAGAGACTGAGAGGAAGAGAGCCTGACAGAGACTGAAAGTGTGAGAGAGGCTGAGATGGTGAGAGAGACTGAGAGGGAGAGAGAGACTGAGAGGGAGAGAGAATGCTGAGAGGGAGAGAGACTGAGAGGGAGAGAGACTGAGAGGGAGAGAGACTGAAAGGGAGAGAGGCTGAGGGGGAGAGAGAGACTGAGAGGTAGAGTGACTGAGAGGGAGAGAGAGACTGAGAGGGAGAGAGGAGGCTGAGAGGGAGAGTAACTGAGAGGGAGAGAGCCTGAGATAGAGAGAAACTGAGAGGGAGAGAGACTGCGAGGGTGAGAGAGACTGAGAGGGAGAGAGACTGAGAGGGAGAGAGAGACTGAGAGTGTGAGAGAGGCTGAGATGGTGAGAGAGAGTGAGAGGGAGAGAGACTGAGAGGGATAGAGAGACTGGGAGGGAGAGAGACTGAGAGGGAGAGAGACTGAGGGAGAGAGAGACTGAGAGAGAGAGAGAGAGACTGAGAGGGTGAGAGCGACTGAGAGGGAGAGAGACTGAGAGGGAGAGAGACTGAGAGGGAGAGAGGCACTGAGAGGGTGAGAGAGGCTGAGAGGGTGAGAGCGACTGAGAGGGAGAGAGGCTGAGAGGGTGAGATACTGAGAGGGTGAGAGAGGGTGAGTGAGACTGAGAGGGAAAGAGATACTGAGAGTGAGAGAGACTGAGAGGGAGAGAGAGACTGAGAGGGAGAGAGGCTGAGAGGGAGAGAGACTGAGAGGGATAGAGAGACTGAGAGGGAGAGTGAGAGGGAGAGAGACTGAGAGGGAGAGAGAGACTGAGAGGGAGAGAGAGACTGAGAGGGTGAGAGCGACTGAGAGGGAGAGAGACTGAGAGGGAGAGAGACTGAGAGGGAGAGAGACAGAGAGGGAGAGAGACACTGAGAGGGTGAGAGAGGCTGAGAGGATGGGAGCGACTGAGACGGAGAGAGGCTGAGAGGGTGAGAGACTGAGAGGGTGAGAGAGGGTGAGTGAGACTGAGAGGGAGAGAGAGACTGAGAGTGAGAGAGACTGAGAGGGAGAGAGTGAGAGGGGGAGAGGCTGAGAGGGAGAGAGTTTGAGAGGGGGAGGGGCTGAGAGGGAGAGAGACTGAGTGGGTGAGAGAGACTGAGACGGAGAGAGAGACTGAGAGGGAGAGAGGGGGCTGAGTGGGAGAGAGGCTGAGAGGGAGAGAGAGACTGAGAGGGAGAGAGAATGCTGAGAGGGAGAGAGACTGAGAGGGAGAGAGACTGAGAGGGAGAGAGGCTGAAAGGGAGAGAGGCTGAGAGGGAGAGAGAGACTGAGAGGTAGAGAGACTGAGAGGGAGAGAGAGACTGAGAGGGAGAGAGGAGGCTGAGAGGGAGAGTGACTGAGAGGGAGAGAGCCTGAGATAGAGAGAGACTGAGAGGGAGAGAGACTGCGAGGGTGAGAGAGACTGAGAGGGAGAGAGACTGAGAGGGAGAGAGAGACTGAGAGTGTGAGAGAGTCTGAGAGGGTGAGAGAGACTGAAAGGGAGAGAGAGACTGAGAGGGAGTGAGACTGTGAGGGTGAGGGAGACTGAGAGGGAGAGAGACTGAGAGGAAGAGAGCCTGAGAGCATGAGAGAGACCGAGAGGGAGAGAGACTGAGAGGGTGAGAGAGACTGAGAGGGAGAGAGAGACTGAGAGGGAGAGAGAAGGCTGAGAGGGAGAGAGACTGAGAGGGATAGAGAGACTGAGAGGGAGAGAGACTGAGAGGGAGAGAGACTGAGAGGAAGAGAGAGACTGAGAGGGAGAGAGAGACTGAGAGGGTGAGAGCGACTGAGAGGGAGAGAGACTGAGAGGGAGAGAGACTGAGAGGGAGAGAGACAGAGAGGGAGAGAGACACTGAGAGGGTGAGAGAGGCTGAGAGGATGAGAGCGACTGAGACGGAGAGAGGCTGAGAGGGTGAGAGACTGAGAGGGTGAGAGAGGGTGAGTGAGACTGAGAGGGAGAGAGAGACTGAGAGTGAGAGAGACTGAGAGGGAGAGAGTGAGAGGGGGAGAGGCTGAGAGGGAGAGAGTTTGAGAGGGGGAGGGGCTGAGAGGGAGAGAGACTGAGTGGGTGAGAGAGACTGAGACGGAGAGAGACTGAGAGGGAGAGAGGGGGCTGAGTAGGAGAGAGGCTGAGAGGGAGAGAGAGACTGAGAGGGAGAGAGACTGAGAGGGGGAGAGGCTGAGAGGGCAGAGGCTGAGAAGGTGAGAGAGACAGAGGGTGAGAGAGACTGAGAGGGTGAGAGAGACTGAGATGGAGAGACAGGCTGAGAGGGTGAGAGGGAGAGAGACCGAGAGGGATAGAGACTGAGAGGGTGAGAGAGGCTGAGAGGGTGACAGAGGCTAAGACGGAGAGAGACTAAGAGGGCGAGAGAGACTGAGAGGGAGAGAGACACTGTGAGGGTGAGAGACTGAGAGGGTGAGGGAGACTGAGAGGGAGAGAGACTGAGAGGGAGAGCCTGAGAGGCTGAGAGAGACTGAGAGGGGAGAGACTGAGAGGCAGAGAGAGACTGAGAGGGAGAGACAGGCTGAGAGGGTGAGAGAGACTGAGAGAGACTGAGGGAGAGAGAATCAGAGGGTGAGGGAGACAGAGAGGGAGAGAGACTGAGAGGAAGAGAGTCTGAGAGGCTGAGAGAGACTGAGAGGGAGAGAGAGACTGAGACGGAGAGAGAGACTGACAGGGAGTGAGACTGTGAGGGTGAGGGAGACTGAGATGGAGAGAGACTGAGAGGAAGAGAGCATGAGAGAGACTGAGAGGGAGAGAGACTGTGAGGGTGAGAGAGACTGAGAGGGAGAGAGAGACTGAGAGGGAGAGAGGAGGCTGAGTGGGAGAGAGGCTGAGAGGGAGAGAGAGACTGACAGGGAGTGAGACTGTGAGGGTGAGGGAGACTGAGATGGAGAGAGACTGAGAGGAAGAGAGCATGAGAGAGACTGAGAGGGAGAGAGACTGTGAGGGTGAGAGAGACTGAGAGGGAGAGAGAGACTGAGAGGGAGAGAGGAGGCTGAGAGGGAGAGAGACTGAGGGATAGAGAGACTGAGAGGGAGAGAGACTGAGAGGGAGAGAGACTGAGAGGGAGAGAGAGACTGAGAGAGAGAGAGAGAGAGACTGAGAGGGTGAGAGCGACTGAGAGGGAGAGCGACTGAGAGGGAGAGAGACTGAGAGGGAGAGAGACACTGAGAGGGTGAGAGAGGCTGAGAGGGTGAGAGCGACTGAGAGGGAGAGAGGCTGAGAGGGTGAGATACTGAGAGGGTGAGAGAGGGTGAGTGAGACTGAGAGGGAGAGAGATACTGAGAGTGAGAGAGACTGAGAGGGAGAGAGACTGAGAGGGGGAGAGGCTGAGAGGGAGAGAGTCTGAGAGGGGGAGGTGCTGAGAGGGAGAGAGACTGAGTGGGTGAGAGAGACTGAGACGGAGAGAGAGACTGAAAGGGAGAGAGGGGGCTGAGTGGGAGAGAGGCTGAGAGGGAGAGAGAGACTGAGAGGGAGATGGACTGAGAGGGGGAGGCTGAGAGGGAGGGAGGCTGAGAAGGTGAGAGAGACAGAGAGGGTGAGAGAGACTGAGAGGGTGAGAGAGACTGAGAGGGAGAGAGACACTGAGAGGGTGAGAGACTGAGAGGGTGAGGGAGACTGAGAGGGAGAGAGACTGAGAGGGAGAGCCTGAGAGGCTGAGATAGACTGAGAGGGAGAGAGACTGAGAGGCAGAGAGAGACTGAGAGGGAGAGACAGGCTGAGATGGTGAGAGAGACTGAGAGAGACTGAGAGGGAGAGAGACTGAGAGGGTGAGGGAGACAGAGAGGGAGAGAGACTGAGAGGAAGAGAGCCTGAGAGGCTGAGAGAGACTGAGAGGGCGAGAGACTGAGAGGGAGAGAGAGACTGAGAGGGAGAGAGAGACTGAGAGGGAGAGAGAATGCTGAGAGGGAGAGAGACTGAGAGGGAGAGTGACTGAGAGGGAGAGAGACTGAAAGGGAGAGAGGCTGAGAGGGAGAGAGAGACTGAGAGGTAGAGAGACTGAGAGGGAGAGAGAGACTGAGAGGGAGAGAGACTGAGAGGGAGAGTGACTGAGAGGGAGAGAGCCTGAGATAGAGAGAGACTGAGAGGGAGAGAGACTGCGAGGGTGAGAGGCTGAGAGGGAGAGTCTGAGAGGGGGAGGGGCTGAGAGGGAGAGAGACTGAGAGTGTGAGAGAGGCTGAGATGGTGAGAGAGACTGAGAGGGAGAGAGAGACTGAGAGGGAGAGAGAATGCTGAGAGGGAGAGAGACTGAGAGGGAGAGAGACTGAGAGGGAGAGAGACTGAAAGGGAGAGAGGCTGAGAGGGAGAGAGAGACTGAGAGGTAGAGTGACTGAGAGGGAGAGAGAGACTGAGAGGGAGAGAGCCTGAGATAGAGAGAGACTGAGAGGGAGAGAGACTGCGAGGGTGAGAGAGACTGAGAGAGACTGAGAGGGAGAGAGAGACTGAGAGTGTGAGGGAGACTGAGAGGGAGAGAGACTGAGAGGGAGAGCCTGAGAGGCTGAGAGAGACTGAGAGGGAGAGAGACTGAGAGGCAGAGAGAGACTGAGAGGGAGAGACAGGCTGAGAGGGTGAAAGAGACTGAGAGAGACTGAGAGGAAGAGAGCCTGAGAGGCTGAGAGAGACTGAGTGTGAGAGAGGCTGAGATGGTGAGAGAGACTGAGAGGGAGAGAGAGACTGAGAGGGAGAGAGAATGCTGAGAGGGAGAGAGACTGAGAGGGAGAGAGACTGAGAGGGAGAGAGACTGAAAGGGTGAGAGGCTGAGAGGGAGAGAGAGACTGAGAGGTAGAGTGACTGAGAGAGACTGAGAGGAAGAGAGCCTGACAGAGACTGAAAGTGTGAGAGAGGCTGAGATGGTGAGAGAGACTGAGAGGGAGAGAGAGACTGAGAGGGAGAGAGAATGCTGAGAGGGAGAGAGACTGAGAGGGAGAGAGACTGAGAGGGAGAGAGACTGAAAGGGAGAGAGGCTGAGGGGGAGAGAGAGACTGAGAGGTAGAGTGACTGAGAGGGAGAGAGAGACTGAGAGGGAGAGAGGAGGCTGAGAGGGAGAGTAACTGAGAGGGAGAGAGCCTGAGATAGAGAGAAACTGAGAGGGAGAGAGACTGCGAGGGTGAGAGAGACTGAGAGGGAGAGAGACTGAGAGGGAGAGAGAGACTGAGAGTGTGAGAGAGGCTGAGATGGTGAGAGAGAGTGAGAGGGAGAGAGACTGAGAGGGATAGAGAGACTGGGAGGGAGAGAGACTGAGAGGGAGAGAGACTGAGGGAGAGAGAGACTGAGAGAGAGAGAGAGAGACTGAGAGGGTGAGAGCGACTGAGAGGGAGAGAGACTGAGAGGGAGAGAGACTGAGAGGGAGAGAGGCACTGAGAGGGTGAGAGAGGCTGAGAGGGTGAGAGCGACTGAGAGGGAGAGAGGCTGAGAGGGTGAGATACTGAGAGGGTGAGAGAGGGTGAGTGAGACTGAGAGGGAAAGAGATACTGAGAGTGAGAGAGACTGAGAGGGAGAGAGACTGAGAGGGGGAGAGGCTGAGAGGGAGAGAGTCTGAGAGGGGGAGGGGCTGAGAGGGAGAGAGACTGAGTGGGTGAGAGAGACTGAGACGGAGAGAGAGACTGAAAGGGAGAGAGGGGGCTGAGTAGGAGAGAGGCTGAGAGGGAGAGAGAGACTGAGAGGGAGATGGACTGAGAGGGGGAGAGGCTGAGAGGGAGAGAGGCTGAGAAGGTGAGAGAGACAGAGAGGGTGAGAGAGACTGAGAGTGTGAGAGAGACTGAGAGGGAGAGAGACACTGAGAGGGTGAGAGACTGAGAGGGTGAGGGAGACTGAGAGGGAGAGAGACTGAGAGGGAGAGCCTGAGAGGCTGAGAGAGACTGAGAGGGAGAGAGACTGAGAGGCAGAGAGAGACTGAGAGGGAGAGACAGGCTGAGAGGGTGAGAGAGACTGAGAGAGACTGAGAGGGGAGAGACTGAGAGGGTGAGGGAGACAGAGAGGGAGAGAGACTGAGAGGAAGAGAGCCTGAGAGGCTGAGAGAGACTGAGAGGGAGAGAGACTGATAGGGAGAGAGAGACTGATAGGGAGAGAGAGACTGAGAGGGAGAGAGAATGCTGAGAGGGAGAGAGACTGAGAGGGAGAGAGATTGAGAGGGAGAGAGACTGAAAGGGAGAGAGAGGCTGAGAGGGTGACAGAGGCTGAGACGGAGAGAGACTAAGAGGGCGAGAGAGACTGAGAGGGTGAGGGAGACTGAGAGGGAGAGAGACTGAGAGGGAGAGCCTGAGAGGCTGAGAGAGACTGAGAGGGGAGAGACTGAGAGGCAGAGAGAGACGGAGAGGGAGAGACAGGCTGAGAGGGTGAGAGAGACTGAGAGAGACTGAGAGGGAGAGAGACTCAGAGGGTGAGGGAGACAGAGAGGGAGAGAGACTGAGAGGAAGAGAGCCTGAGAGGCTGAGAGAGACTGAGAGGGAGAGAGAGACTGAGACGGAGAGAGAGACTGAGAGGGAGAGAGGGGGCTGAGTGGGAGAGAGGCTGAGAGGGAGAGAGAGACTGACAGGGAGTGAGACTGTGAGGGTGAGGGAGACTGAGATGGAGAGAGACTGAGAGGAAGAGAGCCTGAGAGCATGAGAGAGACTGAGAGGGAGAGAGACTGTGAGGGTGAGAGACTGAGAGGGAGAGAGAGACTGAGAGGGAGAGAGGAGGCTGAGAGGGAGAGAGACTGAGGGATAGAGAGACTGAGAGGGAGAGAGACTGAGAGGGAGAGAGACTGAGAGGGAGAGAGAGACTGACAGAGAGAGTGAGAGGGTGAGAGCGACTGAGAGGGAGAGAGACTGAGAGGGAGAGAGACTGAGAGGGAGAGAGACACTGAGAGGGTGAGAGATGCTGAGAGGGTGAGAGCGACTGAGAGGGAGAGAGGCTGAGAGGGTGAGATACTGAGAGGGTGAGAGAGGGTGAGTGAGACTGAGAGGGAGAGAGATACTGAGAGTGAGAGAGACTGAGAGGGAGAGAGACTGAGAGGGGGAGAGGCTGAGAGGGAGAGAGTCTGAGAGGGGGAGGGGCTGAGAGGGAGAGAGACTGAGTGGGTGAGAGAGATTGAGACGGAGAGAGAGACTGAAAGGGAGAGAGGGGGCTGAGTGGGAGAGAGGCTGAGAGGGAGAGAGAGACTGAGAGGGAGATGGACTGAGAGGGGGAGAGGCTGAGAGGGAGGGAGGCTGAGAAGGTGAGAGAGACAGAGAGGGTGAGAGAGACTGAGAGGGTGAGAGAGACTGAGAGGGAGAGAGACACTGAGAGGGTGAGAGACTGAGAGGGTGAGGGAGACTGAGAGGGAGAGAGACTGAGAGGGAGAGAGACACTGAGAGGTAGAGTGACTGAGAGGGAGAGAGAGACTGAGAGGGAGAGAGGAGGCTGAGAGGGAGAGTGACTGAGAGGGAGAGAGCCTGAGATAGAGAGAGACTGAGAGGGAGAGTGACTGCGAGGGTGAGAGAGACTGAGAGGGAGAGAGACTGAGAGGGTGAGAGAGGCTGAGAGGGTGAGAGCGACTGAGAGGGAGAGAGGCTGAGAGGGTGAGATACTGAGAGGGTGAGAGAGGGTGAGTGAGACTGAGAGGGAAAGAGATACTGAGAGTGAGAGAGACTGAGAGGGAGAGAGACTGAGAGTGTGAGAGAGGCTGAGATGGTGAGAGAGAGTGAGAGGGAGAGAGACTGAGAGGGAGAGAGACACTGAGAGGGTGAGAGAGGCTGAGAGGGTGAGAGCGACTGAGAGGGAGAGAGGCTGAGAGGGTGAGATACTGAGAGGGTGAGAGAGGGTGAGTGAGACTGAGAGGGAAAGAGATACTGAGAGTGAGAGAGACTGAGAGGGAGAGAGACTGAGAGGGGGAGAGGCTGAGAGGGAGAGAGTCTGAGAGGGGGAGGGGCTGAGAGGGAGAGAGACTGAGTGGGTGAGAGAGACTGAGACGGAGAGAGAGACTGAAAGGGAGAGAGGGGGCTGAGTGGGAGAGAGGCTGAGAGGGAGAGAGAGACTGAGAGGGAGATGGACTGAGAGGGGGACAGGCTGAGAGGGAGAGAGTCTGAGAAGGTGAGAGAGACAGAGAGGGTGAGAGAGACTGAGAGGGTGAGAGAGACTGAGAGGGAGAGAGACACTGAGAGGGTGAGAGACTGAGAGGGTGAGGGAGACTGAGAGGGAGAGAGACTGAGAGGGAGAGCCTGAGAGGCTGAGAGAGACTGAGAGGGAGAGAGACTGAGAGGCAGAGAGAGACTGAGAGGGAGAGACAGGCTGAGAGGGTGAGAGAGACTGAGAGAGACTGAGAGGGAGAGAGACTGAGAGGGTGAGGGAGACAGAGAGGGAGAGAGACTGAGAGGAAGAGAGCCTGAGAGGCTGAGAGAGACTGAGAGGGAGAGAGACTGAGAGGGAGAGAGAGACTGATAGGGAGAGAGAGACTGAGAGGGAGAGAGAATGCTGAGAGGGAGAGAGACTGAGAGGGAGAGAGACTGAGAGGGAGAGAGACTGAAAGGGAGAGAGAGGCTGAGAGGGTGACAGAGGCTGAGACCGAGAGAGACAAAGAGGGCGAGAGAGACTGAGAGGGAGAGAGACACTGAGAGGGTGAGAGACTGAGAGGGTGAGGGAGACTGAGAGGGAGAGAGACTGAGAGGGAGAGCCTGAGAGGCTGAGAGAGACTGAGAGGGGAGAGACTGAGAGGCAGAGAGAGACGGAGAGGGAGAGACAGGCTGAGAGGGTGAGAGAGACTGAGAGACTGAGAGGGAGAGAGACTCAGAGGGTGAGGGAGACAGAGAGGGAGAGAGACTGAGAGGAAGAGAGCCTGAGAGGCTGAGAGAGACTGAGAGGGAGAGAGAGACTGAGACGGAGAGAGAGACTGAGAGGGAGAGAGGGGGCTGAGTGGGAGAGAGGCTGAGAGGGAGAGAGAGACTGACAGGGAGTGAGACTGTGAGGGTGAGGGAGACTGAGATGGAGAGAGACTGAGAGGAAGAGAGCCTGAGAGCATGAGAGAGAGTGAGAGGGAGAGAGACTGTGAGGGTGAGAGACTGAGAGGGAGAGAGAGACTGAGAGGGAGAGAGGAGGCTGAGAGGGAGAGAGACTGAGGGATAGAGAGACTGAGAGGGAGAGAGACTGAGAGGGAGAGAGAGACTGAGAGAGAGAGAGAGAGACTGAGAGGGTGAGAGCGACTGAGAGGGAGAGGGACTGAGAGGGAGAGAGAGACTGAGAGTGTGAGGGAGACTGAGAGGGAGAGAGACTGAGAGGAAGAGCCTGAGAGGCTGAGAGAGACTGAGAGGGAGAGAGACTGAGAGGCAGAGAGAGACTGAGAGGGAGAGACAGGCTGAGAGGGTGAGAGAGACTGAGAGAGACTGAGAGGAAGAGAGCCTGAGAGGCTGAGAGAGACTGAGAGTGTGAGAGAGGCTGAGATGGTGAGAGAGACTGAGAGGGAGAGAGAGACTGAGAGGGAGAGAGAATGCTGAGAGGGAGAGAGACTGAGAGGGAGAGAGACTGAGAGGGAGAGAGACTGAAAGGGAGAGAGGCTGAGAGGGAGAGAGAGACTGAGAGGTAGAGTGACTGAGAGAGACTGAGAGGAAGAGAGCCTGAGAGGCTGAGAGAGACTGAGAGTGTGAGAGAGGCTGAGATGGTGAGAGAGACTGAGAGGGAGAGAGAGACTGAGAGGGAGAGAGAATGCTGAGAGGGAGAGAGACTGAGAGGGAGAGAGACTGAGAGGGAGAGAGACTGAAAGGGAGAGAGGCTGAGAGGGAGAGAGAGACTGAGAGGTAGAGTGACTGAGAGGGAGAGAGAGACTGAGAGGGAGAGAGAGACTGAGAGTGTGAGAGAGGCTGAGATGGTGAGAGAGACTGAGAGAGAGAGAGACTGAGAGGGATAGAGAGACTGGGAGGGAGAGAGACTGAGAGGGAGAGAGACTGAGAGGGAGAGAGAGACTGAGAGAGAGAGAGAGAGACTGAGAGGGTGAGAGCGACTGATAGGGAGAGAGACTGAGAGGGAGAGAGACTGAGAGGGAGAGAGACACTGAGAGGGTGAGAGAGGCTGAGAGGGTGAGAGCGACTGAGAGGGAGAGAGGCTGAGAGGGTGAGATACTGAGAGGGTGAGAGAGGGTGAGTGAGACTGAGAGGGAAAGAGATACTGAGAGTGAGAGAGACTGAGAGGGAGAGAGACTGAGAGGGGGAGAGGCTGAGAGGGAGAGAGTCTGAGAGGGGGAGGGGCTGAGAGGGAGAGAGACTGAGTGGGTGAGAGAGACTGAGACGGAGAGAGAGACTGAAAGGGAGAGAGGGGGCTGAGTGGGAGAGAGGCTGAGAGGGAGAGAGAGACTGAGAGGGAGATGGACTGAGAGGGGGAGAGGCTGAGAGGGAGAGAGGCTGAGAAGGTGAGAGAGACAGAGAGGGTGAGAGAGACTGAGTGGGTGAGAGGGACTGAGAGGGAGAGAGACACTGAGAGGGTGAGAGACTGAGAGGGTGAGGGAGACTGAGAGGGAGAGAGACTGAGAGGGAGCTTGAGAGGCTGAGAGAGACTGAGAGGGAGAGAGACTGAGAGGCAGAGAGAGACTCAGAGGGAGAGAGAGACTGAGCGTGAGTGCGACTGAGGGAGAGAGACTGAGAGGGAGAGAGAGACTGAGCGTGAGTGCGACTGAGGGAGAGAGACTGAGAGGGAGGGAGAGACTGATAGGGAGAGAGACTGAGAGGGTGAGGGAGACTGAGAGGGAGAGAGACTGAGAAGGAGAGAGACTGAGAGGGGGAGAGGCTGTGAGGGAGAGAGTCTGAGGGGGAGGGGCGAGAGGGAGAGTGACTGAGTCGGTGAGAGAGACTGAGACGGAGAGAGAGACTGAGGGAGAGAGGGGGCTGAGTGGGAGAAAGGCTGAGAGGGAGAGAGAGACTGAGAGGGAGATAGACTGAGAGGGGGAGAGGCTGAGAGGGAGAGAGGCTGAGAATGTGAGAAAGACTGAGAGGGTGAGAGAGACAGAGAGTGTGAGCTAGACTGAGATGGAGAGAGAGGCTGAGAGGGTGAGAGACTGAGAGGGAGAGAGACTGAGAGGGTGAGAGACGCTGAGAGGGTGACAGAGGCTGAGACGGAGAGAGACAGAGAGGGTGAGAGAGACTGAGAGGGAGAGAGACACTGAGAGGGAGAGAGGCACTGAGAGGGAGAGAGGCAGAGTGGGAGAGAGAGACTGAGAGGGAGAGAGTTTGAGAGCGGGAGGGGCTGAGAGGGAGAGAGATTGAGAGGGTGAGAGACTGAGAGGGGGAGAGGCTGAGAGGGAGAGAGACTGAGAGGGTGAGAGAGGCTGAGAGGGTGACAGAGGCTGAGACGGAGAGAGACAGAGAGGGTGAGAGAGACTGAGATGAAGAGAGACACTGAGAGGGAGAGAGAGACTGAGAGGGAGAGAGTTTGAGAGGGGGAGGGGCTGAGAGAGAGACTGAGAGGGGGAGAGGCTGAGAGGGAGAGAGGCTGAGAAGGTGAGAGAGTCTGGGAGGGTGAGAGAGACAGAGAGGGAGAGAGACTGAGAGGGTGAGAGAGGCTGAGAGGGTGAGAGAGGCTGAGACGCAGAGAGACAGAGAGAGTGAGAGAGACTGAGACGGAGAGAGACTGAGAGGGAGAGAGACACTGAGAGGGTGAGAGAGGCTGAGGGTGAGAGCGACTGAGAGGGAGAGAGGCTGAGAGGGTGAGGGAGACTGAGAGGGAGAGAGGCTGAGAGGGTGAGAGAGATTGAGAGGATGAGAGACTGAGAGGGTGAGAGGCTGAGAGGGAGAGTCTGAGAGGGGGAGGGGCTGAGAGGGAGAGAGACTGAGTGGGTGAGAGAGACTGAGACGGAGAGTGAGACTGAGAGGGAGAGAGAGACTGAGAGTGTGAGAGAGGCTGAGATGGTGAGAGAGACTGAGAGGCAGAGAGAGACTGAGAGGGAGAGAGAATGCTGAGAGGGAGAGAGACTTAGAGGGAGAGAGACTGAAAGGGAGAGAGGCTGAGAGGGAGAGAGAGACTGAGAGGTAGAGTGACTGAGAGGGAGAGAGAGACTGAGAGGGAGAGAGGAGGCTGAGAGGGAGAGTGACTGAGAGGGAGAGAGCCTGAGATAGAGAGAGACTGAGAGGGAGAGAGACTGCGAGGGTGAGAGAGACTGAGACGGATAGAGACTGAGAGGGAGAGAGAGACTGAGAGTGTGAGGGAGACTGAGAGGGAGAGAGACTGAGAGGAAGAGCCTGAGAGGCTGAGAGAGACTGAGAGGGAGAGAGACTGAGAGGCAGAGAGAGACTGAGAGGGAGAGACAGGCTGAGAGGGTGAGAGAGACTGAGAGAGACTGAGAGGAAGAGAGCCTGAGAGGCTGAGAGACTGAGAGTGTGAGAGAGGCTGAGATGGTGAGAGAGACTGAGAGGGAGAGAGAGACTGAGAGGGAGAGAGAATGCTGAGAGGGAGAGGGAGAGAGACTGAGAGGGAGAGAGACTGAAAGGGAGAGAGGCTGAGAGGGAGAGAGAGACTGAGAGGTAGAGTGACTGAGAGAGACTGAGAGGAAGAGGGCCTGAGAGGCTGAGAGAGACTGAGAGTGTGAGAGAGGCTGAGATGGTGAGAGAGACTGAGAGGGAGAGAGAGACTGAGAGGGAGAGAGAATGCTGAGAGGGAGAGAGACTGAGAGGGAGAGAGACTGAGAGGGAGAGAGACACTGAGAGGGAGAGAGAGACTGAGTGTGAGAGAGGCTGAGATGGTGAGAGAGACTGAGAGGGAGAGAGACTGAGAGGGATAGAGAGACTGGGAGGGAGAGAGACTGAGAGGGAGAGAGACTGAGAGGGAGAGAGAGACTGAGAGAGAGAGAGAGAGACTGAGAGGGTGAGAGCGACTGAGAGGGAGAGAGACTGAGAGGGAGAGAGACTGAGAGGGAGAGAGACACTGAGAGGGTGAGAGAGGCTGAGAGGGTGAGAGCGACTGAGAGGGAGAGAGGCTGAGAGGGTGAGATACTGAGAGGGTGAGAGAGGGTGAGTGAGACTGAGAGGGAAAGAGATACTGAGAGTGAGAGAGACTGAGAGGGAGAGAGACTGAGAGGGGGAGAGGCTGAGAGGGAGAGAGTCTGAGAGGGGGAGGGGCTGAGAGGGAGAGAGACTGAGTGGGTGAGAGAGACTGAGACGGAGAGAGAGACTGAAAGGGAGAGAGGGGGCTGAGTGGGAGAGAGGCTGAGAGGGAGAGAGAGACTGAGAGGGAGATGGACTGAGAGGGGGAGAGGCTGAGAGGGAGAGAGGCTGAGAAGGTGAGAGAGACAGAGAGGGTGAGAGAGACTGAGTGGGTGAGAGGGACTGAGAGGGAGAGAGACACTGAGAGGGTGAGAGACTGAGAGGGTGAGGGAGACTGAGAGGGAGAGAGACTGAGAGGGAGCTTGAGAGGCTGAGAGAGACTGAGAGGGAGAGAGACTGAGAGGCAGAGAGAGACTCAGAGGGAGAGAGAGACTGAGCGTGAGTGCGACTGAGGGAGAGAGACTGAGAGGGAGAGAGAGACTGAGCGAGAGTGCGACTGAGGGAGAGAGACTGAGAGGGAGAGAGAGACTGATAGGGAGAGAGACTGAGAGGGTGAGGGAGACTGAGAGGGAGAGAGACTGAGAAGGAGAGAGACTGAGAGGGGGAGAGGCTGAGAGGGAGAGAGTCTGAGGGGGAGGGGCGAGAGGGAGAGTGACTGAGTCGGTGAGAGAGACTGAGACGGAGAGAGAGACTGAGAGGGAGAGAGGGGGCTGAGTGGGAGAAAGGCTGAGAGGGAGAGAGAGACTGAGAGGGAGATAGACTGAGAGGGGGAGAGGCTGAGAGGGAGGGAGGCTGAGAATGTGAGAAAGACTGAGAGGGTGAGAGAGACAGAGAGTGTGAGCTAGACTGAGATGGAGAGAGAGGCTGAGAGGGTGAGAGACTGAGAGGGAGAGAGACTGAGAGGGTGAGAGACGCTGAGAGGGTGACAGAGGCTGAGACGGAGAGAGACAGAGAGGGTGAGAGAGACTGAGAGGGAGAGAGACACTGAGACTGAGAGAGGCAGAGTGGGAGAGAGAGACTGAGAGGGAGAGAGTTTGAGAGCGGGAGAGGCTGAGAGGGAGAGAGATTGAGAGGGTGAGAGACTGAGAGGGGGAGAGGCTGAGAGGGAGAGAGACTGAGAGGGTGAGAGACTGAAAGGGAGAGAGGCTGAGAGGGAGAGAGAGACTGAGAGGTAGAGTGACTGAGAGGGAGAGAGAGACTGAGAGGGAGAGAGACTGAGAGGGAGAGAGAGACTGAGAGGGAGAGAGGAGGCTGAGAGGGAGAGTGACTGAGAGGGAGAGAGCCTGAGATAGAGAGAGACTGAGAGGGAGAGAGACTGCGAGGGTGAGAGAGACTGAGACGGATAGAGACTGAGAGGGAGAGAGAGACTGAGAGTGTGAGGGAGACTGAGAGGGAGAGAGACTGAGAGGAAGAGCCTGAGAGGCTGAGAGAGACTGAGAGGGAGAGAGACTGAGAGGCAGAGAGAGACTGAGAGGGAGAGACAGGCTGAGAGGGTGAGAGAGACTGAGAGAGACTGAGAGGAAGAGAGCCTGAGAGGCTGAGAGACTGAGAGTGTGAGAGAGGCTGAGATGGTGAGAGAGACTGAGAGGGAGAGAGGAGGCTGAGAGGGAGAGTGACTGAGAGGGAGAGAGCCTGAGATAGAGAGAGACTGAGAGGGAGAGAGACTGCGAGGGTGAGAGAGACTGAGACGGATAGAGACTGAGAGGGAGAGAGAGACTGAGAGTGTGAGGGAGACTGAGAGGGAGAGAGACTGAGAGGAAGAGCCTGAGAGGCTGAGAGAGACTGAGAGGGAGAGAGACTGAGAGGCAGAGAGAGACTGAGAGGGAGAGACAGGCTGAGAGGGTGAGAGAGACTGAGAGAGACTGAGAGGAAGAGAGCCTGAGAGGCTGAGAGACTGAGTGTGAGAGAGGCTGAGATGGTGAGAGAGACTGAGAGGGAGAGAGAGACTGAGAGGGAGAGAGAATGCTGAGAGGGAGAGGGAGAGAGACTGAGAGGGAGAGAGACTGAAAGGGAGAGAGGCTGAGAGGGAGAGAGAGACTGAGAGGTAGAGTGACTGAGAGAGACTGAGAGGAAGAGGGCCTGAGAGGCTGAGAGAGACTGAGAGTGTGAGAGAGGCTGAGATGCTGAGAGAGACTGAGAGGGAGAGAGAGACTGAGAGGGAGAGAGAATGCTGAGAGGGAGAGAGACTGAGAGGGAGAGAGACTGAGAGGGAGAGAGACACTGAGAGGGAGAGAGAGACTGAGAGTGTGAGAGAGGCTGAGATGGTGAGAGAGACTGAGAGGGAGAGAGACTGAGAGGGATAGAGAGACTGGGAGGGAGAGAGACTGAGAGGGAGAGAGACTGAGAGGGAGAGAGAGACTGAGAGAGAGAGAGAGAGACTGAGAGGGTGAGAGCGACTGAGAGGGAGAGAGACTGAGAGGGAGAGAGACTGAGAGGGAGAGAGACACTGAGAGGGTGAGAGAGGCTGAGAGGGTGAGAGCGACTGAGAGGGAGAGAGGCTGAGAGGGTGAGATACTGAGAGGGTGAGAGAGGGTGAGTGAGACTGAGAGGGAAAGAGATACTGAGAGTGAGAGAGACTGAGAGGGAGAGAGACTGAGAGGGGGAGAGGCTGAGAGGGAGAGAGTCTGAGAGGGGGAGGGGCTGAGAGGGAGAGAGACTGAGTGGGTGAGAGAGACTGAGACGGAGAGAGAGACTGAAAGGGAGAGAGGGGGCTGAGTGGGAGAGAGGCTGAGAGGGAGAGAGAGACTGAGAGGGAGATGGACTGAGAGGGGGAGAGGCTGAGAGGGAGAGAGGCTGAGAAGGTGAGAGAGACAGAGAGGGTGAGAGAGACTGAGTGGGTGAGAGGGACTGAGAGGGAGAGAGACACTGAGAGGGTGAGAGACTGAGAGGGTGAGGGAGACTGAGAGGGAGAGAGACTGAGAGGGAGCTTGAGAGGCTGAGAGAGACTGAGAGGGAGAGAGACTGAGAGGCAGAGAGAGACTCAGAGGGAGAGAGAGACTGAGCGTGAGTGCGACTGAGGGAGAGAGACTGAGAGGGAGAGAGAGACTGAGCGAGAGTGCGACTGAGGGAGAGAGACTGAGAGGGAGAGAGAGACTGATAGGGAGAGAGACTGAGAGGGTGAGGGAGACTGAGAGGGAGAGAGACTGAGAAGGAGAGAGACTGAGAGGGGGAGAGGCTGAGAGGGAGAGAGTCTGAGGGGGAGGGGCGAGAGGGAGAGTGACTGAGTCGGTGAGAGAGACTGAGACGGAGAGAGAGACTGAGAGGGAGAGAGGGGGCTGAGTGGGAGAAAGGCTGAGAGGGAGAGAGAGACTGAGAGGGAGATAGACTGAGAGGGGGAGAGGCTGAGAGGGAGGGAGGCTGAGAATGTGAGAAAGACTGAGAGGGTGAGAGAGACAGAGAGTGTGAGCTAGACTGAGATGGAGAGAGAGGCTGAGAGGGTGAGAGACTGAGAGGGAGAGAGACTGAGAGGGTGAGAGACGCTGAGAGGGTGACAGAGGCTGAGACGGAGAGAGACAGAGAGGGTGAGAGAGACTGAGAGGGAGAGAGACACTGAGAGGGAGAGAGGCACTGAGAGGGAGAGAGGCAGAGTGGGAGAGAGAGACTGAGAGGGAGAGAGTTTGAGAGCGGGAGAGGCTGAGAGGGAGAGAGATTGAGAGGGTGAGAGACTGAGAGGGGGAGAGGCTGAGAGGGAGAGAGACTGAGAGGGTGAGAGAGACTGAGAGGGTGACAGAGGCTGAGACGGAGAGAGACAGCGAGGGTGAGAGAGACTGAGATGAAGAGAGACACTGAGAGGGAGAGAGAGACTGAGAGGGAGAGAGTTTGAGAGGGGGGGGGCTGAGAGAGAGAGAGACTGAGAGGGGGAGAGGCTGAGAGGGAGAGAGGCTGAGAAGGTGAGAGAGTCTGGGAGGGTGAGAGAGACAGAGAGGGAGAGAGACTGAGAGGGTGAGAGAGGCTGAGAGGGTGAGAGAGTTTGAGACGCAGAGAGACAGAGAGGGTGAGAGAGACTGAGACGGAGAGAGACTGAGAGGGAGAGAGACACTGAGAGTGTGAGAGAGGCTGAGGGTGAGAGCGACTGAGAGGGAGAGAGGCTGAGAGGGTGAGGGAGACTGAGAGGGAGAGAGGCTGAGAGGGTGAGAGAGACTGAGAGGATGAGAGACTGAGAGGGTGAGGAGAGGGCGAGAGAGACTGAGAGGGTGAGAGAGAGGGAGAGAGACAGAGGGAGAGAGACTGAGAGGGTGAGAGAGATAGAGAGGGTGAGAGACTGTGAGGGGGAGAGGCTGAGAGGGAGAGAGAGACTGAGATGGTGAGAGAGGCTGAGAGAGGGGGAGAGACTGAGTGGGTGAGAGAGGCTGAGAGGAAGAGAGAGACTGAGAGGGAGAGAGACTGAGAGGGAGAGAGAGACTGAGAGGGAGAGAGACTGAGAGGGAGAGAGACTGAGAGGGAGAGAGACTGAGAGGGAGAGAGAGACTGAGAGGGAGAGAGACTGAGAGGGAGCGAGACTGAGAGGGAGAGAGAGACTCAGAGGGAGAGAGAGACTGAGGGGGAGTGCGACTGAGGGAGAGAGACTGAGAGGGAGAGAGAGACTGAGAGGGAGAGAGACACTGAGAGTGTGAGTGAGGCTGAGAGGGTGAGAGCGACTGAGAGGGACAGAGACTGACAGGGTGAGGGAGACTGAGAGGGGGAGAGACTGAGAAGGAGAGAGACTGAGAGGGGTAGAGGCTGAGAGGGAGAGAGTCTGAGGGGGAGGGGCTGAGAGGGAGAGAGACTGAGTGGGTGAGAGAGACTGAGACGGAGAGAGAGACTGAGAGGGAGGGGGCTAAGTGGGAGAAAGGCTGAGAGGGAGAGAGAGACTGAGAGGGAGAGAGACTGAGAGGGGGAGAGGCTGAGAGGGAGGGAGGCTGAGAATGTGAGAGAGGCTGAGGGGGTGACAGAGGCTGAGACGGAGAGAGACAGAGAGGGTGAGAGAGACTGAGAGGGAGACAGACACTGAGAGGGAGAGAGACACTGAGAGGGAGAGAGACTGAGAGGGAGAGAGAGACTCAGAGGGAGAGAGAGAATGAGGGGGAGTGCGACTGAGGGAGAGAGACTGAGAGGGAGAGAGAGACTGAGAGGGAGAGAGACACTGAGAGTGTGAGTGAGGCTGAGAGGATGAGAGCGACTGAGAGGGAGATAGACTGAGGGGGTGAGGGAGACTGAGGGGGAGAGACTGAGAAGGAGAGTGACTGAGAGGGGGAGAGGCTGAGAGGGAGAGAGTTTGAGGGGGAGGGGCTGAGAGGGAGAGAGACTGAGTGGGTGAGAGAGACTGAGACGGAGAGAGAGACTGAGAGGGAGAGAGGGGGCTGAGTGGGAGAAAGGCTGAGAGGGAGAGAGAGACTGAGAGGGAGAGAGACTGAGAGGGGGAGAGGCTGAGGGAGAGAGGCTGAGAATGTGAGAGAGGCTGAGAGGGTGACAGAGGCTGAGACGGAGAGAGACAGAGAGGGTGAGAGAGACTGAGAGGGAGAGAGAGACTAAGAGGAAGAGAGCCTGAGAGCATGAGAGAGACTGAGAGGGAGAGAGACTGTGAGGGTGAGAGAGATTGAGAGGGAGAGCGAGACTGAGAGGGAGAGAGGAGGCTGAGAGGGAGAGAGACTGAGGGATAGAGAGACTGAGAGGGAGAGACTGAGAGGGAGAGAGACTGAGAGGGAGAGAGAGACTGAGAGAGAGAGAGAGAGACTGAGAGGGTGAGAGCGACTGAGAGGGAGAGAGACTGAGAGGGAGAGAGACTGAGAGGGAGAGAGACACTGAGAGGGTGAGAGAGGCTGAGAGGGTGAGAGCGACTGAGAGGGAGAGAGGCTGAGAGGGTGAGATACTGAGAGGGTGAGAGAGGGTGAGTGAGACTGAGAGGGAGAGAGATACTGAGAGTGAGAGAGACTGAGAGGGAGAGAGACTGAGAGGGGGAGAGGCTGAGAGGGAGAGAGTCTGAGAGGGGGAGGGGCTGAGAGGGAGAGAGACTTAGTGGGTGAGAGAGACTGAGACGGAGAGAGAGACTGAAAGGGAGAGAGGGGGCTGAGTGGGAGAGAGGCTGAGAGGGAGAGAGAGACTGAGAGGGAGATGGACTGAGAGGGGGAGAGGCTGAGAGGGAGGGAGGCTGAGAAGGTGAGAGAGACAGAGAGGGTGAGAGAGACTGAGAGGGTGAGAGAGACTGAGAGGGAGAGAGACACTGAGAGGGTGAGAGACTGAGAGGGTGAGGGAGACTGAGAGGGAGAGAGACTGAGAGGGAGAGCCTGAGAGGCTGACAGAGACTGAGAGGGAGAGAGACTGAGAGGCAGAGAGAGACTGAGAGGGAGAGACAGGCTGAGAGGGTGAGAGAGACTGAGAGAGACTGAGAGGGAGAGAGACTGAGAGGGTGAGGGAGACAGAGAGGGAGAGAGACTGAGAGGAAGAGAGCCTGAGAGGCTGAGAGAGACTGAGAGGGCGAGAGACTGAGAGGGAGAGAGAGACTGAGAGGGAGAGAGACTGAGAGGGAGAGAGAATGCTGAGAGGGAGAGAGACTGAGAGGGAGATAGACTGAGAGGGACAGAGACTGAAAGGGAGAGAGGCTGAGAGGGAGAGAGAGACTGAGAGGTAGAGAGACTGAGAGGGAGAGAGAGACTGAGAGGGAGAGAGACTGAGAGGGAGAGTGACTGAGAGGGAGAGAGCCTGAGATAGAGAGAGACTGAGAGGGAGAGAGACTGCGAGGGTGAGAGGCTGAGAGGGAGAGTCTGAGAGGGGGAGGGGCTGAGAGGGAGAGAGACTGAGTGGGTGAGAGAGACTGAGACGGAGAGTGAGACTGAGAGGGAGAGCGAGACTGAGAGTGTGAGAGAGGCTGAGATGGTGAGAGAGACTGAGAGGGAGAGAGAGACTGAGAGGGAGAGAGAATGCTGAGAGGGAGAGAGACTGAGAGGGAGAGAGACTGAGAGGGAGAGAGACTGAAAGGTAGAGAGGCCGAGAGGGAGAGAGAGACTGAGAGGTAGAGTGACTGAGAGGGAGAGAGAGACTGAGAGGGAGAGAGGAGGCTGAGAGGGAGAGTGACTGAGAGGGAGAGAGCCTGAGATAGAGAGAGACTGAGAGGGAGAGAGACTGCGAGGGTGAGAGAGACTGAGAAGGAGAGAGACTGAGAGGGAGAGAGAGACTGAGAGTGTGAGGGAGACTGAGAGGGAGAGAGACTGAGAGGGAGAGCCTGAGAGGCTGAGAGAGACTGAGAGGGAGAGAGACTGAGAGGCAGAGAGAGACTGAGAGGGAGAGACAGGCTGAGAGCGTGAGAGAGACTGAGAGAGACTGAGAGGAAGAGAGCCTGAGAGGCTGAGAGAGACTGAGAGTGTTAGAGAGGCTGAGATGGTGAGAGAGACTGAGAGGGAGAGAGAGACTGAGAGGGTGAGAGAATGCTGAGAGGGAGAGAGACTGAGAGGGAGAGAGACTGAGAGGGAGAGAGACTGAAAGGGAGAGAGGCTTAGAGGGAGAGAGAGACTGAGAGGTAGTGACTGAGAGAGACTGAGAGGAAGAGAGCCTGAGAGGCTGAGAGAGACTGAGAGTGTGAGAGAGGCTGAGATGGTGAGAGAGACTGAGAGGGAGAGAGAGACTGAGAGGGAGAGAGAATGCTGAGAGGGAGAGAGACTGAGAGGGAGAGAGACTGAGAGGGAGAGAGACTGAAAGGGAGAGAGGCTAAGAGGGAGAGAGAGACTGAGAGGTAGAGTGACTGAGAGGGAGAAAGAGACTGAGAGGGAGAGAGGAGGCTGAGAGGGAGAGTGACTGAGAGGGAGAGAGCCTGAGATAGAGAGAGACTGAGAGGGAGAGAGACTGCGAGGGTGAGAGAGACTGAGAGGGAGAGAGACTGAGAGGGAGAGAGAGACTGAGAGTGTGAGAGAGGCTGAGATGGTGAGAGAGACTGAGAGCGAGAGAGACTGAGAGGGATAGAGAGACTGGGAGGGAGAGAGACTGAGAGGGAGAGAGACTGAGAGGGAGAGAGAGACTGAGAGAGAGAGAGAGAGACTGAGAGGGTGAGAGCGACTGAGAGGGAGAGAGACTGAGAGGGAGAGAGACTGAGAGGGAGAGAGACACTGAGAGGGTGAGAGAGGCTGAGAGGGTGAGAGCGACTGAGAGGGAGAGAGGCTGAGAGGGTGAGATACTGAGAGGGTGAGAGAGGGTGAGTGAGACTGAGAGGGAAAGAGATACTGAGAGTGAGAGAGACTGAGAGGGAGAGAGACTGAGAGGGGGAGAGGCTGAGAGGGAGAGAGTCTGAGAGGGTAGGAGAGACTGAGACGGAGAGAGAGACTGAAAGGGACAGAGGGGGCTGAATGGGAGAGAGGCTGAGAGGGAGAGAGAGACTGAGAGGGAGAGAGACACTGAGAGGGTGAGAGACTGAGAGGGTGAGGGAGACTGAGAGGGAGAGAGACTGAGAGGGAGAGCCTGAGAGGCTGAGAGAGGCTGAGAGGGAGAGAGGCTGAGAAGGTGAGAGAGACAGAGAGGGTGAGAGAGACTGAGAGGGTGAGAGAGACTGAGAGGGAGAGAGACACTGAGAGGGTGAGAGACTGAGAGGGTGAGGGAGACTGAGAGGGAGAGAGACTGAGAGGGAGAGCCTGAGAGGCAGAGAGAGACTGAGAGGGAGAGAGACTGCGAGGGTGAGAGAGACTGAGAGGGAGAGAGACTGAGAGGGAGAGAGAGACTGAGAGTGTGAGAGAGGCTGAGATGGTGAGAGAGACTGAGAGCGAGAGAGACTGAGAGGGATAGAGAGACGGAGGGAGAGAGACTGAGAGGGAGAGAGACTGAGAGGGAGAGAGAGACTGAGAGAGAGAGAGAGAAACTGAGAGGGTGAGAGCGACTGAGAGGGAGAGAGACTGAGAGGGAGAGAGACTGAGAGGGAGAGAGACACTGAGAGGGTGAGAGAGGCTGAGAGGGTGAGAGCGACTGAGAGGGAGAGAGGCTGAGAGGGTGAGATACTGAGAGGGTGAGAGAGGGTGAGTGAGACTGAGAGGGAAAGAGATACTGAGAGTGAGAGAGACTGAGAGGGAGAGAGACTGAGAGGGGGAGAGGCTGAGAGGGAGAGAGTCTGAGAGGGTAGGAGAGACTGAGACGGAGAGAGAGACTGAAAGGGACAGAGGGGGCTGAATGGGAGAGAGGCTGAGAGGGAGAGAGAGACTGAGAGGGAGAGAGACACTGAGAGGGTGAGAGACTGAGAGGGTGAGGGAGACTGAGAGGGAGAGAGACTGAGAGGGAGAGCCTGAGAGGCTGAGAGAGGCTGAGAGGGAGAGAGGCTGAGAAGGTGAGAGAGACAGAGAGGGTGAGAGAGACTGAGAGGGTGAGAGAGACTGAGAGGGAGAGAGACACTGAGAGGGTGAGAGACTGAGAGGGTGAGGGAGACTGAGAGGGAGAGAGACTGAGAGGGAGAGCCTGAGAGGCTGAGAGAGACTGAGAGGGAGAGAGACTGAGATGCAGAGAGAGACTGAGAGGGAGAGACAGGCTGAGAGGGTGAGAGAGACTGAGAGAGACTGAGAAGGAGAGAGACTGAGAGGGTGAGGGAGACAGAGAGGGAGAGAGACTGAGAGGAAGAGAGCCTGAGAGGCTGAGAGAGACTGAGAGGGAGAGAGACTGAGAGGGAGAGAGAGACTGATAGGGAGAGAGAGTCTGAGAGGGAGAGAGAATGCTGAGAGGGAGAGAGACTGAGAGGGAGAGAGACTGAGAGGGAGAGAGACTGAAAGGGAGAGAGAGGCTGAGAGGGTGACAGAGGCTGAGACGGAGAGAGACTAAGAGGGCGAGAGAGACTGAGAGGGAGAGAGACACTGAGAGGTGAGAGACTGAGAGGGTGAGGGAGACTGAGAGGGGGAGAGACTGAGAGGGAGAGCCTGAGAGGCTGAGAGAGACTGAGAGGGGAGAGACTGAGAGGCAGAGAGAGACTGAGAGGGAGAGACAGGCTGAGAGGGTGAGAGAGACTGAGAGAGACTGAGAGGGAGAGAGACTCAGAGGGTGAGGGAGACAGAGAGGGAGCGAGACTGAGAGGAAGAGAGTCTGAGAGGCTGAGAGAGACTGAGAGTGAGAGAGAGACTGAGAGAGAGAGAGAGAGACTGAGAGGGTGAGAGCGACTGAGAGGGAGAGAGACTGAGAGGGAGAGAGACTGAGAGGGAGAGAGACACTGAGAGGGTGAGAGAGGCTGAGAGGGTGAGAGCGACTGAGAGGGAGAGAGGCTGAGAGGGTGAGATACTGAGAGGGTGAGAGAGGGTGAGTGAGACTGAGAGGGAGAGAGATACTGAGAGTGAGAGAGACTGAGAGGGAGAGAGACTGAGAGGGGGAGAGGCTGTGAGGGAGAGAGTCTGAGAGGGGGAGGGGCTGAGAGGGAGAGAGACTGAGTGGGTGAGAGAGACTGAGACGGAGAGAGAGACTGAAAGGGAGAGAGGGGGCTGAGTGGGAGAGAGGCTGAGAGGGAGAGAGAGACTGAGAGGGAGATGGACTGAGAGGGGGAGAGGCTGAGAGGGAGGGAGGCTGAGAAGGTGAGAGAGACAGAGAGGGTGAGAGAGACTGAGAGGGTGAGAGAGACTGAGAGGGAGAGAGACACTGAGAGGGTGAGAGACTGAGAGTGTGAGGGAGACTGAGAGGGAGAGAAACTGAGAGGGAGAGCTTGAGAGGCTGAAAGAGACTGAGAGGGAGAGAGACTGAGAGGCAGAGAGAGACTGAGAGGGAGAGACAGGCTGAGAGGGTGAGAGAGACTGAGAGAGACTGAGAGGGAGAGAGACTGAGAGGGTGAGGGAGACAGAGAGGGCGAGAGACTGAGAGGGAGAGAGAGACTGAGAGGGAGAGAGATACTGAGAGGGAGAGAGAATGCTGAGAGGGAGAGAGACTGAGAGGGAGAGAGACTGAGAGGGAGAGAGACTGAAAGGGAGAGAGGCTGAGAGGGAGAGAGAGACTGAGAGGTAGAGAGACTGAGGGGGAGAGAGAGACTGAGAGGGAGAGAGACTGAGAGGGAGAGTGACTGAGAGGGAGAGAGCCTGAGATAGAGAGAGACTGAGAGGGAGAGAGACTGCGAGGGTGAGAGGCTGAGAGGGAGAGTCTGAGAGGGGGGAGGGGCTGAGAGGGAGAGAGACTGAGTGGGTGAGAGAGACTGAGACGGAGAGTGAGACTGAGAGGGAGAGAGAGACTGAGAGTGTGAGAGAGGCTGAGATGGTGAGAGAGACTGAGAGGGAGAGAGAGACTGAGAGGGAGAGAGAATGCTGAGAGGGAGATAGACTGAGAGGGAGAGAGACTGAAAGGGAGAGAGGCTTAGAGGGAGAGAGAGACTGAGAGGTAGAGTGACTGAGAGGGAGAGAGAGACTGAGAGGTAGAGAGGAGGCTGAGAGGGAGAGTGACTGAGAGGGAGGGAGCCTGAGATAGAGAGAGACTGAGAGGGAGAGAGACTGCGAGGGTGTGAGAGACTGAGAGGGAGAGAGACTGAGAGGGAGAGAGAGACTGAGAGTGTGAGGGAGACTGAGAGGGAGAGAGACTGAGAGGGAGAGCCTGAGAGGCTGAGAGAGACTGAGAGGGAGAGAGACTGAGAGGCAGAGAGAGACTGAGAGGGAGAGACAGGCTGAGAGGGTGAGAGAGACTGAGAGAGACTGAGAGGAAGAGAGCCTGAGAGGCTGAGAGAGACTGAGAGTGTGAGAGAGGCTGAGATGGTGAGAGAGACTGAGAGGGAGAGAGAGACTGAGAGGGAGAGAGAATGCTGAGAGGGAGAGAGACTGAGAGGGAGAGAGACTGAGAGGGAGAGAGACTGAAAGGGAGAGAGGCTGAGAGGGAGAGAGAGACTGAGAGGTAGAGTGACTGAGAGAGACTGAGAGGAAGAGAGCCTGAGAGGCTGAGAGAGACTGAGAGTGTGAGAGTGGCTGAGATGGTGAGAGAGACTGAGAGGGAGAGAGAGACTGAGAGGGAGAGAGAATGCTGAGAGGGAGAGAGACTGAGAGGGAGAGAGACTGAGAGGGAGAGAGACTGAAAGGGAGAGAGGCTGAGAGGGAGAGAGAGACTGAGAGGTAGAGTGACTGAGAGGGAGAGAGAGACTGAGAGGGAGAGAGGAGGCTGAGAGGGAGAGTGACTGAGAGGGAGAGAGCCTGAGATAGAGAGAGACTGAGAGGGAGAGAGACTGCGAGGGTGAGAGAGACTGAGAGGGAGAGAGACTGAGAGGGAGAGAGAGACTGAGAGTGTGAGAGAGGCTGAGATGGTGAGAGAGACTGAGAGGGAGAGAGACTGAGAGGGATAGAGAGACTGGGAGGGAGAGAGACTGAGAGGGAGAGAGACTGAGAGGGAGAGAGAGACTGAGAGAGAGAGAGAGAGAGACTGAGAGGGTGAGAGCGACTGAGAGGGAGAGAGACTGAGAGGGAGAGAGACTGAGAGGGAGAGAGACACTGAGAGGGTGAGAGAGGCTGAGAGGGTGAGAGCGACTGAGAGGGAGAGAGGCTGAGAGGGTGAGATACTGAGAGGGTGAGAGACTGAGAGGGAGAGAGAGACTGATAGGGAGAGAGAGACTGAGAGGGAGAGAGAATGCTGAGAGGGAGAGAGACTGATAGGGAGAGAGACTTAGAAGGAGAGAGACTGAAAGGGAGAGAGACTGAGAGGTAGAGAGACTGAGAGGGACAGAGAGACTGAGAGGGAGAGAGGAGGCTGAGAGGGAGAGTGACTGAGAGGGAGAGAGCCTGAGATAGAGAGAGACTGAGAGGGGGAGAGACTGCGAGGGTGAGAGAGACTGAGAGGGAGAGAGACTGAGAGGGAGAGAGAGACTGAGAGTGTGAGAGAAGCTGAGATGGTGAGAGAGACTGAGAGGGAGAGAGAGACTGAGAGGGAATGAGACTGTGAGGGTCAGGGAGACTGAGAGGGAGAGAGACTGAGAGGAAGAGAGCCTGAGGCATGAGAGAGACTGAGAGGGAGAGAGACTGAGAGGGTGAGAGAGACTGAGAGGGAGAGAGAGACTGAGAGGGAGAGAGGAGGCTGAGAAGGAGAGAGACTGACAGGGATAGAGAGACTGAGAGGGTGAGAGACTGAGAGGGAGAGAGACTGAGAGGGAGAGAGAGACTGAGAGGGAGAGAGAGACTGAGAGCGTGAGAGCGACTGAGAGGGAGAGAGACTGAGAGGGAGAGAGACAGAGAGGGAGAGAGACACTGAGAGGGTGAGAGAGGCTGAGAGGGTGAGAGCGACTGAGAGGGAGAGAGGCTGAGAGGGTGAGAGAGGGTGAGTGAGACTGAGAGGGAGAGAGAGACTGAGAGTGAGAGAGACTGAGAGGGAGAGGGACTGAGAGGGGTAGAGGCTGAGAGGGAGAGAGTTTGAGAGGGGGAGAGGCTGAGAGGGAGAGAGACTGAGTGGGTGAGAGAGACTGAGACGGAGAGAGAGACTGACATGGAGAGAGGGGGCTGAGTGGGAGAGAGGCTGAGAGGGAGAGAGAGACTGAGAGGGAGAGAGACTGAGAGGGGGAGAGGCTACGTGGGCAGAGGCTGAGAAGGTGAGAGAGACAGAGAGGGTGGGAGAGACTGAGAGGGTGAGAGAGACTGCGATGGAGAGACAGGCTGAGAGGGTGAGAGAGACTGAGAGGGAGAGAGACTGAGAGGGTGAGAGAGGCTGAGAGGGTGACAGAGGCTGAGACGGAGAGAGACTGAGAGGGCGAGAGAGACTGAGAGGGAGAGAGACACTGAGAGGGTGAGAGACTGAGAGGGTGAGGGAGACTGAGAGGGAGAGAGACTGAGAGGGAGAGCCTGAGAGGCTGAGAGAGACTGAGAGGGAGAGAGGCTGAGAGGCAGAGAGAGACTGAGAGGGAGAGACAGGCTGAGAGGGTGAGAGAGACTGAGAGAGACTGAGAGGGAGAGAGACTGAGAGGATGAGGGAGACAGAGAGGGAGAGAGACTGAGAGGAAGAGAGCCTGAGAGGCTGAAAGAGACTGAGAGGGAGATAGACTGAGAGGGAGAGAGAGACTGAGAGGGAGAAAGAGACTGAGAGAGACTGAGAGGGAGAGAGACTGAGAGGGTGAGGGAGACAGAGAGGGAGAGAGACTGAGAGGAAGAGAGCCTGAGAGGCTGAGAGAGACTGAGAGGGAGAGAGACTGAGAGGGAGAGAGAGACTGAGAGGGAGAGAGAGACTGAGAGGGAGAGAGAGACTGAGAGTGTGAGAGAGGCTGAGAGGGTGAGAGAGACTGAGAGGGAGAGAGAGACTGACAGGGAGTGAGACTGTGAGGGTGAGGGAGACTGAGATGGAGAGAGTCTGAGAGGAAGAGAGCCTGAGAGCATGAGAGAGACTGAGAGGGAGAGAGACTGAGGGTGAGAGAGACTGAGAGGGAGAGAGAGACTGAGAGGGAGAGAGGAGGCTGAGAGGGAGAGAGACTGAGAGGGATAGAGAGACTGAGAGGGAGAGAGACTGAGAGGGAGAGAGACTGAGAGGGAGAGAGAGACTGAGAGAGAGACTAAGAGGCTGAGAGCGACATGAGGGAGAGAGACTGAGAGGGAGAGAGACTGAGAGGGAGAGAGACACTGAGAGGGTGAGAGAGGCTGAGAGGGTGAGAGCGACTGAGAGGGAGAGAGGCTGAGAGGGTGAGATACTGAGAGGGTGAGAGAGGTTGAGTGAGACTGAGAGGGAGAGAGATACTGAGGGCGAGAGAGACTGAGAGGGAGAGAGACTGAGAGGGGGAGAGGCTGAGAGGGAGAGAGTCTGAGAGGGGGAGGGGCTGAGAGGGAGAGAGGCTGAGGGTGAGATACTGAGAGGGTGAGAGAGGTTGAGTGAGACTGAGAGGGAGAGAGATACTGAGGGTGAGAGAGACTGAGAGGGAGAGAGACTGAGAGGGGGAGAGGCTGAGAGGGAGAGAGTCTGAGAGGGGGAGGGGCTGAGAGGGAGACAGACTGAGTGGGTGAGAGAGACTGAGACGGAGAGAGAGACTGAAAGGGAGAGAGGGGGCTGAGTGGGAGAGAGGCTGAAAGGTAGAGAGAGACTGAGAGGGAGATGGACTGAGAGGGGGAGACGCTGAGAATGAGAGAGGCTGAGAAGGTGAGAGAGACAGAGAGGGTGAGAGAGACTGAGAGGGTGAGAGAGACTGAGAGGGAGAGAGACACTGTGAGGGTGAGAGACTGAGGGGGAGAGAGACTGAGAGGGAGAGAGAGACTGAGAGGGAGAGAGAGACTGAGAGCGTGAGAGCGACTGAGAGGGAGAGAGACTGAGAGGGAGAGAGACAGAGAGGGAGAGAGACACTGAGAGGGTGAGAGAGGCTGAGAGGGTGAGAGCGACTGAGAGGGAGAGAGGCTGAGAGGGTGAGAGAGGGTGAGTGAGACTGAGACGGAGAGAGACTGAGAGGGAGAGAGAGACTGAGAGTGTGAGAGAAGCTGAGATGGTGAGAGAGACTGAGAGGGAGAGAGAGACTGAGAGGGAATGAGACTGTGAGGGTCAGGGAGACTGAGAGGGAGAGAGACTGAGAGGAAGAGAGCCTGAGGCATGAGAGAGACTGAGAGGGAGAGAGACTGAGAGGGTGAGAGAGACTGAGAGGGAGAGAGAGACTGAGAGGGAGAGAGGAGGCTGAGAAGGAGAGAGACTGACAGGGATAGAGAGACTGAGAGGGTGAGAGACTGAGAGGGAGAGAGACTGAGAGGGAGAGAGAGACTGAGAGGGAGAGAGAGACTGAGAGCGTGAGAGCGACTGAGAGGGAGAGAGACTGAGAGGGAGAGAGACAGAGAGGGAGAGAGACACTGAGAGGGTGAGAGAGGCTGAGAGGGTGAGAGCGACTGAGAGGGAGAGAGGCTGAGAGGGTGAGAGAGGGTGAGTGAGACTGAGAGGGAGAGAGAGACTGAGAGTGAGAGAGACTGAGAGGGAGAGGGACTGAGAGGGGTAGAGGCTGAGAGGGAGAGAGTTTGAGAGGGGGAGAGGCTGAGAGGGAGAGAGACTGAGTGGGTGAGAGAGACTGAGACGGAGAGAGAGACTGACATGGAGAGAGGGGGCTGAGTGGGAGAGAGGCTGAGAGGGAGAGAGAGACTGAGAGGGAGAGAGACTGAGAGGGGGAGAGGCTACGTGGGCAGAGGCTGAGAAGGTGAGAGAGACAGAGAGGGTGGGAGAGACTGAGAGGGTGAGAGAGACTGCGATGGAGAGACAGGCTGAGAGGGTGAGAGAGACTGAGAGGGAGAGAGACTGAGAGGGTGAGAGAGGCTGAGAGGGTGACAGAGGCTGAGACGGAGAGAGACTGAGAGGGCGAGAGAGACTGAGAGGGAGAGAGACACTGAGAGGGTGAGAGACTGAGAGGGTGAGGGAGACTGAGAGGGAGAGAGACTGAGAGGGAGAGCCTGAGAGGCTGAGAGAGACTGAGAGGGAGAGAGGCTGAGAGGCAGAGAGAGACTGAGAGGGAGAGACAGGCTGAGAGGGTGAGAGAGACTGAGAGAGACTGAGAGGGAGAGAGACTGAGAGGATGAGGGAGACAGAGAGGGAGAGAGACTGAGAGGAAGAGAGCCTGAGAGGCTGAAAGAGACTGAGAGGGAGATAGACTGAGAGGGAGAGAGAGACTGAGAGGGAGAAAGAGACTGAGAGAGACTGAGAGGGAGAGAGACTGAGAGGGTGAGGGAGACAGAGAGGGAGAGAGACTGAGAGGAAGAGAGCCTGAGAGGCTGAGAGAGACTGAGAGGGAGAGAGACTGAGAGGGAGAGAGAGACTGAGAGGGAGAGAGAGACTGAGAGGGAGAGAGAGACTGAGAGTGTGAGAGAGGCTGAGAGGGTGAGAGAGACTGAGAGGGAGAGAGAGACTGACAGGGAGTGAGACTGTGAGGGTGAGGGAGACTGAGATGGAGAGAGTCTGAGAGGAAGAGAGCCTGAGAGCATGAGAGAGACTGAGAGGGAGAGAGACTGAGGGTGAGAGAGACTGAGAGGGAGAGAGAGACTGAGAGGGAGAGAGGAGGCTGAGAGGGAGAGAGACTGAGAGGGATAGAGAGACTGAGAGGGAGAGAGACTGAGAGGGAGAGAGACTGAGAGGGAGAGAGAGACTGAGAGAGAGACTAAGAGGCTGAGAGCGACATGAGGGAGAGAGACTGAGAGGGAGAGAGACTGAGAGGGAGAGAGACACTGAGAGGGTGAGAGAGGCTGAGAGGGTGAGAGCGACTGAGAGGGAGAGAGGCTGAGAGGGTGAGATACTGAGAGGGTGAGAGAGGTTGAGTGAGACTGAGAGGGAGAGAGATACTGAGGGCGAGAGAGACTGAGAGGGAGAGAGACTGAGAGGGGGAGAGGCTGAGAGGGAGAGAGTCTGAGAGGGGGAGGGGCTGAGAGGGAGAGAGGCTGAGGGTGAGATACTGAGAGGGTGAGAGAGGTTGAGTGAGACTGAGAGGGAGAGAGATACTGAGGGTGAGAGAGACTGAGAGGGAGAGAGACTGAGAGGGGGAGAGGCTGAGAGGGAGAGAGTCTGAGAGGGGGAGGGGCTGAGAGGGAGACAGACTGAGTGGGTGAGAGAGACTGAGACGGAGAGAGAGACTGAAAGGGAGAGAGGGGGCTGAGTGGGAGAGAGGCTGAAAGGTAGAGAGAGACTGAGAGGGAGATGGACTGAGAGGGGGAGACGCTGAGAATGAGAGAGGCTGAGAAGGTGAGAGAGACAGAGAGGGTGAGAGAGACTGAGAGGGTGAGAGAGACTGAGAGGGAGAGAGACACTGTGAGGGTGAGAGACTGAGGGGGAGAGAGACTGAGAGGGAGAGAGAGACTGAGAGGGAGAGAGAGACTGAGAGCGTGAGAGCGACTGAGAGGGAGAGAGACTGAGAGGGAGAGAGACAGAGAGGGAGAGAGACACTGAGAGGGTGAGAGAGGCTGAGAGGGTGAGAGCGACTGAGAGGGAGAGAGGCTGAGAGGGTGAGAGAGGGTGAGTGAGACTGAGACGGAGAGAGACTGAGAGGGAGAGAGAGACTGAGAGTGTGAGAGAAGCTGAGATGGTGAGAGAGACTGAGAGGGAGAGAGAGACTGAGAGGGAATGAGACTGTGAGGGTCAGGGAGACTGAGAGGGAGAGAGACTGAGAGGAAGAGAGCCTGAGGCATGAGAGAGACTGAGAGGGAGAGAGACTGAGAGGGTGAGAGAGACTGAGAGGGAGAGAGAGACTGAGAGGGAGAGAGGAGGCTGAGAAGGAGAGAGACTGACAGGGATAGAGAGACTGAGAGGGTGAGAGACTGAGAGGGAGAGAGACTGAGAGGGAGAGAGAGACTGAGAGGGAGAGAGAGACTGAGAGCGTGAGAGCGACTGAGAGGGAGAGAGACTGAGAGGGAGAGAGACAGAGAGGGAGAGAGACACTGAGAGGGTGAGAGAGGCTGAGAGGGTGAGAGCGACTGAGAGGGAGAGAGGCTGAGAGGGTGAGAGAGGGTGAGTGAGACTGAGAGGGAGAGAGAGACTGAGAGTGAGAGAGACTGAGAGGGAGAGGGACTGAGAGGGGTAGAGGCTGAGAGGGAGAGAGTTTGAGAGGGGGAGAGGCTGAGAGGGAGAGAGACTGAGTGGGTGAGAGAGACTGAGACGGAGAGAGAGACTGACATGGAGAGAGGGGGCTGAGTGGGAGAGAGGCTGAGAGGGAGAGAGAGACTGAGAGGGAGAGAGACTGAGAGGGGGAGAGGCTACGTGGGCAGAGGCTGAGAAGGTGAGAGAGACAGAGAGGGTGGGAGAGACTGAGAGGGTGAGAGAGACTGCGATGGAGAGACAGGCTGAGAGGGTGAGAGAGACTGAGAGGGAGAGAGACTGAGAGGGTGAGAGAGGCTGAGAGGGTGACAGAGGCTGAGACGGAGAGAGACTGAGAGGGCGAGAGAGACTGAGAGGGAGAGAGACACTGAGAGGGTGAGAGACTGAGAGGGTGAGGGAGACTGAGAGGGAGAGAGACTGAGAGGGAGAGCCTGAGAGGCTGAGAGAGACTGAGAGGGAGAGAGGCTGAGAGGCAGAGAGAGACTGAGAGGGAGAGACAGGCTGAGAGGGTGAGAGAGACTGAGAGAGACTGAGAGGGAGAGAGACTGAGAGGATGAGGGAGACAGAGAGGGAGAGAGACTGAGAGGAAGAGAGCCTGAGAGGCTGAAAGAGACTGAGAGGGAGATAGACTGAGAGGGAGAGAGAGACTGAGAGGGAGAAAGAGACTGAGAGAGACTGAGAGGGAGAGAGACTGAGAGGGTGAGGGAGACAGAGAGGGAGAGAGACTGAGAGGAAGAGAGCCTGAGAGGCTGAGAGAGACTGAGAGGGAGAGAGACTGAGAGGGAGAGAGAGACTGAGAGGGAGAGAGAGACTGAGAGGGAGAGAGAGACTGAGAGTGTGAGAGAGGCTGAGAGGGTGAGAGAGACTGAGAGGGAGAGAGAGACTGACAGGGAGTGAGACTGTGAGGGTGAGGGAGACTGAGATGGAGAGAGTCTGAGAGGAAGAGAGCCTGAGAGCATGAGAGAGACTGAGAGGGAGAGAGACTGAGGGTGAGAGAGACTGAGAGGGAGAGAGAGACTGAGAGGGAGAGAGGAGGCTGAGAGGGAGAGAGACTGAGAGGGATAGAGAGACTGAGAGGGAGAGAGACTGAGAGGGAGAGAGACTGAGAGGGAGAGAGAGACTGAGAGAGAGACTAAGAGGCTGAGAGCGACATGAGGGAGAGAGACTGAGAGGGAGAGAGACTGAGAGGGAGAGAGACACTGAGAGGGTGAGAGAGGCTGAGAGGGTGAGAGCGACTGAGAGGGAGAGAGGCTGAGAGGGTGAGATACTGAGAGGGTGAGAGAGGTTGAGTGAGACTGAGAGGGAGAGAGATACTGAGGGCGAGAGAGACTGAGAGGGAGAGAGACTGAGAGGGGGAGAGGCTGAGAGGGAGAGAGTCTGAGAGGGGGAGGGGCTGAGAGGGAGAGAGGCTGAGGGTGAGATACTGAGAGGGTGAGAGAGGTTGAGTGAGACTGAGAGGGAGAGAGATACTGAGGGTGAGAGAGACTGAGAGGGAGAGAGACTGAGAGGGGGAGAGGCTGAGAGGGAGAGAGTCTGAGAGGGGGAGGGGCTGAGAGGGAGACAGACTGAGTGGGTGAGAGAGACTGAGACGGAGAGAGAGACTGAAAGGGAGAGAGGGGGCTGAGTGGGAGAGAGGCTGAAAGGTAGAGAGAGACTGAGAGGGAGATGGACTGAGAGGGGGAGACGCTGAGAATGAGAGAGGCTGAGAAGGTGAGAGAGACAGAGAGGGTGAGAGAGACTGAGAGGGTGAGAGAGACTGAGAGGGAGAGAGACACTGTGAGGGTGAGAGACTGAGGGGGAGAGAGACTGAGAGGGAGAGAGAGACTGAGAGGGAGAGAGAGACTGAGAGCGTGAGAGCGACTGAGAGGGAGAGAGACTGAGAGGGAGAGAGACAGAGAGGGAGAGAGACACTGAGAGGGTGAGAGAGGCTGAGAGGGTGAGAGCGACTGAGAGGGAGAGAGGCTGAGAGGGTGAGAGAGGGTGAGTGAGACTGAGACGGAGAGAGAGACTGACAGGGAGAGAGGGGGCTGAGTGGGAGAGAGGCTGAGAGGGAGAGAGACTGAGAGGGGGAGAGGCTGAGAGGGCAGAGGCTGAGAAGGTGAGAGAGACAGAGAGGGTGGGAGAGACTGAGAGGGTGAGAGAGACTGCGATGGAGAGACAGGCTGAGAGGGTGAAAGAGACTGAGAGGGAGAGAGACTGAGAGGGTGAGAGAGGCTGAGAGGGTGACAGAGGCTGAGAGGGAGAGAGAGACTGAGAGTGTGAGAGAGGCTGAGAGGGTGAGAGAGACTGAGAGGGAGAGAGAGACTGACAGGGAGTGAGACTGTGAGAGACTGAGAGGGAGAGAGACTGAGAGGGTGAGGGAGACAGAGAGGGAGAGAGACTGAGAGGAAGAGAGCCTGAGAGGCTGAGAGAGACTGAGAGGGAGAGAGACTGAGAGGGAGAGAGAGACTGAGAGGGAGAGAGAGACTGAGAGGGAGAGAGAGACTGAGAGTGTGAGAGAGGCTGAGAGGGAGAGAGACTGAGAGGGAGAGAGAGACTGAGAGAGACTGAGAGGGAGAGAGACTGAGAGGGTGAGGGAGACAGAGAGGGAGAGAGACTGAGAGGAAGAGAGCCTGAGAGGCTGAGAGAGACTGAGAGGGAGAGAGACTGAGAGGGAGAGAGAGACTGAGAGGGAGAGAAAGACTGAGAGGGAGAGAGAGGCTGAGAGGGTGAGAGAGACTGAGAGGGAGAGAGTGACTGACAGGGAGTGAGACTGTGAGGGTGAGGGAGACTGAGATGGAGAGAGTCTGAGAGGAAGAGAGCCTGAGAGCATGAGAGAGACTGAGAGGGAGAGAGACTGAGGGTGAGAGAGACTGAGAGGGAGAGAGAGACTGAGGGAGAGAGGAGGCTGAGAGGGAGAGAGACTGCGAGGGATAGAGAGACTGACAGGGAGAGAGACTGAGGGTGGGAGAGAGACTGAGAGGGAGAGAGAGACTGAGAGAGAGAGAGACTGAGTGGCTGAGAGCGACTGAGGGAGAGAGACTGAGAAGGAGAGAGACTGAGAGGGAGAGAGACACTGAGAGGGTGAGAGAGGCTGCGAGGGTGAGAGCGACTGAGGGAGAGAGGCTGAGAGGGTGAGATACTGAGAGGGTGAGAGAGGGTGAGTGAGACTGAGAGGGAGAGAGATACTGAGGGTGAGAGAGACTGAGAGGGAGAGAGACTGAGAGGGGAGGGGCTGAGAGGGAGAGAGTCTGAGAGGGGGAGGGGTTGAGAGGGAGACAGACTGAGTGGGTGAGTGAGACTGAGACGGAGAGAGAGACTGAAAGGGAGAGAGGGGGCTGAGTGGGAGAGAGGCTGAGAGGGAGAGAGAGACTGAGAGGGAGATGGACTGAGAGGGGGAGAGGCTGAGAATGAGAGAGGCTGAGAAGGTGAGAGAGACAGAGAGGGTGAGAGAGACTGAGAGGGTGAGAGAGACTGAGAGGGAGAGAGACACTGAGAGGGTGAGAGACTGAGGGTGAGGGAGACTGAGAGGCAGAGATAGACTGAGAGGGAGAGACAGGCTGAGAGGGTGAGAGAGACTGAGAGGGAGAGAGACTGAGAGGGTGAGGGAGACAGAGAGGAAGAGAGACTGCGAGGAAGTGAGCCGGAGAGGCTGAGAGAGACTGAGTGGGAGAGAGACTGAGAGGGAGAGAGAGACTTAGAGGGAGAGAGAGACTGAGAGGGAGAGAGAATGCTGAGAGGGAGAGAGACTGAGAGGTAGAGAGACTGAGAGGGAGAGAGAGACTGAGAGGGAGAGAGGAGGCTGAGAGGGAGAGTGACTGAGAGGGAGAGAGCCTGAGATAGAGAGAGACTGAGAGGGAGAGAGACTGCGAGGGTGAGAGAGACTGAGAGAGAGAGAGACTGAGTGGCTGAGAGCGACTGAGGGAGAGAGACTGAGAAGGAGAGAGACTGAGAGGGAGAGAGACACTGAGAGAGAGAGAGACTGAGTGGCTGAGAGCGACTGAGGGAGAGAGACTGAGAAGGAGAGAGACTGAGAGGGAGAGAGACACTGAGAGGGTGAGAGAGGCTGCGAGGGTGAGAGCGACTGAGGGAGAGAGACTGAGAAGGAGAGAGACTGAGAGGGAGAGAGACACTGAGAGGGTGAGAGAGGCTGCGAGGGTGAGAGCGACTGAGGGAGAGAGGCTGAGAGGGTGAGATACTGAGAGGGTGAGAGAGGGTGAGTGAGACTGAGAGGGAGAGAGATACTGAGGGTGAGAGAGACTGAGAGGGAGAGAGACTGAGAGGGGAGGGGCTGAGAGGGAGAGAGTCTGAGAGGGGGAGGGGTTGAGAGGGAGACAGACTGAGTGGGTGAGTGAGACTGAGACGGAGAGAGAGACTGAAAGGGAGAGAGGGGGCTGAGTGGGAGAGAGGCTGAGAGGGAGAGAGAGACTGAGAGGGAGATGGACTGAGAGGGGGAGAGGCTGAGAATGAGAGAGGCTGAGAAGGTGAGAGAGACAGAGAGGGTGAGAGAGACTGAGAGGGTGAGAGAGACTGAGAGGGAGAGAGACACTGAGAGGGTGAGAGACTGAGGGTGAGGGAGACTGAGAGGCAGAGATAGACTGAGAGGGAGAGACAGGCTGAGAGGGTGAGAGAGACTGAGAGGGAGAGAGACTGAGAGGGTGAGGGAGACAGAGAGGAAGAGAGACTGCGAGGAAGTGAGCCGGAGAGGCTGAGAGAGACTGAGTGGGAGAGAGACTGAGAGGGAGAGAGAGACTTAGAGGGAGAGAGAGACTGAGAGGGAGAGAGAATGCTGAGAGGGAGAGAGACTGAGAGGTAGAGAGACTGAGAGGGAGAGAGAGACTGAGAGGGAGAGAGGAGGCTGAGAGGGAGAGTGACTGAGAGGGAGAGAGCCTGAGATAGAGAGAGACTGAGTGGGAGAGAGACTGCGAGGGTGAGAGAGACTGAGAGGGAGAGAGACTGAGAGGGAGAGAGAGACTGAGAGTGTGAGAGAGGCTGAGAGGGTGAGAGAGACTGAGAGGGAGAGAGAGACTGAGAGGGAGTGAGACTGTGAGGGTGAGGGAGACTGAGAGGGAGAGAGACTGAGAGGAATAGAGCCTGAGAGCATGAGAGAGACTGAGAGGGAGAGAGACTGAGAGGGTGAGAGAGACTGAGAGGGAGAGAGAGACTGAGAGGGAGAGAGGAGGCTGAGAGGGAGAGAGACTGAGAGGGATAGAGAGACTGAGAGGGTGAGAGACTGAGAGGGAGAGAGACTGAGAGGGAGAGAGAGACTGAGAGGGAGAGAGAGACTGAGCGTGAGAGCGACTGAGAGGGAGAGAGACTGAGAGGGAGAGAGACAGAGAGGGAGAGAGACACTGAGAGGGTGAGAGAGGCTGAGAGGGTGAGAGCGACTGAGAGGGAGAGAGGCTGAGAGGGTGAGAGATGGTGAGTGAGACTGAGAGGGAGAGAGAGACTGAGAGTGAGAGAGACTGAGAGGGAGAGAGACTGAGAGGGGGAGAGGCTGAGAGGGAGAGAGTTTGAGAGGGGGAAGGGCTGAGAGGGAGAGAGACTGAGTGGGTGAGAGAGACTGAGTGGGTGAGAGAGACTGAGAGGAAGAGAGCCTGAGAGCATGAGAGAGACTGAGAGGGAGAGAGACTGAGAGGTTGAGAGAGACTGAGAGGGAGAGAGAGACTGAGAGGGAGAGAGGAGGCTGCGAGGGAGAGAGACTGAGAGGGATAGAGAGACTGAGAGGGAGAGAGACTGCGAGGGTGAGAGAGACTGAGAGGGAGAGAGACGGAGAGGGTGAGAGACTGAGGGTGAGGAGAGGGCGAGAGAGACTGAGAGGGTGAGGGAGACTGAGAGGGTGAGAGAGAGGGAGAGAGAGAGAGAGAGAGACTGAGATGGTGAGAGAGACTGAGGGTGAGAGACTGAGAGGGGGAGAGGCTGAGAGGGAGAGAGAGACTGAGAGGGTGAGAGAGGCTGAGAGAGGGGGAGAGACTGAGAGGGTGAGAGAGGCTGAGAGGGAGAGAGTGACTGAGAGGGAGAGAGACTGAGAGGGAGAGAGAGACTGAGAGGGAGAGAGAGACTGAGAGGGAGAGAGGAGGCTGAGAGGGAGAGAGACTGAGAGGAATAGAGAGACAGAGGGAGAGAGACTGCGAGTGTGAGAGAGACTGAGAGGGAGAGAGACGGAGAGGGTGAGAGACTGAGAGGGTGAGGAGAGGGCGATAGAGACTGAGAGGGTGAGGGAGACTGAGTGGGTGATAGAGAGGGAGAGAGACAGAGGGAGAGAGACTGAGAGTGTGAGAGAGACTGAGAGGGTGAGAGACTGAGAGGGGGAGAGGCTGAGAGGGAGAGAGATACTGAGAGGGTGAGAGAGGCTCAGAGAGGGGGAGAGACTGAGAGGGTGAGAGAGGCTGAGAGGGAGAGAGAGACTGAGAGTGAGAGAGACTGAGAGGGAGAGAGAGACTGAGAGGGAGAGAGACTGAGAGGGAGATAGACTGAGAGGGTGAGAGAGGCTGAGAGGGTGAGAGAGACTGAGAGGGAGAGAGAGACTGAGAGGGAGAGAGACTGAGAGGGAGAGAGTACTTCTGTGAACCGTACACCACAGTAAACAATTTTATCTGAACAGTGCCCTCAATTACACAGAGTTTATTAAGTCGTATACTGCTGTAAACAATGTCCATGTAAAAACTGCCCTACAGTGAAATGTCTTAATGTATACCGGAGACCACGGCAAACTGCGATTATGTAAACAGCGCCTTACAGTAAACAGTGCCGACGTAAACCGTACTCTGCTGTAAACATATTCTATGTAAACAGTGTCCTGCAGTAAAATGTTTTTGAAAACAGTACCCTGCTGTAATAAGAGTCTATGTAAACAGTGCACTACAGTAAGCAGTGTTTATGTAAACCGCATTCTGTTGTAAACAGAGTCTATGTAAACAATGTCCTACATTTGGATACACTGTACACTGCTGTCACCAGAGTCTATGTGAACAATGCCCTGCAGTAAACAGAATGAAAGTAAACTGTTCACTAATGTAAACGGAGTGTGTGTAAACAGAACCTTACAGGAAGCAGTGTTTACGTAAACTGTGCACTACTGTAAACAGAGTCTGTGCAAACATGCCCTACAGTAAACCGTGCATATGTAAAATGTACACTGCTATAAACAAAGACTATGTACACAGTGCACTGCAGTAACCAAAATTTAAACAGTGCCGTACAGTAACAGAGTCTATGGAAACAGTGCCCGACAGCAAACAGGGTGAAAGTAAACCATATACTTCTGTAAACAGTCTATGTAAACAGTGCCCTACAGTAAACAGTGCTTCTGTAAATCGTACAAAGTTGTAAACAGAGTATATGTAAATTTGTTCCTTCTGTAAACAGTGTTTATGTAAAATGTAAACTACTGTAAACAGAGTGAATGTAAACAGTGCCCTACAATAACCAGGATTTATGTGAACCGTACACCACAGTAAACAAGTCAATTTGAGCAGTGCCCTAAATTAAACAGAGTTTATTAAGTCGTATACTGCGGTCAACAAAGTCCATGTAAAAACTGCCCTGCAGTGAAATGTCTTAATGTAAACCGGAGACCACGGCAAACAACGATTATGTAAACAGCGCCTTACAGTAAACAGTGCCGACGTAAACCGTACTCTGCTGCAAACAGATTCTATGAAAACAGTGTCCTGCAGTCAACAGTGTCTGTGAAACCGTGCACTGCTGTAAGCGGAGTCTATGTAAACAGTGCCCTACAGCAGAACGTTTTTGAAAACCGTAACCTGCTGTAATAAGAGTCTATGTAAACAGTGCACTACAATAGGCAGTGTTTATTTACAGCCTATGCTGTTGTAAACAGAGTCTATGTAAACAATTCCCGACATTTAGATACACCGTACACTGCTGTTACCAGAGCCTATGTGAACAATGCCCTGCAGTAAACAGAATGAAAGTAAACCGTGCACAAATGTAAACAGAGTGTGTGTAAACAGAGCCCTACAGGGAGCAGTGTTTACATAAACTGTACACAACTGCTAAAAGAGTCTGTGCAAACAGTGCCGTAAAGTAAACCGTGCTTCTGTAAAATGTACACTGCTGTAAACAGTGACGATGTAAACAGTGGCCTACGCTAAACAGTCAATGGAAACAGTGCGCAACTGTAAAAAATATTTCTGTAAACCGCACACTACTTCAGACTGAGACTATGGACACAGTGCTCTGTAGTAAACAAGGTTAATGTAAATCATACACTACTGTAAACAGTCTTTGTAAATATAGCACTACAGCAAACAGTGTTTATGTAAACGGTATACTGCAGGAAACAGATTCTATATAAACGGTGCTCTACAGTAAACAGTTTATGTAAGCAGTATACTGCTGGAAACAGATTCTATATAAACGGTGCTCAACAGTAAACAGTGTTTATGTAAACAGTATACTGCTGGAAACAGATTCTATATAAATAGTGCCCTACAGTAAACAGTGTTTATGTAAACAGTATACTGCTGGAAACAGATTCTATATAAACGGTGCTCTACAGTATACAGTGTTAATGTGAACAGGATACTGCTGGAAACAGATTCTATATAAACGGTGCCCGACAGTAAACAGTGTTTATGTGAACAGTATACTGCTGGAAACAGATTCTATATAAACGGTGCTCTACAGTAAACAGTGTTTATGTGAACAGTATACTGCTGGAAACAGATTCTATATAAACGGTGCTCTACAGTAAACAGTGTTTATGTAAGCGGTATACTGCTGGAAACAGATTATATATAAACGGTGCCCTACAGTAAACAGTGTTTATGTGAACAGGATACTGCTGGTAAGAGATTCTAGATAAACGGTGCCCTACAGGAAACAGTATTTATGTAAACAGTATACTGCTGGAATCAGATTCTATATAAACGGTGCCCTACAGTAAACAGTGTTTATGTAAACAGTATACTGCTGGAAACAGATTCTATATAAACGGTGCTCTACAGTAAACAATGTTTATGTAAAAGGTACATTGCTGGAAACAGATTCTATATAAACGGTGCTCTCCAGTAAACAATGTTTATGTAAACGGTATACTGCTGGAAACAGGTTCTATGGAAACGGTGCACTACAGTAAACAGTGTTTATGTGAACAGGATACTGCCGGTAAGAGATTCCAGATAAACGGTGATTTACAGGAAACAGCTTTTATGTAAACAGTATACTGCTGGAAACAGATTCTATATAAATGGTGCTCTACAGTAAACAGTGTTTATGTGAACAGTATACTGCTGGAAACAGATTCTATATAAACGGTGTCCTACAGTAAACAGTGTTTATGTGTACAGTATACTGCTGGAAACAGATTCTATATAAACGGTGCCCTACAGTAAACAGTGTTTATGTGAACAGGATACTGCTGGTAAGAGATTCTAGATAAACGGTGCACTACAGGAAACAGTATTTATGTAAACAGTATACTGCTGGAATCAGATTCTATATAAACGGTGCCCTACAGTAAACAGTGTTTATGTAAACAGTATACTGCTGGAAACAGATTCTATATAAACGGTGCTCTACAGTAAACAATGTTTATGTAAACGGTACATTGCTGGAAACAGATTCTATATAAACGGTGCTCTCCAGTAAACAATGTTTATGTAAACGGTATACTGCTGGAAACAGATTCTATGGAAACGGTGCACTACAGTAAACAGTGTTTATGTGAACAGGATACTGCCGGTAAGAGATTCCAGATAAACGGTGATTTACAGGAAACAGTATTTATGTAAACAGTATACTGCTGGAAACAGATTCTATATAAATGGTGCCCGACAGGAAACAGTATTTATGTAAACAGTATACTGCTGGAATCAGATTCTATATAAACGGTGCCCTACAGTAAACAGTGTTTATGTAAACAGTATACTGCTGGAAACAGATTTGATATAAACGGTGCCCTACAGTAAACAGTGTTTATATAAACAGTATACTGCTGGAAACAGATTCTATATAACCGCTGCCCGACAGTAAACAGTGTTTATGTAAACAGTATACTGCTGGAAACAGATTCTATATAAACGGTGCTCTGCAGTAAACATTGTTTATGTAAACAGATTCTTTATCAACGGTGCCCTAAAGTAAACACTGTTTATGTAAACGGTATACTGCTGGAAACAGATTCTATATAAACGGTGCTCTACAGTAAACAGTGTTTAAGTAAACAGTATACTGCTGGAAACAGATTCTATATAAACGGTGCCCTACAGTAAACATTGTTTATGTAAACGGTATACTGCTGGAAACAGATTCTATATAAAAGGTTCTCTACAGCAAACAGTGTTTTTGTAAACGGTATACTGCTGGAAACAGATTCTAAATAAACGGTGGTCTACAGTAAACAGTGTTTATGTAAACAGTATACTGCTGGAAACAGATTCTATATAAACGGTGCCCTACAGTAAACAGTGTTTATGTAAACAGTATACTGCTGGAAACAGATTCTAAATAAACGGTTCCCTACAGTAAACAGTGTTTATGTAAACAGTATGCTGCTGGAAACAGATTCTATATAAACGGTGCTCTACAGTAAACAGTGTTTATGTAAACAGTATACTGCTGGAAACAGATTCTATATAAACGGTGGTCTACAGTAAACACTGTTTATGTCAACAGTATACTGCTGGAAAGAGATTCTATATAAAGGGTGCTCTACAGTAAACAGTGTTTATGTAAACGGTATACTGCTGAAAACAGATTCTATATAAACGGTGCTCTACAGTATACAGTGTTTATGTAAACAGTGTACTGCTAGAAACAGATTCTATATAAACGGTGGTCTACAGTAAACGGTGTTTATGTAAACAGTATACTGCTGGAAACAGATTCTATATAAAGGGTGCTCTACAGCAAACAGAGTTTATGTAAACAGTATACTGCGGGAATACAGATACTATATAAACGGTGCTCTACAGTAAACAGTGTTTATGTAAACGGTTTACTGCTGAAAAGAGATTCTATATAAACGGTGCTCTACAGTAAACAGTGTTTATGTAAACAGTATACTGCTGCAAACAGATTCTATATAAACGGTGCTCTACAGTAAACAGTGTCCATGTAAACAGTATATACTGCTGGAAACAGATTCTATATAAAATGTTCTCTACAGCAAACAGTGTTTATGTAAACGGTATACTGCTGGAAACAGATTTGATATAAAAGGTGCTGTGCAGTAAACAGTGTTGAGGAATCAGTATACTGCTGGAAACAGATTCTATATAAACGGTGGTCGACAGTAAACAGTGTTTATGTAAACAGTATACTGCTGGAAACAGATTCAAAAAAAGGGTGCTCTACAGTAAACAGTGTTTATGTAAACAGTATACTGCGGTAAAACAGATTCTATATAAACGGTGCTCTACAGTAAACAGTGTTTATGTAAACGGTTTACTGCTGAAAACAGATTCTATATAAACGGTGCTCTACAGTAAAAAGTGTTTATGTAAACAGTATACTGCTGGAAACTGCTTCTATATTAACGGTACGCTACAGTAAACAGTGTTTATGTAAACGGTTTACTGCTGAAAACAGATTCTATATAAACGGTGCTCTACAGTAAAAAGTGTTTATGTAAACAGTATACTGCTGGAAACTGGTTCTATATAAATAGTGCCCTACAGTAAACAGTGTTTATGTAAACAGTATACTGCTGGAAACAGATTCTATATAAACGGTGCTCTACAGTATACAGTGTTAATGTGAGCAGGATACTGCTGGAAACAGATTCTATATAAACGGTGCCCGACAGTAAACAGTGTTTATGTGAACAGTATACTGCTGGAAACAGATTCTATATAAACGGTGCTCTACAGTAAACAGTGTTTATGTAAGCGGTATACTGCTGGAAACAGATTATATATAAACGGTGCCCTACAGTAAACAGTGTTTATGTGAACAGGATACTGCTGGTAAGAGATTCTAGATAAACGGTGCCCTACAGGAAACAGTATTTATGTAAACAGTATACTGCTGGAATCAGATTCTATATAAACGGTGCCCTACAGTAAACACTGTTTATGTAAACAGTATACTGCTGGAAACAGATTCTATATAAACGGTGCTCTACAGTAAACAATGTTTATGTAAAAGGTACATTGCTGGAAACAGATTCTATATAAACGGTGCTCTCCAGTAAATAATGTTTATGTAAACGGTATACTGCTGGAAACAGGTTCTATGGAAACGGTGCACTACAGTAAACAGTGTTTATGTGAACAGGATACTGCCGGTAAGAGATTCCAGATAAACGGTGATTTACAGGAAACAGCATTTATGTAAACAGTATACTGCTGGAAACAGATTCTATATAAATGGTGCTCTACAGTAAACAGTGTTTATGTGAACAGTATACTGCTGGAAACAGATTCTATATAAACGGTGTCCTACAGTAAACAGTGTTTATGTGTACAGTATACTGCTGGAAACAGATTCTATATAAACGGTGCTCTACAGTAAACAGTGTTTATGTGAACAGTATACTGCTGGAAACAGATTCTATATAAACGGTGCCCTACAGTAAACAGTGTTTATGTGAACAGGATACTGCTGGTAAGAGATTCTAGATAAACGGTGCACTACAGGAAACAGTATTTATGTAAACAGTATACTGCTGGAATCAGATTCTATATAAACGGTGCCCTACAGTAAACAGTGTTTATGTAAACAGTATACTGCTGGAAACAGATTCTATATAAACGGTGCTCTACAGTAAACAATGTTTATGTAAACGGTACATTGCTGGAAACAGATTCTATATAAACGGTGCTCTCCAGTAAACAATGTTTATGTAAACGGTATACTGCTGGAAACAGATTCTATGGAAACGGTGCACTACAGTAAACAGTGTTTATGTGAACAGGATACTGCTGGTAAGAGATTCTAGATAAACGGTGCCCTACAGGAAACAGTATTTATGTAAACAGTATACTGCTGGAAACAGATTCTATATAAATGGTGCCCTACAGGAAACAGTATTTATGTAAACAGTATACTGCTGGAATCAGATTCTATATAAACGGTGCCCTACAGTAAACAGTGTTTATGTAAACAGTATACTGCTGGAAACAGATTTGATATAAACGGTGCCCTACAGTAAACAGTGTTTATATAAACAGTATACTGCTGGAAACAGATTCTATATAACCGCTGCCCGACAGTAAACAGTGTTTATGTAAACAGTATACTGCCGGAAACAGATTCTATATAAACGGTGCTCTGCAGTAAACATTGTTTATGTAAACAGATTCTTTATCAACGGTGCCCTAAAGTAAACACTGTTTATGTAAACGGTATACTGCTGGAAACAGATTCTATATAAACGGTGCTCTACAGTAAACAGTGTTTAAGTAAACAGTATACTGCTGGAAAAAGATTCTATATAAACGGTGCCCTACAGTAAACATTGTTTATGTAAACGGTATACTGCTGGAAACAGATTCTATATAAAAGGTTCTCTACAGCAAACAGTGTTTTTGTAAACGGTATACTGCTGGAAACAGATTCTAAATAAACGGTGGTCTACAGTAAACAGTGTTTATGTAAACAGTATACTGCTGGAAACAGATTCTATATAAACGGTGCCCTACAGTAAACAGTGTTTATGTGAACAGGATACTGCCGGTAAGAGATTCCAGATAAACGGTGATTTACAGGAAACAGCATTTATGTAAACAGTATACTGCTGGAAACAGATTCTATATAAATGGTGCTCTACAGTAAACAGTGTTTATGTGAACAGTATACTGCTGGAAACAGATTCTATATAAACGGTGTCCTACAGTAAACAGTGTTTATGTGTACAGTATACTGCTGGAAACAGATTCTATATAAACGGTGCTCTACAGTAAACAGTGTTTATGTGAACAGTATACTGCTGGAAACAGATTCTATATAAACGGTGCCCTACAGTAAACAGTGTTTATGTGAACAGGATACTGCTGGTAAGTGATTCTAGATAAACGGTGCACTACAGGAAACAGTATTTATGTAAACAGTATACTGCTGGAATCAGATTCTATATAAACGGTGCCCTACAGTAAACAGTGTTTATGTAAACAGTATACTGCTGGAAACAGATTCTATATAAACGGTGCTCTACAGTAAACAATGTTTATGTAAACGGTACATTGCTGGAAACAGATTCTATATAAACGGTGCTCTCCAGTAAACAATGTTTATGTAAACGGTATACTGCTGGAAACAGATTCTATGGAAACGGTGCACTACAGTAAACAGTGTTTATGTGAACAGGATACTGCTGGTAAGAGATTCTAGATAAACGGTGCCCTACAGGAAACAGTATTTATGTAAACAGTATACTGCTGGAAACAGATTCTATATAAATGGTGCCCTACAGGAAACAGTATTTATGTAAACAGTATACTGCTGGAATCAGATTCTATATAAACGGTGCCCTACAGTAAACAGTGTTTATGTAAACAGTATACTGCTGGAAACAGATTTGATATAAACGGTGCCCTACAGTAAACAGTGTTTATATAAACAGTATACTGCTGGAAACAGATTCTATATAACCGCTGCCCGACAGTAAACAGTGTTTATGTAAACAGTATACTGCCGGAAACAGATTCTATATAAACGGTGCTCTGCAGTAAACATTGTTTATGTAAACAGATTCTTTATCAACGGTGCCCTAATGTAAACACTGTTTATGTAAACGGTATACTGCTGGGAACAGATTATATATAAACGGTGCTCTACAGTAAACAGTGTTTAAGTAAACAGTATACTGCTGGAAACAGATTCTATATAAACGGTGCCCTACAGTAAACATTGTTTATGTAAACGGTATACTGCTGGAAACAGATTCTATATAAAAGGTTCTCTACAGCAAACAGTGTTTTTGTAAACGGTATACTGCTGGAAACAGATTCTAAATAAACGGTGGTCTACAGTAAACAGTGTTTATGTAAACAGTATACTGCTGGAAACAGATTCTATATAAACGGTGCCCTACAGTAAACAGTGTTTATGTAAACAGTATACTGCTGGAAACAGATTCTAAATAAACGGTTCCCTACAGTAAACAGTGTTTATGTAAACAGTATACTGCTGGAAACAGATTCTATATAAACGGTGCTCTACAGTAAACAGTGTTTATGTAAACAGTATACTGCTGGAAACAGATTCTATATAAACGGTGGTCTACAGTAAACACTGTTTATGTCAACAGTATACTGCTGGAAAGAGATTCTATATAAAGGGTGCTCTACAGTAAACAGTGTTTATGTAAACGGTATACTGCTGAAAACAGATTCTATATAAACGGTGCTCTACAGTATACAGTGTTTATGTAAACAGTATACTGCTAGAAACAGATTCTATATAAACGGTGGTCTACAGTAAACGGTGTTTATGTAAACAGTATACTGCTGGAAACACATTCTATATAAAGGGTGCTCTACAGCAAACAGTGTTTATGTAAACAGTATACTGCGGTAATACAGATACTATATAAACGGTGCTCTACAGTAAACAGTGTTTATGTAAACGGTTTACTGCTGAAAAGAGATTCTATATAAACGGTGCTCTACAGTAAACAGTGTTTATGTAAACAGTATACTGCTGCAAACAGATTCTATATAAACGGTGCTCTACAGTAAACAGTGTCCATGTAAACAGTATATACTGCTGGAAACAGATTCTATATAAAATGTTCTCTACAGCAAACAGTGTTTATGTAAACGGTATAATGCTGGAAACAGATTTGATATAAACGGTGCTGTGCAGTAAACAGTGTTGAGGAAACAGTATACTGCTGGAAACAGATTCTATATAAACGGTGGTCGACAGTAAACAGTGTTTATGTAAACAGTATACTGCTGGAAACAGATTCAAAAAAAGGGTGCTCTACAGTAAACAGTGTTTATGTAAACAGTATACTGCGGTAAAACAGATTCTATATAAACGGTGCTCTACAGTAAACAGTGTTTATGTAAACGGTTTACTGCTGAAAACAGATTCTATATAAACGGTGCTCTACAGTAAAAAGTGTTTATGTAAACAGTATACTGCTGGAAACTGGTTCTATATAAACGGTGCGCTACAGTAAACAGTGTTTATGTAAACGGTTTACTGCTGAAAACAGATTCTATATAAACGGTGCTCTACAGTAAAAAGTGTTTATGTAAACAGTATACTGCTGGAAACTGGTTCTATATAAACGGTGCTGGACAGTAAACAGTGTTTATGTAAACAGTATACTGCTGGAAACAGATTCTATATGAACGGTGCTCTACAGTAAACAGTTTTTATGTAAACAGTATACTGCGGTAAAATGGATTCTATATAAACAGTGCTCTACAGTAAACAGTGTTTATGTAAACAGTATACTGGTGGAACAGATTCTATATAAATGGTGCTCTACAGTAAACAGTGTTTATGTAAACAGTATACTGCTGGAAGCAGATTCTATATAAACGGTGCTCTACAGGAAACAGTGTTTATATAAACAGTATACTGCTGGAAACAGATTCTATATTAACGGTGCTCTTCAGTATGCAGTGTTTATGTAAACAGTATACTGCTGGAAACAGATTTGATATAAACGGTGCCCTACAGTAAACAGTGTTGATGTAATCAGTATACTGCTGGAAGCAGATTCTATATAAACGGTGCTCTACAGTAAATAGTGTTTACGTAAACAGTATACTGCTGGAAACTGATTCTATATAAACGGTGCTCTACAGTAAACAGTGTTTATGTGAACAGTATACTGCTGGAAACAAATTATTTCTAAACGGTGTCCTACAGTAAACAGTGTTTATATAAGCAGTATACTGCTGGAAACAGATTCTATATAAACGGTGCCCTACAGTAAACAGTGTTTATGTAAACGGTTTACTGCTGGAAACAGATTCTATATAAACGGTGCTCTACAGTAAACAGTGTTTATGTAAACTGTATACTGCTGGAAACAGATTCTATATAAACGGTGCGCTACAGTAAACTGTTTTTATGTAAACAGTATACTGCTGGAAACAGATTCTATATAAACGGTGCTCTACAGTAAACAGTGTTTTTGGAAACAGTATACTGCTGGAAACAGATTCTATATGAACGGTGCTCTACAGTAAACAGTGTTTATGTAAATAGTATACTGCGGTAAAACAGATTCTATATCAATGGTGCGCTACAGTAAACAGTGTTTATGTAAACGGTATACTGCTGTAAACAGATTCTATATAAACGGTGCCCTCCCGTGAGCAGTGTTTATGTAAATAGTATACTGCTTGAAACAGATTCGATATAAACGGTGCCCTACAGTAAACAGTGTTTATGTAACCAGTATACTGCTGGAAGCAGATTCTATATAAACGGTGCTCTACAGTAAACAGTGTTTATGTAAACAGTATACTCCTTTAAACAGGTTCTATATAAACGGTGCTCTACAGTAAAGAGTGTTTATGTCAACAGTATACTGCTGGAAACATATTCTTTCTAAACTGTGCCCTAAAGTAACCACTGTTTATGTAAACAGTGTACTGCTGGAAACAGATTTAAAATGAACTGTGCTCGACAGTAAACACTGTTTATGTGAACAGTATATTGCTGGAAACAGATTCTATATAAACGGTGCGCTACAGTAAACAGTTTTTATGTAAACAGTATACTGCGGTAAAACAGATTATATATAAACGGTGCTCTACAGTAAACAGTGTTTATGTAAACGGTTTACTGCTGAAAACAGATTCTATATAAACGGTGCTCTACAGAAAACAGTGTTTATGTAAACAGTATACTGCTGGAAACAGATTCTATATGAACGGTGCTCTATAGTAAACAGTTTTTATGTAAACAGTATACTGCTGTAAAACAGATTCTATATAAACGGTGCTCTACAGTAAACAGTGTTTATGTAAACAGTATACTGCTGGAAACTGATTCTATATAAACGGTGCCCTACAGTAAACAGTGTTTATGTAAACTGTATGCTGCTGGAAACAGATTCTATATAAACGGTGCTCTGCAGTAAACATTGTTTATGTAAACAGATTCTTTATCAACGGTGCCCTAAAGTAAACACTGTTTATGTAAACGGTATACTGCTGGAAACAGATTCTATATAAACGGTGCTCTACAGTAAACAGTGTTTAAGTAAACAGTATACTGCTGGAAACAGATTCTATATAAACGGTGCCCTACAGTAAACATTGTTTATGTAAACGGTATACTGCTGGAAACAGATTCTATATAAAAGGTTCTCTACAGCAAACAGTGTTTTTGTAAACGGTATACTGCTGGAAACAGATTCTAAATAAACGGTGGTCTACAGTAAACAGTGTTTATGTAAACAGTATACTGCTGGAAACAGATTCTATATAAACGGTGCCCTACAGTAAACAGTGTTTATGTAAACAGTATACTGCTGGAAACAGATTCTAAATAAACGGTTCCCTACAGTAAACAGTGTTTATGTAAACAGTATACTGCTGGAAACAGATTCTATATAAACGGTGCTCTACAGTAAACAGTGTTTATGTAAACAGTATACTGCTGGAAACAGATTCTATATAAACAGTGGTCTACAGTAAACACTGTTTATGTCAACAGTATACTGCTGGAAAGAGATGCTATATAAAGGGTGCTCTACAGTAAACAGTGTTTATGTAAACGGTATACTGCTGAAAACAGATTCTATATAAACGGTGCTCTACAGTATACAGTGTTTATGTAAACAGTATACTGCTAGAAACAGATTCTATATAAACGGTGGTCTACAGTAAACGGTGTTTATGTAAACAGTATACTGCTGGAAACACATTCTATATAAAGGGTGCTCTACAGCAAACAGTGTTTATGTAAACAGTATACTGCGGTAATACAGATACTATATAAACGGTGCTCTACAGTAAACAGTGTTTATGTAAACGGTTTACTGCTGAAAAGAGATTCTATATAAACGGTGCTCTACAGTAAACAGTGTTTATGTAAACAGTATACTGCTGCAAACAGATTCTATATAAACGGTGCTCTACAGTAAACAGTGTCCATGTAAACAGTATATACTGCTGGAAACAGATTCTATATAAAATGTTCTCTACAGCAAACAGTGTTTATGTAAATGGTATACTGCTGGAAACAGATTTGATATAAACGGTGCTGTGCAGTAAACAGTGTTGAGGAAACAGTATACTGCTGGAAACAGATTCTATATAAACGGTGGTCGACAGTAAACAGTGTTTATGTAAACAGTATACTGCGGTAAAACAGATTCTATATAAACGGTGCTCTACAGTAAACAGTGTTTATGTAAACGGTTTACTGCTGAAAACAGATTCTATATAAACGGTGCTCAACAGTAAAAAGTGTTTATGTAAACAGTATACTGCTGGAAACTGGTTCTATATAAACGGTGCGCTACAGTAAACAGTGTTTATGTAAACGGTTTACTGCTGAAAACAGATTCTATATAAACGGTGCTCTACAGTAAAAAGTGTTTATGTAAACAGTATACTGCTGGAAACTGGTTCTATATAAACGGTGCTCGACAGTAAACAGTGTTTATGTAAACAGTATACTGCTGGAAACAGATTCTATATGAACGGTGCTCTACAGTAAACAATTTTTATGTAAACAGTATACTGCGGTAAAATGGATTCTATATAAACAGTGCTCTACAGTAAACAGTGTTTATGTAAACAGTATACTGGTGGAACAGATTCTATATAAATGGTGCTCTACAGTAAACAGTGTTTATGTAAACAGTATACTGCTGGAAGCAGATTCTATATAAACGGTGCTCTACAGGAAACAGTGTTTATATAAACAGTATACTGCTGGAAACAGATTCTATATTAACGGTGCTCTTCAGTATGCAGTGTTTATGTAAACAGTATACTGCTGGAAACAGATTTGATATAAACGGTGCCCTACAGTAAACAGTGTTGATGTAATCAGTATACTGCTGGAAGCAGATTCTATATAAACGGTGCTCTACAGTAAATAGTGTTTACGTAAACAGTATACTGCTGGAAACTGATTCTATATAAACGGTGCTCTACAGTAAACAGTGTTTATGTGAACAGTATACTGCTGGAAACAAATTATTTCTAAACGGTGTCCTACAGTAAACAGTGTTTATATAAGCAGTATACTGCTGGAAACAGATTCTATATAAACGGTGCCCTACAGTAAACAGTGTTTATGTAAACGGTTTACTGCTGGAAACAGATTCTATATAAACGGTGCTCTACAGTAAACAGTGTTTATGTAAACTGTATACTGCTGGAAACAGATTCTATATAAACGGTGCGCTACAGTAAACTGTTTTTATGTAAACAGTATACTGCTGGAAACAGATTCTATATAAACGGTGCTCTACAGTAAACAGTGTTTTTGGAAACAGTATACTGCTGGAAACAGATTCTATATGAACGGTGCTCTACAGTAAACAGTGTTTATGTAAATAGTATACTGCGGTAAAACAGATTCTATATCAATGGTGCGCTACAGTAAACAGTGTTTATGTAAACGGTATACTGCTGTAAACAGATTCTATATAAACGGTGCCCTCCCGTGAGCAGTGTTTATGTAAATAGTATACTGCTGGAAACAGATTCGATATAAACGGTGCCCTACAGTAAACAGTGTTTATGTAACCAGTATACTGCTGGAAGCAGATTCTATATAAACGGTGCTCTACAGTAAACAGTGTTTATGTAAACAGTATACTCCTTTAAACAGGTTCTATATAAACGGTGCTCTACAGTAAAGAGTGTTTATGTCAACAGTATACTGCTGGAAACATATTCTTTCTAAACTGTGCCCTAAAGTAACCACTGTTTATGTAAACAGTGTACTGCTGGAAACAGATTTAAAATGAACTGTGCTCGACAGTAAACACTGTTTATGTGAACAGTATATTGCTGGAAACAGATTCTATATAAACGGTGCGCTACAGTAAACAGTTTTTATGTAAACAGTATACTGCGGTAAAACAGATTATATATAAACGGTGCTCTACAGTAAACAGTGTTTATGTAAACGGTTTACTGCTGAAAACATATTCTATATAAACGGTGCTCTACAGAAAACAGTGTTTATGTAAACAGTATACTGCTGGAAACAGATTCTATATGAACGGTGCTCTATAGTAAACAGTTTTTATGTAAACAGTATACTGCTGTAAAACAGATTCTATATAAACGGTGCTCTACAGTAAACAGTGTTTATGTAAACAGTATACTGCTGGAAACTGATTCTATATAAACGGTGCCCTACAGTAAACAGTGTTTATGTAAACTGTATGCTGCTGGAAACAGATTCTATATAAACGGTGCGCTACAGTAAACAGTGTTTATGTAAACAGTATACTGCTGGAAACGGATTCTATATAAACGGTGCTCTACAGTAAACAGTGTTTTTGGAAACAGTATACTGCTGGAAGCAGATTCTATATAAACGGTGCTCTACAGTAAACAGTGTTTATGTAAACAGTATACTCCTGTAAACAGATTCTATATAAACTGTGCTCTACAGTAAAGAGTGTTTATGTGAACAGTATACTGCTGGAAACATATTCTTTCTAAACTGTGCCCTACAGTAACCACTGTTTATGTAAACAGTGTACTGCTGGAAACAGATTCAAAATGAACTGTGCTCTACAGTAAACAGTGTTTATGTAAACAGTATATTGCTGGAAACAGATTCTATATAAACGGTGCCCGACAGTGAAGAGTGTTTATGTAAACAGTATGCTGCTGGAAACAGATGCTATATCAACGGTGCCCTACAGTAAACAGTGTTTATATAAACAGTATACTGCTGGAAACAGATTCTATATAAACAGTGCCCTACAGTAAACAGTGTTTATGTAAACACACAGCTGATAGGCCATGGGGAGGTACACACACACACACAGCTGATCGGCCATAGAGGAGGCACACACCCAGCTGATAGGCGTGGGGAGGCGGCACACACCCAGCTGATAGGCCATGGGGATGCACACACACTCAGCCGACGAACCCTGGAGGAGGGACACACCCAGCTGATCAGCCATGGCTGTGGTCTCACCCAGACACAGCTGACCGGGCATAGGGGAAGGCCTACACACCCAGATAACCGGCCAAGGTGGAAGCCAGCCACACCCAGCTGATCGGCCATGGGGAGGCAGACACACTCAGCCGACGAGCCCCGGAGGAGGGACACACCCAGCTGATCAGCCATGGCTGTGGTCTCACACACACACAGCTGATCGGGCATAGGGGAAGGCCTACACACACAGATAACCGGCCAAGCTGGAAGCCAGCCACACCCAGCTGATCGGCCATGGGGGAGTCACATACACCCAGCTGATCTGCCTTTGGAAGTCACAGACAACAAGCTGATGGGAAATGGCGTGTGCGCACTCACAGCTGATAATCCCCGGGGTGATTCACACTCACCCAGCTGATCGGCCATGGGGGGACTCACACACACTCAGCGTGTCGAACATGGGGAGTAACAGACACCCTGTTCGCAGGCCATATGGGAGGTCACACACCCAGCTGATCATCCATGGGTGGCGGCACAAACACCCTGCTGATCTACCATGGGGGGAGGCACGCTGACCAACACAAATCAGCGGCTTTGGGGGGAGTCTCACACACACTTAGCTTATCGGCCATGGAGTGAGACAGACATAGATTACATAGAACATACAGTGCAGAAGGAGGCCATTCGGCCCATCGAGTCTGCACCGACCCACTTAACCCCTCACTTCCACCCTACCGCCGTCGCCCAATAATCCCTGTAATGGGCCAGGGTTTTGGGAGTCCCAAAGTGTATCATGGAATTCACCTCACCCACAACTTTGAATGGATTGTGGTTATGAGGAACACACAGGCTGACTCTGTAGGTGTGATACATCAGAAATCTACAGGGCTTTTAAATTAAAACACTTTGTTTATTAAGCCAGTTAGCACTTTATAAACCCACAGTAAACATCTTAACAACTATCAACAACAATAAATTCTCCAAGGAATACAGTAATCTATGAGTAACTCTGAACCTTTCCTTGCAACATCCACAAGACAAAACCCCTCTTTACAGAAAGACAGCAGGTTTAGCTTCTCTACTGAGATCAGTCGCCACTTTGAAATCACCAAATGAACATTCTTTAGCTTGGAGAGATTCATACATATCTTCCTGTGACTTCAGCTTCTCCAAATCTAAAATCAAACTAAAACACACCCTGTAGCAAACAGCCCAAAGCGAAAGTAAAAGCAGACTGACAGCCCAGCTCCACCCATACTCTGACATCACTGATAAACACCCATTTCTTAAAGGTACTCTCACATGGCAACCCTTCCATACTTTTTTTATGAACTACACATTTCTTAAAGGTACTCGGACATAACACCTCGCTCGCCCCCAAAAAAAGAAACCATCCACTTCAAGATGGTTTCATTTTTCACCTTTTCACTTACCTTTAAGAAATATGGACAATGAACATATGTTTAACAAAACAAAGCACGCAAACATTTAGTACGAACATAGTCCATTTTTTTCGTCTACCTTCAACTGGAATCCTTCTCGATTGACAGTTTCTTTGAACGCAAAGGTTTTTGCCTGATTCATTCGTTTATCTACCTTCTGCATTTCTCTTTAAAGTCAGATATTTTAGTTCAATCTGAACACAGAATCCCTTGTAATTCTCCACCACAGGAGCATTGATTACCACAGCTTTCAGACAGTTAAATCATAGAATTTGCAGTACAGAAGGAGGCCATTCGGCCCATCGTGTCTGCACTGGCTCTTGGAAAGAGCACCCTACCCAAGGCCAACACCGCCACCCTATCCCCATAACCCAGTAACCCCACCCAACACTAAGGGCAATTTTGGACACGAAGGGCAATTTAGCATGGCCAATCCACCTAACCTGCATATCTTTGGACTGTGGGAGGAAACCGGAGCACCCGGAGGAAACCCACGCACACACGGGGAGAACGTGCAGACTCCGCACAGACAGTGACCCAAGCCGGAATCGAACCTGGGACACTGGAGCTGTGAAGCAATTGTGCTATCCACAAGGCTACCGTGCAGACAAATGCCTGTTGAAACTCCGCTGTCCACTGAAATTTTCGACGATTCTTCAGCACGTCCATCAGTGGAGCAACCACGTTGCAAAAATTGGTACAAATGTTCGATCAAATCCACTCATGCCGAGAAATCGCAATATTTCCCTTCGTCTCGAGGGTATTGGAAACTCCTCACTTACTTTTGTTTTCTCATCCCGTGTGACCATTCGTTCCCGTGTGATTGTATGGCCAAAGAACAAAGAAATGTACAGCACAGGAACAGGCCCTTCGGCCCTCCAAGCCTCAAGGAAAGTGACTTGGGCTTTTCCAAATGCACTTTTGTCTCGGCTTAGCACCAGCCACGCCTCCTGAAGTCGATCGAATCACTCCATCAGATGCTATAAATGTTCTGTCCATGTCTGGCTGAAAATGCCCAGATCGGCGATGTATACCGCACAATTGGGTAATCCTGAAACAACTTTGTTAGTTACCATTGAAATGTGGCTGGGGCGATTTTCATGCCAAATTGCATAACTTTGAATTGGTATATACCACCTGGAGTCACAAAAAGCTGAAATCTCCTCCGCCTTTCGGATAAAGGTACTTGCCAGTAACTTTTAAGTAAATCCAATTTGGAAATAAAAACTGATTGTCTCACTTTCTCACTACAATCCTTCAAACGTGGGATAGGATATGAGTCCGTTCTTGTAATTGCATTAACCTTTCTATAGTCCACACGCAACCGTTGGGTACCGTCTGGTTTTGGTACCATCACTATAGATGAGCTCCATTGGCTGCAACCCACTTCAATTCTGCCATTCTTCAGCGTACTCTCAATCTCTTTGTTAACCTGTGCCAATTTTAAAGGGTTAAGTCTATATGGATGTTGTTTGATTGGAACAGCATTTCCCACATCTACATCATGTTTAGGCATATTAGTGCTTCCCTACTCATTACCTCTCCACAAACTTGCCCACGTGATATCAATAACTCTTTCAAGTCAGTCCGTTTTCGTCTGGAAGGTAATTCATCAATTTTCCCCAATTTTTAAGAACATCCTCGTTTTCTAATTTACCTCAAAGTATGTCAAATTCAAAATCATCCGGATGTGGTTCGTCACTTTGAGTTAGAATCATTACAACCTTCTCCTTCTGCTCTCCTTCCCTTTCAACGTACATTTTAAGCATAATCACATGACACACTCGGTGAGTTTTCCTTCTATCTGGCATTCTTACCACCAATTTCACCTCATTTAATTTCCTTTCAATCTGATAAGGTCCACAGAACCTTGCTTTTAAAGGTTCACCTACCACTGGTAACAATACTAAAACTTTATGTCCACTGTGAAAACTACGAACTTTGGATTCCTTCTCCGCTACCCGTTTCATCACATTTTGTGCGACTTTTAAATGTTGACCAGCCAATTCCCCTGCTCTATTTAAATTTGATGTGGAGATGCCGGCGTTGGACTGGGGTGGGCACTGTAAGAAGTCTTCTTACTATTCTTACTATTTAAATTTGACACGTAATCCATTAATGTAAGTTCCGATTTCTCACTCACGGATTTTTCCTTAATCAACTTAAATGGTCCTCTTACCCCATGACCAAGAATTACTTCACAAGGACTGAATTATTCATGCTGAATAACCTTGAGGTGAAATTTGATCCTTGATCCGATTGTATTCCTTTGGGTAGTCCATATCTAGTAAAGCATTGGAGTAAGTACTCCAAAATCTTTTTAGCTATAAAATTACAGACTGGAATGGCATCTGCAAACCTAGGAGACACATCCATTATAGTCAAAATATATTGTTTCCCACTTTTCGTTTTAGCAAGGTGTCCGAAGCAATCAATTAAGACCCTTGTAAAAGGTTCCTTAAATGCTGGAATGTGTGTTCAGGGCACTGGTTTTATCACTGCTTGTGATGTCCCTATCAATTGGCATGTGTGACATGATCAACAAAAGTTAACTAAATCTTTATGTAGTGTAGGCCAATAAAAATGTTTTTGTATTTTAGCTTGAGTTTTCCTTACTCCCAAATGATATCCCACTGGTACCTAATGTGCAAATCGCAACACCACGTTTCCATACCCTAGCGGCAATACCACTTGATGAACATCTGCCCACTTTTCATCCGGCTGCATATGTACAGGTCTCCATTTCCTCACCAAGACATCATTTTTACGGTAATAACACTCTGGTATACACTCAGATTCATATTCTGTGTATGCTTTCTGATGCATCCGTTTTATTTCTATATCTTTCTGTTGTAACCCCGCCAATTTTCCTGAACCAAAACAATCCGCCTCATCCTCCAGCTGTTCTTGTTCTTTTCAACCATCTGATCAAAAATCGTTTCTGATAATTGAACTTCAACTTTATCCAGCAATATCATTAGCCAAGATATACTGTATTCCTGGACAAGATAGTTTCTCTATTACTCCTACCACCACTTCACCACTCTTCACTGACTTTCCAACCTTTACCTTATAGAATGGAACACTACTCCTCTCACCCTGAATTCCACATATTTGCCTTTTCTGGCAAAATTCTGCCCAAACTACATAACTTCCTCATTTCTTACTATTAAAGATTGACTGGCTCCCGAATCTCTTAAAATTGTAACTTCTTTACCTGCTCCTTCTGGTACACATGAGTAAACTTTACCCACACAAGTAAATTCTTTAAAGACATCTGGCATCTTCTTGTCAATCACCTGTTGATCAGGCTGTACAACATTTTGCACCTCCTTCGCTTCACTTGGGCGTTCCTTTACCACTTTAACAAACCCACTGCCTGATCCTTTTACCACATCAGCCTTTCCAGTACGTTTCTTCAACCACCAACACTGACTTTACATGGCCCAGTTTATGACAGTGAAAACATTTGAAACTTTTCATGTCTCTTCGACCCTCCTGGATTTCCTTTTTAGTCTGAGGTACTCTCTCGTTATTATCTCCTATCAGATCACCTTTACCTTTACCACTTGGGTATTTATCTTTTCCCCAGTTTCTATCCCTCACAGACTGAAACTGATGTCGGAAGTCAAACTTTGATTTTTGAACTAATTCAACATCATCTGCCATTTCTGCTGCTACCCTCGCAGTTTTAACCGTCTGCCCTTTCCACATGGGTCCTCACTACATCAGGAATTCAGTTTCTAAACACCTCCAAAAGCATAATTTCTCTGAAAGCTTCATACGTTTGGTCTATTTTCAAAGCCCTAATCCACCTAACAAAATTACTCTGATCCTTTCAAACTCCATGTATGTTTGACCAAATTCGTTCCATAAATTTCTTTGTCTGTAGGCTTCTGGTACTAGTTCATATGCACCTAAGATGGATTTTGGCATCTCCTCCTACGACCCAGATACCTCCTCTGGTAGTAATGCAAACACTTCACTAGCCCTACCTATCAGCTTTGTTTAAATCAGTGATACCCACATGTCCTGTGGCCATTTCTTTTGTTTAGTTACCTTCTCAAATGAAGTGGAAAATGCTTGTACCTCCTTCTCATCAAACCTTGGCAATGCGTGGACATATTTAAATAGCCTTCGACTATGACGCTCTTCCTCACTATTCTCATCACTATCATCCAACTGTACGTTTCCCTTTACGCTCGCCAATTTTAACTGACTCATGTTTCATGGCCATTTTCTGAAGTTGAAACTCTCTCTTTATCTTTTTCCCTGACCTGCATCTCCTTTCCTTTTTCTTTTTGTTCTGCTAGGGTTATTCCTTCTGTATTCCTTTCTTCTCTCTCCTTGTCCTCTCGATCTCTTTCGTATTCAAGCTGCTTTAATTCTTTCTCATGTTCCATTTGTTTAATTTGTAACTGAATTTTTGCCATTCCCAATGGGTCAGACTGTATCTCAGGCAATTTTCTCTGCCGAGCCACCGCCTTAATTAAATCATCTTTTCGCATTTTGTCACATAATGTTAACTGCAATGTGTTTGACAACTCTAAAAGCCTGTTTACAGTCTCTGTCCTTAAGGTACTGCGTGTGACCGTCTCCAGCCCTCAAAACTTCAGAACCTCTGAAAGAGCCTGTGTCCACAACATACTCCCTACTTAAACTGAAATGTCACATCTGAAAAACAACCACCATATGCTCACCCCTCACTGTCTTTAAGTTCACAAAGCCAACCCAATAGATAGACTTTTATCCTGGATGAACCCTAAATTTGTTATGGTCCAGGGTTTAGAGAACCCCAAAGTGTAACACGGAGTTTACCCGACCCACAACCTTTAATGGATTGTGGTTATGGGGAACAAACTGGCTTACTCTGTAGGTGGGATGTAACATAAATCTACAGTACTTTTAAATTAAAATACTGTTTATTTGTGAAACCCGTTAACAGTTTATAAACGCACAGTAAACATCTTAACAACTATCAACACCAGCAAATCCCCCAAAGTATACAGTAATCTCTCAGTAATTCTTAATCTGTCCTTGCAACATCCATAAGACAAAAAGAAACCTCTTCACAGGAAGTCACCAGTTACCACTTTGAAATCACCAAATGAACACTCAGAAGCATGCCGAGATTCATACACATCTTGCTGTGATTGCAGCTTTTCCAAATCTAAAACGAAACGAAGCACACCTGCAGAAAACAGCCTGAACGAAAGTAAAAACAGACTGACAGTCCAGCTCCACCCACACTCTGACATCACTGATAAGCACCCATTTCTTAAAGGTACTCTCACATGACAACCCTTCTATACTTTGTGGGCACTAAGGGCAATGTGACATGTCCAACTCACCTAACCTGCACATCTTTGGACTGCGGGAGGAAACCGGAGCACCCGGAGCAAATCCACGCAGACACGGGGAGAACGTGACGATTCCGCACAGACCCAAGCCGGAAATCGAACCCGGGACCCTGGCGCTCTGAAGCCACAGTGCTAACGGCTGTGCTACTGTGATGCACTCCCAACCCACACCCAACTGATCGCCCCTGGGGGAAGGCAGGCACACCCAGCTGATCAGCCATGGGAGGAGCCCCACACACGCAGCTCATCGCCCATGGTTAGAGACACACTCACCCAGCTGACCAGCCATGTGGGGATAACGCAGAACCATCCGATCGGCCATGGGGAGTGGTTGGCAGCTCAAGCAAATTTTTTTAGGTAATATTTTTGTAGCGATAAAAATATTTGACATAAAAAACCCACCCTAATGGCAGGTAGGCTGCAGGAACGCCTCTTTAGTAAGGACACGGAGAGTCCACACCAAGTAACTCAGAGTCATTTACAATAGGGTGCAGACACTTCCCAGTCGATCTCTGCCGGGTTCCTCCCCATTCGGTGCCTTACTGGCCGACCTTTTGAAGAGCGGCTGATAGAGTCCCCCATCCTTCAGCGGGGGTTTAGGAGGGATGAGGACAGGGATTAGGACAGGCCGCCGACTGTCACCCGGCATCACAAGGTGGCCACCACCGATTTATCTTGGTAATGCAGGATGGCAAATCAATATGAGGCTGGCTGGTAATGGGCAGGTTCACCGGAAGTTGGAGGAGAGAGATGCCCTGGTTTTGTGAGGGCCACGAATATTCCAGCACGAGTATGTAGAATCGAAAAGAAATAACTTAATTTCCATTACATACATACGACAGTAGTACTCCACTGCTCTCTCCTCTCACGCTGGTCCTACACTGGCCAGCTCTAAATATGCAGGTGACTCTGCTCATGATTCCTACTCATTGGGGGAGCTCATACTCATTGAGGATTATGGGAATGCCATTAGTCCCCAACCAATAATTATCAGGTATGTTAAAGTGGCTGGTTCAGCATAGTGGACTAAACAGCTGGCTTGTAATGCAGGACAAGGCAGCAGACATGTTCAATTCCGCAACCGGCGTCCCCGAACAGGCGCCGGAATGTGGCGACTAGGGGCTTTTCACAGTAACTTCACTGAAACCTACTTGTGACAATAAGGGATTATTCTTATAACACCTGGATTTAATGAGTTGAAGAATCCGAGTGAAGGGAAATTTCAGCACATTCTTCAACTGCTGTCTGAACAGAGTCTGTGTCACGGCGTAAATCGCAGTGTTTGTGCAGCAGCTCAGGAGCTGCAACATCATCCCCAATTCCTGAACATAATTATCTAACCACACAGAGTTGTTATAGACCAGAAACCACATCCGGTTCCATATAGAATAAACCATTAACATTGACCATAACAGAAAGAAATTGGCAGAGATAATAAACAGTAAAATGATGGATTTCCTCCGACTTTCCATCTCTGGATCTCTGGGACTCTCCCCACTGCAGTGCGCCCGGAGTCTCCTGCGGGCCCTGCTGTTCGCGACAATATGTCTGACGGTGAGAACATTGAGCAGCAGAATCAGGACAAATGGAACAAACGGTGTTGTAATGTTGTGGACGAGCTCAATTGATCCCCAGACCAGAGAGCCCAAAACATCCGCTGTGACTTCACAAAACCAGGGGCTGTTCTTCAGCCAATACCGGCCGGTTACCATAAACCCCCAGGAAACGTTCTTCAAACAGCTCAGCACAGCCACTGTTCCCAAAACCACAGCCGCCGTTTTCTCGCTGCAATATTTACTTTTCAGCTTCGGGCAACAAATGGCCACAAATCGATCAAAGGTGAAAGTGACGGTGAACCAGACAGAACAGTCAGTGGCTGCATAAAGCAGGACGGCGTGGATATTACACACGGGGATGGACCGCAGGAAATAAAAGTGTTCCTTGAAAACAATGGGTATGTGTCTCAATATCAGGTCGAGAATAACGACCAGTAGATCCCCCACTGCCATGGCCACCAGGTAACAAGTGACACATTTGGACAATCTACAGTTTTGTCTCTTCAGGATCACAATTGCGATGAGATTCACTATGAGGAAGGGAAAGGAACAATAAAATTGCACATCAGGCCGAGGTAGATATTCCATCGTTCAATTGAGCTGGTTTTGATAAAGACAAATAAATAAACACTAAAACACACTCACAAACAAATAGACAACAAGTGCACCCACTGGCAGTCACAGAGACACTGAAACAAACACACACATACAACTAATACACACACTTGCGGACACACAAATATACACTAATACACACATCACAGACACACACAGAGACATAATACACACATTTACAGGCATACACAGAGACATGAATGCACACACTCAGACCCACCGACACACTAATACAAACACAGACACTCATACACACACACACAGACACACAAAGTGGCACTATTAAACACACTCACAGACATACACAGGGACACTAAGACACACACAGACTCACAGAGAGAAACTAATACACACACTCGCAGACGGACAGAGACGCTAGTACGCGCACACACATACACTAATACCCACTCACATACACACACACACACACAAGAGGACAGCACGGCAGCATTGTGGCTAGCACAATTGCTTCACAGCTCCAGGGTTCCAGGTTCGATTCCCGGCTTGGGTCACTGTCTGTGCGGAGTCTGCACATCCTCCCCGTGTGTGCGTGGGTTTCCTCCGGGTGCTCCGGTTTCCTCCCACAGTCCAAAGATGTGCAGGTTATGTGGATTGGCCTTGATAAATTGCCCTTTGTGTCCAAAATTGCCCTTAGTGTTGGGTGGGGTTAGTGGGTTATGGGGATAGGGTGGAGGTGTTGACCTTGGGTAGGGTGCTCTTTCCAAGAGCCGGTGCAGACTCGATGGGCCGAATGGGATCCTTCTGCACTGTAAATTCTATGATAATTCTAATGATAAATACACACACTCACATACACACAGTGAGACACAAATACACTCACACTAACAGATACACAGATACACTAATGCACACACTCACAGACACACACACAGAAACTAATATGCACTCGCAGACCACACAGCGACACTAATACACATACTTACACACATACACACACTAACAGATACACACTCACGCTCACATACACTTACTAATACACTCACACACATACACTAATACACTCACACACAGACACTAATACACTCACACACACGGAGACAGTAATTCACACACAGACACAAATGGAGATACTAATACCCACATTCGCACACACTGGGACAAAGTACACACACACACACACACATACACCAGTACACACATCCACAGACACAAAGATTCTCTAATACATATACTGGCACACACATACACACACTCACAGGCGCACAGATACACTGATTCACATACTCATATACAAAGATACACTAATACAACGCTCACACACAGAGACACTAATACACACTCACACAAACACACAGAAACTAATACACACACAGACACACGGATCGTCTAATACACACACTCACAAACACAGAGACACTGATTCACACTCACACAGGCACAAATACACACACACACATACATGCAGCGTCATCTGCGAGTATATTTAAGACATGGATGTTTAAGCAATGTAGATTTAAGAAAATTGTGATGTCAGAGAGTGGGTGGAGCTGAGGTCAGGTCAGCCATTTTGCAGTTTAGTTTTGCAGTGTAAAAAAGCAGCTTGTGTGTCTGTGTGTTTCCAGAGAGCTGCAGTTTGGAGGAAAAGAGCTGGTTGTGCGTCTGTGTTTTGCAGGGAGCTTGAGTTGCTGTGATATCTGCCTTGAAAGACTATCTCTGGATCATTAGGGTGATTTAAACTCATAATCGTAAAGCCTTTAACCTGATGTGTTTAAAGGTGTTAAGTCTCTTGTAAGTTTGAAGGAACATTTTAAGGAATCATTTACTGTTGCAATATTTTCTGAGTTATCTTTGAAGTAAGGGGTGTTAAGAGATCCAATGTTTATTTAAGATGTTAAGTTGAGTTCATGGAATAAACATTGTTTTGTGTTCAAAAACCCTCGTGTCCATAATTGTAATCCCACACCAGGGTAACAAGCCGTGTGCTCGGAAAAGCTACAAATACATTAAAGGGGGAGGTTGGTTGAACTCCATGATACATTTTAGTGTTCTGAAAACACCTCGCCCATAACAATTTGGGGCTAGAGGGGGATAAAGTGTATCTATTGGATTGGCTTTTGTGAACTTAAAGACAGTGAAGGATTGTTGCTTTTCCGGTGTGGTATTTTAGTTTAAGTGGGGAGAGTGTTGTGAACAATGGCTCTTTCAGAGGCTCAGAAGTTTTTGGGGGTGGAGAATGTCACACGTAGTACCTTAAAGACAGAAACTAAAAGCAGACTGTTAGATTTGGCAAGAACATCGCAGTTAACATTACCAGACAAAATGTGAAAAGATGAGGTAATTATGGCGGTGGCTAAACATTATAAGGTGCCTGAGGTAGAGTTTGACTCATTGGAAATGGCAAAAATTCAGTTGCAAATTAAACAAATGGGACACGAGAAAGAATTAAAGCGGCTTGAATACGAGAGTGAGAGAGAGGAAAAAGAAAGAGAGAGAGAGAGGAAAAAGAAAAGGAGAGAGAAGAAAGGAGAAAAGAAACAATAGCCCTAGCAGAACAAAAAGTAAAGGAAAGGGAGATACAGATCAGGGAAAAAGATAAAGAGAGGGAGTTTGAACTTAAGAAAATGGCCATGCAACATGACAATCAGTTAAAATTGGCAGACGTCAAGGGAAACGTACAGTTGGATGATAGTGATGAGGATACTGAGAAAGCGCATCATAGTCGAAGGTATGGTGGGAATCTATTTAAATATGTCCAAGCATTGCCAAGGTTTGATGAGAAGGAAGTGGAAGCCTTTTTCATTTCATTTGAGAAGGTAGCTAAACAAATGAAATGGCCACAGGACATGTGGGTGTTACTGATTCAAACAAAGCTGATAGATAGAGCTAGTGAAGTGTTTGCGTCACTATCGGAGGAGGTATCTGGAACGTATGAGAAGGTGAAGAAATCCATCTTAAGTGCATATGAGCTAGTGCCTGAAGCTTACAGACAAAGGATTAGAAATTTAAGGAAAGAATTTGGTCAAACATACATGGAGTTTGAAAGGCTCAAACAGAGTAATTTTAATAGGCGGATAAGGGCTTTGAAAATGGACCAAACGTATGAAGCTCTCAGAGAAATTATACTTTTGGAAGAGTTTAAAAATTCAATTCCTGATGTAGTGAAAACTCATGTGGAAGAACAGAGGGTTAAAACTGCGAGATTAGCAGCAGAAATAGCAGATGATTATGAATTAATTCATGAATCAAAGATTGGCTTCCGCCATCGGTTTCAGCCGGTGATGGATAGAAACTGGGGACATGAGAAATACTCAAGTGGTAAAGGTAAATGTGATCTGATGGGAGACAATAAAGAGAGTGTACCTCAGATGAAAAATGAAATCCAGGAGGGTGGAAAATAAATGAAAAGTTTCAGATGTTTTCACTGTAATAAACTAGGCCATGTAAAGTCACAGTGTTGGTGGTTGAAGAAAAGCACTGGGAGGGCTGATGTAGTAAAACAGGATAAGACAGTGGGTTTTTTTAGAGTGGTAAAGGAGAGCCCAAAGGAAGCGAAGGAGGTGCAAACGATTGTACAGCCTGTCCAAGAAGTAATTGTTAAGAAGGTGCCAGATGTCTTTAAATAATTTACTTTTGTGGGTTAAGTTTACTCATGTGTATCAGGAGGAGAAGGTAAATAAATCACAATTTTATGAGATAAAGGGGCTAGTCAATCTTTAATGGTAAGAGATGAGGAATTATGTAGTTTGGGAAGAATGTTGCCAGAAAAGGTGGTAATATGTGGAATTCTGGGTGAGAGGAGTAGCGTTCCATTATATAAGATAAGGTTGGAAAGTTCAGTGAAGAGTGGTGAAGTGGTAGTAGGATTAATAGAGAAACTATCTTGTCAGGAATACAGTTTATCTTGGATAATGATATAGCTGGACCGCAGGTGGGAGTGATGCCTACTGTGGTTGATAAGCCAGTGGAAAATCAGACAGCTGAAGTGTTGAAGGACGAATATCCTGGGATTTTTCCGGATTGTGTCGTAACAAGGCCGCCAAGTTACAGGTTAAGACAAGAGGAGAAATCAAAGAATGAAGACGAAGTTGAAGTGCAATTATCAGAAACGATTTTTGATCAGATGGTTGCAGAAGAAAAAGAACAGGTGGCGGATGAGGCGGATATTTTTAGTTCAGGAAAATTTGCGGAGTTACAACAGAAAGATGTAGAAATATAACGGATATATCAGAAAGCATATACGGAAGAGGAATCTGAGAGTACACCAGAGTGTTATTGCCGTGAAAATGATGTCTTGATGAGAAAATGGAGGCCTGTACATATGCAGGCGGATGAAAAGTGGGCAGAAGTTCAAGTAGTATTGCCGGTAGGGTATAGAAAGGAGGTGTTGCGAGTTGCACATGAGGTACCAGTGGGAGGTCATTTGGGAATGATGAAAACTCAAGCTGAAATCCAGAAACATTTTTATTGGCCTGGACTACATAAAGATGAAGTTAAATTTTGTCAATCATGTCACACATGTCAAGTGATAGGGAAACCTCAAGCAGTGATAAAACCAGCGCCCTCAATACCCATTTCAGCATCTGAGGAACCTTTTACGTGGGTCCTAATTGATTGTGTAGGACCGCTTCCTAATACAAAAAGTGGAAATCAATATCTTTTGACTGTAATGGATGTGTCTACTAGGTTTCCAGAGGCAATTCCAGTACGTAATATTACAGCTAAAGGATTGTTGATGAGTTACTTAAATTCTTTACTAGGTATGGACTACCCACAGAAATTCAATCGGATTAAGGAACGAATTTTACTTCAAAGTTATTCAAAGAAGTTATGGAATCGCAGGGGCGTTAGGAATGTGGCACCGGATGTTAAAGACAATGTTGTTGGCGTATTGTCAAGATTATCCAGAGGATTGGAATAAAGGAATCCCATTCGTATTGTTTGCAATTAGGGATGCACTTAATAAGCCTACCAAGTTTAGTCCTTTTGAACTAATTTTTGGTCAGGAGGTAAGAGGGCCACTTAAGTTGATTTAAGGAAAAATTGGTGGGTGAGAAATCGGAAATTACACTATTGGATTACGTGTCAAATTTTAGGGAACGATTAAATAGAGCAGGTGAATTGGCGAGACAACATTTGAAAGTTGCATTAAATTTGATGAAACGGGTATCGGAGAAGAAATCCAAAGTTCGTAGTTTTGCCAGTGAGGATTAAGTTTTAGTGTTGTTACCAGTGGTAGGTGAGCCTTTAAAAGCTAGGTTTTGTGGACCGTATAAAATTGAAAGGAAATTAAATGAGGTGAATTATGTGGTTAAAAACACCAGATAGAAGGAAGACTCACCGAGTGTGTCATGTGAATATGCTTAAAAGGTACGTTGAAAGGGAAAGAGAGAGAAAGGAGGTTTTAATGATTCTAACAAAAAGTGACGAACCAAATCCAGAGGACTGTGAATTTGACATACCTCAAACTAAATTGGATAATGAGGATGTTCTTAAAAATTGGGATGAATTGTTAAGTTACCTTCCAGAGGAAAAACGAACTGACCTGAAAGAGTTATTGATATCTCTTGGGCAGGTTTGTAGAGATCAATTGGGAAGTGCTAAAATGGCTACACATGATGTAGATGTGGGGAAATGCTGTTCCTATCAAACAACATCCATATAGATGTAATCCTTCAAAATTGGCACAGGTTAACAGCGAGATTGAGAGTATGCTTAAAAATTGCATAATTGAAGTGGGTTGCAGCCAATGGAACTCACCCATGGTGATGGTACCTAAACCAGACGGTACCCAACGGTTGTGTGTGGACGACAGAAAGGTGAATTCAGTTACAAGAACGGACTCATAAGCTATCCCACGTTTGAAGATTGCATTGAGAAAGCGGGACAATCTGTTTATATTTCCAACTTCCAGACATGGAAAGAACATTTAAAACATTGTATGGAGTTCTTCGATCGACTTCAGGAGGCGGGTTTGGTGATGAACCTAGCCGAAAGTGAATTTGGAGAGCCCAAATCACTTTACTTGCGGAGGTTCCAATACCCTCACGACGAAGGGAAATAATGCGATTTCTTAGCATGAATGGATTTCATCGCACAGTTGTGCAACGGTTTTGTGGCGTGATTACTCCACTGATGGAATTGCTGAAGAAACATAAAAAAAGTCAAAGGACAGTGGACTTTCAATAGGCATATGACTGCCGGAAAGTTGTGATCATCAATGGCCCTGTATTGGAGAATTGCAAGGGACTCTGTGGTCAGATTGAACTAAAGTATCTGATTCTAAAGAAAAATGCCGAGGAGTAGAGGAATGGATGGATCGTGCAGAGACTATGTTCAAAGAGATTGTCACTCGAGAAGGATTTCGGTTGGAGGAAGAAGAACAAAGAGAAATGGACTATATTATTATACCTGTTTGAGTGTGTTGTTTTCTTTAAATGAAAATGCATATTTACTTTGTGCATGTCTTAGTGGATGGTGCAAAAGTGAAAAATGAAACCATCTTGAAGTTGATGGCTTATTTTTGTTTCTTGGGGGGAGGTGTCATGTGAGAGTACCTTTAATACATGGATGTTTAAGCAATGTACCTTTAAGAAAACAGTGATGTCAAAGAGTGGGTGGAGCTGAGGTCTGGTCAGCCATTTTGCAGTTTAGTTTTGCAGTATAAAAAAGCAGCTTGTGTGTCTGTGTGTTTCCAGAGAGCTGCAGTTTGGAGGAAAATAGCTGGTTGTGTGTCTGTGTTTTGCAGGGAGCTTGAGTTGCTGTGATATCTGCCATGAAAGTCTATCTCTGGATCATTAGGGTGATTTAAACTCATAATAGTAAAGCCTTTAACCTGATGTGATTCTGTTTAAAGGTGTTAAGTCTCTTGTAAGTTTGAAGGAACATTTTGAGGAATTATTTACTGTTGCAATATTTTCTGAGTAATCATTGAAGTAAGGGGTGTTAAGAGATCCAATGTTTAAAAAGATGTTAAGTTGAGTTCATGGAATAAACATTGTTTTGTGTTTATAAACCCACGTCTCCATAATTGTAATCCCACTCCTAGGGAACAAGCCGTGTGCTAGGAAAAGCACTAAATACATTAAAGGGGCGGTTGGTTGAACTCCATGATACATTTTGGGGTTCTGAAAACGCCTCGCCCATAACAACAGAGACACTAATACACTGAAACACACACACACAGACACTAATACACACACTCCCAAGCACAGAGACACTGATCCATGCAATCACACACAGAGAGACACGAATATACACACTCACAGTCACTACTACTCACACACTCACAACAACACAGAGGCACTAATACACACATTCACACACACAGCGACACTAATACACACACTCACAGACACACAGAGAATGTAATACACACGCAGATAGACACACACAGACACTAATACACACCCTCGCACACGCACAGACACTAATACACACATCCACAGACACACAGGTACACCATTACACACACTAGCACACACAGACACTAATACACACTCACAGAAAGAAAAGACACTAATACCCACACTCATATACACAGAGATACACTATTACACACACTGACAGACAGGGGACATGAGTACCCACACTCATGCACGCGGAGGCACTATTACACACACTAACACACTCAGGGACACTAATACACAAACTTACACACATACATTAACACACACAGTCACAGACACAGATAGAAACTAATCCACACTCTCACAGACGCACACACAGACACTCACAGACATACAGGGACACGAATAATTACACTCACAGGCACACACGTAAGCACTAGTACACGCACTCTCAGAGATAGGTAGGCACTAATACACTCACATACAGACGCACACACAGAGACTAATCCACACTCACACACAAAGAGACACTGATTCACACACTCCCACACATTCACTAATACACATATTCATAGACACGCCGACACACAAGTGCGCACACACACACACATACACACACTAATACACACACTCACAAACACACAGACACGAATACACACTCACTCACAGAGAGACACTGATTCACACTCACAGACACAGAGTCACTAATACACATATTCACAGACACGTCGAGACACAAGTACGCACACTCACACACACATAGAGACACCAATACACAGACTCATACACACACAGACACGAATGGGAACACACACACAGACCCTAATACACACACTAACCCACACACCATCAGAGACATATATTAACACACTGACACACAGACAGGCACTAATGCACACACTCACAGACACACACAGACACGAATGCAGACACTCACAGACACACACACACAGACACTAATACACACACTCAAACACACAGAGGCACTACTACACACACTCACAGACACACACATGCTATAATACACACCCACACACACAGAGTCACCAATACACACACTCAGACACACACTGACACACACACTCACAGACATACACACATACAGTAACACACACACTCACACAGGCATACTAATTCGGACACTCACAGACACACAGGAACAATGACTCGCACTCACACTCGCACGGAAACTCTAATAGACAACAGGCACTAATGCACACACTCACACACGAATACACACAATCACAGACACACAGGTACACCAATACACACATTCGCAGTCACACACAGACACCAGTACACACACATACACACAGAGATACACTAATACACACACTCGCACACACATACACTAATACACAAATGCATAGGCTGACTGAGAGACACTAATGCACACTCACAGTCACTGAAACACACACTGACAGACACACACAGAAACACTGATGCACACATTCACAGACACACACAGAGACACATGGACACTAATACACACACAAACAGACACACCCAGAGGCACAAATGCACACATTCAGACACACCCAGAGACACTAATCCAAATATTCACACTCACAGACACACAGACACTAATACTCAGAAGCACAGACACACATACACTGACACTAATACACAGAAGCACAGACACACACAGAGACACGAATACACACACTCACAGACACACAGAGACACTAATACACACACTCACACTCACAGAAAGAGACATTAAAACACACACTCACCGTAACACATAGAAGTTCATAGAATTTAGTGCAGAAGGAGGCCATTCGGCCCATCGAGTCTGCACCGGCTCTTGGAAAGAGCACCCTACCCAAGGTCCACGCCGCCACCATATTCCCATGACCCAGTAACCCCGCTCAACACGAAGGGCAATTTTGGACACTAAGGGCAATTTCTCATGGCCAATCCACCTAACCCGCACATCTTTGGACTGTGGGAGGAAACCGGAGCACCCGGAGGAAACCCACACACACACGGGGAGGATGTGCAGACTCCGCACAGACAGTGACCCAAGCCAGAATCGAACCTGGGACCCTGAAGCTGTGAAGCAATTGTGCTAACCACCATGCTACCGTGCTGCCCCATGTATTTGTCAAGATGCCCCTTAAATGTCACTATCGTCCCTGCTTCCACCACCTCCTCCGGTAGCGTGTTCCAGGCACCCACTATCCTCTGCGTAAAAAACTTGCTTCGTACATCTACTCCAAACCTAGCCCCTCTCACCTTAGACCTATGCCCGCTAGTAATTGATCCCTCTACCCCGGGGAAAAGCCTCTGACTATCCACTCTGTCTATGCCCCTCATAATTTTGTATTCTCTATCAGGTCGCCCCTCAACCTCCTTCGTTCCAGTGAGAACAAACCGAATTTATTCAACCGCTCCTCATAGCTAATGCCTTCCATAACCAGGCAACATTCTGGTAAATCTCTTCTGCACCCTCTCTAAAGCCTCCACATCCTTCTGGTAGTGTGGCGACCAGAATTGAACACTATACTCCAAGTGTGGCCTAACTAAGGTTCTATACAGCTGCAACATGACTTGCCAATTCTTATACTCAATGCCCCGGCCAATGAAGGCAAGTATGCCGTATACCTTCTTGACTACCTTCTCCACCTGTGTTGCCCCTTTCAGTGACCTGTGGACCTGTACTCCTAGATCTCTTTGACTTTCAATACAATTGAGGGTTCTACCATTCACTGTATATTCCCTACCTGCATTAGACCTTCCAATATGCATTACCTCACATTTGTCCGGATTAAACTCCATCTGCCATCTCTCCGCCCAAGTCTCCAAACAATCTAAATCCTGCTGTATCCTCTGACAGTCCTCATCGCTATCCGCAATTCCACCAAACTTTGTCGTCTGCAAACTTACTAATCAGACCAGTTACATTTTCCTCCAAATCATTTATATATACTACAAACAGCAAAGGTCCCAGCACTGGTCCCTGTGGATCAGTCACCTCCACTAACTTCCCAATAACGCAACCTCCAGAAACACATCTTCATCACTCCACCAACTCCCCAATACATAACCTGCAGAAATCCATCCACAGCACCTCCACTAACGTCCCAATACCACAACCTGCAGAAACACATCCTCATCACCGCCAATAACCTCTCATTAACAGAACGTCTAGAAATTCATCCACATAATTTCCACTAACTTCCCAATAACACAACCTCCAGAAACCAATCCACAGGACCCCCACTAACGTCCCAATAACACAACCTCCAGAAACACATCCACATCACCACCACTTATTCGCCAATGACACAACCTCCAGAAACCCATCCTCATCACCTCCACGAACCTTCCAATAACAGAACTGGACATAGAATGAAAATTAACTCATTGCAATTTCGTTGGAAATGGTATAAATTGAGACTGTGAGAGAAATTCAATCACTGAATGAGAACATTGATATTGAGATGCTTCCAGACTGTGAACCAATGTGGATCAGTGGGCACAGGCATGATACGTCACTGGGATTGGGTGAGGGTTAGGATATGGACAGCAGAGTTGTGGATGAGCTGCGCTTCATGATAACGTGTAACAGGAATTGGATGACAAGAATTTAATCGCAATAATCGAGTGTGGATTTAACAAAGACACAGATGATGGTTTATTCTGCGGCTGAGATGAGGCGAATTCAAGTGGGTAGGATTGGGAATGGAGAAAACATTTAAATACACATTTTCTGGATATAAATATCTTCAGTGTCAAAGTGAGTGCGGAGATTGTGAACAATCTCCGATTTCAGCCAGAGAGCGGTGTGTGGATACTGGATAGGGACTGAGATGAGTGACTGGAACTGAAGAACATGCATTCAATCTTTCCAAGAGGGAAATGACCAGAGCAATAATAGACTTAAAGTAGTTTACACAGTAAATAACTGGACAGGGAGACTTACCAGGCACACCAACAGTAGCCAGGAGGGGATAATAACCCGCCTGAATTATCCAGAGTACATCCAGGATCCACCATGGTGAAGCGAAAGGATCTCGAGAAATCCAATAAAGAGCCACTGATAAACTTCTGTTCATTGCGGTAAGGTTCCTGTGGGTTGTTTTGAGATTCTGCTCCCTTCTCTCGGTCTCTCTGGAGCCGCTGATCTCTGTCAGTGTTGGAGTTGACGCTCCCGTGACAGTTTGGGTTACCACATTGAAATGAATCGCTTATTAATAGGAGAAGGACATCCTCCAGTGACACCATTAGGATCCATGGAGACTGACATTAATTACACTCACTAAACAAACAGGGTCAGTTAACCCCTTTCAATCCAACACTTTTTATAACACAATGAAATAGAATAATAACCTGGTCTAGATTGTCTGCGTGAGAGGGTCTGAGGGATGGAGTGTGGACATAGTGGAAACACTGACCATGATATTCAATCTTCCTTTGATATTTGAGTGGTTTCAGGGGTCTGTGGGATTTTCAATGTCCCATCCTGTTTATCACTCTGGAGTGATAGAACAGTCAGTATTATGTTTGTCATGAGGACATTTCTAGCGATCAGGAAGGAGGGCACGAGGAAAGATTCGCAGGGAGGAAATGGTGTCATGCGTGACCAGAAGAACCAGGGCCTGCATTTCTGTATCTCTCTCTCTCTCTGTATCTGTCCCTGTGTCTGTCTCTGTATCTCTCTCTCTATTCCTCCTTCTGTATCTTTCTCTGGATCTTTCTCTCTCTCTAGCTGTCTCTGTATCTCTCTCTGTACCTCTCTCTGTAACATTCTCTGTATCTCTCTCTCTCTATCTGTCTCTATATCTCTCTCTGTACCTCTCTCTGTAAGGTTCTCTGTATTTCTCTCTCCCTGTAACTGTCTCAATATCTCTCTCTGTACCTCTCTCTGTAACGTTCTCTGTATCTCTCTCTCTCTATCTGTCTCTACATCTTTCTCTGTTCCTCTCCCTGTAACGTTCTCTGTATCTCTCTGTCTCTGTATCTGTCTCTGTATCTCTCTCTGGACCTCTCTCTGTAACGTTCTCTGTATCTCTCTCTCTCTATCTCTCTCTATCTCTCTCTCTGTACCTCTCCCTGTAACGTTCTCTGTATCTCTCGGTCTCTGTAACTGACTCTGTATTTGTCTCTGTATCTGTCTCTGTAACTGTCTCTGTCTCTGTATCTGTCTCTGTAACTGTCTCTGTCTCTGTATCTGTCTCTGTAACTGTCTCTGTATCTGTCTCTGTAACTGTCTCTGTAACTGTCTCTGTATCTGTCTCTGTTTCTGCCTCTGCAACTGTCTCTGTATCTGTCTCTGTAATTGTCTCTGTCTCTGTATCTGTCTCTGTAACTGTCTCTGTATCTGTCTCTGTAACTGTCTCTGTAACTGTCTCTGTATCTGTCTCTGTATCTGTCTCTGTAACTGTCTCTGTATCTGTATCTGTCTCTGTAACTGTCTCTGTAACTGTCTCTGTATCTGTCTCTGTAACTGTCTCTGTATCTGTCTCTGTAACTGTATCTGTCTCTGTAACTGTCTCTGTAACTGTCTCTGTATCTGTCTCTGTAACTGTCCCTGTAACTGTCTCTGTATCTGTCTCTGTAACTGTCTCTGTCTCTGTAACTGTCTCTGTAACTGTCTCTGTATCTGTCTCTGTAACTGTCTCTGTAACTGTCTCTGTATCTGTCTCTGTAACTGTCTCTGTATCTGTCTCTGTATCTGTCTCTGTAACTGTCTCTGTATCTGTCTCTGTAACTGTCTCTGTATTTGTCTCTGTAACTGTCTCTGTAACTGTCTCTGTTACTGTCTCTGTAACTGACTCTGTATTTGTCTCTGTATCTGTCTCTGTAACATGCTCTGTATCTGTCTCTGTATCTGTCTCTGTAACTGTCTCTGTATCTGTCTCTGTATCTGTCTCTGTCTCTGTAACTGTCTCTGTAAGGCAACAATGTAGACGCCTCTACTACCGCCACTGCCAGCTCGTTCCAGACACTCATCACCCTCTGTGTGAAACAATTGTTCCTTGGATCCTTTTTTTTCTCTCCTCATTCAACTTAAACCTATGCCCTCTAGTTTTGCATTCCAGTACCTTTGGGAAAATCTACCTCATCTATACCCCTCATTATTTTATATCCGTTGTGAAGATCACCTCTAGCCTTCAAGAAACATATCCAGTCGCTCCTTATAACTCAAATTTTAAAGACCGGAAGCAGCCGAGCAAATTTTTCCGCCCTCTTTCTATATTACGGTGACCAGAACTGTACACATTATTCCAATTGTGTCCTTCCCAATGTCTTGTACAGCTTCAACAAGACGTCCCATATCCTGTATTCAAATTCTGACCATGCATCTGTATAATAGTAACAATGGGCACAGACACAGTAATTGTGGAACAAAGTCAGTGTTGTGAATTTCCAATTATTCATCATGTTTACAGTCGTGTAAAAAGCAAAAAAGTCGCAAAATGTGTCTGACTGGAATAAGATGTAGAAGAATGTCTTGCTAAAGAGACCCACGGCAAAACAAATCTTCACCCGATACCGATCGAAACAAAAGAGAAGCAAAGGAGAGTGGTAAAGAGAGAAAGGAGGAGAGCACGTTGACTGCTGGATACATTGCACACCATGACCTTCCACCTTACTGCAGCAAGCACATTGTTTCTATCTTCCAGGATTCATGCTGTTAGAAATACCCTCGATCCAGTTTCCTCTGAAGTAGAGTTTACATGATTCATTCCACCGTTAGAATGGCAAACGGGCAGCACGGTTGCGCAGTGGCTAGCACTGCTGCCTCACGGCGTCGAGTTCTCAGGTTCGATCCTGGCTCTGGGTCACTGTTTGTGTGGAGTTTGCACATTCTCCCTGTGTTTGCGTGTGTTATGCCCCCACAACCCAATGATGTGCAGAGTAGGTCGATTGGCCACGCTAAACTGCGCCTTATTTGGAAAAAAGGAATTGGGTACCCGATATATTTCTTTCAAGAATGGAGAACAGTTCATCCCAGGCCCCAGGAATTCAAAGCACCAATGCTTTAAAACGATAATTTTTACTGGATGGGAAAGTTGCTGGTTAGGACAGAATTAATTGCCCATGCCTAGTTGCCCTTAAGAAGGTAGTGTGAGCTGCTTTCTTAAAGCGTTGCAGGCCGTTGAGGTTTGAGTACACCCAACGTGCCTTTATGGAGGAAGCTAAATTATTTTTCCCCGTTACCTTGAAGCAACGTTAATATTGTTCCTAGTCGGAGTGGTGAGTAATTTGGAGGAGAAGATCCAGTTGGTGATTTTCCCAAGTAGGGGCTTTTCTAGTTCTTCAAAATGATAGTGGTCGTACGTCTGGAAGGTGCTGTCGAAGGAACAATTGCCTGAGGAACTTTGTTGAGTTATTGCGGTGCATTTTGGGATGGCTGTGGCGGAGGGATTGAATGCTTGTGGCAGGAGGAGCAATCAAGCGCATTGCTTGGTGCTGGATGCTTTCGAACTCACTGAGTGTTATTGGAGATCTGGGGAACAGCGTATCACGTGGAAAAGAATGGATTAATCAATTTGCCTGCGTAGACAATCTTGATCAGCCATGATCTCATTGAATGGTGGAGCAGGCTCGAGGGGACAGATGACATACTCCTGCTCCTTGTTCTTATGTTCTTGTGTTCCAAAATTTCAAAACAGGTATAATCGATAATGGTCCATGCTCTTTTCCTGCATTTAGATTGTGAGTAATTGACAGAGTGTGATAGGTCAGTTATTATACAGAGCTGGAACCGAACTTGAGTTCCTGCAGTGTGAGGTCAGAAAGTAAGCACGTGGCACAAGTCCCTTTTCAAAACAGATCAATGCAACCTCGAAACAAAATACACCTACTTCTAATTATCAATGTGCTGCTGCTTTTATTGATGCAACACACATGTTTTGAAAATATTAAAAACGCCAGGCAGCGACCACGGCGAGACAGGTTCGAACTTGCAATTAAATTAATGTTGTGAAGTAACCAGTGAGCTAAAGCTGACAATGACTTCAAGTAAGGACTTATTGTATATAAAGGGTTACTGGACATGTTTGCACATTTTCCTACCTTATGTTCCATCTGCCAAATGTTCGCTAACTCACTTAATTAGTCCGTATTCCTTTGCACATTCATTATGTAACCCTCACAACTCGTAAAAGTTATGTTGTTTAGGAACCGCTCTCACTGCCAGGAATAACACTCGAGAAATAACCCACTCCTCCCAGGAAAACTTAGTGTTATTTTTGTGAGGTTTTAAATTTTGCTTTCAAATCCCTCCATGGCCTCGTCTCTGTAATCTCTTCCACTCCTCATTACTACACTGGAATGTCAGCCAGGATGTTTTGTGCACAAGCCCTGGTGTGTCACTTGAATACACAGGCCTCTGGCACGGAGAAGAAGATTGTAGTTTGAAGTCCATCTGCAGAGAGAATACTCCATGAACATGGATTGAAATTGTTGCCAAGGGCACACAAAAAATTCTTCAGGCAAATGATTCCGTGAACAAACCCTACCCACCATTTATTGAAAAACAAGTATCTGGTAGAATGAATGAATAAATTATCCTATAGATCTTTACACATTTCATTGATCATGGCTTCATTCAGATCGCGATGAACCACCACTACATAAAACTGCTTCAATTGGTTACAGGCAAATTCATTAGAACTTTCCTTAAAAAACCCTTGACAAATAAGCAACAAAACATGTGCACAGATTGAGAGTTTACACTAGCTTGGGTTGGTTTTACCAGCTTAATCTGTCTGAAATTCACCGGATAAAGAATGTTAAATGTAAGTTACATCAGATGCAAAGTGGCCAGTGACGGTGTTAAATACTGTTTCTTCAACGTCACCAAGAACACTGGTACAGAAATAACCACGGTCCCATAATGGGAATAACGAGTGTGACGAGTCTCTGCTCATTGCGCCTGTTTCAGGTGGTTCTTCAAATTTCACTTAGGGTTTGGGCGCCCAGCTCCCAACAGTCAGTTATATCCATGGCCCCATTCTAGATGCTGTGGCAATAATTATTTTAGAGAACTACAAACCAACAGATAATAATCTATTGCAGTTGTGTCTGAGACTGGAGAAATTGTTCATATAGTGTAATATAGTCAAAACTATTACCTCAATAGTATTGTATGGAGATTCGGCTTTGTCTTTTCATTTATGATCGAGTATAAAATTGTAAATTCTCCCTCCAAACCTGTCGTCTTTATAATGCTGAAGAAGAGACAGAGAGTGTAGGACTGAAGATAGGAGAGGGAGTTGAGGACGAGAGAGGGGAGGAGAATGAGAGATAGGAATGAGGAGTACAAATTCAGACTACTTCTCAGAGGATCGCAGTGACCGTTGCAACAAACCAAGCTTACTGATATCTAACATTAATGGAATACGTTGAGAATGATCTGATCCATTCGGCAGGAGCTGGTTTAGCACAGGGCTAAATCACTGGCTTTGAATGCAGACCAAGGCAGGCCAGCAGCACGGTTTACTTCCCGTACCAGGCTACCCGAACATGCGCCGGAATGTGTCGACTAAGTGGTTTTCACAGTAACTTCATTTGAAGCCTACTTGTGACAAAAAGGAATTTTCATTTCATTTTCAGGATAATAAATATCATCAGCAACCACCATGTGTTCTGCTGACACATGTCACAGAGCAGCTTCAGCCTCTGTTCCCTGACGTCATCTTCTGAAACCTGATGAATAACTGAATTTTCTTTGGAGTTACATTTTCTCGAGACATTATAAAGACCACAGATAAAGTCCAAAATATCAATCATCTTAATTACACCAAGAAATACTCAGCATTGGTCAATGAACTCTGAACGACATCAAATCCGTGCTGTTCTCGAGACTGACAGATGAAAACTCCGGCCAAGTTATGGTCTTTATTCGGTTAATGGATCGCCATGTCATGAAGTCATGTGGAGTGAATCCAGTCGCTCCGGGTATATCACCTGTACACACATTAGAACAAAAGGCAGCACCACTTTCCATGCGCGGGTATGGACATTTGATTCTGCTTCATGGATTTCGAAATGTTCTTCCGATGTTTCACGTTTCCACTGGACTGTGGGAGGGACGCAATGTTACAGTTTCGGTGTATTCCCAATAAGCTCATGACGGCTTGCATGAAGTGGACAGTAAAGTGTGAACTTTGCTGAGATTCTGCACTTTGGGAAGTTCCCACCGGGTGAATACATGATGTTCAGGTATATCAGCAGTCACCATTGTGGTGTTTGTTCTTGAGGGGAATACATAGATACATAGAATATAGGAGCAGGAGGGGGCCTTTTGGCCCTTCGAGCCTGCTCCGCCATTCATCACGAGCATGGCTGATCATCCAACTCTATAGCCTAACACTGCGTTCTCCCAAAAGCCTTTGATCCCAATCTACCCAAGAGCTATATACAGCCGCCTCTTGAATATATTCATCGTTTTAACATCAATACTTCCTGTGGTAATGAATTCCACAGGCCCACCACTCTTTGTGTGAAGAAATGTCTCATTACCTCTGTCCGAAATAGTTTACTCCGAATCCTCAGACTGTGACCCCTGGTTCTGGACACACCAATCATTGGTAACATCTTCCCTGCATCCACCCTGTCTAGTCCTGTTAGAATTTTATAAGTTTCTTTGAGATTGCCCCCTCATTCTTCTGATCTCCAGCGAGAACGATGCCAACCTAGTCAATCTCTCCTCATATGACAGTCCCGCCATCCCTGGAATCAGTCTGGTAAGTTCGCTGCACTCCCTCGAGAGCTAGAACTTCGTTCCACAGATAAGGAGACCAAAACTGCGCACTCCAAGTGTTGCCTCAACAAGGCCCTGCAGATTTACAGCAACACGTCCCTGCTTCTATATTCGAAACCTCTTGCAATGAAGGCTAACATACCATTTGCCTTCTTTACCGCCTGCTGGACCAGCATGCATACGTTCAGCAAATGGTGCACATGGACACCCAGGTCCCGCTGCACACTCCCCTCTCCCAATTTATAACCATTCAGGTCGTAATTTGCCTTCCTGTTTTTGCTTCCAAAATGAATAACCTCACACTTATCCAAATTATACTGCTTCTGCCATTGGTTTGCCCAGTCGCCAGACCTGTCCAGATCTTGTTGTAGGATCCCTGCATCCTCGTCACAATTCGTCATCGCACCTAATTTGGTATCATCTGCAAACTTTGTGATGTTACATTTTGTTCCCTCATTCAAATCATGAATATGTATTGTGAACAGCTGGGGTCCCAGCGCCGATCCCTGTGGTACACCATTAGTTATCGCCTGTCAATTTAAAAAGGACCCATTAATCACTACTCTTTGTTTTCTCTCTGCCAACCAGTTGTCAATCCACCTTAATACATTTCCCCCAATCCCCTGCGCTTTAAACTTGCACAATAATCTCTTATGCAGAACGTTGTCAAAAGCCTTCTGAAAGTCCAAATATACCACATCGACCCTTGTCGACTGTACTGGTTCCCTCTTCAAAGAATTCCAACAGATTTGTCAAGCATGATTCATTAATCCATGCTGATCTGACTGATCCTGCCAGTGATTTATAAGTGTACCGCTATAAAGTCCTTGATAATGGATTCAAGCATTCTGGCCACTACCGATATTAGCCTTACAGGTCTATAATTCCCTACTATCTCTCTACCTCCCTTTTTGAATATCGGAGTGACGTAAGCTACCCTCCAATCTGCAGGGACAGTTCCAAGTCCATAGAATCCCGGAAGATGGCCACCAATGAATCCACTATTTCCAGAGCCACCTCTTTAAGCACTCCGGGATGCAGATTCGCGGGCCCTGATGATTTATCCGCCTTCAATCCCATCTGTTTTCCCAGCACCATTTCTCTACGAATGTTGTTCGCCCTCAGTTCTTCCCTCTCACCTAACCTTTCATTCGTCAATATTTCTGGGATGTGATTTGTGTCCTCATTTGTGAAGACCCATTTGCTTTGACCAATTTGTTAAAACGTCAATCATTACTAGCGTATGTATTTGTAACCGCCCCCCTCCCCCCCAAAAAAACAAAGCGCAAAATAATCCACACAATGAATTATTAAATTCTGTCAGGGTCCCTCTATGCGCCTGGTATATGCCAGTTCTCCTTTATGGTTGTATCGGTCAATGCACTTCCGAGCATATATCAAGTACTTGTCAACATAATGCTTTCTATATTTCGCAAAATATGCTTCCAACGTAAGTTCTTTATTCTTTCTCCAGTTGTTGCTACTGCATGATGATCTCAGTCCTCAATAAATCGATAAATAACCTAGTTACGATCTGAGGTTGGCAATACGTATCGTCCGTCTTGAAGAACTCGTCCGTCACTGATGTCTAACTTGCTCTTCAACTTCTTCAATGTGATGAGAACGGGCAGATGCCTCTCTAATCTGTTTCAAATCAAAGATTACGTTTGGAATTGAATAATCGTTTACTTTGATGGTGACGTATCTGGACAATGTGCAGGTCCAGTCGGCAGTTAAGAAGGCGAATGAAGGCAAATTAAGAAGACAGCATTCATGGCAAGAGGGTTAGAATACAGGAACAGGGATGTACTGATGAGGCTGTATAAGGCTCTGGTCAGACCCCATTTGGAGTATTGTGAGCAGATCTTGGCACCGTATCTAAGGAAGAATGTGCTGGCCTTGGAAAGGGTACAAAGAAGGTTCACAAGAATTATCCCTGGAATGAAAAACTTGTCATATGAGGAACGGTTGAGGACTCTGGGTCTCTACTCGTTGGAGTTTACAAGGATGAGGGGGGATCTTATTGAAACTTACAGGCTATTGCGCGGCCTGGATAGAGTGATCGTGGAGAGGATGTTCCCACTTGTTGGAAAAACTAGAACCAGAACATACCATCTGAGACTAAAGGGACGACCCTTTGAAACTGAGATGACGAGGAATTTCTTCAGCCAGACGTTGGGGAATCTGTGGAACTCTTTACCGCAGAAGACTGTGGAGGCCAAATCATTGAGTGTCTTTAAGACAGATTTAGATAGGCTCTTGATTAATAAGGGGATCAGGGGTTATGGGGAGATGGCAGGAGAATCGGCATGAGAAAGTATCAGCCAGGATTGAATGGCGGAGCAAACTCGATGGGCCGAATGACCCATGCTCCTATGTCTTATGGTCTTATGGACAACACTGGTCTCTTGCTTTGCGAACTGATCTGCGGTTAGATTGGGGACGGTCAATGACGAGTCTTTACCTTAATTGCCCCATATTGTTGCCCTTGGGCGTTCTCGATTATATATTTTATTAATGTGGTTGACGCGAGAGGCTGTTTCCGATATCGGCAAAAAGTCAATCAGCCCTTTAGAAACATACATGCTGTCTGAAAGAATGTCATGTGGTGGTGGGGGTAATATTCCGTGTAGGTGACGACAAATGTTATTGCTGTTCATTAGACATTCTGAGCGCTGATGTCACTGGATAGATTCAATGTTCTTACCTCCAGCACCTGCCCTTGATTATTCTCCATGTGATTGCAACATCCGGATTCCCTCACTCCATCATCAATCGAGGATCCGCCTATAAAATGTGTGAGTGGGTTTTTGTGTCTGTCAACAGTTCTCTGGTTTCTAATGTGCTATTGGGCACTATCCTACTTTGTTTAGGCAGAATCAGTCCCTTGGGACGAGGTGCAGCCAGAAACTGGCATTCCAGCGCTTCCCCGGCATTACTGATATCTGCCAGGAAAGTGGGTTGAATACTTCTGTTAACGGGCGTGGCCTAACCTTATCACGTTAACTCTCATCGGGCATTGTGATTCTGACTAATAATTCCATCTTTTATTCTTACATCTAATAATAATTTGAGGGGTGTCAGTTCTGCTAAAACGGTTAGTGGATTGAGGCCAAATATATAGGTAAAAATGTGGATTGCCCCGGAAATTGCCAGTGGCGTTCAAATGTGGAATATTCCTGTTGTATTGGACGTAAGGATGAGGACGCAGAAGCAGCCGGTCCCAGCCTCCCGGGCCTTTCCTGTACAGACCGGCAGAGATAGTAGCGTCCATCACCGCTACCTGAATGTCAAAATGCAATTCCGGATTCGGTGTCTGTACGGCTGTCGCCTTGTTAGTTCACGAATGACCTGTGTGAACAGCTCAGTCCCATTCCAAAGGGTGTTCATTTTTTGTTAAATCAGACAACGGTGATGGTTTTTGTTCCAAAACTGTCCACGTGGTTTAGACACTATCATAACAGTCCTAAAAAACAATCTTAAGTATTTTAAATCGTGGGTAAAGGGAATTGTCAGGTGGTCTGTAGCTTTTTTCCTTTCTGTCTCTCGTTTCACACAGGACACCATAGCGGCTAAGACTGTGACCCGGCTTTTCATTATACTAGAATGTTGGGTTAACCTTTTTTCACAGGATGGCGGGAAGGCCTCGCGAATCAACAAGGATATAGCAGTATTCCTCTCTCCTTACGTTTTGGAGGAAAGGGGCGTCCACATACTGAGCTAAAAATTCCGCTTTGGAATATGGAAATATTGTGAAATCCCTGAGGCACACATATGCAGGTGCACTGTTGACCCAGGAAGGTGAAAGGAAATTTGGATTGACCTCTTAAGGAAATTGACCAAAATCTATTACTGATATCTAAAACAGTAACATTTCGGTCCTGTGTAGTTCGTTATTACCAAACCTCGGGATTGCTCACAACAGCGGGGGATGTCGCTGGGCTGTGGTATTCACTTTTCGGTCGTCGATAGTTAGGGGGCCAGGACTCATCCGGCGTCTTTACTGGCCAGATAGGTCTATTCTTTGCTGAGGGTGGGGAAATAGGTCTCCCTGCCCCACTAATCCGGCAATTGCTTTCGGAACATTTTCTCCTGATTGTTAGGGCAACCAACATGACTTCTGAGCTTTGGTCCAGCCCCTCTACAGCGACCTCTCCTGACATTCCGCACTGTCATATTTGAGTTGGTTAGAAACCGGCTCTTAATTCCATAGCACATGTTACACCGAGAGATACCGTGACATTTTGCCCGGCTGAACGCGCAGTTGGCTCACGGTACACATTTGATCCATGAATATTCACACATAAATTGTGGATGATGCTTTTAACTCTCCATCCATTTGTCAAACAATGTAATTTGCGGTTTTGAAGGATAAATTAAACTTTCTCATTCGATCGAAATCTAAGTTGTGTTCGGTCCTGGAGATAAATCTATCAAGATAGCAGAATGGAAAATAAATATGTCCTCCTATCTAAACTCCAAAGGGTCAGTTTCTGCACCTTGTTGCAAATAGCCGTTGAAACCGCTCAACATGATTTTACTTTCAATGCACCATTCAATTCGGGGAGAACTGCTGGTGTTAAGTGTGGTGCGGGACCCTGCACTATCCCATAGACATTTGCTGGATGCTATGAGATTCTTCTTTCGTGCATATTGGTGCCATCCGAGCTCCTGCCGGCCCGTCCAAGAGCTGGTGAGTTTCCTCAGGACTTTGGGAATACTGGTTAGGTTGGCGAGGGTTTGGGAAATAAGTGACGGAGTCGGTCACAATTATAACTCCGGCCGGTTGACGCTAATCCTGGTGGCGTGGGATTTCTCCTATTTGTGGGTCCACCAGGGCTCCTATCTGGACCGGGTTTCTCGCGATAGGGAGGGGAATGTACCTTTAATATTATACCTCTGTGTCCTCCGTCATATGTTTCCAGATTCCCCTGATTCCCTGAAATGGAGCAACAACATTTTGCCATTTGGGGGCGATCCCCGTGGCCTGAGAATCCCTTTGCCGTGCTCCGCTTAAACGGTAGAAGAGCCATGTCACAGAGTGTGTTGAGTCAGGAGATTCCCAAGCTTTCTCGTCATCTTGGGCTGCATGTGAGATTTTAGTCAATGTCTGATGCAAATCCGGTCTCATTGAAAATAGTTAACTGCACCTGATTTTTCATTGCTCAGGTTGTTATTATTCCCTGAAGGACATTAGTGAACCAGCTGGAATTTAACCACAGCTGGGTTTTTACGACAGTCGAAAAAGGTTTCATGACCACCATTCGGAATTTATTCCCAGACATTTATTGGATTCAATCCCTTCAAAAACCCTGGTTGAATTCAAACGCGGACCCCTGACCATTTCCCTGGGTCCCTATATTACTACTACCTGCTATTTACGGTAATGGAAATCGGATCAGTCTCCTTGGACCCAAATTGTTTCCCTTGAGGCATCGCATACTGTAAAATAAGACTCATTGCAAGGTGTTCTCCCATACTCTCTTTGGCAGCATCGCTTTGGCAACTGAGAGAGACCAGCGGTTCCAGACGGAGCGAGGGGAGAGATTGAAATCTGAGATTCGCAGCCTGGAATGTTACAACAATGGCTGTGAATGTGAGAACAATGGATTGGAATGATACAACAATGTTTCCGAATCTGACAACTGTGGGTCGGAATGTTCCATCAATGGATGAAAATCTGAAACCAATCCCAGTTGATCAGAATCTGAGAACAAAAGACTGGAATGTTCCAACAGTAAACAGAGGTTTATTCGGCGCTCTTTACCAACTTTCCACATTTTATAAATGGATGTCATTGGAAAAACGGATCTATTTCACACTTCACCTTATTCAGGGGGGTTACTATCCCTTCCTTGCTGTTTTCGGTGTTCATGGTAAGTAATTCTATCTGTCTTTAAATTTTACAATTCATTCTTAAATACGGGATTTTGTTGTCAATTATATTTGAATGTGAAAATGCATTTTGTGAAGTTCAATTTGAAACATCTTTACCTCTCCATCAATGTAATTTCACTGATCTGTCCAATGTGAGCATCAAAAAAAGATAGTTCACAATCTCTGCAATTGCTTTCACATTGAGGGGAGTTCCGAACCCACATCATATCCAGTACCAAATCTGTATTATATCACCTTCAAAATATCAATTCCACAATTCGAAACCCCTTCACATATTCTCAAAATATGTCTTTGTTAAAGTAGAACTCGAGAGCTCCAGTGCCATCAGCGAAACACTTCAGATTACCAACCTGTGTCGCGCACTGAACATCCATGCCTCTGTAATCTCAATTGTAAATCACAGAAAATCAGTTCAATCACCATTCTGAATAACGATGTGGAGATGCCGGCGTTGGACGGGGGTGGGCACAGTAAGAAATCTTACAACACCAGGGTAAAGTCTAACAGCTTTGTTTCAAATCACTAGCTTTCGGAGCGCAGCTCCTTCCTTAGGCCCTTCCTCACCTGAGGAAGGAACTGCGCTGCGAAAGATAGTGATTCGAAACAACCAGGTGGACTTTAATCTGATGCTGTTAGACTTTATTCTGATGCAAGCATGGCGCACATATATTCCCTTTCGTGGTGCTCAGTTACTTTTTGCCATATTTAGAACATAGACCAGTACAGCACAGAACTGGCCCTTTGGCTCTCGATGTTGTGCCGAAAAGTGTCCGAAACCAAGATCAAGCTACCCCACTCCCTGTCATTCTGATGTGCTCCATGTGCCTTTCCGATAACCGCTTGAAATCTCCTAAAGTGTCCGACTCCACTATCACAGCGGGCAGTCCATTCCACGCCCTAACCACACTCTGAGTGAAGAACCTACCTCGGAAATAGCTCCGATAGCTCCCACCCTGAAGCGTTTAGTTATGCCCCCTTGTAACCGCGACATCCACCCGAGGAAATATTTCTGCAACATCTATCCACTGACGGCTGTTCCTAGTCCCTTTTTGAAGTTAATTTACTTATATGTGTATCTCTTATTTTTCGCAAACTCCGGCGCTCTCTGTCACCAGGAGCCTGCACTGAGACTCTTACGGGGCTGGACGAAAGTGATTTAGAGCTGGGTAAAACAGCGAGTTCAAGTGGTGAGTTCTCACGTGTTATAAGGGGGTAACTGGTGATTAAACGATCTTCAATTGAAAGCTAAATCAGCCCTCAAATCGGGTAATTGAAAGCTACTCGTTTGGCCAGTAAAACAGGACGCAGCTGAGTAACACTCAACTGTATCAATTGGATTGTGCAATTGGTTTAATCCTGTTTCCAGAGCATTGGATTTTGAGGCCTACAAACAGGGAGGCCACTCAGTACTGTTTGTCTGCACTGTGAGTGCAACTTTTTCAGGACGAGAGTGTTTTACAGTTGAGTGGAAAATACAGAGCTGGGTGAAATTGGCAGACGGTGAAACAGAAATATCGGACGCAGAGCTGAGCAGATTATCGAACAGACCATGGGAATGTAAAGAGGTTTCATGATTCACTGACACAGTGTTCCGACTTCGTGAAGAATGTCATCCCAGGAAGATGTGATTTACTTGGCGAATAAGGAATCTGTTCAAATTTGAAAATCCATTTTAAATTTCTTGTTATAAATTGTGTTCACATTGATATAATGGGGGAATATTAAAAATGTATTTAAAGTTGAAAAAAAGTAACATTTCATTTAACAAAGAGAGCTTGAGGGGCGCGTGGTGTGTTCTTCCGGCATGATGTAAGAGCTGATGGGCCCCATTGTGGTTCCTAGTGACCACATCTGGAGTAATTGTTGGTTGCTCGAGGAACTCCGGCTGAGGTTTGATGAGTTGGATTCTGAGCTTCAGACGTTGCGACAGATCAGCGAGGGGGAGAGGTAACTAGACACTGTGTTCTAAGAGGCAATCACACCACTTAGGCTCACTACCTTGAATTCAGCCAGTGGTCAGGGACAGACAGGAGCGTGTGGCTGCTATTGTGGCAGGTCGAGAGTTACTAACTTCAGGCAGGGAGGTGCCTCAGCACTTGACATTGACCAACAGATACGAGGTACTTGCTCAATTGTTGATGGGGACAAGGACTATAGGGAGAATGAGTTAGCTGACCACTGTGCCGTGGGACAGGAGGTAATTCAAGCGGGGAAGCAAAACGTCAAGTGGTAGCAGTAGGTGATTGAATGATTAGGGAGACAAAGAGCATCCTTTATAAACAGGCGCAAGGGTGCCACATGGTATGTTGGCTGCCCGGTGCCAGGGTGAGCGACATCTCTAACTGGCGTGAAATTATTTTGGAGTGGAAGGGGGAGGATTCAGTTTTAGTGGTTGACATTTGAATGGACAACATAGTAAAGACAAGGAAAGAGGACCGGTTTGTGCATTATCAGGAACTAGAAACAAAAGAAACGAACAGGTCCTCAAGGGTTCTAATCTCTGGATTACTACCCTAGGCATCCGTAAATGGGCACAGGAATGAGAAAATTAGGGAAGTAAACACGCGGCAAAACGAGAGGTGCAGGAAAGTGGGGTTCCATTTCATGCGGCACTGGCATCAGTATGTTGACAAGATGGATATGTTCCGTTGGGATGGCGTCCACCTGAATTGGACTGGGAACATGTTACCAGCGGGAAGGGAAAAATAGGGCGGTCACCAGGACTTTAAACAAGCAAATAGCGGGGAAGGGTAAAACTACAAGATATATAATGGTTAACGGGAACCAGGACAGCAGGTCAGCATGTGAGGAGAAGATAGAGATTAATAGAACAAACAGTCAGGGCTAGCCTATCTGCTGCGAAGGCAGAAGGACAAGGGATAAAAATGTAAGGTGACTGGTGGAGCGAAAGTTGTGGATGAGGCACATTGTTACCAGAGACAAATGAAGGACGTCAGAATGTGTTAAAAGCATATTGCGCAAAAAAAATCTTCAAAGTGAAAGACAAAGCAGTCGGACATATTTGGAAACCCTCTGCCTGAATCCACGCAGTATTCGGAATAAGGTCAATGAGCTGACAGCACACATAGATACAAAAGGGGTATGATTTGACGGATCACTGAAACATGGTTGCAGGAGGACCGGGACTGGAAGTTAAATGTCCAAGGGAACTCAGTATTCCGAAAGGACAGACAGAATAGTACAGGAGGTGGAGTTGCTGTATTGGAGAAAGATGACATCAAGGCTGTATTAAGAAATAACATTGGTACAAAGGGACAAGATGCTGATTTGATTTGGGAGGAAACAAAACAAAATCAAAGGAAACACTCATAGAACATAGAACATAGAACAATACAGCGCAGTACAGGCCCTTCGGCCCACGATGTTGCACCGAAACAAAAGCCATCTAACCTACACTATGCCATTATCATCCATATGTTTATCCAATAAACTTTTAAATGCCCTCAATGTTGGCGAGTTCACTACTGTAGCAGGTAGGGCATTCCACGGCCTCACTACTCTTTGCGTAAAGAACCTACCTCTGACCTCTGTCCTATACCTATTACCACTCAGTTTAAAGTTATGTCCCCTCGTGCCAGCCAGTTCCATCCGCGGGAGAAGGCTCTCACTGTCCACCCTATCCAACCCCCTGATCATTTTGTATGCCTCTATTAAGTCTCCTCTTAACCTTCTTCTCTCCAACGAAAACAACCTCAAGTCCATCAGCCTTTCCTCATAAGCTTTTCCCTCCATACCAGGCAACATCCTGGTAAATCTCCTCTGCACCCGCTCCAAAGCCTCCACGTCCTTCCTAACATGCGGTGACCAGAACTGTACGCAATACTCCAAATGCGGCCGTACCAGAGTTCTGTACAGCTGCAACATGACCTCCCGACTCCGGAACTCAATCCCTCTACCAATAAAGGCCAACGCTCCGTAGGACTTCTTCACAACCCTATCAACCTGGGTGGCAACTTTCAGGGATCTATGTACATGGACACCTAGATCCCTCTGCTCATCCACACGTCCAAGAACTTTACCATTCGTCAAATATTCCGCATTCCTGTTATTCCTTCCAAAGTGAATCACCCCACACTTCTCTACATTAAACTCCATTTGCCACCTCTCAGCCCAGCTCTGCAGCTTATATATATCCCTCTGTAACCTGCTACATCCTTCCACACTATCGACAACACCACCGACTTTAGTATCGTCTGCAAATTTACTCACCCACCCTTCTGCGCCTTCCTCCAGGTCATTGATAAAAATGACAAACAGCAACGGCCCCAGAACAGATCCTTGTGGTACTCCACTTGTGACTGTACTCCATTCTGAACATTTCCCATCAACCACCACCCTCTGTCTTCTTTCAGCTAGCCAATTTCTGATCCACATCTCTAAATCACCCTCAATCCCCAGCCTCCGTATTTTCTGCAATAGCCTACCGTGGGGAACCTTATCAAACGCTTTGCTGAAATCCATATACACCACATCAACTGCTCTACCCTCATCTACCTGTTCAGTCACCTTCTCAAATAACTCAATAAGGTTTGTGAGGCATGACCTACCCTTCGCAAAGCCATGCTGACTATCCCTGATCATATTATTCCTATCTAGATGATTATAAATCTTGTTTCTTATAATCCCCTCCAAGACTTTACCCACTACAGACGTGAGGCTCACCGGTCTATAGTTGCCGGGGTTGTCTCTGCTCCCCTTTTTGAACAAAGGGACCACATTTGCTGTCCTCCAGTCCTCTGGCACTATTCCTGCAGCCAATGATGACATAAAAATCAAAGCCAAAGGTCCAGCAATCTCTTCCCTGGCCTCCCAGAGAATCCAGGGATAAATCCCATCAGGTCCCGGGGACTTATCTATTTTCAGCCTGTCCAGAATTGCCAACACCCCTTCCCTACGTACCTTAATGCCATCTATTCTACTAGCCTGGGGCTCAGCATTCTCCTCCACAACATTATCTTTTTCCTGAGTGAATACTGACGAAAAATATTCATTTAGTATCTCGCCTATCTCTTCAGACTCCACACACAATTTCCCATCCCTGTCCTTGACTGGCCCTACTCTTTCCCTAGTCATTCGCTTATTCCTGACATACCTATAGAAAGCTTTGGGGTTTTCCTTGATCCTTCCTGCCAAATACTTCTCATGTCCCCTCCTTGCTCGTCTTAGCTCTCTCTTTAGATCCTTCCTCGCTACCTTGTAACTATCCATCGCCCCAACTGAAACTTCACACATCATCTTCACATAGCCCTCCTTCTTCCTTTTAACAAGATATTCCACTTCCTTGGTAAACCACGGTTCCCTCGCTCGACGCCTTCCTCCCTGCCTGACCGGTACATACTTATCAAGAACACGCAGTAGCTGATCCTTGAACAAGCCCCACTTATCCAGTGTGCCCAACACTTGCAGCCTACTTCTCCACCTTATCCCCCCCCCCCAAGTCACGTCTAATGGCATCATAATTGCCCTTCCCCCAGCTATAACTCTTGCCCTGCGGTGTATACTTATCCCTTTCCATCATTAAGGTAAACGTCACCGAATTGTGGTCACTCTCCCCAAAGTGCTCTCCTACCTCCAAATCCAACACCTGGCCTGGTTCATTACCCAAAACCAAATCCAACGTGGCCTCGCCTCTTGTTGGCCTGTCAACATATTGTTTCAGGAAACCCTCCTGCACACACTGTACAAAAAACGACCCATCTATTGTACTCGAACTATATCTTTTCCAGTCAATATTTGGAAAGTTAAAGTCTCCCATAATAACTACCCTGTTAACTTTCGCTCTTATCCAGAATCATCTTCGCCATCCTTTCCTCTACATCCCTAGAACTATTAGGAGGCCTATAAAAAACTCCCAACAGGGTGACCTCTCCTTTCCTGTTTCTAACTTCAGCCCATACTACCTCGGCAGAAGAGTCCCCATCTAGCATCCTCTCCGCCACCGTAATACTGCTCTTGACTAGCAGCGCCACACCTCCGCCTCTTTTGCCTCCTTCTCTGAGCTTACTAAAACACCTAAACCCCGGAACCTGCAACATCCATTCCTGTCCCTGCTCTATCCATGTCTCCGAAATGGCCACAACATCGAAGTCCCAGGTACCAACCCATGCTGCCAGTTCCCCTACCTTGTTTCGTATACTCCTGGCATTTAAGTAGACACACTTCAAACCACCTACCTGAACACTGGCCCCCTCCTGCGACGTCAAATCTGTGCTCCTGACCTCTATACTCTCATTCTCCCATACCCTAAAACTACAATCCAGGTTCCCATGCCCCTGCTGCATTAGTTTAACCCCCCCCCCCAAAGAGCACTAACAAATCTCCCCCCCCAGGATATTTGTGCCCCTCAGGTTCAGATGTAGACCATCCTGTCTGTAGAGGTCCCACCTTCCCCAGAAAGAGCCCCAGTTATCCAGAAATCTAAATCCCTCCCGCCTGCAGCATTCCTGTAGCCACGTGTTTAAATGCTCTCTCTCCCTATTCCTCATCTCACTATCACGTGGCACGGGCAACAACCCAGAGATAACATCTCTGTTTGTTCTAGTTCTGAGCTTCCATCCCAGCTCCCTGAAAGCCTGCCTGACATCCATGTCCCCTTTCCTACCTATGTCGTTAGTGCCAATGTGGACCACGACTTGGGGCTGCTCTCCCTCCCCCCTAAGGACCAGGAAAACACGATCCGAGACATCACGTACCCTTGCACCTGGGAGGCAACATACCAAACGTGAGTCTCTCACGCTCCCACAAAATCTCCTATCTGTGCCCCTGACTATAGAGTCCCGAATTACTAATGCTCTGCTCCTCTCCCCCCTTCCCTTCTGAGCAGCAGGGACAGACTCCGTGCCAGAGGCCCGTACCCCATGGCTTACCCCTGGTAAGTCCCCCCCCCCACAAGTATCCAAAGCGGTATACTCTTTGTAAGGTCAATCAATCGACAGCACAACTGGACACAAATGGGTATGATTTGGAAGTGATCACCTAGAAATGATTAGAACAAAGAACAATACGGCACACGAACAGGCCATTCGGCCCTCTAAACCTGTACCGGTCATGATACCAACATTTACCAAACCCCTCAGTACTTCCTTGTGCCCTGTCCCTTTATACCCATCCTATCCATGTTTTTGAAAGGTGCCTTTTGAACGCCGTTAATGTATTTGCTTTCACGACCTCCGCTGACAACGTGTTCCAGGCACTCACCACCATCTGCGTAAAAAACCTGCTTCGCACGTATCCTCTACACGTTGCCCCACGGACCTTAAACCTATGTGCCATGGTGCCTGACCCGGCCACCATGGGAAAGAATGCCTGCCGAAGCGCTCTATCCATGCCCCACATAATATTGTAGAGCTCTATCAGGTCACCCCTAACCCTCCGTCTTTCTAATAAAAACAGTCTATTCAGCATCTCCGCTTGGCTAAGTCCCTCCAGACAAGGAAAGCTCCTGGTAAACCTCCTCTGCACCCTGTCCAAAACCTCCACATAGTTCTGTAATGTGTCATCCAGAATTGTGTGCAATATTCCAATTGCGGCCTTACCAAGGGTCTATCCATGACTTGCTAGTTTTTATACCAAATGCCACGTCCAATGAAGGCAAGCATTCCATATGATTTATTCGCTACGTTGTCCACTTGTGTTGCCACTTTCAAAGATCTCTGGACCTGTATGCCCAGAGCTCTCTAACTTTCTATATTCCTCAGAGTTTTGCTATTTACTGCATATTTCCACTCTATGTTACACCTACCGGAATGCATTATTTAGCATTTATCCTAAATAAAATCCATTTACCATTTACCTATCCAATCTCCAATCCATATATATCCTGCTGTATCCTCTGACAATCCTCATCATTATCTGCCACTTCACAAAACTTGGTGTCATCCACAAACTTACTCATCAGACCAGCTACATTTTCGTCCAAATCGTTCATATATACCCCAAACAACAGGTCCCAGCACAGTTCCCTGTGGAGCACCGCGGTCATTGCCTTCCATTCAGAAAAAAAAACCTTTCACTGCTACCCTCTGCCATCCGTGACCGAGCCAGTTCTGTATTCATCTTACCACCTCATCTCAGATCCCGGATGACTTCACTTTTTGTACCAATCTGCCATGAGGCACCTGGTCAAATGTTTTTTTTTAATAAATTTAAAATACGCAATGCATTTTTATCTAATTAAGGGACAATTTAGAATGGTCAATCCACCCACCCTGCACATCGTTTGGGGGGAAAAACACACGGGACGTATGTGCGAACTCTACACAGACAGTGGCCGAAAGCCGAGATCGAACCTGGGACCACGGCATTGCGAGGCAGTAATGCTAATCACTGTGCCACCGTGCTGTCCTTTGTCAAAGGTTTTACTGAAATCCATGAAAACTACATTCACCGCCCTCCCCTCATGAATCATCTTTCTCACCTTTTCACAAGTTTTTGATGAAGTTAGTGAAGCACGACCTGTCCTTCACAAAACCATGCTGTCTATCGCAAATTAGACCATTTCATTCCAAACGGGGATCTATCCTGTCCCTGAAAATACTGCCCAATAATTTACCTACTGCCGACGCGAGGCTCAACGCCTATAATTTCCTGGATTATCGCTGCTGCTGTTTTTAAACAGCGGCACCACGTCAGCTATTCTCCAGTCCTGTGGTATCTCACTAGTGGCCAATGAGGAGACAACATAGTCAGTTACTGCCCGAGCTGTTTCCTCCCTTGCTTTCCTCAGTATTCTGGGGTAAACCCATCCGTCCAAGGAGACGGATCTACTTTAATATATTTTAAAAGACCCAATACTTCCTCCTTTTTGATTTCACCATGACCCAGACTATCCACACAGCCAACGCAGGAATTGTCTTCCACAAAGTCCTTTTCTTTGGTGAACACTAATGAAAAGTAGTCACTTAGTACCCTTCACGTCCTCTGATTCAACATATAGGTACCCCATTCACCTTAACTCGTCCAATCCTTTCCCTGGTCACCCTCTTGTTTTTTTACGTATGAATGAGATGCTTTGGGATTCACCTTAATCTTCCTTGCCAAGGAGATGTTATGGTCCTTCCCAGCCCACTTAATTTCCCTCGTGATCACCTTCCTACTGTATTTATACTCTTCTATAAGGTATCGAGGTTTTCATCATAAATGATTCCCATCAGCCAATAGCGTCTGTGTCCAACGATGCAGGTAAAAAACGACACGAGGTCCTACAAGCTGAATTTAGGGAGTTAGGAGTTAAACTAAAAAGTAGGACATCAAAAGGTAGTAATTTCAGGATTGCTACCAGTGCCACGAGCTGGTCAAAGTAGGAATGTCAGGATAGATAGGATGAATGCGTGGCTCGAGAGATGGTGCAAGAGGGAGGGATTCAAATTCCTGGGACATTGGAACCGGTTCTGGGGGAGGTGGGACCAGGACAAACCGGACGGTCTGCACCTGGGCAGAATTGGAACCGATGTCCGGGGAGCGGGGGGGGGGGGGGGGGGGGGGAGGGTTTGGCTAGAGCTGTTGGGGAGAGTTTAAACTAATGTGGCAGGGGGATGGGAACCGGTGCAGGAAGTTGGAAGGTAGTAAAATAGGGACAGAAACAAAAGGCAGTAAGGGGGAAAGTGTAAGGCAGAGAAGCCATAGTCCAAATTCAAATAGGGCGACAGAACAAGGTACAGTGACTGAGGGGAGCTCAGTGCATAGGACTAGGAATACTACAAGGAATAAAACGGGAAGTGAAAACATTAATGGTGAGCGACGCGGCAGGTTGTTACATGAGGATATGGATTCAATGACAAGGAAAATTAGGAGAAAGGTTAAGAGGAAAGATAACTTAGGAGAGGTTACTGATCGAGGTGTTAAGATTCAGAACAGAGGTAAAAAAAAAAAAGCCAACATAAGTGTACTTTACCTGAATGCTCGTAGTATTCGGAATAAGGTAAATGAGTTGATGGCGCAAATCATCGTGAATGACTATGATTTAGTGGCCATTACTGAAACATTGTTAAAGGATGGTCACGACTGGGAGTTAAATATCCGAGGGTATCAAACTATTCGGAAGGACAGAGTTGATGCTAAGGGAGGTGGTGTAGCTCTGTTATTTAAGGATGGCATCCGGGCAACAGTAAGGGATGACATCGGTGCTATGGAGGATAAGGTTGAATCAATTTGGGTTGAAATCAGGAATAGTAAGGCGAAAAATTCATTGATAGGAGTAGTCTATAGGCCGCCAAATAGTTACATTATGGTGGGGCAGGCAATAAACAAAGAAATAACTGATGCATGTAGAAATGGTACAGCAGTTATCATGGGGTATTTTAATCTAATGTCGATTGGTTTAACCAGGTCGGTCAAGGCAGCCTTGAGGAGGAGTTTATAGAATGTATCCGCGATAGTTTCCTAGAACAGGAGATAATGGAACCTACGATGGAACACGCGGTCCTAGATTTGTCCTGTGTAATGAGACAGGATTGATTCAGGATCTCATAGTTAGGGATCCTCTCGGAAGGAGCGATCACAATATGGTGGAATTTAATATACAGATGGGGGGTGAGAAGGTAAAATCAAGCACTAGTGTTTTGTGCTTAAACAAAGGAGATTACAATGGGATGAGAGAAGAACTAGCTAAGGTAGACTGGGAGCAAAGACTTTATGGTGAAACAGTTGAGGAACAGTGGAGAACCTGCCAAGTGATTTTTCACAGTGCTCAGCAAATGTTTATACCAACCAAAAGGAAGGACGGTAAAAAGAGGGAAAATCGACCGTGGATATCTAAGGAAATAAGGGGGAGTATCAAATTGATGGAAACAATATACAAAGTAGCAAAGGTCAGTGGGAGACTAGAGGACTGGGAAATCTTTAGGCGGAAACAGAAAGCTACTGATAAAGCTATAAAGAAGAGTAAGATCGATTATGAGAGTAAACTTGCTCAGACTATAAAAACAGATAGTATAAGTTTCCGCAAATATATAAAACAAAAAAGAGTGGCTAAGGTAAATATTGGTTCTTTAGAGGATGAGAAGGGAGATTTAATAATGGGAGATGAGAAAATGGTTGAGGAACTGAACAGGTTCTTTGGGTCGGTCTTCACAGTGAAAGACACAAATAACATGCCAGCGACAGATGGAAATGAGGCTATGACAGGTGAGGACCTTGAGAGGATTGTTATCACCAAGGAGGTAGTGATGGGCAAGCTAATGGGGCTAAAGGTAGATAAGTCTCCTGGCCCTAATGGAATGCATCCCAGAGTGCTAAAAGAGATGGCTAGCGCAATTGCAAATGCACTAGTGATAATTTACCAAAATTCACTACACTCTGGGGTGGTCCCGGCGGATTGTAAATCAGCATACGTGACAGCACTGTTTAAAAAAGGAGGGAGGCAGAAAGCGGGTAATTATAGGCCAGTGCGCTTAACTTCGGTAGAAGGGAAGATGCTGGAATCTATCGTCAAGGAAGACATAGCGAGGCATCTGGATGGAAATTGACCCATTGGGCAGACGCAGCATGGGTTCATAAAGGGCAGGTCGTGCCGAACTAATTTAGTGGAATTTTTTGAGGACATTAACAGTGCGGTAGATAACGGGGAGCCAATGGATGTGGTTTTTCTGGATTTCCAGAAAGCCTTTGACAAGGTGCCACACAAAAGGTTGCTGCATGAGATAAAGATGCATGGCATTAAGGGGAAGTAGTAGCATGGATGGATCATTGGTTAATTAATAGAAATCAGAGTGGAGAGTAATGGGTGTTTCTCTGGTTGGCAATCAGTAGCTAGTGGTGTCGCTCAGGGATCAGTGTTTGGCCCACAACTTTTCACAATTTACATAGATGATTTGAAGTTGGGGACCAAGGGCAATGTGTCCAAGTTTGCAGAGGACACGAAGATAAGTGGTAAAGCAAAAAGTGCAGAGGATACTGGAAGTCTGCAGAGGGATTTGGATAGGCTAAGTGAATGGGCTAGGGTCTAGCAAATGGAATACAATGTTGATAAATGTGAGGTTATCCATTTTGGTAGGAATAACAGCAAAATGGATTATTATTGACATGATAAAATATTAAAACATGCTGCTGTGCAGAAAGACCTGGGTGTGCTAGTGCATGAGTCGCAAAAAGTTGGTTTACAGGTGCAACAGGTGAATAAGAAGGCAAATTGAATTTTGTCCTTCATTGCTAGAGGGATGTAGTTTAAGACTAGGGAGGTTATGCTGCAATTGTATTAGGTTTAGTGAGGCCACACCTGGAGTATGGTGTTCAGTTTTGGTATCCTTACTTGAGAAAGGACGTACTGGCTCTGGAGGGTGTGCAGAGGAGTTTCACTACGTTAATCCCAGAGCTGAAGGGGTTGGATTACGAGGAGAGGTTGAGTAGATTGGGACTGTCCTCGTTGGAATTTAGAAGGATGAGGGGGGATCTCATAGAAACATCTAAGATTATGAAGGGAATAGATAGGATAGATGCGGGCAGGTTATTTCCACTGGCGGGTGAAAGCAGAACTAGGGGGCATAGCCTCAAAATAAGGGGAAGTAGATTTAGGACTGAGGTTAGGAGGAACTTCTTCACCCAAAGGGTTGTGATTCTATGGAATTCCTTGCCCAGTGAAGCAGTCGAGGCTCCTTCATTAAATGTTTTTAAGATAAAGATAGATAGTTTTTTGAAGAATAAAGGGTTTAAGGGTTATGGTGTTCGGGCCGGAAAGTGGAGCTGAGTACATAAAAGATCAGCCATGATCTCATTGAATGGTGGAGTAGGCTCGAGGGGCCAGATGGCCTACTCCTGCTCCTGCTTCTTATGTTCTTTCCGAAGCAAACACCTAAGAATGTTACTGGATTCGGTGACATATAGAACATAAAACAGTACAGCACAGAACAGACCCTTCGGCCCTCGATGTTGTGCCGAGCCTTGTCCGAAACAAATATCAAGCTATCCCACTCCCTGTCATTCTTGTGTGCTCCATGTGCCTATCCAATAACCGCTTGAATGTTCCTAACGTGTCCGACTCCACTATCACAGCAGGCAGTCCAATCCACACCCTAACCACTCTCTGAGTAAAGAACCTACTTCGTACATCCCACCTATATCTCCCATCCTGAGCCTTATATTTATGCTCCCTTGTAACAGCTACATCCACCCGAGGAAAGTCTCTGAACGTTCACTCTATCTATCCCCCTCATCATCTTATATACCTCTATTAAGTCGCCTCTCATCCTCCTCTGCTCCAAAGAAAAAAAGACATCGCTCCCTCAACCTTTCCTCATAAGACCTATCCTGCAAATCAGGCAACATCCTGGTAAATCTCGTTTGCACCCTTTCCAAAGCTTCCACATCATTCCTGTAGTGAGGTGACCAGAACTGCACACAATACTCCAAATGTGGGCTCCCTAGGGTCGTGCACAGTTGCAGCATAACCCCGTGGCTATTAAACTCAAGCCCCCTGTGAATAAACGCTAACACACTATAGGCCTCCTTCACGGCTCTATCCATTTGAGTGACAACCTTCAGAGATCTGTGGACATGAACCCCAAAATCTATCTGTTCCTCCACATTCCTCAGATCCCTGCCGTTGACCCAGTAATCCGCATTCAATTTTTTTCTACCAAAATCAGGGTTAAACGCCAGCTGTCATTTTTCTGCCCAGCTCTGCATCCTATCAATGTCTCTTTGCAGCCAACAACAGCCCTCCACCTTATCCACTACTCCATCAATTTTTGTGTCATTAGCAAATTTACTGACCCACCCTTCAGCCCCCTCCTCCAAGTCATTGATAAAATTACAAATAGCAGAGGACTCAGCACAGATACCTGTGGTACACCTCTGATAACTGGTCTTCAGTCTGAAAATTTTCCATTCACCACCATCCTCTGTCTTCTATGTGATAGCAGATACTTATCCAATTTGCCAAATTTTCCTCTTTCCCACACCTCCTCACGTTCTTCATAAGCCGACCACGGGGTACCTGATCAAACGCCTCACTAAAATCCATGTGTATGACGTCAACTGCTCTACCTTCATCTCCACACTTAGTTACCTCCTCAAAGAATTCAATCAAATTTGTGACGCAAAACCTACCCTTCGCAACACGAATCCGTGTTGACTATCCCGGATTAAGCTGCATCTTTCCAAATGGTCATAAATCCTATCCTTCAGCACATTTTCCATTAACTTACCGACCACCGAAGTAAGACGAACCGGCCTATAATTACCAGGGTCATTCCTATTCCATTTCTTGAACAGAGGAACAACATTCGCCACTCTCCGGTCTTTGGCCCGATCCCCATGGACAGTGAGGACCCAATGATCAAAGCCAAAGGCTCTGCAATCTCATTCCTTGCCTCCAAAAGAATCCTTGGATATATCCCATCTGGCCCAGTGGACTTGTCGACCCAAAGGCTTTTCAAAATTGCTAATACATCCTTCCTCCGAACATCTAGCTCCTCCAGTCTGTCCGCTTGTATCACACTCTCATCCTCAAAAATACGGCCCCTCTCGTTGGTGAAACTGAAGAAAAGTATCCATTCAACGCCTCTCCTATTTCTTCTGACTCCATGCACAAGTTCCCACTACTGTCCTTGACCGGCCCTAACCTCACCCTGGTCATTCTTTTATTTCTCACATAAGAGTAAAAAGGCGGCGTTTTCCTTCATCTGACCCGCCAGGGACTTCTCATGCCGCCTCCTAGCTCTCCTAAGACCTTTTGTTTTAGCTCATTCCTTGCTACCCTGTAACCCTCAAGCGACCCAACTGAACCTTGTTTTCTCATCCTTACATACGCTTTATTTTTCCTCTTGACAATCCATTCAACCTCTTTTGTGAACCATGGTTCCCTCACATGGCCATTTCCTTCCTGCCACACAGGGACATTCATATCAAGGACACGCAGTATTTGTTCCTTGAGCAAGCTCCACTTTTCATTTGTGCCTTTCCCTGACAACATCTGTTCCCATCTTATGCTCCCTAATTCTTGCATAATCGCATCATAATTACCCCCCCCCCCCCCCACCAATTATAAACCTTGCATTGCCGTATGTCCCTATCCGTCTCCATTGCAATAGTGAAAGCCACCGAATTGTGGTCATTATCTCTAAAGTGCTCTCCCTAAACCAAATCTAACACTTGGCACGGTTCATTACCCAGTGCCAAATCCAATGTGCCCCCCTCCACCCCCCCCCCTCCACCTCTTGTCGGCCTATCCGCATATTGTGTCAGGAAACCCTCCTGCACACACTGTACAAAAACTTCCCCATCCGAACTTTTCGACCTATAGAGGTTCCAATCAATATTTGCAAAGTTAAAGTCACCCATGACAACTACCCTGAGACTTCCACACCTATCCATAATCTGTTTGCAATTTCTTCCTCCAAATCTCTATTACTATTTGGGGGCACATAGAAAACTGCTGACAACGTGACGCTCCTTTCCTATTTCGCACTTCGGCTCTTATTACCTCAGTAGGCAGATCCCCTTCGAACTGCCTTCCTGCAGCCGTTAAATTTACCTTGATTAACAATGCAACTCCTCCACCTCTTTTACCACCTTCCCTACTCTTACTGAAACATCTATACCCCGGAACTTCTAACAACCATTCCTGTCCCTGTTCTAACCATGTCTCCGTAATGGCTACAACATCGCAGTCACAAGTACCAATCCACGCTCCATGTTCACCCAGCTTATTTTGGATGCTCCTTGCATTGAAGTAGACAGACTTCAACCCACCTTTCTGTCATGCGCTCTTGATACCCTCCTCAGTACCTCACTACTCTTAACACTGGCTTGTGGACTACAGCTGGTTTCCCTTACCCTTGACAAATTAGTTTAAACCCCCCGAAGAGCCGTTATTCATACAATCAAAGAATTCACTGTGCAGAAGGAGGCCATTCAGCCCATCACTCTGCACCGGCCTTGGAAAGAGCACGCTACGCAGGACCACGCCTTCACCCTATCCCCGTAACCCAGTCACCCCACAAAACCATTTTGGACATTATGGGGAACTTAGAATGGCCAATACACCGAACCTGCACATCTTTGAACTGTGGTAGGAAAGCGCAGCACACGGAGAAAACACCCATGATGACACGGAAAGAACGTCAAGACTCCGCACAGACAGTGACCCAAGCCGGGAATCGAACCTGGGCCTGGAGCTGTGAAAGAACAGCAACAACCACTGTACACCGTGCCGACCTAATATATGAAACGGATCAATAATCATTCTGTCAAACTAACGTTTTTCTCTCCATCCAGATGCAGAATCTCACTGTTTATTTTGCTTCCCTCCAGCTAATGTAGCTACGATTGTGACCCTGACTCTTCGCAATTGTGGACTCTCCAGATGTGTAACTCGCTACCTGCTGGCCATGGCAGCAGCAGATCTACTGGTCATTATTATCGATCTAATATTCAGACACATCCCGATTGTTTACTGGGAACGGTTTTATTTCCTGTGGTTTATCCCTGTGTGTAATATCCATGCTGTCTTTCTTTATGCAGCTACGGACTGTTCTGTCTGGTTTACTGTGTCTTTCACCTTTGATCGATTTGTTGCCATTTGTTGCCAGAAGCTGAGCAATAAACATTGCACTGAGAAAGTGGCTGCTGTGGTTCTCGGAACCGTGGCTGTGCTGAGCTGTTTAAAAAACATTTTTTGGTACTTCATGTTGTCAGACTCGTACTCGATTCGTAACAAACCCTTCTTTTGTATTCTAACATTCGCCAAACAAGTATCTCCTGTTTGGATATCCATCGAGTTTCTGCATCATATTGTGACCCCGTGTGTCCCATTCGTCCTGATTCTGTTGCTTAATGTTGCAACCATCAGACACATAGTGGTGAGCAGTAAAGCCCGCAGCCGACTTCGGGCAAACAATGCTGCGAAGAGTTCCAGAGACCTAGAGATGGAGAGTCGAACAAAATCAATTATATTGCTGTTCGTTATCTCGTTGAATTTCATCCTGTTATGGACAGTTTTAATGGTGTATTCTATATGGAGACGGACATATTATTTGATAGATGATTCTGCATTGATGAGTGATGTTGTTCTGGAAATTGGCTTTATGTTGCAGCTTCTGAGCTGCTGCACAAACACTTGTATTTATGCCGTGACCCAAACTATTTTCAGGGAGCAGTTGACGAATGTACTGAAATATCCATTTGTTTCGATTTTTCGATGCATTCAGAGATGTTCAGAAATGAATAATTGACAATTTGGAGAAATTAATTGCTTGTTTCAATTTTCCCATCGCTGTCGTTGGGAGAGAGCGGTCCGGAAGTACTCCCATGGGAAAAAAGTCGGGGGACCCACTGTCACTGTCGCAACATTAGCAGGTGTTGCTCTCTTTGGTTGGCTCTGAATCTGACGGTCAATATGGTCGCCTTCCTTAATCCGAATTATGTTTGCTCTAGAGTATCCAGGTATCTTTCGATACCGCCACAACTTTCAAACCCGAATACTGATCAAAGAGTCGGTGCACCAGTTAGTTAATTCAAGGTCAATATTATTTATTTACACACACAGTAATATCTACTCATGCACGAAATAATACAGACTAAACCATCAGTACTGCTAAACCCTATAATTAGCTTCGGGCGCCCACTAAGTCAGACGAACAATGGCCGTTGTTCGGCTCTGAGGCTGCTGGGGTCGAAGTGGTGAAGGGGAAACAGCTAAGGTCGCCCGTCTGGTAGCGAGCGTTGACCTTGGACTTACTTGCTTCTGGTAAAGCTGGTGGACGGGTTTCTCCGCTGTGAGAGTCAAGTCGAAGAGAGCGATACTCACTTGGGGCCTTCTTCTTATACCTGAAGGGGCTTCGCGTGCTTTTGTGCGGGCCTTGAACTTGGCCCCAATCAATTGGGCCATATCTTGATCACTCGTATCGATCTTGACCAATAAAGGGGTGGGTGCCCTAATGGCTGAGCATGTCCTAGGTGGCCGTTGGCATGCTTTGTTTTCGGCTTTCGGTTTGGGGAACTGGCGCCACGAAGTCTGGGGCCGGATCGGTTACTTATGTACCTTCCTTTGTTCCCGGAGATGGGTCACCATATACTACTGTGTCTGGGAGCTACTTTTCCAATATGCAGACAGGCTCTGTGCCTGCTTGCTTTCTTACCATTGTCCATTTTTCCCTGCAATCTTTGCAAATGTCCATTTTGTATTCTGGAAGTGGCTATCCCAGATGGCTACACCCCCTCCTTGTGATCCTCAACGCGAAGCGTGAAGGAGCAAATAACCGTGTTGTCTTCATTCTCTTCCTAAGTTGGGCACCCGTAAGCACGTCATAGGCTCTACCCTGCTCTGCCCTATGAATTGCAATTGTACCTAAATTATTTATGTCCATACATCGTTATAAAATTCTACGGGGCGCTATGACAATCAGGCATGCATTACAAAATAAAAAAAACTGTAACCTCTAACTATCCTTAAATGTACGAAGTCTTACAACACCAGGTTAAAGTCCAACAGGTTTGTTTCGATGTCACTAGCTTTCGGAGCGCTGCTCCTTCCTCAGGTGAGGAAGGAGCAGCGCTCCGAAAGCTAGTGACATCGAAACAAACCTGTTGGACTTTAACCTGGTGTTGTAAGACTTCGTACTGTGCTCACCCCAGTCCAACGCCGGCATCTCCACATCATGGTATCCTTAAATGGACTGTCTTTACTCCTACAATCAAAATAATTTACCACATTTTTAACTGCACAAATAGCAGCAACACAGGGCTCCCTGGCTTGGCCGTCAAGCACAGGGTTTTACATTTCTTTTTATTGGAACGAACAAAACACATACAAAAAACATCGAGGCACATTAATTCATTTAAAGGGGTTGGAGGGTTTGTTGAAGTCCGAAAATAGGGGATCTGAGGGCGTATATCGGAGTGCTACTGCGGGAGGCTTTCCTCCGCCATTTCCTCAGTCGTAGAGACTGAACGGCACTGCAGACTATTGCAAGTACTAATAGTGATTCCACAACGTAGGATAGGGAATACCAGGTGATGAGCCGGTCACACCAGGTCGGTGTATTGGTAACTATCTTGGGGTTTAGTGTATGGCAGGTGTGGGAAACATTCACGGCCTGCGATCAGGGGGGGGGGGGGGGGGGGTAGCGTCTGCGCGCAACTGCAGGGATCCCGCTAAGATCCAGCTGTAGAGCATGATGTTTGTCTTCATCTTTCCTTCTTTCTGTCTCCTTCTTTTCTTCTTCTGAGGTTCCTGAGGTTCCAAAGTTCTATGGACACAAGCATAATATCTGTTATTATCTTGCTTAAGATCTCGTATGTCTGTCCCCTAATTGCCAATTACTCATTATAATTGGTCACCATCTGTGACTGCCTCATTTTTTTAAAAAACCAGGTATTTTGGAAAAGATATCCGAGAAAAAACAGACACAGTGCGAGACGTCCCGCAGCCTGTGCAATCTACCATCCCAGTGTTCGAGTATGTAAATAGCATTTCGAAGTAACCTAAGGGTTGCCATAAACAAAAAAAAGAGTTTTGAACTTAGAGAACCAAAATGGTGTGCGTATGGGCCGCGGCGGGTAAGAATGGGTGGAACCCCGGGTAGGACGCTGACCAGTGCCGTGTGTGCTCTACCCGAGAGTAGCTGACCAGAGGGGGGTCCTCAGGCAGGGCAGGGAACAGTACCGTTTCTCCACTGTCTGAGCGACCGGCTAGAACGGAACGAATATGTGGTCGTCGTAGGGGCTGCCTCTCTTGATTACCTTCATATCAGGAGAGCAGCTATGATTGGTTGTCTGCCGACAAACTAGTTCCTCTGAACGGTTGTCTGTCAACAAACATGTTCCATTAACTGCCAGTGGGCGTTAGAAGAGTGGTGGCGTGGGGCCATGAAAAACTTTATATGGACAAACAACATTTAACATTCACAATAACAAACAGACATTCAGTACAAACATGGTGCAGGTTCCTTCAGAAAGGACACCGTACCTCTCCATCGGTTCCTTTTTACCATCATCTGGACATCTCGTTGCTCAGTAGCGAATAGAAACGCAAAGGTATTCGTTTGGTGGGAGTCAGACTCTATGTTAGCATCTTCTCCCGGCTGCCATATTCTTGACTGGAGAAGGTTTGCTAAATCTGCGTGGGGTGTATTGGGGTCCATCTCATCGTTCCGGATGAGCCTGAACGAATTGTCTCGGTGCCAAAATGTTGGTATCGAGGTTGGAGCTGCTAGGTTTTAATCCATAAACGCCGGACGGTGGGTCTGGGTCAGGGGCTATAACGCATGTTATCTCGGAGGGGTCGCTGGAATCATGTTAAGTATCGCTGGAAATGGCGCCTGGTGCAGGGATGTAATTGTAGCATTTTGTGCTGGGGCTGTCGCTAACGCTATCGCTGCTGGTTGAAGGAAGGGAGAGGTGGAGTCGTGCCTCTGGGGGTGGAGTCGAAG